>NC_088172.1:75424630-76049630 GCF_028769735.1 Zonotrichia leucophrys gambelii
TTCATTGGCTGACCTTTGCTGTCACCCCTGGCAGAGCTGGAACCCTGACAGAGGGTTTCGTCAGCTTTGGCTGCCCACAAGGCCAAATCCCAAGGGAGATGCTGCACTTTCAGCCCCCGGCAACCACTCACCAGGGATGGGGGTCTTGGGTGCCACCAAGGAGGCTTGCCAGGAACCTGCCTTGTGGCCCTCCATCCCATCCCCTGGCAGCATCTCCCTGCGTGACACCAAAGAGACACAAATGCTCCTCACAGGGATGCACTCTCTGAGGCTGGAGGGGCAGCAAGCACTGCATCCATCTCCAGTGTGGGTGCTGGGACCAGTCCAGGTGCCAGGTGCCATCCCAAAAGCCTGGAATGACCTAGGGAGTGACCCACTTGAGGGACAGGCCAGCAACCCCCTGCTGCGGTTGCAAAAGCCACCAGTGTGGCCTTGGTAGAGGGAAGTGGTACCTCAGTATGCTGGAGGAGAACCCCAAATATGTCAGGGAAGGAGTGGAGTTAAGAATAAGGCATGCTGACCTACTTCACTTGGGTTTCTGAAATGCTCCTGGGAGGTGACAGGGAGGGCTCCCTGGGGCAGCACACTGACACTCCCCACCCCACCTTTGCTCCCCACAGCTGGCAGCACCCCCGGTGTCGTCACCCCAGAAAGAGAGCCCCAAGGGCAAGGAGTCTGCTGCAGCACCAAGATGCAGCGGGCGCAGCGGCGGGGGAGCAGCCCCTCTCCTTGACCTGAGTCCTCTGATAGCCCAGTTCAACCGGGAGATGCTGCAGGTGAGGCAGCTGGGCCCTCTCCCAGGGCCTGTGTGGGAAGTGCAACGGAGGGCCACCGGCAGCCTTTCATGTGAGCTCTGGGGTGGGGTGGGGTGCGCAGCAGGGAGGGTTGAACTCCCAGCCCGAGCACAGCCATGGTTGTGGCATGAGATCATGTTTGGCTGCCTCTCCCTGGCTGTCAGCCCCAGGGAGAGGGGGTCAGCCCACACCAGGGCCCTGCTTCCTCTCCATGTGCGCATGCTCCTCCCATGCCCCGTTCTCCTCAGCCTCCTCCTTCTCCTCTCAGACCCTGTCCCTCCCCAGCAGCATGGGAACTGAGATGGTGGGAGGGCTGCTTCCAGGCCATGGTGGTAAGAATGCATGGATATTTGCACTGGGGAGCAGGGTGCAGTGAGGAGAGATGCTTTGTGCAGCGATGTTCTGTGCAGACTGGCCTGCTTGGGCAAGCCCAGCTTCTCCTGCTGGGCTGGGAGATGCTGGAAAGAAGTGAAGTGCTACACACCTTCACACCCCCATTGCCACAGATGCTGTCCTGAGTGCTCTGCTGGCCTGTTGATTCCCAGAGCTGAAAGGGTGCACTCCAGTCCCTGTCACAGCTGGGAAGGTTTGGGTTTGGGTCCCAAAGCCGTGTCCTTGAGGCTCTGGTGGAGGCCCCAGCCACATGGCTCTTGGTGTGCTGCAGGCAGAGAGCTGGGTGCGAGGCAAGCTGCGGGACCTGAAGGACGGCTGTGACATCCAGGACTGGGAGGAGGTGGCCCAGACCTTGCAGAGGGACATGAAGGATTTTGAGAACACCCTGATAAAGCTCAATCAGGTGGGGCCAGGCAGGGCATGGCGTGGCATGGCCCCCGTTACTCACAGCACCTGTGTCCCTGCGCTCTCTGCAGCAGAGGGTCCCTGGGAACCCCTGGTGCTGAGTGGGTCCCTTGGCCCCACAGATGGGCGAGCAGCTGATGTGGAGGGCAGGCCCCAGTGCAGAGGCTGTGCGGAGGCAGCTGCTGGCCCTGCAGGAGCAGTGGCAGCTCCTGAAGCAGACGGCTGCCAGCCAGAGCAAAGCCCTGGGCGGACTGCGGAGTCTGCAGGACTTTAACAGGAAAGCTGAGCGGCTGGAGGCATGGATCAAGCACAAGGTTTGAGGGATGGGAAGCATGGTCTGGGGAAGGGGATAGCCTGGCTGTCCCCCCACCTCCTCACACCCTTGCCTGGCCCAGGAGGAGAAGCCTTCTTTGGCAGCCCTTCTGCAGGAAAGCCCGGATAAGATCCAGCTCACTCGCCGCATCCTTGACTTGAAGCAGGTGAGAGGTGCTGGGGGACTGCCAATCTGTCAGGGACCCCAAACACCTTGAGGCTGGGGCATGGCACAGGTCCCTGAGGAGGGATGCTGATGTCTTTCCTCTCTGCTCGGACCAGGAGGAGCAGCAGTTCCAGAGTCTGCACAAGGAGCTGAACAGCCTGGCCCAGAAGCTGGAGAAACAAGGCAAAAATGAGAGCAGAAACATCTCAGCCCGGCGCAAGCACCTTAACAAAGCGTGAGTGGTGTGAGGACACATGGGCTGAGCAGGGCTGAGCCAGGCACCAGGAGCTGACCAGATGGGAAGCAGGACCCCCCAGACTTCCCAGCCTAGCTCTGCACAGCTCCCCAGACAGGCACAGGCTGCCATTCATCTTTCCCCTTCCACCTGCTCAGGTGGCTGCGGCTGCAGGGGACCCTGAAGGAGCACCACGAGGCTCTGCAGCTGGCCCTGGAGGTGGCCTCCTTCCTCCAGCAAGCAGATATCCTACTCGGGGTCATCCATGCAAAGGTATCTGCACTGGAGCCAGGGTCACCCTGGTGTGTGGGGCTGTTGCACGGCCTGAATGAAACTTGGTGGGCAGCACCTTGCTCTTGTCTCCTGCATGGAAGCTCCTGTGGTCCCAGTACTCTCAGCCTGGGCTTTGGGGAGAGAACCAGGGGATGGGGAGAGGGAGCCAGGCTGGCAAGTGCAGTTTTGCACTGTTTCTTTCTGCTGGAGCTGGGAGCAGGGCCCTGTCCTCCTCCCACTGCTGACCGTGGCCTCTTCTTACAGCAGAGCAGCATCTGCAGTACAGGGAAGCCAGGGGAGGGCGAGCCTTGCCAGGATCGGGATGTCAGGGACATTGCCAGCCAGGTGATGGTGAGTGAAGACTCTGCCTCGTCCCCTGAGCCCTGGGGAGCATCCTGACAGGGGGAATGTGAGCCTTCCCAGGCCAGCTCTGCCACCAGCAGTGCTGTGGGCTCTGCGGGCAACCCCCTGTGGGTGGCTGAGGCTGTGTGATGGATGGGGCAGTGTCCCCGGGGCAGACAAGGACTGGGATACGCACTCACTGCCTCTTCTGCCCCCAGAGAGATGGCTGTCATCACACACCCTGCCCGTGGCCATGGTGGTTTGTCACTCATGAGCCCCGTCTCCATCACTTCCCCGCTGCTCTCTCTTCTCCAGATGCTGGATGTGACAGTGTCCCAACTCCTAAACTTGCAGCCCAGCCTGGCAGCCCGAGTCACCTCAAAGCACCGAGATGTAAAGGAGAGCTGGGCACAGCTCCAGCAGGCACTGAGGTAGGGCTTAGCTGGGTCCCAGCCCTGACCTCCCAGCACTGGAGCCAGAGGCTTGGGAAAGACCTGGGTTAGCCCCTAGCAGGCTGTCTCTGGGGCACCAGCTCCACTCAAGGTCTCTCTTTATCCTTTGCTCCCCCGGGCTTCCCTTGCTTTCCTTTCCCAGGACAGGGAAGGCTCCAGCACGGGCAGGCAGTTCCCCGGGGGGCAGAGCTGCAGCTCCAAATGTTGAGCCTCGAGGAGACGACAGCAGTCACGGGGCTGTGGGTAAGGAAGCAGCAGCCAAATGGACAAGAGGACTTGGCAGCATGGTAAGCACTGGCTTCCTCCAGGCATCTTCAGCTCCTCTGCTTCGAGAAGACAAGGGAGCCTAGGGGAAAGGGTTTCAGGTGTTGGGCAGAATCCAAGCTGAACACTCCTGGATCTGGTCCCAGCAGTTATGGGAGGTGATAAGTGCCAGCCCAGGGCAAAGCAGATGTCTGCTTTGTGCTGGCCAAGGAAGAATGGGAACCTTTGTGCTGCAGGTACCAAAAGATGTGCTGGAGAAGATGGCAGAGAACAAGAAAGGAGAGGAGAGCAAGACTGGCTCCCCAGCAGTGGGACAGCCCCCTCATGGAGGGGACAACAAAAGGTACCAGCTTGTGGAGGTGGCTGTGGGAGCAGGACAGAGTCAAAGGGAACAGGGATGGGGTTCCCCTGTGCAAGGGGGAGCCTTGCAGTCCTGACTGTCCCTCTTCTCTCTCTGCTGGAGGAGGAGAGAGGCAGAGGCTGAGTGGGGGATGTGGCAGCTGGAGACCCAAGGGCAGGACGTCTGCCAGGTGGTGAACACGGTAATGTCCCCCCAAGAGTCCCCTTTGCTCCCTGCCCATCCATGAGGAGATCGTGTTGGGGAAGAACTCACTTCCCTAACCTCCTGCTGCTCGTGGGCATGCAAGCTTGTGCCCACACACCTGGTCTGGGCACTAACCCAGCATGTCTCCTGCTCCTCAGCAGGATCTGTCCCCATACAAGGAGAGTGTGGCTATGGGACTCCCCCCATGTCCAGCGGCGAGCCTGGAGGCAGCACAGATGCAGCAAGAGCCCAGTGCCAGGGCTGTGCTCCTGGTGAGCCTGCCTGGATGTGAGGTGGGAGGAGGACATCAGGTGGGGCCCATCCTGACTGCCCTCCCTGCCTCCCAGGAGGGGCCAGCACGAGGGAGGCCTCATGGGAGCCCTCAGGTGGAGGCCATGCTGCGGGAACTGGAGGAGTTGTGGGAGGACCTGCAGAGGAGGCACCAGGAGAATGGCGTGGTGCTGCAAGAAATCGATAAGGTACGTGGAGTCAGGGCTGGGAGGGCACAGGGCGTGCTTCAAGTGGAGCAGCTTGCTGGGCATCACCAAGTGAGGCTGGCACCTCTGGGGCCTGGAGATGCCACACTGGCACCGACATCTCTGGCTGGCCTTGCAGAGGGCACACTTCTCCCACTGTGCTGCCTGTGCCCCAGATACCCCCCCAGTGGGAAGCCAGCATGGCTCCTGCCTCCTCTGGGTGGCTCAGAGCCAGGCTGAGGGATTCCCTGCTCTCCCTGAAGGCCCTGAGGCTGGTGGGGGAGCTGGACCAGGCTGAGCGGTGGCTGCAAGACGTGGCTGGGTCGCTCTTGGAGCCAGCTGCCATGAGAAGCCCGGCAGAGCTGCGCCAGGACCTGGAAGAAATGAGCCGGCTGGAGAAGCAGCTCCTGCTCTGTGGCCTCAAGCTGCAGGCACTGCGGGAAGAAGCAGCAAGCGAGGCACCCACTGAGCACGAGGGGGCAAGGAAGATGCAGAGGAAAGTGGAGATGGTGGAGGAGAAGTGAGTCCTGGAGGAAGGTGCCTCTTCTCTGGTGCCCAGGTTGGGTGGGGAGGAGGATGCTGTCCCTGAGGAGGTGCAGAAGCTGCCGGCACCTCTGATGAGCACCCATCCCCACAGGTTGGCACATGTGCAGGCAGCACTGCGGCACCGGGCAGCAGATCTGCGGGACTCCCTGGTGCTGTCTGAGTTCCTGCAGGACCTGCAAGAGGAGGAGGCACGGAGCCAGCAGGGGTCTGCAGCGGTGAGCAGCATGGCCAGGCATCCCTTGGGATCACACAGCACCTGGGAATGGACCAAGGGTTGATCTGCAGTTGGCATGGGGCCCCTGTTGGGTGCTCCCCTCCAGCCCAGCTGCCCGGGGTGTCACTCCCCATCTCTCACATCTGGTGTTTCTGCTGGCTTCAGCCAGGGAGTGGGCGCTGTGGCTCGCAGGGGTGTTTTCCCCCGCTCTCAGCCCAGGCTGAGAAGTCTCCAAGCAGTGAGGACATGAGCCGGCCCTTGGGAGAGCTGCAGGAGGCCGTGGAGATGCTGAATGACGTGGCGAAGGAGCGGGAGCGGGTCATGGAGGTGGCAGCAGAGACGGAGAGCCTGGAGCGTCTGGTAGGGAACGGAGGCTGGGACCTGGGGAGGCATGCAGGAGGTTCATGTGCAGCCAGACATGCCAGCTGAATGGACAGGGCACCCACTTCAGCTGTCCTCAGTGGGACACAGGGACATTGGGACTCATGGGGACTGCTCTGTGCAAGGCTGGCATCCTTGTCTCTCCCGTGACTGGCACCTGCCCTTTGCAGCTGCATGGCAGGGTGTCCCAGGCTGGGGTGGGCTGGGGCTGTGTGGCAGGTGGGGCTCCCATCCCAGGGCTGATCTCCCTCTCTGTCCCCTCCTGCCCATCCAGGTGGCAAAGATATCCCCACAGCTGGAGGCCCTTCAGTGCAGAGCCAAGGCGCTGTCTGAAGACATTGCCCTAGCAGAGAAGAGCTTCACCACGGTGAAGAGTGAGAAGGACCTGCAAGGGCTGCAGGGCTTGCTAAGCTGCCAGCAGGAGATGGAGGTGAGTCAGGGGAGCACTGCCAGGGAGGTGTCCCAGCTGGCTGGGGCTGTCTCAGTGAGGCACTGGCCCCCCTCCGGGGGCCCAGGTGTTGTAAGCCTTGGCACACTTGTGGCAGGGCGGGATGGAATTTTCCAGTGGAGCTGAGACCTGCCTGCTCTGCTCCCCTCTGATAGCGTGGGCCAGGCAAGGGGACAGAGCTTGCATCAGCTCCCACGTGCCAACACCCAGCTGCCAGCACCTACTCATCTTGCCTCTGGTGGGGAAGCGACTCACACACACAGGGCAGGGAAGCCAGGCAGCTCTGTGCTCTTGCTGTGCTCCCCACTGAGGCTGGCTCTGCCCATGTAGCAGCATCCTCTCCTCTGTCCCTGCATCCCAGAATGCAGGAGAGTGCAGCCTGGGTTCAGAGGGGTTGGATGCATCTCGAACCTTTCCTGCCTTGTGATCTTTAGCATGCAGTGTCCCAGACCCTGCAAGGGCAGCTGGAGGAGCTGGAGAGGGCGGCTGCCCGCTTGCAGGAGCTGTGTCCCGCTCGGCAGTGCCCCGTCAGCCGGGAGCTGCAGGAGACGCTGTGGGCCTGGGCAGGGCTGCAGGAGCTGCTGCGGGAGACCCGGCTCCGCGTGCGGCAGGCCAGCCAGCTCCGGCACTTCTTCAAGGATTACTTAGCCATGATGTAAGTGGCAGTGAGCTGTTGGGGTTGCTTCTGTGGGGGTTGAGGGGGAGTTGGCGAGAGCATGGCATTGGCAGCTATGTGGGCAGTGCTGGAGCTGCAGCCAGGCGTGACCATGGGGAGCCTGGAATGCAGGGTTGCACCACAGCTGTCTGTTGTGAGGCAGCCCTGCAGCATCTCATCCTGCCCCAACAGCCTGGCCACAATCCCAGGGAGATGCTTCCAGATATCACTGAGCATGGGAATGGCTTTCCTGGGGCTGCAGGGCTGGAGAAGTGTTGGGTCATTCCTCAGCCTGTCTTTCACATGCTCACAGCTCCTGGACTGAGGACACCCGGGCTCAGATCTTCTCTGAAAGTCCAAGCAGCTCCAGTATCCCGGAGACCCCATGTGAGGAGTTGGAGAGGAGAATTGAAGAGAAACTCAAGGAGTTTGAGGCACTAGCAGCAGCAGGGCAACAGCTGGTGTCTGAGGAGCACTACCTGAGCGCAACAGTAAGAACAGGGGAAATGGGGTTGGGGGAAAATTCTCAGCACTTCCTGAAGCCCTCTGGGGACAGACCATGAAAGAAAGAGCAAGGTGTGGGTGCAGAGCCCCAGTAAGTGGGATGGGGACAGCTATGCATCCCTGGGGCTGCTCAGGGCAGGAAGAAGTTTCATCCAGTGGATCCTGAGATCTGAGTTGATGTGGCTGTGACTGTATCCCACTCACAAAAACTTCCCATCTGCTCTGCTGTGAGATATCCTGGTAGGGCCAGTGTCCCTGGGCCAGGAGTCCTTGCAGGCTGCCCAGTATCTCTCCTCCCATCAGATAAAGGAGCGCTTGGAAGAGCTGCAGAGCATGCTGGGCTGGGTGCTGGTGCGCTGGCGAGCACAGAGGCATCAGCAGCAGGATCTGGGGAGCAGACAGGAGGACAGGAGGGAGCCAGAGACCCTCTCAAGCACATCCCCCACTGGTCAAGTGAGTACCCAGCCATGCTGAGACTACCAGGGAGAATGACCAGCCTTGAGGCTGAGGGTAGCAGAGGCACTGGATGGAGAGAGTGGTGCAGAAGGTGGGGAGGGATGCATGCCAATACCTCTGGGAGTCGCTGGGGTTCAGGCAGGGCAAAGGGAAGGCTATCCTGAGAAATTGCCTGGTACTCCAGCAGCCCTTACTTTATGTTCCTTCTCTTGCCTTGCTCTGCAGGAGCAGCATGCCTCACGTATCCCACCCCACCTGGAACGCACCCACAGCCCAGTGAAGTTCACGCCCTCCTCCCTCCTCGAGCCTGTGCAAAGATCAGAGCCAAAGCTTCCAGAGAAAAAAGCCATCTCCCCGCCAACATCATCCCTCTCAGATGCCCCGTCAGGAGTGGGGCAGAGCTGGGGGGAGCCCAGCAGCAAAACAGCCCTTGATGTGGAATCCCCCAAGGAGGCTGGCACCTGGGATCCTGCTGAGACCTCCACGCTGCTGCTGCCGCCACGGGGCTCCTGTGGTCTCGGAGGCACAGTCAACCTCATCCTCAGCATTGGCAAGAAGGGGGAGAAGAAGAAGGCCCAGCTGCTGGCCAGCAGCGAGCGGCCAGGCGAGGAGGCACTGCCAGCGGTACGGGGGGATGGTGGGAGGCTTTGGCAGAACTATGGGAGAGCAGCCACACAGCCAGGGCAGCTCTCTGGAGCTGTGCTCCATGCAGACTGGGAGGGCAGCGGGGTGATCCCCAAGCTGAGACCCCTCTGACCATTTCTAAGTGAGCTGCTGGCACTGTGTTGGTCTCAGGAGAGGGGCCTTTGGCCATGCTGATGCTGCATGATGCCTTAGGGCTGAGGCTGGCTTGCGCCACCCACTTTGCCCGTGCTCTCCTGCTGCAGCTCCTTGCCCACTCTGTCCTCTCTGTGTGTCTCTTTCTCTCCCCTTGCTCAGCTCCCCGCCACTAAACACTCAGGCTGTAAAACCTTTTGGAAGCGTTGCCAGGGGCTTTTAGGAAACACTTGGGGTAGCTTAAAGCGAAAAAGAAAGCCAGCACGCCAGCTGGTGGAAGAGGTAACGTCTCGGGGGAAGCTGCATGCCGGGCAGAGTGGCTGCATGGTGTGAACCTGCCTGCCACAACCCTCCTGGCCAGGCCACGGTGCCCTGGTGGCAGCGGTCTGCTGAGAGAGGGAAAACCCTTCTGATGCTGTGGGGTCCAGAGTGTGGGTGCTGGGACATGTGAGGAGGGGACTGAGGCAGGGCTTGCTGCAGTTGGCCCTCCATTCAAGTAGTTTTGGTGGCCGTGGGAGGTATAGCTAGCTGGTGGCCAGTGGGAGAGCCTCCCTGCTCCATTGCTGGGGGACAGGAGCAGTTCTTGTGTAGCCAGCTGAAGGGGACAAGGGTGGCTGGGGCTGTCTGAGGTGCTCATTTTGCTGGGGATCTCACTCCAGGTTGCTTGGCTTGTAACTCTGAGGCTGGGAGTTGGAAATGTGTAGGGGCTCACATCTCTTGTTGCTCCAGAGCCTGTGCAAGAAGGTCTGTGTGTGAGGAGCCCTAAGGGCAGCCTAGCCCAGTAGCCCAGGGGAGAGGGCAGGAGGACAGGGAGGCTGGAGGGCACTAGGCAGGATGAGGGGCTGCTGGGCTGCCAGGAGATTTTTGGTAATGAGCACCATCCAGTCTAATGGATCCAGGGGGACACTGCTCCAGCTCCTGCAGACTCTTGCAGCTGTGGAAGCCCGGGAGAGGGTCTGCAAGGAACAGGAGGGGAGGGGTTTGCACTCAGTCCCCGCCCTTGCATTTATTGCTTTACTGCCTGGAGCATGCAGGGCTGGCAGGCATGGACTGCAGTGACTGCTTTCTCAGTAGCCACCCAAAAGTGATGGCTTGGAGGTCAGCAGTGACAGGGAAAAGCTGTGTGGTAGTCAGCCCCAGCTGTACCATACCTGGGGGACTCCATCATGGGCAGATTCCCTTGTCTGCTCTACCCTGCCTGCACCCGTGTGGGCGCAGCCCTCAGGGGACAGAGGTGACGCTCTGTCATTCCCAACACTGCATGTGCTGCTGGTGAGCATTTTTGTCTGCCTGCCCTTGCAGCCCCCTGCTTTCCCAGACGCAGCATGGAAACGGGGCAGCTGGCACAGGATGGTGGAAGCTCCAGCGATGGGGATCACGCCTCTCTCCTTCTGTTTCCTCAGGTGCAGGCGGAGGCCAGGAAAACCTGCACGGCAAAGCGGCCGCCCACCGTTGTGCGGCGCCCTGCAGGGCCCGGCGGTGGCATGGCGGCCGTGTCCCACACGCTGCCCAAGGCCGGCTCTGGCTGCCTCTTCAACAGCCTGCAGCGGCGGGAGCAGGCCCGGGCAGAGCAGGCCCGGCTCCTCACCCTGCGGGGCATCATGGGCGACAGCTCCCTGCGGCCCACGCCCGAGGAATGCCACGGCCCCAGCAACACGTGGCCTCAGAAGTGTGGCTGGAGGAAGGGGGGGCCGGGGGCCGCTGCCGCCGGACCTCAGCTTGGGGAGCTGCTCCTCTATGTCAGGAACCCGCTGGTGCAGGACATCGATGCCGAGTGCGGGGCGGCCCCTCAGAAACCCTGCCTCCCTCACCCCAAAATCACATGTCCCCGTGTTTCCCTGGGCTCCGTGCTCAGCCTGGAGCTGCCACGGGATGCAGTGGTCCTGGGCTGCCGCCGAGGGGCTGAGGCACGGCAGCAGGAGGCAGAGGGGCAGGAGCAGAGGCAGGATCAAGAAGTGAGGCCATGGAAGCCCACAGGCACACATGGAGTTGGATGGCAGGAAGATGGGCACAGTCCCCAAGGGCCCAGCAAGAGGCTGGGGATGTCCCCCAAGGGTGAGCAAGAAAGGTGGTTCGAGGAGGTGAGCTTGAAGCCCAGCTGCAGCCAGCAGAGAGCACACCGTGCTGGGAAGGAGCACTGGAGCCCGCAGCACCCCAGCAGCACCAGTAAAGACCTGGACTTGAGGCCAAGCCAGCCGTCCCGTGTCGGCATGGGGGACGAGCTGGGCACCCGCTTTGGCCAGGATGACAGCCCCACTGTCTCTGGCCGGGCCAGGCACCACAGAGCCGCTTGGCTGGAGCTTGGATCATCCCCTGCCAGCACCCCAGGCAGGGCTGGAGCCATCCCCAGCCCTGCCTGCACACAGCAGCCAGCCAGCAGCAGCCAGCCCAGAGGGTCCCCGGCTTCCCCTGCCGCCCCCACCCAGCTCTCTGTCTTTGAGTGGGCACTGGGCACTCCACAGCCCCAGAGCCCTGCACTGGGCACTAAGGAAGTGTGCCACCCTGCCCACAGGCAGTTTGAGGAAGAGGAGGAGGAGCTGCAGGCCATCTGGGATGGGGCACACGAGCGACAGAGCTCACCAGGAGGCAGCTGTGCCAGCCACAGGATGGACAGCAGGGCGGGCAGCTTGGCCAGCCCCAGCGCCACTGCTGGCGGGCCCCTCATCCTCTCATCAGCCAACAACGTGCTAGTGGCCAAATTCACCCTTCCCACTGCTGCCCAGCTGCTCCACAGCCCCTTGGGAGAGCAGAGCCCCAGGGTGGTGCACAGTGGCAGTGGCAGTCCCAGTGGGCTCAGGGTTTCCCCCCACGAGGAGGAGCTGGTGCCTGCAGCCCCCTTGGATGCCTCCAGTGCCTGGGATCAGCGGAGGCATCGGCAAGAGGAGAGCAGCAAGGTGAGATCCGCAGGCCAGGGATTTCGCTTCAGGGTCAGGTAGGGGCTGGGGAACAGCCAAGGCAGCAGCTGGGTTATCCACTCCTGCAAACATAATCTGTAGCTGGGGACTCCCTGACTCCAGTGGCCCCTTTTCTTCAGCTGCTGGGGAAGGGCTAGGTGTGGTATTTGGGGTCCCTGCAGCACACACACCCCCACCAACCCATAGCCTCAACAAAGTGGCACTTCACCCCTAAAGCTGACACAGAGCTCAGCCCCTGGCCAGGTGAGGAAGTTGTTCCTCATTGTAATTCCACTGCCACTTTGGCATCGCTCACCAGGGATGGGTCATATAGACCTCATATGCATGGAGGCCAAGCTGGCACCACCAGCCCCAGAGAAGTTTCTGCTCACCCTCTGTGCCCTTGCAGGTCCTGCCTGGTAAAATGGAGTTTCAGATGATGGAGGGGACGCTGGAAAGGAAGCACGTATTGCAGACAGGAGGGAGAAAGGTACAGACATGGCTGTGGGGCTCTTTGGGACAGGGGTGCTGGGACATGGCAGGGGGTGGAGAGAAGCCAGGGATGTTCCTGGAAGTGCCACAGGAATGCTGCTGGCCATTCTGGAAGGGCACACCTCAGAAGCCCTGGGCCCCATTCTGAGTGCCATGAGACCATCTGTGTTCTTCCAAAGCTATTGGCATCACAGCTGTGCCCTGCTTGTGTCCCACAGGCCAGCTGCCGGGCCTGGGGCCTCTTCCACGCCGTGCTGATGAGGCAGACGCTGTGCTTCTACCAGGACCGCAGGGACAGCCTCAAGGTGCCCTGGGGATGTTGGGGTAACAGGGGAGGGGGCTGGTGGCAGGGTGATGGCTCTGGGCCCCGTGGCCAGGGAAGGCAGAGCCATCCAATCCCGCTGTTGTCCTTGCTTTCCCTTGTGCTGCAGAGTTCTGTGGTGGCCCTTCCCCTGAACCTCTCCGGGGCAGTCTGCACCCCAGATGCCGAGTACACCAAGAAGACCAACTGCTTCAGGCTTCAGTGAGTGCCCCATGCAGGGCAGTAACCACAGCCTTCCCAAGAGTGTCCCTGCTGGGGCAGACACATACCAACATCCCCAGGCAGGACCAGCTCAGTGCTTAAATGAGGATTTCCTTCCTTCTTTCTCACCTGCTTCTCTTCTTTTCTGGTCTTGTGGGGGCTGTTGTAGCTGCACCCTACATTGTTCTTCCCCTCTCCCTCTCCCTGCAGGCTGCAGGATGGCTCTGAATACCTCCTGAGGGCCCCCACCCAGTCCCTCATGAAGGAATGGGTCTCAAAGCTGCAGCAAAACTCAGGTGAGCAGCCCTGGCAGGCAGAGCAGGGGCCCAGCTCTCTGTGGTTACCATGTTTGTTCAGCCCTCGCTGAGCCTTTTGATACATGGGGGGTCAGAAGAGAAGCAGCACAACATTTTACTCTGATTTATGCATCCTCCTAGCCTGCCTTGGGAACAGCAGTTCTCTGCCAGGCAGGATTTGGAGGCTTTGTTTTCACACCACATACACAGCTATAAATCAGGAATAGCACAATTGACGTCAGCGGTGCTTCAGCAGCAAAAAGCCAGTGTCAGGAAAATTATAATTGTGCCTTGGTATTCCTCCATATCCGCTGGGCTTGGAAATGCCTTGCTTGCCCTTGAAGCAAGGAGACCTGCAATACTGAGGTCTTCCTGTTGCTGTCCCCATACCTGAGGAGTTCAAGCCCTGCTATGAAATCCTAGGTTGGTTGTCAAGACCAAGAGCAGGTGCTACAGCAGGAGGTTGGAGGAGCCAGCCATGCAGCATGGGCAGTCAGGTCAGGGACTGGCTCTGTGTGGCAGTCCTGTGCACTGCCAGCATCCAGAGGATGTTTGCTGTGCCCCCAGGTTTCCCCAAAGTGGATTACTTCCAGGCAGCAGCACAGCGTGTCGAGGGCACTGGTGGTACTGGCAGGTGAGTAGCCAGGAGCTGGCCAGCTGGTTCTTGGTATAACTCTATCCCACATCTCCCAGAGCGTGCTGCTCCAGTAGGACATTGGTGGGCCAGTCTGGTTTGCTAAATCTCTGCTGCTTTCAGTTCCAGCAAGGTCTCCAGCACTGGGACCTCCCACCTCCAGGGACATCACCAGGTCACCACTCCCAAGAGCCAGGAGATTGTGATGTTACCCTGTGCAAGCCCACTACTGCAGCGGCCACTGGGCAGCCAGGATAGCCCACTCGATGGGACTGTGACAGCAGCAGGTGACTTTCCTGTCTGGCTGGGTTGCCACTGTCCCCCAGCTTCTCTCCCCAGCCCAGAGAGGTACATAGGAGACAGCTGAGGGAGGCTGAAGGCTGTTGGTCAGTCCTGAACGTGGTGGTATCTGGGCTAGTAGTCCCAGGGCTTGGGACGTGGGGAAAGGAACATTTACTTCACTTCCTGGGACACTGAGATAGTCATACATTTGCCTCTTCTCTCTGGGGCTGACACAGGGCTGTCCTGTGATGGCCTTGCCTTGTGACATGTCTCCATTCTGCTTCAGAGAATGCTCAGGGGGCTGGGCACAAGGAGCAGCAGTGGCCATCCAGAGCGTCCCCTGGGCTGTGGGACAACATCTGCCCCGAGGATGACTATGGGCTGGTGGCCAACAAGAGGAGGTCCTACTCCTTCACCTCAGGTACAGTCCTGATTTCTCTGTCACAGCCAGGAGGTGGCACCACTGCCTCTGTCCCCACAGACAGCCAAGGATCAGATGCGATGCTGCTCCAGCACGCACCTGGTCCTACATACCTGTGCCCTTGGCTGCAGCCCCCATTTGGGGAGGGCTCTAGGGGGCTGCCAGGGCCTGCTCCTCGCGCTGACTGCTCCTTCTTGCAGCCACGTACCAGAAGCTGAGCCCGCGGGCGGTGCCCCAGGAGGCGGCGGGGGCCGGGAGCAGCTACTCAGTCACGCTGTACATCGGGGAGCAGGCTGTGCCCCGGGCACGCTGCCACTCCTTCGTGGCACCAACAGGGAGCCCCCGCGACGCACGGGGGGAGAAGACCACCAGCCCCCCTCGCACCAAGAACAAATCTGTCTTCAAGAAGTTCTTTGGGAAGAAAGAGTGAGTCCCAGACAAAGGGAGAAAATGCCCTAACCTGCCTCTTATCCTCCTCTTGGGCCGCTCTGGCATGGTCTCTACTCTCAGCAGCAGTTCATGGCTCACTGCCTCCCCAGGGGCAAGGGGCTGTGCCAAGGGGCTCTGCTTCAGCCAGCCCTGAGGCTGCCCTGTGCCCCAGCCACTGCAGCCCCCAGCCTCAGCCTGGCGCTGAGCACCCCTCCTGCCCAGTGCTCTCCCTGGGTGCCCCTGGCTGCCCAGGCATCCTAATGACTCACAGCAGGAGCAGAGGGGGGTGGATGATGGTTTTTATTAAAAGATAAATAGACACTTAGTGTGGAGCTTTTTTGTCCAGCAGCATCCATCAGCACAGGAGGAAAGGAGCTTTCTGCAAGGTGGTCCTTGCTAAGGAGTCAGAGGAGCTTCAGAGGAGGAGGGCCCTGCAGTGAGGTTCAGTCCTGCTTGAGGGGGGAAGCCTGAGCTGTGTGGTGCCTTTCACAAGGATGCTTTGTCCCGTGCTTCCTCTGTGCCTGCACTCAGCTCAGCTAATCCCACAGGCTATCTGGGCCCCTTTTCCCTGCCCTGGGAGCTTAGCAGGAAAGTCACTACCTACAGAGTAAATACTCCTGCCTGCACAGCCCTGCCCAGCCTTGCTCTCTCTCAGGATGGCTGCCAGCCTAGGTCACAGCAGGTGAACGCTGCCTGACACAGACAGGGGCAGGGCTGTGTGGATAGACCCCCATTCCTACAGCCCAGATATTTTTGCAGTAACTTCACCAGACCATGCCCATTTCAACTGCCCCAATTGTCACCTGTACTGGAAAGGGGAAAAAGCAGCTGGTCCAACCTGCCCTGAGCCTGTACATGCCCTAAGGGAGAAGGGGAAGTTTCCAGGGATGTAGGTAGCAGGGCCTCTCCCTGTCAGGCCGTGAGACTCAGCTGTGCACACCACTCGCCTCCTCAAACACATTGTGGGGCTTAAAATAGAAGTGCTGGCTGCAGCCCAGCTCTGCAGCAAGGGCTGGGAGAGCAGAAATACTCCTGCCACCCCATCTCCCTCCTGCAGTGCTCCTGGGGCTGGAGACAGGCAGTGAGGTGGAGGTGGCCACACCAGGGTTACCAGCCTGGACTTCCTCCAGGTTCCCAGCAAGCGGTGGGGAATGCCCTGGTGTGGGCAGGGGGGTGCTTTCTGAGCTTCCCCTGTGTCTTACCACCCCCCCCCCCTTGGCTCCATCACTCTTGGCTCTGACACCTGTTTTCCTCCGGCACCAAAGCTCAGCTGCCTGCACTTCCTTAATGGGAAAAGACAAGCAGGATGGTAAGGCTGGGAGGGGAGATGCCCTGGGCAGGGGCCAGGCTTGTCCAGACCAGCGAGGAGGTCAAGGCACAGCATTCCGGCTCCGGCTGCGCATACCAGGAGAGCAGCTGGTGGGCTGCTGCCAGTTCATTCCTGAGCAGCTGCGGGGCCCGGCACAGGGGCAGGGGGTGCAGGGTGCTTCACTGAGGGCCCCCCTGCTGGCCCCAGGGCTCGATGCTGACCCATGGGACCTCAGCGAGGGTCCCACCATGGCCCAAGTCCAGCACAGGAGCAGGGGTTACATGTGCTACTCAAGAGATAACACCATCCCAGGGATGATGCTGGCACCTGCAGCACCATTTTCAGTCCCCCCCTCACACAGGCTTCATTGTCCCCCTGAGGCTGCTGCCGACCCAGAGCCTCCCCTCTCTCCTCCCCTGTGCTGGAACTTGGCCCCACAGCAACCCGCTGACGAATCCTGCCTGGAGTTCCTATGGCAGGAGCCAATTCCTCCCCCCCCCACTAATCTGCCCGTGCATGCAGCCTCCACCTGCTGAGCCAGCGGAAGCCGTGCTCAGCCAGCCCCAGCCAGCGCCAGGGCTCTAAAACCCACTCCGGCTGCAGAGCCCGTAGGGTGGCAAAGCCTTTGCACCCTGGTCCTGCTGCCGTGGGAAATCCCAGTCCTGCTTGGCACCAGGCAGCGAGGAGTCCGCAGGCAGCATCACCTGGCACCGGGAGAGCTGAGCTATCAAGGTAAGGGCAGCGTGCAGGCAGGGAGGTGACCAGAGTAAGCACTGTCCCTGCCGTGCCTTCTTCTGCCAGGCGCCAAGGAGAGGGTCTGGTTCCAGCCTCCCGCGCTGAGCCAAGGTCTTGTCCCCCCTTTCGGCAGCTCGGCGGTCCTGCTCAAGGTCACCCTGCAGCCGGTAGCCTGTGTTGAGCTCTGGGGCCGTCACACAGAGGGACCCCAGCCCGGGTCCGAAGCTTTCTAATCCCAGAGCTGCAGGGAGGGCTCGGAGCCTGACCCCGGCACAGGCGGGACTGAAAGCGGGGAGCAGCAGTGGAGGGGCTGCCTGCCGGCATCCTGCCCTCCTTGCCTAGGCAAAAGGACAGCACGGCTATGACCCCTTCCCAGGGCAGCAGGGCCAGCGGTCTATTCCAGGAAGAGGGGAGACACTGGCGGAAAGCCAGAGCACCGGACATTCCTGTGCCGGAGCTGCGGTAGCGGGGCCACCCCTGCAGCCTCCCGCTCTCAGGTGCGGCCGGTGCAGCTGGGAGGTCAAAGCGGGGTGCGAGGGGTGGGGCACGGGGCCGCAGTCCGGCGGCCGCGGGGCCGAGGGCAGTCCCGGCCCGCCCGCGCGGTGCCCTTGGCGGGCGGGGAGCGCTAGGACCCGGCCTGCCGCGGCCGCCAGCGCTGGCACCGGGCGCCGCGGGACCGGACCGTGCCCTGCAGGCGGCGGCGCCGCGGGAAGGAGCCGGCAGCCCCCGGGGAAACGTGTAAGCGACGCGGCGGTGCCCCGGCAGCCTCGGGTGCGGGTGGGTGCTGGGGCGGAGCGGGGCTCCGGCAGCGGCGGCGGCGCTCGGGGCAGCCCCGGCGGCCGTGCGGAGCGGCCGGCTGTCCGACCGTCCGACTGTCCGACCGTCCGACCGGGGCGCCGACCCCGGCGCGCTCGGCCCCGCTCCTGCCGGGACTGGGTGCTGCTGCCTTCCCTTCCCCTCCCTCTACAGGACCGCCGCGGGACTGGGGAGCCTGTCCCGGGAACGCAGTACCGCGGGGCAAGAAACGCTTCCCCTTTCGCCTTCCCCCGAAACAGCCACCTGGGGACGGTGTTTGGTTACCCTACCCATGGGGATGTCACCCGACCACTGGCACGGCCCCCGCTTACTGGCCCCGTCACCCTTCTGTGTCAGTCCCAGCTTCCTCCGAGTGCTGGCTCCCTCCCTGCCCCACCAGTCACACGTTCCTGTATGGCCTCGGGGGTGCCTGCACCACAGGGAACACCTCCAGGGAGCCCTCCCCGTTCTTGGGGTTCCTGGGGCTCTGCCACCGCTCACCTCCCTCCCACAACAACTTCTACAACCCCATTGGCCTCTGGCAGGCCCTTTGTCCGAGTAGCTGGGCACTGTCCCATGACCCTTTCTGTTTGTAGGCTGACCGCTGGGAGCTTGCCCTGCCCGCTTGCACCATTCCCCATGCAGGTCCTTTCTCCCCAGGCACCATTCCCGGGCTGCCCTCGGAGTGATTTGGCCCAGGGCAGAGGTCCTGGCTGCATTCTGAGTCCGAGGCATGGCCCAAGGCTTGTTTGGAGGAGCCTGACCTCGCGTGCAGGCAGAAGAGAGGTGAAGGAACAGACAGAGCAGGGTTTGTAACAAGGCTCTTGACCCACATCAGTCCAAATCACTGGTGCCTCTCAAGGTCAGGGCACTGCTCTGCTGCCCCTGTAAAGGTCTTAGTGCAAGAGGTTAGAAAACAGGGTCCCCCACTGCTGCTTTTTGTCCTTATCCATTCAGTGTCCTGGTGCTGCCCTGGGAAGGGAGGGAGCAGGTGCTGTAGGGGCTGAAATGGATCAGAAAATGTAGAGAGTGAGGGAAGCTGGCACAGCTGGCTGGTAGGAGATAGTGAAATTTATTAATGGTCCTCTGGCTTGTGCACGGGAAGTGATGGAGGATGCGATGGAGGAGCACCAGCTGTGCTGCCCTGTTTTCTGCACAGACATATAAGTCCTGCCATTCCCTGCCAGGAAATGCCCAGAGCATCCCTGAAGGCAAGCTGGATGTCTCTGGGACCAGCAGGATGGGAGACACCCAGCAGCAGTGGCAGAGAAGCCTGTCCTCCATCCGAGCAGGCAATCCTGCCCTGAGCTACCAGCAACAAGACCCTGTAGGGCTCTCCAGAAAGCTAGGGGTTTGTGCAGCTCTTTTCTTTCTTGAGAAGCCTGCTTTTTTGCAGGAAACCCAGCACCTCTGTGACTGCAGATGCAAAGCAGGGCCAGCAGCAGCACTGCTGGGAACTGCATAGCAGCTCAGCTCTGCTGTGAAGCTTCCCAACTTTACCATCCCAGGACTAGCAAAAGAACTAGCAAAAGTCAGAAGAGACCTTCCCACCTGCTTGCATCCTCTGGAGATGGCAGATCCTGTGTGGAGAGTGGAGAAAGACAGGGGTCTGCAGCTCCTCCCCAGAAGAGGGATCTTTGTGGGAAGCCAGCCACCGCTATTGTCTGGGCTGACTTTTGTCATCTGGCTTGCCAGAAAAGAGATTTACTGGGTCTGGGGGGCAGTGTTAGAAGAGCAGGCTGTTTCCCTGGAGACTGAGTCCCTATCAGCTGAGGATGGATGTACCGGATAAAGCCTGAGGCCCCGAGTCCTTGGGAGGGTAGTGCCAGGAGCCCCTCTTGTCCCTGAGGCACTGGGTCCCTGGCACAAGGCTGCTCCTGGATGTCTCACAGCCCAGGAGCAAGGAGAGAAGAAGGCAAGCTGCCTTTTGGGAAGTAACCTATGCTGAGGAGGTGCACTTCAAGCCTTTTCCCATCCCATTCCTGTGGAACTTAGGGTTCTCAGCCGGGGACCAGCCAGAACTCCTTCCTCTGTGGCCTGCAGCTGAGCAGCAAGCACAGCCCTGCAGGACAGCTGCCGTGCTCAGGGTGACTGTCACAGTCTTATGTCCTCATGTGATCCATCCTGGCCCTGAAATCTGCTTCCTAACGCTATCCCTGCCCTTCTGCACAGTGTGTTACCTGTAAGCAACCTCTCCTTCTTTAAACCACCTTCAAACAAAATGTTCCTGATTCTGTCCTCGGACTTCCCTGCTTACTCCCAGCTTTCCCATCTCCCACTCATCCCCAGTCCTTCCATGGGTTAGCGCAGCACACACAACAAGCCCACACTTCGGCGTGCCCTGTCCCACTTTGTGCACTTGGCTCCCAGTGCCGTTTATTCCCCCATCTCCCTGCTGCCGCTCACTGCCTCCTCATCCTCATGGTGGATGAGGATGCTCACCCTCGTGCTCAGGGCCGTGCCTGCCCTGCCCGAGGGGTGGCTTGGGATGCCTCTCCACCGTAGAATGCCAGACCCTCTCCCACCAGCCGCCGGCTCGCCACTGCTGCCCTCCCTCCACGCTGCTTCCCCTCGCTGGCTCCCGCATTCCGCGGAGCCGCTTCAGCCCGCGCTCGGCTAATTCCTTCCCCGCGCGCTCCCCGTGCGCTCCCCGTGCGGTGCTCCCGGAGCGCCCTCCCGGTCACGCCGCCAGGCGGCAGCGCCGGCCCGCGCCCGCCGATGAGTTTGGGGGCTCAGAGCCGAGCCGGGGCGGCCCCGAAGCCGCTCGGGATGGGGCGGCTCTGCAGAGGGATTGGGAAGGGGCCCGACGCCAGTGCCTCCCCCAGAGACAGGCAAACGCTGCCGCGCTCCCCCGCAGCATGGTCGCGGGGCGCTGCAGGCTCCCAACCATGTACCCCAGCCCCTCGTGTGAGGGGTGCAGGACGCCCCGAGGTTCCCTCCTCCCTGGTCCGTGCCAGAGCATCCTCTGCCCACCGGTGGACTCTCGGCTTTGCAGAGGGGGAGGGCAGTCCCAGCGGTACCCTGGCAGCTGGGCTGCTGGTCATGGGTTTGGCCTGCCCTTCTTTTGATGTCCCATGTTTGTGCTCCACTGGGTGGCCTGGGGGCCCCGTTTCAGCCTGGGAACCCGCGGAAGCATGACTGGCAAGGAGCAGAAATGATGAACGGCTGGTACTGTTGGAAGCTGTGGGAAAGGGCCCTCCTGGAGACCTCCCTGGGGGATGTTTGGGAGCATTCAGCCGCAGCTCCGCTGCTGATTCGCCCAAAGGGGAAAGCATGACTGGATGGACTTAGTCTCCAGACAGGATTTAGTCAGCCCTGCCAGACATTTGCACAGAGCGGAATTCCTCCACGCCAGCCAGCAAATGTCGGGCCAGGCACGGACCGAGGTTGGCATGGCTGGGAGAGCTCCTGGACCTGTGTTTGGAGCCCTCATCTCTGCAGGTGGCTGTGTGCCATGGTCCCTGTGGTGCCACGGAGTGGCCACAGAGACTGCCCAGGGAGCAGGCTGGCTGGGAGAACAGGCAGGCACCTGGGCCCTGCCCTGCCAGGCAGGGTGGGCACACTCTGGCTGCAGCAGCATTCCCGGAGAGCTGGAGCATGGCTCTGTCTGCTGCCACCAAGATGCCTCGGGGAGGCTGATGGGGAGCCATGGCTTCAGGCTATCCTCCAGAACTAGCATTCACCCATCCTACAGAAAGCCACCCTGTGCCTTTTAGATGGTTCTCAGAAACCCTGGGAGTCACTGGGCACCTGGCTCCACTGGGCTGTGGATGGACTTTGTCAAAGGGGGACCGGGACCACACAGCAGGTGCCACCCCTCTTCCTCTCACCTGGTTCCCTGGTTCCCAGCAGCGCACAGCTCCCCTGCGGTGTTTTACAAGTGTGGCTGAGTGCCAGCCACTTCTTTCTTAATGGCTGTGCTCCATCGTGGGAGACTGGTGCTGCCAGTTAAGGAGGAGGATATGCCCCCGGCACTGCTTCAATGGGCCAGATGACCTTGGCTATAGAGTGGCTCCCTCTGCCAGCACCGGCTCCATCCTCAGCCAAGGAGACCTGGAGTGACACCATGACAGGGTGCTTGGAGTGGTCTGTGCCCTGAATGCCACAGGGTGTTCCTGCCTGCCGCTGAGCCAGGGGTTAACCCTGCCACCCCTGGTACAAGTGGGAGCCTGAACTGTGTGTCTTGAGTTTATCCAAGTCTCAGCTTGGGCCCTGGCAGGTGGAGACTGCCTGCAGTGAGGTAACTCTTCACCCTTGGCCCTTGGCGGCACAGCTGTCACTCAGTAACTAGCACCCAGCAGCTCAGCTGCTAATTGGTACCATTAGTCAGTATTTACTCCCTTAATGCTTGTAGGAGAAAGCAAATGGGCAGCTGGAGCTCAGGAGAGGGCAGCAGCAATGCAGGGAGGGAGGCAGAGGGATGGGGATGGAGGAGGGAAGGATTGCCCGTGGAATGATTGTGCCCAGGAGCTGGTGAGGATGGGAGACCCTCAGATGTGATTTGGGCAGAGGGGCTTGTGTCCCCCTGACTGAAAGCAGGGAGATGTCCTGTGTCCCAAAGATGCTGCTGTTCCACTGGGCAGGCTGTCCCTGCCTCCAGCAGCCTGAGAGGGGGCTGGAGCTTGACTGGACCCCACTGTGCATGCCAGGTCCCAGGAGCCCTGTAGGCACCATGGGCCCCTTGCTGAGCTGTGTCCAATCAGTGGACAATGGGGTTTGTTTCTGCTTGCCCAGCTGGAAAACACCCATGGCCCTGCCACTGGGCTGGAGGCGTGTGGAAGCCCTTCCTTGTCATGTCTCCAGACCATTTGCTCACCAGGGCTGTGAGTGCTTCAGATGTCACGGCATTGCAGCTCAGTGCTACCAATGAAGGGTGATACTTAGCATGGGGAGGTGGCAGGGGCAGCAAGGGCCTCCGTCTCCCCTGCCTTTCCTGGCAGGGTTTCACCCGGGCTGCTCTGCTGCTGCTGCTGGCAGCAAGGTCCTGCTGCCCTCAGGCCACTAGTGAAGAAGTCACAGGCAGCTGCCTGACTTTATCCCTGCAGGTCGAGCCGTGCAAGGAAGCAGAGGGAGGACAGGATGCTGGAAGTCTGCGTGGCTCCCTGCAAGCGGTGATATGCAGCTCTGTGCCACAAGCAGAGTTCGGGAGGGTACTGCAGCCCGCTCCTTCCCCCAGCAAGGCTCAGGCCAACAGGTGAGCATGACCTCATCCCAAAATACAGGGCAGGGCACCAAGAGCCCAGAGATCAGCGTCAGGAGTCCTGCAAGCAATGACTGGAGATCTCCCACCCCAAAAAGAGTGACAGCAGCTCTTCAGCCAGGATGCTGCTCCAGGGCCAGCCAGGACCATCAAGGGAATAGCAAAACTAAAATGATCAGTCCCCGAGCCACTCGCTGACCTCAGCAACAGGCTGAGATGCTTTGTTGGCTATCAAAGCATCCATGATCACTGCAGTCTTGTTATAACTGGATTCCCAGAAGCCTGTAGTAGGTTTTTTTTCCCTTATTAGCTAATAGATTAATAACCTGCTGACACTTGACAGAGGTTCAGCATCTTCTATGTTTCCCTTCATGTGACTAATTAAAATGCCCCTTTTCCCCCTTTCCCTGTGCAGCTGCCTTGTCACACATGCAGGCAGTTGGATGCAGCTGCTAATCTGTTTGCCATTCCACTCCTGCCTGCCTGCTCTGCCTTTCAGACATACTGGCTCTCTGTTTCTCTGCTCTGGGGCACCGAGGGCCAATGCAGAGGCTCTATGAGCTGACCTGCCCATGCCTTCCTCTGGAATGGGGCAGGCAGCATCCAGTGGAGGAAAATGCAGTCGGTGTGGATCATGCTTACAAAGGGAAGGGTGCTTTTGCAATAGAAAGGAGAGCTGGATGGCATGCAGCACCCTGGCCTCAGCTCTGCTGCTGGCTGATGGCCTTGCCGTGCCTCAGTTTACCCTGTCCCTAGCACAGGCACATTACAGGGAAAGGGAAATCTCACTGCAGAGGAGGGCTGGTGGGTTAATTAATGTATGGTTGCAAAGTGCTTGCAAATCTCCAAGGAAAACGGTGAACGTGGGTGCCAAGTGTAAAGGATTCTGGAAACATTAAGTGCCTGCAAATACTGCCTAGCTCCTCAGGCCCTAAAACTCTAATATTGCCCAAGAGGCACTAAAAATATTCCCTTAGCTCTTATGATGCAATAACCTCTGCCTGGAATAAATCTCCCTTTTTGCTCTTGCTTTCCAAACCAGCTGTTTGTTTGTTTTCCCCTTTTTGGATTTTACAGCTTTAGTTAAAGCAGGGAATTGGTACAAGGGAGAAGGGGTGGGGAAAAGCAGCTTTTGTGAAAGGTTTGGCGTGAAAGCAAGCGTCACTGAAGGGAGAGCTCTTTGCCTGTTTGTTCTGCCTGTCACAAACTAGCTGTGAGCAGAGCATACAAACTGGGCTCCAGGTGACGGCATCACAATGCCTGCAGTGCATGTGTGAGTTTTCAGAAAGAAAACTCAAAGGGCTGGGCAGCTTCAGCCCCACCAGCATGTCCATGGGACTCCCAGCCTCATTTATGTAAGGGAGAGGCTTTGCTGGCTGCTTTCCTCCCTTGCTTTCTCCCTTTGCTCTGGGGAGTGCAGCCATCTGCCAACAGCAGCAGCGTGTTCTGGCACTGAGCTGCTGCTTTGGGGATGGAGAGGGTGGGAACAGAGCAAGCCCCCAGGCCCCACTCGAGGCTGCCTTTTCTCCTTGCCCGAATTACACAGGGGAGAAATGCCCAGCTCTGTGGGTCATCCAGTGGTGGGCCCAGTACCAGGGCTGGGCAAAGCGCAGCTGTTTCCAGTTGGGAGCAGAGACTATTTTCGTAGCTGTTTGCTGTTTCTAGGAGGTTTGTTATTGTACACACAGAGGTGAAGATGATAACATGAGAGCCGCTAGGGAGCAGAGAGTTCTTCAAATGCAACACCTTTGCCAAGATGAAGCAAGGCCACTTGGCCCTGTAGCAAAGAGCTCATGTTTTTGGGGCAATAAATGAGTTGTTATTGGCTGTGCAATTTGTTACCTTCCCATGTACCGTAGAGGAGGTGTCACCCCTCTGAAAAGGCGTGCTGCTATTGACATTACACAACCCAAGGACTTGCATTGCTCTTGGGAGCAGCTGAACTCCCTGAGGGGCTAAAGTGCCTCTATGGAGAAGAGAACTGTGAGCGAAATGTCTCCTGTCCTGCAGCAGCCAGGGCTGGATTTTAAAGGACGCTCACTCTCTCCCAGACTTAGCCTGCTTCACCCCACAGTGTCTTGCTTGCTCCAGGTCTTGTGCCTGCACAAGAGAAGACACTGTTAGACCCTGTCCTGCAGGCTGGTGATGGGTGGGGGCACAGGTCTCTGCAGGACAGCAGCCAGCAGCCGGTGCTGTGCATAGGAGCTGGAAGCCGCCCCTGTCCGTGCCTCCCTGGGGTCTGTCTGTCTGTCTGCTGGCCTCCTGTCTGCCTGCGGTCACCAGTGGCTAGGACACTGCTCAGCGCTAATGGATTTCATCCCCCATCTCCAGTGAGAGCGTCTCTGTGGAGAGAGGTTTGATTCCGGTGATTGGGGAGTGGCTGTGCAGACAGGACCAGAGCTGCAAATTAGAGAACATTTAATCCTGTGCTTTGGTGCTGGTAAGTGCTACAGCCCTGCTGCTGAAAGCCTGGGGTGAGGCAGCGGCTGCACCCGCCCTGTCCTGAAGGAGAAACTTCCTGGAATATCCACTCAAAGGTAAATTTTGTGGTGTTTCTCCTCCCGATGGGGTCCGAGGTTATAATGGTTGAGGCTGAGAGCCTTGTCCTGGCTTCTGGAGCCACAAGTGTCAGTTTGGCTGGGCAGCGCCCGTCTGGACCCTGGGCTCAAGTTCCTGGGGGAATTGGTTCTCACAGCTTTTAGTCTGTGCTAAAGTTGGAGCTTATTTAGGAAAAAAAAATTGTAGAGATGCTTAAATGTTAGCTCATGCTGCTGAGCAGCAAGTGTGGATATCACAAGGAGAAACACGGTGCCCAAGCTGCTGTGGCATTCATGTTCCAGGGACTACTAAGGGGGCTTGTGGGGATCTGTGGGTGACAAAATGGCACATCTCAAAGCTAGAGAGGAGGTGACATAAGACATCCCAAGGGGATGATCTTGCTTTGATGTTTTGTTTGGATTTTGCAGAGAAGAGGGGAGATAGGAGAGGAGGCAAGATGGGGAGAAGAGAGTTCTTGTCTCTGTTGCAGCTTACCCAGAATACTTTCCAGATCAGAATGGCTTACAGAAAGGGGGCTGAGAAAAGGCAGGCCCAAGGCTTGGATCTGTCATTGCCTGGGAGATGCAGCCTGGGAGCTTTAATTGGAGATGAGAGCTTTTAAATTTAATTTGATCTGATATGGATCTTAAATTTAAGGAAAGAGCCTCCTGTTGTACTATCTGGCAGCATTGTCTGCGCTCTCCTCATGTTGTTAGGGTACCCTGCTACCTGCTCCCAGAAGCCCATAACCATGACAAATATCCATGGCCAGTGCAGAGGGAGAGATCCAGCTGCAGAGGCTGCCTCTGAGCAGATCAGTGGAGAGGTCTTTTCCTCAGGGTGAGACTCACAGTGTCTGTCACTGCTGCAGATCAGAAAGTACCGGTAGCTGTCTCAGCCCTGTTACCACTGCCTTTTTCTTGGGCTTTGAGGACTTCTTGCTTACGTGGTAAGATTTTGTAGGTCTGTCTTAAAATACAAGCTTGGTGCTTGGATTTTGCAGGAAGATGTGTGTTAGGGATCATCTTACTGAGAGAGAGAGCGTGAGAATGAGAATCTGCCAGAGCTTTTGGGGGTGTTTTAACTTCTGGTTTTAATTTCTAACCCAAACTGATCACCATCTGCAGAGAATTTTCTGAGGGTGTTTATTAATGGAACAAATGTTTTAATAGTCAAAGCTGCTTCAGGGACTTTCTGGTGCCACTGCCTGTGCCTGCAGAGCACAGAGAATGGAGAGAGCCAGCCAGCCAGTTCCTTTAAACACCCAGCTACATTAAAAAAAAAAAAAAAATTCTGTCACTGTTTAACCGCACAGATATAAGGTTAAATTCAGGTGCGTTCCCCTCTGCTGGGGGACAAAGTACCTGGGGAATCCTCCACGTTTGCACTTCAGCTGAGCAACATATTGTGATCTCAGCAGAGTAGATATCAGTTCCGGAGAGATAGGAACCTGGAGGCAGCAGCCATAAGAAACTAACGTTAGAGTTTGTGCCTGCCCTTTGGATACTGAATACACACAGTACTTATATCCTGCAAATACAGGGGATTGCTAAGGTGCACAGGGCTATGCACATTGCCTGCCATCCTGGGTAGCACCACCGGGAATACACAGTGCAAAAAGCTGTCTTCAATCCTTTTTGTGATTTATAGAATCGCAAATTTTGGGTTGAAAGGGGCCTTAAGGACCATTAAGTTCCAATCCCCCTGCCATGGGCAGGGATGACACGCACTAACTCAAGAAAGTTATTATATATATATATATATATTTATACACACACACATATACACATGTATGCAAAGCATCTTTCTGAGCCTGATGTTACAGCCCTTGGTGCTGAAAATAAGGTGCTTTTGCATATATATATGTGTGTGTGTGTGTATAAACACGCATATGTATATTTGTGTGCCTATATACATACATCCATATATATGTTTACATATATATGGATGTATATATATCTATGTATAGCTATATATATGTGGTATATAGGTATATATATCACTCCCTTATGTGGTGACTGCCAGCAGAGTGTTTTTGTCTGAATTAGAACGCAGCATGGGGCACAAGTGAGGAACTGGAGGCCAGTTCACAGTCCATTTAGAGCCGTAATTTAATGCGTGGCTCCCTTTAGAGCTGTAATATCGACTAACGCACGGGCATTGAGACAAGCGCGGTGCTGGGTGCGGCTCGGGAGTTAGAGGGCGCTTGCTTTGCGCTCCCTCCCCGAGGAGCAGCGGGGCGGCCCGGAGGGTTTCCCGCCAGTGCAGGGGGTGGGGATGGGAGGCGCGGAAATGGGGGGAGCCAGGGCGGGCGGGCCGCGCTCGGGGACGGCGGCGGAGCGCCGGGCGGCGCGGGGAGCGCGGCGCAGGTGGGTTCGCCCCGAGGGGCGCACGGCTGCCGCGGGGGAGAGCGGCTCCTCTCAGCCCTCTTCTCCCGGGGGCCAGGGGAACGGGGAGCGGGCGGGAAGCGGGAAAACCCGCCGCCTCTCCCACGCGGGAACCGCGTGGCGCTGAAGGCGGAGTTTAGAGCGCGGTTCGGAGGCGGCGGGTTTCCATCCGCGCCGGGCACAGAAGCGGAGGCAGGCAGCGGTGCGCGCTCCCGTTCAAGGTACTGGGTCAAAGTCGCCGAGCTTTTGGCCACCCGGCCCGGCTCCCTGCGAGGCTCCTGGCGGCGTTTCAGAGCTGCCTTATGCGTGGGGAACCTTCAGAGGGAGCCGGGGGATTCCCCGAGCGCAGGACTCGGCGGCGCAGCGTGCGGAGAGGCGGCGTGCGAGTCGCGGCTTGGGGGACCGGGCGAGGGGTGTGCGATGCGTAGATGCTGCTTTTCGGGGAGGGTCCTTCCTGGCTACCTTGCACGGCAACTACAAATCCCCTCTCGCAGTCACTGCCGCGGGGAGAGCATGTCATTTTGGGGATGCGGAGCGGCCGGCACGTGGATCTGGGGATGCGGAGCGCAGTGATGCTCTGACACCTGGGATGCAGGACTGCACCGAGGGGATTGTGCCGCGGTCCTGCGGCTGCAGAGGTGCACATCCGTGCCGGGGGGTGCATGTGCACGGCAGTGTCTGCCAGCCTGCCTCAGCCGCGGGTGTGGGGGGACCCGCTGGCAGGTGCGTGGGCACTGTGCCATGTGCTGCTGTGCGAGAAGTGGGGCAGAGCCCTCTTGGCTGGCAGAAAAACTGCTGGGTCGGGGTTGCCCCACGTCCTGCTCAAGAAAATCCTGCCTGTTGGCTGTGGGATGATTTTAGTGAGTGTTTCTTTCCATTCCTGAGTAAACCGTCAGCGTTAATGGAGAGCGGGTCCAGGCAGAAGTGCCAAGAGCTCCTGCGGAGCCCTTTTGTGCTGCCCTCCTCCTCACCTCTGTAGTTAAATCTGAGGCTCACACCCCTGCTAGATGCTAATAGTGCCAGACCAACACAGTCCCTGCCTGTACTCAGCAGCGCTCCCATCTGCCTCTCGGGAATGGGCTGTGGAATTGCAGACTGTGTGGGAAGGCAGCAGCAGCTAAGCCCTTGAGCTGTGGGATCGCAGACAAGTAAAGCCTGTGTCCTTGATCCCAGGGCTAGGGGCTGCAGGAGGAATTTGTGCAGCTGTTGGCCACAGCTGGATGCACTTCCCGACTGCTCCGAAACAGAAAACAACCCAATGGCCCCTCAGTTGCCTGTTGTGAGCAGACACAGTTGAGGGACTTGTGTGAGTGCCGACATGGGAAATCCCACTCCCCTTTTGCACTGCATCCCGGCTTGGTGACATTGTTCCCACTCACCAGCACCTGCAAGCTGCTGGACAGCCTCAGGCTCCCTCGAGCCTGCCTTCTCTACAAAGCTGTCTCAGGATGTGACTGTGCAGGGATGCTTTTCCCTTGGGTTCACTGGTTGTCTTTGTGCAGCTCATGGGCCATTGATGGTGTCAGTCCAGTGCTGACACCACACATATGCCCCCCAAAGCACTCCTGCTCCTGCCATTGTTCTTTGCTCCTGGAAAAGACAGGTAGGCTTGCTCTTGGCTCACCAAAAAGCTTTTCAAGGAGCAAAGGCACTTTCTTCTCAGCACCAAGGGCTCTAACAGCAGCCCCAAAAGATGCTTTGATGCATCTTTTCAGGATGACTTGTCCCTCCACAACTGGTGCAGACAAGAGGTAGAGGCTGTACCAGATACCTGGAGTGAGGAGGCTGAAGAAATTAGCTTCAGCTTAAACCAGCAGATGTGGCACCAGCACACAGGACAGTATGGTACCTCCGTCCTGCAGTTGGCCCTCTTCTCCTCACCAAGCTGCATAATTAACTACTGGCATCAGTTGCCCAGCATGGCATCATGGCATCGCTGCTCTCATTATCTTGGGCTGGGAGGTGTTAATGAGCCTCTTCCTCTTTAAAGATGAGCCATGGGCTTTTTTGTCGCCCTGGCCTGACCTGTCTTACTCTTTGTTGTGGTATGGGGGTAAGCCAGGGTGCGGAGGACAAGGCACGCGTTCACCCACTCCTGTGCTGCACATTCTTCACTGCCCAGCTTCCAGCTTCATTCCCAGTTCTCCTGGCAGAGGCACGGCTTAGGGACCAGCCCACTGGGAAAGAGGGAGACCAGGATCACCTGTGTGTCCTGTCCAAATGGGAAAGCACCAGCCACTGGCTATAGGAAGCCAGCAAACAGCTTCTGGTGGTTTCCATGGGACACGTGAAGATCTTGGTTGTTTTTGTTCAGTACAACATCCAGGCCCTTGGCAAATGTTACGGAAGCTGCCAACGCCCGCTCTCATCCAGGGAATTCTGTTTGCTTGTGGTCCTTGCCAGCTCCATACTGACCCCACAGTGTAAAGCTTGCTTACATTCCTGAGCCTTCCCAGCACTGAGCTCTGGCCTGAGACCCCTCCCAGCCCAGCACTGCTTGGGGCTGCAGGACTGCCAGCTCTCAGTGTCTCATCTCCATGCTGACTTGTGCTCAGCTGCCAACAAACTGAGGCCCAAAGCACTATGCAAAATGAGCTACAGGCATGAGCTGGGCAGGAGTCAGGGTTTTACTCACCACACAGCTATCTTTGATTAAGCAGCGCTATAAAGACTAATTTCTTCTTAGGTTAAGAGTGTGCAAGACGTGAGATGGGGAAAGAAGTGTGCAGAGTAGGGGCAGAGCTTGGATGGGTTTGGTTACAGCAGGGTGTGTGGTCTGGAGGGACTCAGTTCCCCAGCTGAGGCCGCAACACATCTTCCATTCCATCTTCCACTCCAGATTCCGCGGACCTAGCTGGGGAGTGGGGGGAGGCTGTATATGGGCTCTGGGGTCCCTATGTGAGAGAGGAGCTGTGATGCTGCATGAGGAATGCATCTGAGGATTGTTGTTCCCGTAATACAAGGGAAGCTGTTGCGTAGGAATAACACTAGTATGTTCTTTGTAATTTCGTTGCTGATGGCAATGGTCTGAGAAATGTCCCTGTTGTGACATTTTGGTCCTGCTCTGGCTTGGAGCAGGCTTTTTCCTGGTTTTGCCATTCCTCAAGAAAGGGCAGGCTCAAAGCTCTGTGTGTGTGGCTGTCAGGCACTAGCTGTGACTCAGATTGGTGAGCCTGGCATTCTGGGTGCCGTGCTCAAGGCTCTCTTTCAGCCTCTTGGTTGAGCCGTGGGAGAGCACAGTCAGGCTGCGTTTCCAGCAGACCGACTTTCCCTGGGGCCAAAAGGGAGCAGAGGCCCACTGCCTGCCCATGGCTCGTGCAGAAGCTGTCAGCAGGAAGTCAGGCACATTTCCGCAGAGCCCGCTTGCTTCTTCCCATCACACGACTGCCAGAGAGACTTGCTTTAGTTCATTTCCTTTAGGACTAGTCTGATAGGAAGGCACCTCGCTGTGAAATTTCCAGCTGGAAATTCCTGGAGTGAGCAGACCAGGAAGGTGCAGAGGGAGGAGGTGAAGAGCAGGGCTTGGAGGGACGTGACTGGGTGGGCAGCAGCAGTGGGACTGGAGGGTTATGCCAGCCTGCTCTAGCCTGGTACTGAGGTTCAGTCAGGGCAGCAGGACTGTGTCATCAGCCGTGCTGTGCCAAGGGCAAGCCATCCATCCACCTGAACGTTATCTGTGGCCCCAGACTGGCACTGAAGTGGCTCCAGCCTCCTGCAAAGCTGCTGGAAAGAAGGGTTCCTGCCTGGGTTGCCCTGCTTGGTGTCTCCTCTGCTGCCCAAGCTGTGGCTCCAAGCATGGTTCTCATCCCTGCCTGGTTCATTTTGCCCAGCACCTCCAGCTATAGACACAGTTACACCTGTGGCTGAGGGCCTGTTCACCTGGCTCGAGCCCATGAGCGCTTTGGAGTTTCACTGGAGTTTTTGTGCATGGCCATAGTAAACCCTTCATGAGAGAAACTCCCCTGTTTTAAGCTTGGGGATAACTCCTGGAGAACAGCCAGGGAGGAAGGAGGGTCTGGTGGCAGATCTGGCTTCTCAGTCCTGCCCGAGGCTCAGGGTTGAAGGAGATGCCAGCCTTATCTGTCTTGCCTGCTTTGCCTGTGACAGGTGGTGTAATTTTCTGGCCTCAGGACCAAGTTGGAGGCAATTGAATTTTTTATCCTCCCTTAGCGCTGTACTCTCATTTCCCTGATGATACTTGCTCTGGACTGGACTTCAGCCCCCACAAGAAGACCACTGCTGCAAGAAGCACACAGTGCATGGTGCTTTCATCCCATCAGGGTCTGTAGGTGTTGGGCTGTGGCTGAGGTTGGGTGGGTCTTCATGGCGTCTTGGCAAGAGCACAGGAGTGTTATCCATTAACCACAGGAGGATGCAGACCAACAGCAACACAGCCAAGCTATTATGGAGTGATCCACCCTACCCTGCAGCTTCTTCTTCCCATCTTCACACCCTCTCCTCGTGGCAACACACACAAGGCTGGCATGTTTGTGTGGTGAACCATGTCAGGACGCTGATCTGCTAGCATGTTTCTGAATAGGGCTGGAGGCAGCAGCTGTGGGGTGCCCACGTGGTGTGGGTCAGAATCCGAATCCATGCCTTGCAGGGGGATGAGGAAGGTGCAGAAGAGCACTGCACTCCCCCTGCCCGGTCTCTGCAGCTGGGTTTGCTCCAAAAGCGAAGCCTTTGACCAGAAACAAAACCCGGCATCAGTAAATAGCCTGGCAATTGATCCTCAGCACACAAGTGTGCTGAGCCTCCCTTCCTTCCCTGTGGCTGTGAAGGGGATGCAGGGTGTCAGAGGGACTGCTCCAGCAAGACTCAGGCCCTGGGCTCCCTGTCACCTGGCATCACTGTGGAGGTACCTCAGCATCCACCCAGGCATGCCCTGACACCTTGCCAGATGGCCAGCTCACCCCAGTGGAGGCTGCTGGAACCTTGGGACTCCCAGCAGGGTGTCTAGAGCCGCCTTCATCTCCTCTGCTGCCCACATTAATCTGGGGAGGCTCAGGGGCTTCTGGAGCTTGCCAGCCAATGCCAATGACTGCAAAGTGGCATTTCCACAAGAGCAGAGCACTCAGTGGCTCTCATGCAGAGATTTTTGTGCTTCCTTGAGACATCCTGAGGATGCCCAGGGTGCCAGACAGGCTGCGATACAATGGCTGTGGCACACTGGGCGGTGGCTGTTTGCACTGACGTAGCAGCACAGGCTGGGATTTGGAGGGGATGTGACTTGCTCTTTCCCAGCTTGTGGCTGGGCTTATTATTGTTGGTTATGTGTGAGATTCTGTTTTACGGCATTTGGGCAGACACAGCAGTCCCCACCTCCTGTTTACTCTCCCCGCCTGATCCTACTTGCATAAAGATTTTCCTGTTTGCCGCTGTTTAGCCAAGGCCAGTGCCAAGGGTGGGAGGTTTGGGCTCTGACTTATTTGCTCCGAAGGAGGTGACTGCCTCAAGTCTTGCTTTGGTTCCTCAATCCTGCCAGGCTGTTTGGGGAAGCTGAGTTATTCAGGGAAGAGGGTGCTGGAGATGGTGCTCCTGCCCTGGCTGTTTGCTCCAACTCCTTTGCTCCCACCACATCGCTGCCTCCTTGGCTTTCCGCTCCTCGCTCCACAGATCGTGTGTTGCACTCACAGCTCTGTTGTGTCTGCCACAGAACAGGGATATGAAAACCCAGCTCTCAGCAGGCAGCATCTTCCCTGCTGGGAAATGTGCAGGTGTGTGTGGCTCCTCTAGTCCCTTCATCTCCTGGGACTTGTGGGGACGACCTTACCCCACTCTGGAAATGGCTGCAGCTTTGGAACTGAGTGGATTTGGCACAAGCAGACCCACATGGGGCATCCATCCCTTCTCCTTTTGTTTGTGGGGATTGTGGGGTGCCCCTTGGCTGGCACAAAGGAGGTTTTTGAGGTGAGGGCATGTTAGACACTCCCTGTCTCTTGGAGTAGAGCCAGTGTGAAATAGCTGCATTTAGCATCTATTTCGGGATTTGTAAGATGCTGTGGCTGTCTGGGCAGTGAGCAGGATCTTGGCAGGACAGGTGGCTGACAGACAGACTGCACAGGACCCTGACAAGTCCCAAAAGCTGCTTCTGTGCTCACCATCCTCTTTCTCAGTAGGACTGAGACATTTAATGCCAAAAGCAGCGGTCAGCCAGGGCCCCTCTTCTGAGCTGGCCTGCAAGCAAAAGGCCCCTTTGGTCTGTGGGGACCCAAAATAGCCCATGTATTTCTGTCCTGGCCACTGGGACATGCAGAGGACAGTGCCAGCCTCGACTCACCACAGGCCAGTGGTGGTTGGCTCCTGCACGTCTGTCCCATCCTCTGCCAAGGGGGCTGCTGCTCAGTGGGGAGGAATTTCCTCTCTGAATTTTGGAAGCTGGGGAGACAGTGACACCAAGGGAAGATTGTGTTGTTCTGGCTCTGGTTTCGTTTCTCTGTCCTCCACTAAATTGGAAACAGCTGTGCAGCCCAGACCAGCCTCCAAAAAACTGAGGGGGAGCAAAATGATCTCTGCTCCTGGGCCAGTACCCCAAACAGGACTCGCAGCCTTCTGCTGGGCTCTCCAGGTACAACAGTAAGGTTCACTTTGCCCAGCCCTGGGGATGCTCTCCCACCTTCTTGGGGGGCAGCAGCTCAGCAGCTCGCACTGGGTTTGGGCAGCTCTTGCCTGCTGAGGGTCCTGCCAGTGCTGCGCCTTTGAATCTGGCTCCATCGAGGAAGGAGCCAGAGCTGGAAGGACAGCTCTGTCCTGGGAGGTGGAGGTGCCCTGGGGTGCAGGGGGTGGCAGTGGGCAGGGGGTTGCTGCAGGCAGGTGCTCTCGCTGCTGGTTGGCTGCTGGCTTTTCCTGCTCTTCTAGAAGCATCTCTGTTTTGGGGACAAGAGAGTGAGGACTCAGATTCTCCTTGGGGAAAGCAGTTCCTGTAAAGTACAGGATGGCATTTGGGGTGGGAGAGTGGTTGAGTTGAGCCCTCCAAGCCCCTTCTGCCTTGCCCCTCACAGCAGGACTGTTTTGAGGACCTCTCAAACAATGTAAGCTGTCCCCATCCTTCTCCTCCAGACCCTCTCTGCAGGCTTCTCCATGCTCAGCTCCCTTATGTTTTTCCTGACCTGACTCCTTCCTGGGTCTGCCATCTCTGAGCTCAGTCCTGTAGCCAGCAACATGAAGCAATGAAGGGGGAATCATCTCCACTCTACATCCCAGCACCCTAGGGCTGCCAGTGGCAGGTGGCCTCCTGCAGTCCTGCTCTTTCCCTCTGGTTCTGCTCCCCAAGTGGTGACCTTGGGGTAGCCATGTGTTGTTGGTAGACATGGCCCTACCGAGCCCAGGAGATGGCAGGCTATGGAAAAATTCATCTCACCCCTCTTTCATTCCTCAGCTGTGGGATTCTATCCACTGGGTTTCCTCCCACATATTCAGTGAGTGCTTATCTTCAGACTTGTCTGCCTAAGAGCTGTTTTGCTCTCAGCCTGTTTTGCTGTGTGCTCCTCTTTCTGTGTCTCACCTTTGTTCCCCTCAGCTGCAGACAGGAGGGGGAAGTGGGACATGGTCCTGTAGGCTCAACCCACCCCTCTGACCTGCTTTAGCTGCTGCCCAAGGTGTGGCCAACCAAGATACTATGATGCAGACAGAGACAGGGATTCCTCTTGAGCAAGCATGAAAGCAGGGAGAGGGAAAGCTGCTAATGCAAAAGAGGTGCTTCTGGCAGCCACATCCCAAGGGGTCTTACCTAAGTGCTGTCCCAACCCACCAGGGAGCATCCCTCCTCCCACCTGACTGGGTGGAAATAAGGACCTGCCTGAGGGCCGGCAAGAGCCATAACTGTGCCTGGTGTTGTGCATGGTTGGGATTGTCCTCTGTGCATGGCTGTCCTGGCATGTGGTGGCCTGTGCCACTACTGCATCAGGACCCAGGCTCCTCCATGCAAGGAGGACCCGCTCCAACTCAGGGCTGCCTCTGGCTGCTCCTTGTGCCCCCAGATGAATTTTACATTAATGATATCTGGTTGTTCTCCCCAGGTGCCCTGTAAGGTTTTCTCCATTTGGAAGCGGAAACGTGGTTTCCTGCCATTGTGCTTCTTCCTGCTGCAGCCCCCAGATCGATTGGAGGGAAGTACCCCTTCCTCCAGCACTTCCCTTCCCCTATGGCCCCCAAGCAGCAGCTCCATTGGTGAGCCTGGCATCCCTGGGGACTCGGACCAGCCCTGCAGACGTGGGCTGTGAGGGTCTGTTGGCTGCAGAGGATTGCTGGATGAGGCTGAAGGTCTGGGGCAAGGCATCCCCAGGCTCCCCCCAAACCCCTGGTGGTCCCTCAAGAAGCCACGGCCAGGTGTCATGAGCTTGGTGAGCTGTGCATGCCCATAGTGAGTCACTCTGTGCCCCTTCCCACTCCTTGCAGCTCCTGGAGGTGCTGAAAGCTGCCTGGAAGCACCATCCAGGTGCTGGAGATGGTTTCTGCCTGGGCTTGGAAGCCTCTGCAGCTGCACTGAGTGAAGCCCTGAGCAAATCCCTCCCTCTGCCCTTGGGAGAAAGGGTCTTTTTTTTCTAAATTTCCACAAATAGAGGCTGAACCTAGCCCTGGAAAAACGTGTCTCCTTCCACAGCCTCCCAAGAAGCAGGTTGGGCTTGTGGCTTGGAGGGCACAGTCCTTTCCCTGGGGAGAGCAGCCTGAGCAGGTGCCATCAGAGAAACCAGCTTCTTGGAAGAATCCTGTCTCTGCAAACAGTTTCCTGAGATCACCTTATCTCTCCTCTGCTGACGCCTGCTCATAAATGACGTTGTCCCCTGCTCCTGCCCTTCCCCAGGCGCTTGTATCTCCTCCCGCATCCCCAAACTGCCGGCCCTGGAGCAGGCAACACCTCAAATATTTGTGGCGCTTTTCCTACCTCTGCCAAGGCTGCATTGTCCCTGCATCGTCCTGTGGCTTGAAGTGACAAGGAGCAAGGGGCTGGGACCGCCCTGCCCTTCTGGTAAGCTTGTTGTGGTGACATTGCCATGTCCCTCTGCAGCGTTTGTCCATCTCTGCTCCTTGGGGGGATTTCTCTGGCCAGGGACCAGATTGCACCAGGGCTTGGGCACTCACTGTGTGCTGAGGAGAGAGGTGTGTGGGTTCATCCTGGGGCTGCCATCGATGGGGTTTGACCAGTATTAGTCACAGCTGGGAACCCTCTCAGCTGCCCTGCTGAAGAGGTGGATATTCAGGACTTCCTGGGACTCAGTAATGGTCTGACAGGGATAGTCAGACAGCTGGGATAGTGCCAGCTGTGCCAACTGGGGTAGTTTTAAGACTGGCTCTTCCCTGTCACTGTCCTCTGCCCTCTACCGGCTGGGAAGCCCTTCAGGGAGAGTGCTGGAGTTGCTGAGGAATTTACTGCCCAGGATCACTTTACCTGCCTGGAGCAAGGGCCCCCAGGGAGCCTCTCAGGGCTCCTTGAACTCTCCAGATAAGGAACTTCAGCCTGGTTGGTCTACAAGTTCAAAACACACCAGGGCTGAATGCTCCCCCTGCGCCACCCGGCATCTGAGATAACAGCTAGTGCTGGGAGCAGGGTCAGAATCCACAGCTGCTGCTTGGTGAGGAGTTTGTGATCGCTGCTGGTGCAGCAAGCCTTAAGGCAGGGGGGTTTAGAGGTGCCTCTTCTTTTGTCCATGGAGGAGCGAAGGGAGCGAGATAAAATGGGTCAGAAACATTGCCCAGGGACCCTCATTGTGTGGGGTGAGGGTGCTGCACAGACCACCTGGTAAGAGGTTTTTTTTCTGCTGCCCAAGCCCTGGCAAAGCAGAGAACTTCGTCTGCAGACAGCAAATCAAGGGAGAAAGCAGAAATACCTGCTCCCTCCTGCTCCCCTGCTAAGCTGTCTCTCAGGACGCAGGCACGGCGTAGGGCTGGAAGAGCAGATGGCATCACAAGGCTGTTTACTGAGAGGCAGAGAGGACAAGAAGAAGAGGAAGTGCTATCAACTTGCTGATGGGAACAGCCAAAAAGCACTCCAGGACGAGGAAACCTGCTGCAGGATATTGGATGGATGAGGGACCAGAGGAAGAGAGGCCATAGCAGAAAAGACAGATGAAGCTTTTACCTCACTGTTAGCTCTGCAAGAGCCTGAACAGTTTCTTCCCCCTTTCTTTGGGGAGCTCCTCAGAGCAGGGGAAAGGTTAGAAAGCAAAGGTAAACAGCAACAAGTGTCTTGGGTCAGGCAATGTTCCCCAGAAGGAAAGGGAGGGTGATGTGGCTGGTTGTGACTGTGGCCCCTGGTCATTCATTTGCAACTGCTCCAGCCCCAGGGACTGGGAGGAGGGAAAGATATGACGTTATTTTCTAAGAAGGGCTGAAGGAAGTTCAGGGAAAGCCAACTGCTGAATCTGCTGCATGTCCTGGGTGTCTGTGCAGGGACAGGTGGGGAGGCACCCAGGACTGGAGCAGCACTTCTTAGGGAGTCTGGGCTCAGAGTGCCCACGCTGCTTCCTCCAAAAAATTCCGGCTTTCAGTCTAGTTCTTAAGGGAACTTGCTGGTCAAGAGGGAAAGTCCTCACTCTGCTCCAAAATTAGTACGAAAACAGGAAAGAGAGTGTAGGAGTCAGCAGTCAGTTTTTCCAGAAAAAGGAGATCTTTGCATTGGTCAGATGTTTTTTCAACATATTTTTGAGTGACCTGGAAAAGAGAATGAGCAATGAGATGACAGGGCTTTGCTGAGGTGATTGGATTACTCAGGTTCATGGGGACAAGTGCCAGCTAGGAGGAGCGCTGACAACCATTACACCAGGCAACTGAAATTCAGTTTAGATAAATATCAAGTGATAGACAAGGAGGGGAGGGAAGAAGCCCCAAGTCCACAAACAAGATTATACACTAAGCCAGCCATGAGCCGGCCACAGCAAGGCCTAGGGCGATTTCAGATAACTCAGTGTGTATGAAAACACACTGAATCATCTTTCCCAGTTACAAAGCAGAAACAAAGCAGGAAAGCTTTGTGCCACTCTTCAAATTGGGGTATCACCCCCACACAGTCCCTATGTGCCCCCAGCACCAGCATCTCTGTAAGGATCGAGAGGAGCCAGGGAAGATTTGGAGAAAAGCAACAAGGAGGACTAAAGGCATGGAGCCATGCCTGAATGACTAAGTGAGCTAGAATTTCTGTTTGAAAAATGTGCTGTTGGGTGGATACAATCCAGGTCTGTAAAGCAGCCACTCCAGTGTTCATCCACCCTTTGATGTTGAAGGCAAGGGAGCCCTGGTGAGGCCCTGCATGTGGGGAGAGCTGCTGCCCTCTCTCAGGAGCTCCTGAGCTGAAGGGGGAAGCAGGATTTCACAGAAGTGAAACCCACCATGGCTACAAAACACATTAACATAATCTCCCTTCCAGCTCCGAGGCTGGGGAAACAGTTGGACAGTTAGTCCACACTCATGCCACATTTACTCTTTCCTAGCATCTGCTTTTGCACTCTGATGGAGACAGCCTTTGAGCTGGACCAGCCTCTGCTTTGACTCAAGGCACCTGCCTACCCTTGCTTTGGGAGAGCTTGTTTTCATCTCAGCCCCACAGCAGTGCTGTGCAACTGCACACACTCATCTGTCTTGTGAAATACAAGCGTGTGTCCTGAAGGTGGAGTTGCCTGCAGCCCAGCACAAGGAAGGAGGATCCCCAAGCAGTGTGGTCAGAGTTCAGGCACGCATATGAAATCTCATGAAACGGGGCCGTCTCGTAAGTGTTTCCTATCTTCAGCTGAGTCATGGCCACCAAGGTTTCATGTGACCTGCATACCTGCGCTGGGCTTGTTCTGTGCCTGAAGATAAACCTGGAGGGGCCCCTGGATCAGCCTTCCTGCCAGGAGAACTCTGGTGTAACCCAGTGGGCGAGCGGACATAGGGGATGGGGTGAAAGACTGGTGAGGCAACTGGTCCTGTCCCATCTTGGCCGTGCTTGGAGGAAGTACTGACATTATCCCTGCAAAATGATCCCCTGACAAATGGTGCCAGTAGGACACGAGGTGCTTGCTGGTGAATCTGCTGGAAACCCCTTGGCTATGGACTGCCAGGACACTTCTACACTTGGTGTGGTGTAAATGGCTTTTCTTTAAAAATGTGGTGTTTCTGGGTACAATTCCATGGTGTCATAGCATGCCTACATGGCACGAGGGAATTGCTCAAGTGGGAAACTGAGCATGCACCATGCTTACCCTTGATGAAGGCAGCAGGAAAAGGTGATGTGGGGAAAAGGAGAGGTATGGAAGTGTCCAATGCCAGGTGACAAATGCCTGCCTGCAGGTGTGGCTGTCCTGCAGTGCGGGTTTTTCTGCAGAGGTTAGGCAGTTTTGGTGACAGCTGGCCCTGCTGTCAGCTCCCTGGGCTTGGCTGCCAATGGGGCTGCACATGGCCACTGAGGGCGTCACTCAGCGTCTGTCACAGTCTTTGTGTGTCACAAATGGGCAATTAAAATTGTGCCATCTCCCGTTTGTACCTGCTCAAATGTTCTAGCTTATGGTTTGTTAAGCCCACTCTTTGTGATCTTGCTTCTTCTGCTTAGACATCACTTCCATGGGGTAAGACAGACTGCTCTATGCCCAGGAAGAAAAGGGATGTCCTTAGGCCAAGGCCCCACATTTCTCCTCCTTTTCTGTGTCCCTCAGGATGCGCAGCCACCAAGCTGGTGGCTGGGCTAAACATCAGCAGACTCCTGCAGGGGGCAGTTGGAGCTGTGCTGTGCCAGCTGGAAGAGTGGCATCTGTTCCACATCCCATGGGCAGCTCTCCCCAAGTGGGAGCCGGGTTGTCACCTGTTGCTGGTGTTGGTTATGTAACATTTCTGTTTGTTGTAGGGTTCTTTGTAACAGCCAGCAGCTGGAAGTGTTTCCTGCTGTAATGACTGCTGCCCTTGGCAGGCACTGTCTCTTTGTGGAAAAAATTAGAGGAGGCATTTAGGAAAGTGAGACAGAAAACAAACAGAGCAGGGCAGGAGACTGCAGGGCTGCCAAGGAGGCTGGGCTCCTGACACAGGGATGTGGGCACGCTCCGGACGGAAGCAGGAGGTGGTGGGAAAGCAGCATGGTGGAGCGCCCTGCCCCAGCACCCCCAGAGTCCTACTCCCTACTGCCTCCTCCCCAGCACCCCCGGCTCCTGTCATCTCCCCCTCAGCGCCCTTGTGTTCCTCCCCTCCCTGGATGGTTGGGCAGCAGGACCTGGGCGGTGTGCCAGCTCTGGTACCCGATACCTCTTCTCCTCCTCCGCGAGTGCCACTGAACCCGCGGGGCTCCGGCCCCCGTGACTGGAGCCAGGCCTGCCGCTCGCCCGCAAGGGCAGGGGGTGTGGAAGCAGGGGACACACTGCCTTCAAATACTCCGAACACAGGGCTCACCCTGGCTCTGTTCTCTCTCCCAGGTATGTGTATGGCGTCAGTCCCTGCCTTTATTTCTAGGGACAGCAGTGTGACCTGGTGGGGGCTGGAAGGGGGATCAGCGGCTTGGCTGGCAAGGGAAGCATGTTGGGGCCTGCTGGGGACCCATGGGGGAAGCTGAGTTTCTCTTGCCTATTTTGGGTTGAGATCTGTTTGCTCGGAGACAAGCAATGGCCCCGGTGAGGTTTCTGTGTGCGAGGGGATTGCAGTTGTGTTTGCAGATCCCTCTGCTAATCCCGAGTGAGGATGTCTCCTCCCCGCAGAGGCACTGGCAGGCTGCCAGGAGGGGATTTTGGGATGTTTTCTCTGGAAGCCCGGTTGGCTTACAAGGGCAAAGCAGGAGCTGTCATGCCCCCGAGCTGTCTGTGTGGGAAGGCAGGGGAGCGGTGCTGCAGATGGCTCCAACATCAACAGGGTGGCACCTGCCGGGCTGGCAGAGCCCTCGATCCTTTGCGGACATACTGTTGTCCTGCTCCGTCTTTCCCAAGCGGCCCAAGGAGCTTCTAAAATCCCTCTCCACATCCCACCGGCTATGTTTCGGCTCCATGGTAGCTCAGGTTCCCCAGCCGGCAGGGTGCTACCGGAGGAGGAGGCGAGCTCTGCCCAGAAGCCCACGGGCACCTGCGCCAGGGACGGGCTGCGCTGCCTCCAGTGCGAGCCGGGGCTGGCAGGGACTACAGATCCCAGCATGCTGCTGCCTGCCTCTTCCTCCTCGTCCTCCTCCCCCTCCTCCGCCCTACCTGGCAGGGCGCGGGCAGGGATGCTGCAGGCGGCGTCGGAGCAGGCATCGGCGGGGCATGTCCCGGGCGGGCCGGGGACACGGCGCCGGCAGCCCCGCTGCAGGTGAAGCGCTGGGACAAGTGCCGGAGCAGCCCATGCTGCGCCGCCCCGACTGGAAAAGGACAAGGCAGGCCCGCGGTTCCTCCTGGCGGCTAATCCCACTGCGCCGGGAAAAGGGGGTCACCGGGGAGGGAAAGTCCCTTCTCTGGGCTCTGGGAGCCGCGTCTCTGGGGCTCTCGGAGCAGTGCAGCGCCTGGGCAGGTGGTGACGGGGAAGAAGGAGCGGTGGGTGCCCGGGAGGCGACAGCAGTGCCGGGGACGCCCTTGGCTTTTCAAGGTGACCCAGGAAAGGGCTGTGAGAGCCCCAGGGAGGTGGAATTGAAAATGGGAGATTTGCTGGTTCTGGCCGGAGAGGCTGCTGAATTAAATGTGTGTTTTGTGGCACGGAGCCCCGGGCGTTGTAAGGAGCTGGGGCGAGCAGGGTGGGCAGACACAGCCCACTGCGCACACGCTTCGCTCACAGCCCCAGGATTGGGGACAGAGAGCTGCAGGCTCACAAATCCCTTAAGAACCTGCTGCAAGCAGCTGGGCAGCCAGCATGAGCAGCCTGGTATCTCGGGAAAGCAGTTTCCTTTTGGAGGGAAGGCTTACTGTGCCCGGCCAGCAGAATAAGGCTGTGTGCCACAGCCTCTTGGCTTAAGGACTCTGAGCTGCAGGTTTACAAAGCTCCTGCACTGTCCTCTCGTCATTTTCTGCATTGGTGTTTGGCTCCCAGTACTGTGGAATACTTACTGGCAGCATGGGTTGGGGTTAAAACCAGTGCTGCCCCTGCCTGGCATGTGTCGCTCACTTTCCCGTAAAATCTTCTGTTTGTTTTCCAGGCGGAGAGCAACCATAAGACTTGCTGGGACCTGTGCTAACTCTTGCCACACAAGATGACAGCAAGAGACGGGCCCCAAGATAGGTAATGATGGGTTCTGATGTAGCTGTGGGGACACATCCAGGATAGCAGGGGGTGATCGGCCAGAGGGACCCAGCATCTGGGAGACTCCCTCTGCTGCTTGCTGACTGGCCTACCAAGCTGTCCCTTCTTTCTCAGCTTTTTCACAGCAAATGGGCTGTAAACTGTAAACAGTCCCCTGTAAACACACCTGGGGAGCCTAACTCTTTCCCAGACCTTGTTATGGATGCTGTGTATCTGGGTGCTACATTTTGAGGAGCAGCCAGCCTCTCCCTGCATTTGTAGCTTCCTGGGGAGGGCCTCCCACAGCCCCTCTGCAGTGCCACACGTGCAGTATCTCTGGCAGCCCAGGCTAGCAAGTGCTGTGGGGCAGGGCACGAAATATTGTCTGATGCCTCCCACCGCTGGGTCAGGGACAGTCAGAAGCAATACCCAGCTTCTGCTCCAAACTCCACTGTGTTCCCTTCACAGGTACAAGGCTGTTTGGCTGATCTTCTTCATTCTCGGCCTGGGAACGCTGCTGCCATGGAATTTCTTCATGACCGCCAGGGAGGTGAGGGCTTCCCTCCTGCTGTTGTCCATGACAGTAATTGTCCCCTGTCATGTCCAGGGACCATGGTGTAGATGTGGCAGCACAGCACAGCATGTGTGACCTGGGTGTGATGAGTGGCACTGAGGCAGCAGGAGGGATGGGCATGGGTCTGAACAGAGAATAAGGGTGGCCTTGGAAGGCCTCACAGAATCTCAGCCCCACCAGGCTCCTTCCTTTGCAGTATTTCATCAGTCGCCTTGGGGACCCAGAGGAGACGAGCCATGTCGGGAACCAGACTGTCCCACCCTCCTACCTGCAGTCCGTGTTTGACAACTTCATGACTCTCTGTGCCATGGTGCCCCTCCTTCTCTTCACCTGCCTCAACTCCTTCATCCACCAGCGGTGAGTCTTGCTCCGTCCTTGCCCCTGCCAGCCCCCATAGGGCCACCCTGCCCTGGCCTGTTCTCCTGTCCCAGCACTGAGCCAAGCTACAGCCAGCTCAGTCAAGTCAAAGGCAAAACACCGGTCTCCTGTCTCAGGGTTTGGCTGGGACTCCCACAGTTACACCTTGGTCAAGCCCCAGGTTTTTGGGGGGTTGGGTTTTCCTCACTGAGACCTTCTTTTGTAGGATTCCTCAGCAGATCCGCATCTCAGGCAGCCTGGTGGCCATTGGGCTGGTGTTTCTGGTCACTGCGATCATGGTGAAAGTCCCCATGGAGCCTCTTCCTTTCTTCGTCTTTACCATGATCAGCATTGTTTTCATCAACTGTGAGTGAAGCACTGGGGGAAGGAGAGGGACACAGCCCCATGGCTAGGGCTGATCCCTCTGGGAGAAAAACATGAACCTCACAGTGCAGAGCCAAGGGGGAGGGGGACTTGCTTTGCCTCACAGGGCAGGGGCCTTGGCTCCCTGCAGAGGTGCAGTCCATCCTTGCCTTTGGTTTCTCATATCTGCTCATCCTTCCCCTTTGCAGCCTTCGGCGCCATTCTCCAGAGCAGCCTGTTTGGGCTGGCAGGGCTCCTGCCTGTCAGCTACACGGCCCCCATCATGAGTGGGCAGGGTTTGGCAGGCACCTTCGCTGCTTTGGCAATGATCTTCAGTATTGCCAGTGAGTAATCCCTGCCTTGCAGGTGACAGGGCCTTCCCAGACCACTGCTGTCACAGCATCTGCCGAGGTCATGCTGTGTGGAAGATGGCAGCAGGGCTTTTCTCCTCTCAGCTGTCATCATCTTCCTTTCCTCTCCCTTCCTGTGCTCTCAGTTGGTGCCCAGCAACCCGAGAGCTTCATCGGTTACTTCACCACGGCCTGTGTGACAATCGTGCTGGCAATCGTCTCCTACGTAATTCTGCCTCACATGGTGAGACTGCTGTCGTGGTAGGGAAGGGCTTGGGGACGTTGAACCTTTGCACATCCCAGCACAAGAACCATGGCCCACTAGCAGCCTCCACTTCTTGTGTCAGGGCAGCTTCTCCTGTTCCCCTGATCACTCTGGGATACTTCCCACCACAGATACCCCAGTATACTTGGGGTATCTGAGTCCCTGGGTAAGCAGGAAAGCATCAATATCAGACATAATTGGAAGGAATACTCTGCCCATATTGCCCATATCTGCTGTTGTCACACAGCCCCTGGCAGCCTTCTTTCTGCACGCATGAATGAGTCCTCCCTGCTGTCTCTCTGCAGGACTTCTTCCGATACTACTACATGAAGGACAAGACAGAGTACCGCGTGTACAATGCAGAGCTGGAGACCAAGAGAGACCTGATTAAGAAAGGTGAGGAGCTGAGAGAAGGAAAAGAAAAAACTTAAAGAAAGAATGAGATAGAAGGACTGAATTAGATCTTTGCTTTCTGGGGCCTGCTATGCCCTACTTGTGTCTCTCCCTGCAGATGAGAATGGGATGGAGCAGAATAACTCAAAGATCATCCCTATCCACAACCCTGATGAGCAGCCCTCTGTCATTGCTATTTTTAAGAAGGTCTGTGAGTTTCCAGCAAGTTTATCCTGCCCTTCCTTTTGGGATGGGCACAGGTGTAGGAGAGCATGGGGAGAGGAGACCAGCCCTGCACTGGTCTCTTTCCCTGTGTTTGGTACCAGCATTTTTCTTTCATCTGCCTAGCTCTGGGTCTTGGCTCTGTCTGTCTGCTTCGTCTTCACTGTCACCATCGGCGTCTTTCCTGCCATCACAGCTAACGTGTCCACTGTCCTCGGAGAGGGAAACAAATGGGGTAAGTGTGCCAGGGACGGGGGTGAGGTAGGGAAAAACTGAGAACAAGGTACATGGGAGAAAAGAAGGTGGGGCTTGAAGGTATGTGTGATGGGGTAACCCTGTCTGGATGCCAGGTGCGCACCAAAGCCACTCCAACTGGATGGGAGATAAAATATGACAAAAGGCTTGAGATAAGGACAGTCAGAGATCACTCATCAATTACTGTCACAGGCAAAACAGACTCAAACTGGGGAAAATTATTTTAACTTATTTATCAGTCAAATCACAGTAGTACAATGAGAAATAAAAACTAAATCTTGAAACACCTTCCACTCACCCCTCCCTTCCTCCCAGGCTTAAGTTCATTTATGATTTCTTTATCTCCTCCCTCTGCAGTAGTGCAGGAGGACAGGGAATGAGGGTTGCAGTCAGTTCTTCACACATTTCCTCTGCCATTGCTTCCTTCTGAGGGGGAGAACACCTCTCACTCTTCCCCTCCTCCAGCATGGGGACCCTCTCATGGGAGGCAGTCCTCCTTGAAGTCCAATGTGAGTGCTTCCCATGGGATGCAGTTTTTCATGAACTGCTTCAGCCTGGGTCCCTTCCATGGGACAGAGTCCTTCAGGAACAGACTGTTCCAGCGTGGGTCCCCTGCAGGGTCAGAAGTCCTGCTGGCAAACCTGCTTCAGAGTAGGGTGGTGTTCACAGGCAGCAGGTGGATATTGACTCACTATGCACCTCCTTGGGCTGCAGGAGGGCAGTCTGCCTCACCATGGTCTTCACCACAGGCTCTAGGGGAATTTTTGCTCTGACATCTGGAGCGCCTTCCCCCCCTCCTTTTCCACTGGTCTTGGTGTCTGTGGAGCTGTTTCTGTCACATATTCTCACTTCTCTCTCCGGGTACAATTGCACATGTTGAGATTTTTTTTTCCCCTTTTCAATATGTCATCCCATTGGCCCTACCACTGTCACTGTGGCCTTTGCCAGTGGTGGGTCCGTCTTGGAGCTCTGTCAGACCTAGGGGTGCTTTCAGCAGCTTCTCTGAGGAGCCACCCCTGTTAACCAAAACCTTGCCACACAAACCCAATACAGAATGCTGGAAGGGAAGAGGGAACCACTGTGCATGATGGTTTGGATGTGGACACCAACGGGGCTGGGAGACCATTACAGGCCTTAGTGGGAAACTGGTAGGACCTAGATCTGAAAGACAGACAGTCTCTGTGCAGTGGCTCTGAGGGACAGGGTCACACTTGGATTCTCACTGACCATCCCCTTCTTCAGGTCTCTACTTCATTCCTGTCTCCTGCTTCCTGCTCTTTAACGTCTTTGACTGGACAGGACGGAGTCTCACTGCCCTCTTCACATGGGTGAGTATGGGGCAGAGAGCAAATGCCAGGCAGTGTCTATCCCTAGGTCCTTCAGCCACAGCTCTCACTGGGGCTGCCATCCATGCCTTGGAGCAGGAAGGAGGTGCAGAGATAACTCCTGCTTTAAGCTCTAAGCGCAGATTTATGGGTCAGAGCCGAGAACCACAGTGTTGTTCTGTCCTCCCACCTCTCTTTCAACATGGCTTGGATAAAGGTGCCTCCTCCATTTCAGCCTCTCTGTAAACAAACCTTCATTCCAGCTATGCAAACGACGAGACAGGATGGCGACAGGGAAAGAGGGTGAAAGACGGGGCAGCCCAAAATAAAACCTCTGGCCTTGGCACAGGACACAGCTGCTTCAAAGACCCTTGTCCTGGAGCAGGGCAGGGCCATGCCATGTGGGTCACAGAACTGTCCCCTGCCACATCCCCTTGCTCTCATCTCCTCAGGATGGGCAAGGAAAGGGGCTTTCCTGTCTGGGTCTCTTCCTGCCCTTTCACCCACCCCTGTTTCCCCCTGTATTGTTCAGGATGTTTGTTTGGAGAAGCTCCTCAGGACCACATGCCTCATGGGGTCTGCCTGGGCCTGCCTTCCCCATGGCCTGGAGCTGCTTCTCCGCTGGCCATCACTGCTTGTTGCTTTCGGTCTTGGCCATGAGCCGCCTTGCCTGGTGTCCAGGCCACAGCTTCCATGGTGGGATGACCCAGCAGGAGATGTTTCCAAAACAAGGCTGTGTGGAAAGTCTGACTGCATGTGGTTTGGGCCACATTTCCCTGGTTGGGGCCCCGCTCACTCTTTTTCTCCTCAAGCAGGAGAGGCAGCTGCTGTCTCCAGTTTGCCCCATGGGCACAGCAGCTGGCCTAACCTCAGTTTCCTCCTGTGTTCATGGAGTTTCCTGTGGCCATGCCAGCCCAGCAGCTCCCAAGGCAGCTGTGGTGCTTCTCACCTCAGACCAGTGAACCCTGGCACCTCACTGAGGGGACGAGGTCTGTCTCAGTCTAGGGGCTGCCTAGTCCCAGTCCCAGCTGCAGGGACAACACAGGGGGATGGCACCTCCTTCTTTGTCCCAGCCTTAGTTGCTCAGGAACTCTGGTAGGACTTAAGGAGACTGTAACTCAGTCCATGCCTTTCCCAGCACATTCCAAAACAGCCCCAGCATAATCCCTTTCTCAGACTGCTGGATCTTGCCCTGCTTGCAGGGGATGGCGAAGGGTGCTGAAGAGCTGGCTAAAGTCATTTGCAGGCGCTGAGGCGCCAGAGGGGCTTTACCTCAGCCACACTGGCTCACTGCATGAGCGTGCACAAAGCTCTCTGGCCTGCCTGCCTATTGCCAGCAGGGGCTTAACAGTTGCCCACAAGCCTGGCTCAGTATTTTGGCTCTAGTGCTGCTTCAAGTCACCTGCAACAGGGCTTCCAGACCTAGAGCCTACTTATGACTGCAGGTGGTGATGCTGAGATTTGTTGTGGCCAGGAAAGTCTCTCAGCAGCTTTGCCATCTCTGGCTCCTCCACAGCCCTGGTGCAGTAGGGACAGCCCTGCCAGCATGCCATGGGATGGGGAATGTGCAGTTCTCAGCTGCTCAGCAATCTGTGTTTTTCTCCCAGCCCGGGATGGACAGCTGCCTCCTGCCAGTGATGGTGGTCCTCCGTGTCATCTTTGTCCCTCTTTTCATGCTGTGCAACGTGCAGCCCCGTTACTACCTGCCTGTTGTGTTCTCTCATGACGCCTGGTACATCATCTTCATGATCTTCTTCTCCATCTCCAATGGCTACCTGGCCAGCCTTTGCATGTGCTTCGGGCCAAAGTGAGTGCGAGCTGGGGACAAGGGAAGGGTTGGTTATGCCCCCAGATGCCAGTCCTGGAATGACTTGTGGAGTTCTAGCTCTGCCCAGCTCTGGCATCTGGAGAAGAGGCCACAGGCACAGAAGGGAATTGTCACTACCCACAGTGTCCCATCTCCCAGGCTTGCGCTTCCATATCCTAGGGATGAGGAAGCTGTCTGGGCTCTCCATTTTCCCCACCTGTCACACAGGGGAAGGGGCTGGGTGCAGCGGGGATCTGGAGGGGAGCAAAGCATGGCACAGCACCCACAGCAAGGGTGAGCAGCCTTGCCCAGCACAGGCAGCACAAGGAGCCCCACAGGGGTCAGAGAGGGATGTCCCTGGTGCCAGGAGCTTCAGGGTGGCCTGCCTGATGCACTTTATGAGCCAACAGTGTGGAGACTTGGAGTTCTTGTGGCTCTGGGAGCCAAGGGGGATTTCTTCTTGCTGTTCCTCTGCTGCAGACTGAACAGCAGGGCACTGGACACACATCCTGAGGGTGGATCTGACACTTGTTTCTTCCCTAGGAAAGTGCTTGTGCACGAAGCAGAGACAGCTGGAGCTGTCATGGCATTCTTCCTGTCTCTGGGTTTGGCCCTAGGAGCTGCTCTCTCCTTTCTGATCCGAATGCTCATCTAGCAGAGGCACACAGAGGGTGCAGGGACACCATGAGATGGCTCCGCATCCTCCACTGAGGGCCTGGACACCTCAGCACTGTGGGGAAACAACAGCTCACACCTGTCCCTGCCAAATCACACTGCCACAGCACACCCAGGGACGGTTCCACTCCCGCAGGCTTGGCCTGGTTCCTGCCACGCTCGGCTGTGTGATGCCTTCAGGCCTACGTGCCTTCTCCTTCCCCGTGCTGTGTGTGTTGTAAGACCCCCGGGATCTCCAGCTGCCTCCCACGCTGTGTAACTTCCCTGGCTCAAGGTCGAAAGCCATTTTCAGCCTCTTTCTCTCCAAGAGAGTGAAAGGCTGGTAATTAGTGTTACTCCTTCTCTTGCCCTTGTCTCCAAAGCACCTAAGAGATTCTCTCCTCTCCTCCTAGGGTGCCTGGTAATATCCCACACCCTCCTCCTGCTGGTAGACTTGTGAATGGGGAGGAGAGCCCCAGCCAGCCTCCCATCCCTGCTCTCTGCTATACGCACATCCCCCCAACCAGTGTGTCCCTAAAGTGTAGACATCTGTGTCCCAGCCACAGAAAGAGCCAACACCGTGGCTAGGCTGAGGGAGGAGGAGGTACCCACACCCCGCCTTCTTCCCCTCTCCCTGCCTCTCTTCCCTTTTTTTGGTGATTCTGACATTGTGTTTTTTTCAGCCTCCTGGTTGTGTGACAGGAGGTTTTACTGTGGGTTACAAGAGGAAAAGCAGCAACTCTCTTCCCAACGAAGCTGCCTTCCCTACCCATGTGTGCTACAAGGGAAGGCTCACCTTTCCCTTGGCTTTCCTGTCCCTTGTTGTGTAAATGTGTTATACAGTTGCCATTTTCTATAAAAAGGACAAAATGCACCTTTGTGTGTGTGTGTGTTTGTCTCTGTCGCCACAGGGGAGAGGGGCTGTGGAGGGTCAGAGGTTGAAGTGAGAGGGCCCTGGCACTTCCTTACCATCCTGTAGTGCCCTGCCACCAGCATCAGAAATGGTGGGAACGCTGTGTGCATGCCCTGCACAGCCAGGCCCAGCTGAGGGACACAGCCAGTGTGGGAACGGGATCATGGAACCATAACATCAGAATGGTAAGGTTGCAAGGAGCCTCGAAGATCATCCAGTTCCAAACCCCCTGCCATGGGCTGGGACAACTTCCACTTCACCAGGTTACATGCAGGCCCATCCAGCCCGGGGTGGGGCATCCACAGCTTCTCTGGGCAACCTATTCCAGTGCCTCACCACCCTTAGAATAATAAATTTCTTGCCCAACATCTAAACCTTCCCTCTGGTTTGAATGGTTTGAAACCATTCCCCCTTGTCCTGTAACTACATACTCTTTGTCCCTGTCCCTCTTTATTGTGGGTGCCCATCAGGTACTGGAAGGCCACAATTAGGTCACACCAAAGCTTTCCCCAGGCTGAACAATTCAAATTCTCTCAGACATCCCTTGTAGGAGAAGTGCTCCATCCCTCTGATCATGTTGCTGTTCCTCCTATGGACTATCTCCAACAGGTCCCTGTCCTTCTTGTGCTGGGGACCCCAGAGCTGGATGCAGCACTGCAGGTGGGCTCTCACCAGGGCAGAAGGGCAGAAAACTGTCCCTTTCCCTGCTGGCCGTGCTGCTTTGGATGCAGCCCAGGACACCACTGTTTCTGAGCTGTGAGTGCACGTGGTGAACTCATGGCCAGCCTCTCATCCACCAGCACCCCAGGGATGGTGCCCTCGAGGTACACCAAGGGACCACTGACACCTCTGACAAAGAGCAGATGCACCTTCACATTTTGAGGTGCAGTGACCTGCAGCACTGCATCTGGGAGCTTTCCCGGTGTCTGGGAACAGCCAGAGTGCCACCTCCTGCTCCTGGGGTGAACTACACCAGCCTGCCAGCGGGAATCCTCTTCCCTCTGTCCCACTTCATTCACTGCCATTACCTCTTTGCACCACCAGGCACCAAAACCCATGTGGGAGCTCGGGTCCCCTCATCCCACTTCCAGCTTCCTTTGCCGGTCAGGGCTTTTGTACGCACAGCTTCAACATAGAACCACAGAATGGTGAGGTTCGAGGGCACCACAGTGGATCATCTGGTGCACCATGTCTGCTTAAGCAGGGTCATCGTTGACCACAGGCACAGGATTGTGTCCAGACAGTTCTTGAGCACCTCCAGATTGGACTCTCCACAATCTCTGTGGGCAATCTGTTCCAGTGCTGGGTCAGCCACACAGTAAAGAAGTTCTTCCTCATTTTCAGGTAGAATTTCCTGTGCATCAGTTTGTGCTTTCTGCTTCTTGTCCCATTGCTTGGCAGCACCAAACAGAGCCTGGCTCTGTCCTCCACACCCTCCCTTGAGATACCTATAGGCATTGATGAGCTCTCCTCTCAGTCATCTCGAGGCGTAATAGGCCCGGCTCCCTCATCTTTTCCCCTTAAAACAGATGTTCCCGTCCCTTAATAATCTTTTTTACCCTCCGCTGGGCCGGCTCCAGGAGCTCCTTGTCTCTCTTGTCCTGAGGAGCTCAGAAGCAGATAGACTACTGCAAATACCGGAATGGTAAGGCTTAAGATTATTTGTATTATTATTCCCCTTGGACATTGTAAGGGCAATGTCTCCAAGCACTGTTTTGCAGCGGTGACACGGGCCTGCCACACACTCCGGCCCTGACACCTTCTGTCCCCGCCCCTCCTTCCGCTGGAGCTTAAGTTCCACGCAGCCTCAGGCCGGCAGAACTACGCGGCTCCCGGCCTCGGGGGGAGCTGCAGGCTGAAGCTGGGGCAGTGCGGTTCCCAGTTCCCTGCCCCAGCCATGGAGCCGAGGAGGCGCTGCCGTACCCTCTGTGGAATACTCTGGAAATGGATTTCTGACCGCAGCTGTATTCCTCCGCGGCGGGGCGTGGAAAAGAGTTCCTCGCCGGGGCTCCCCGCCGCCCCTCGCCGTGGCTCTAGGAGGTCCCGCTCCTACGGCCCTCCGAGCGACGCGGCAAAGGGCGGCGAGGAGCCGCGGCTGGCGACCGCAGAGCGGCAGCGTGAAGCCGAGCATCCATTGCACGCCCGCCCCCGCCATGGCCGCCGCTAAACGGCAACGCCGGTGCCTCCCATACACCATCGATCTGTGGTTCGCTGACCAAGACCCCTTTAAGGCGGAAGGATACAATGTGCCTTGTGGCTCCCCCCTTCGTTCCGTGCCTATAAAAAGCGGCCGGCGGGGGGATATAGCTCTTTCGCCGGTCCCCCACGCCCGAGACGGTAGGGAAGGGATGGGGAATGGGACTGGGCCGGATGCCTCCACCGCCCTCTCTCTGGCTCTCATGCCCTGAAAACGCACTGAAAACAGGCATGTGTTTGTCTTGTAGATGCCCGAGAAAGTGCAGCATGAGGAAGAGGATGCGGAGACCTTCGCCTTCCAGGCGGAGATCGCCCAGCTCATGTCGCTCATTATCAACACCTTCTATTCCAATAAGGAGATCTTCCTGCGGGAGCTCATCTCCAACGCCTCCGACGTGAGCCCGGGCGGGAGCGGGCTCCTTCCCGTGCCGGGGGGTCGGGGTCGGGCTGGTGTCCTTGCAGGGATGCCCGGGGAGAGGCCGATTCCTGGGAAGGCTTGTGCAGGGAGGGTTGGAGGAGGCTGTCGAGTAGGGAGGCCCTGTCGAGCATCCATCCCTCTCTCCTCTAGGCCCTGGATAAGATCCGCTACGAGAGCTTGACTGACCCCTCCAAGCTGGACAGTGGGAAAGACCTGAAAATTGACATCATCCCCAACCCCCGGGACCGCACGCTGACCCTGGTGGACACTGGCATTGGGATGACAAAAGCAGACCTCATCAACAACCTGGGCACCATTGCCAAATCTGGGACCAAAGCCTTCATGGAAGCCCTGCAGGTGGGTTGCCTTGGGCTGCATGGGTTCCCTGGGTCACAGGCTGGCACTGAATGTACAGATAATAAATAAACAATAAAAAGGCTCTCCTGCCTTGTTTGCCATGGGAGATGTTGGCCTACTCAAGTGTGCTTCCCCCACCTTTCCAACACCAGGGAGGAGCTCAGGGTAGAGCTGGTTGCCTGTTGGCACTTGCATGTTTTTCTCTGTGTGCTTGACCCAATTCTTTGCTGCTGTGAATCAGTCACAGACATTTTCTACCTCCACCCTGGTCTTAGCAGCTGCTCTCTGCTTTCACAGGCTGGTGCAGACATCTCCATGATCGGGCAGTTCGGTGTGGGTTTCTATTCTGCCTATCTGGTGGCTGAGAAGGTGGTTGTCATTACCAAGCACAACGATGATGAGCAGTATGCTTGGGAGTCGTCAGCTGGGGGCTCGTTCACTGTCCGAACTGACCACGGTGCGTATTGTACAGAAAGCCAAGCACGTTTTCCTGCCAGCAGCTCCCCTTTGGCTGGTGTTCCCCAGAGCCATGCTGCGCCGTGAGCCACACTGGTTAATGCTGGCTGTCACATAATGCTGAGGCTGGAGGAGCTGGCTGATGTTTCTCTCCCCACGCTGCAGGTGAGCCCATTGGACGTGGCACCAAAGTGATCCTGCACTTGAAGGAGGATCAGACTGAGTACTTGGAAGAGCGTCGTGTGAAAGAGGTGGTGAAGAAGCACTCCCAGTTCATTGGCTACCCCATCACGCTCTATGTACGTAAGGAAAGGGCTGTGGGGACCAGGTGGAAAGCTGAAGGCAGGGGTGGGTGATGTTTGAAACAGGAGCACACAAAAGGCCCAGTGTACGATCCCTTTGGGTCCCTTCTGTAGTTCCTGGCTGCTGGGCACTGAGCAGTGATGCTCTCAGCTTCTGTGGCCAAAGGTGGTTTGAGGCTGGGGGCTTACTGGAGGTGAAGGAGGTGGGTATCCAGCCACAATAAAGGCCTTTGATCTCTGCAGCCGAAGATCATCTGAAATCAGCCATGGAAAAGGAGGGTTCCTGCCACTTTTCTCAACAGTTGACACAAGGCTTGAGATGTTGCATTTTCATTTTCCAGAGATACACTTTCTTTGGATAATATGGTAACGTTCTTGGTAATTTCAGGCTAAACCTGACTATTGCTTGTTTCTTTCTCCACAGCTGGAGAAAGAACGTGAGAAAGAGATCAGTGATGATGAAGCAGAGGAGGAAAAAGATGAGAAGGAGGAAGAGTCAGTGTCCAAAGATGAAGAGAAACCAAAAATCGAGGATGTAGGCTCTGATGAGGAGGAGGAGGGAGACAAAGGCAAGAAGAAAAAGACCAAGAAAATCAAGGAGAAATACATTGACCAGGAGGAGCTGAACAAGACCAAACCAATTTGGACCCGCAACCCTGATGACATCACCCAGGAGGAATATGGCGAGTTCTACAAGAGCCTCACCAATGACTGGGAGGACCACTTGGCTGTCAAGGTGGGTGCTGGGCCACCGTGCCTTCCAGGGAGGCCCCTTTCCAGCCCTTATCCAGAGTCACCACATGGTTGTGCCTCTGTGGGACTGAGCACTCTCAGGCCACTTGGTGATGGAGCAACCTGCACTGTAACTCCCTTGCAGGTGGAAGGATTGGCAGTGCCAGTCCATAAGACAGGAGGATGTGGGGTCTCAGAGAAGCACTGACTTCTCTGTCCAAGCCTGCTGCATGCCAGAGAACCTTGACACATAGGGGATAGTGGGCCTGAGCAGGAGGAAATACACTCTGCTTGGATGCTAGAGATGTTGCTGTGCCCCTTTGCCAGCCCCAGTGATGAAGAGTGGCAGTTCAGCCTCCCTGCTGTGGGAGCTGGAGAAAGGAGAAATGAAGCACCCCAGCAGCTGTCTTTTTTTCCTGGTCCCACAGCACTTCTCTGTGGAAGGGCAGCTGGAGTTCAGGGCCCTGCTGTTCATCCCACGCCGTGCCCCTTTTGACCTCTTTGAGAACAAGAAGAAGAAGAACAACATTAAGCTGTATGTGAGGCGGGTCTTCATCATGGACAGCTGTGACGAGCTCATCCCTGAATACCTAAGTAAGAGCCCCTGCCTCAGCCTCCCAGTGCAGAGCTGGGATCCCCACAGCCTGTGGTTCCACTTCCAGTATAGAGGGACTGGATGAGGCGCTGGCTGGTGTGGGTGTATAGCAGTCTGTGTTTTAGCTCTTTTCTTGCTATGTTGAAGCTCAGAATCCTTAACCTGACACCTGTTTTCATATGCAGACTTCATCCGGGGTGTTGTGGACTCAGAGGACCTTCCTCTGAACATTTCTCGTGAGATGCTCCAGCAGAGCAAGATCCTCAAAGTGATCCGCAAAAACATTGTGAAGAAATGCTTGGAGCTCTTTTCTGAGCTGGCAGAAGACAAAGAGAACTACAAGAAATTTTATGAAGCTTTCTCTAAGAATCTGAAGGTGAGTTGGGCACCCTACCCCTGGAGGAGGGAAGGGCCCATGACCCATCTGCCTGAGGAGCAGTCTTGTTCCTACGCTGTGTCTCCTCTGCGTGGCTTTGTAGGCAGCTGTCCCCTCTGGCTGCCCTAGGCCAAACACTCAAATGATCAGGAGCTGGGCAGCTGGCTGTGCCTCAGGGGCAGCCAAGTGCATCCACGTCCTGTCCTGGAGACTTCATGCATCTCTTCTGTTCCCAGCTGGGCATCCACGAGGACTCCACCAACCGAAAGCGCCTTTCGGAGCTGCTGCGGTACCACACGTCCCAGTCAGGCGAGGAGGTGACTTCGCTTTCCGAGTACGTGTCCCGCATGAAGGAGAACCAGAAGAGTATCTACTACATCACAGGTGAGCCAGAGCTCCTCTGAGCCTAGCAAGGCAGAGGCAGGTAACCTGCATACAAACCCTAATTTAAAACACTTCCTGCTGCCCTCTGCTGAATTACAGCTCATTCCTGGGGGCTGGGGAAAAGCCACCATGCCAAGAACCCTGGCTGCTGCCAGTTTTATTTTAGGGGTCTCAAGTGACTGGTGGTGTTTGTCCTGCTGTAACCAGCTCTTACCTCTTGGTGATGTTTCATTTCTACCCTCCACAAACACAGGGGAGAGTAAGGAGCAGGTGGCTAACTCAGCCTTTGTGGAGCGCGTGCGGAAGCGTGGCTTTGAGGTGGTGTACATGACAGAGCCCATCGATGAGTACTGCGTGCAGCAGCTCAAGGAGTTTGATGGCAAGACCCTGGTATCAGTCACCAAAGAGGGGCTGGAGCTGCCTGAGGACGAGGAAGAGAAAAAAAAGATGGAGGAGAGCAAGGCCAAATTTGAGAACCTGTGCAAACTTATGAAGGAAATCCTGGACAAGAAGGTGGAGAAGGTGAGAGGGGCAGGGAGCTTAGCCCTGCACTGGAGGGAGGAGGGCTGGGCCCTCCGTGCTGCAGGTGAGGGTCCCCGCTCAATGCATGCCTCTCATCTCCTGCAGAGGAGCCGCTAGAGGAGACTGGAGTCCCAGCATGCACCATCTTGCTCTAAGCAGCCAGGCTGCAGGCGAGGGGCACTGACCCAAATACGTGCATTGATGGGAGAGGGTAAGTGTGGGAAACATGCAGTGGGTGCTCTGAGTGCTGGCTGAGCTGTCCAAATTAGTCTGCAGCAGTCCTGGAGCTGCTTGGAGCATCTCTGCTTGCTTTGGGGTGTCCCCAGGTGAACCAGGGGCAAAGACTTAGGTAGTAGTGTGCTGTGGCTGGGCCCAGTCCAGGGCTTATGGGGGCCTTGCTCAGCTAACCCTTGGCTATGTTGGCAGGTCACAGTCTCAAACCGGTTGGTCTCGTCCCCCTGCTGCATTGTCACCAGCACATACGGCTGGACAGCCAACATGGAGCGCATCATGAAGGCTCAGGCACTGCGGGACAACTCGACCATGGGCTATATGATGGCCAAGAAGCACCTGGAGATCAACCCTGACCACCCAATTGTAGAAACCCTTCGCCAGAAGGCTGATGCTGACAAGAATGACAAAGCTGTTAAAGATCTGGTGGTGCTGCTCTTTGAGACTGCTCTGCTGTCCTCTGGTTTCTCCCTGGAAGATCCCCAGACCCACTCCAACCGCATCTACAGGATGATCAAACTCGGGCTTGGTGAGTATCCATGCCACTTCTCAAGCCTGCAGCAGGCCTGAAAGCAGGTTAACTGGTCAGGCTGGTGTCTTGGGGCAGGGGGAGGCCACTAAGAGAGCCATGCTGCCATGGTGTGCTGAAGTGGCTCTGTACATAAGGTGGCCAGGAGAAAGTGTAAACCTGGAACAAGGTACTTAAGGAGGGCTCAGGACTCTGGGTGGACTGCCCTGTCCTCCACAACACCAGGAGCCACCACCAGGATGATCAGATGACAAGCTGAGGCTTTTTATTCCTTTAGAGTAAATGTGAAAAGTCTGTCATGGGTTATGTGACCCATTTGGAGAAACAGCTTGTGCTTGCACACAGCCTTTTCCTCCAAATTCAGCTAAAAATGTAAGTCAGAAGGTGCTGTGGCTTGGCACAACTAACTTGGTAACCCTATGCTGCCTTGTCTCAGTAAGAGTAGGGTGTTCTGTTAGTCAAGTTGCAGGTAGGGGGACTGTATGGTAGGACAATTTTCTGTTCAGAGTATACTGAAACAGCAGCCTGCAGGGTTGGAAACTGATGAGCTCTAGAATCTTGCAACTGCTTTAGTTGTGACTTGACTGGATTTACTTCAATTTTCTCTAGAGAAATGCTCATGGCTTAAACCGCATTCTCCTGGCTTAAACTCCAGGCTTTGTGGTGCTGGGTGACAAATCTTCTGTAGTTAATTTTAATTGGCTAAGGAGTGCACTCTAATGGCATATCTAGTATCCATATAGTAGTGTAGATGTTACTGGGAAGATGCTACTGATTCAGGATTAGTGCTGGAGTTGACAATTACTACTAACAATGTTGACTTGCAATTATTAGTTTTTAGCCTGGAGGAAAGGAGACTGAGACGTGACCTCATTGCAGTGTACAGCTTCCTCACCAGGGGAAGCAGAGGGCCTGCATTGGTACCTTCTCTGTGGTGACTGGTAACAGGACCTGAGGGAATGTCATGAAGCTTTGTCAGGAGAGTTTTAGGTTGGATATTAGTTAAAGGTTTCTTATCCAGAGAGTGACTGGCCAAGGAACAGACTCCCCAGGGAAGTGGTCACAGCACCAAGCCTGCCAGCATTCAGTAAGTGTTTGGACAGCACTGAAGCACACAGTGTGATTGTTGGGGCTGCCCTGTGTAGAGCCAGGAGCAGGACTTCAGTGATCCTTGTGGGTCCCTTCCAAATCAGAATATTCTATGATTCTGTGAACTATTGGATGCTAATAGCCTCATTCCTCAGGCTGGAGGTAGGAGCCAGGTTTGCTCTTGGAGAAGCTGTATATCTGGGATTAGGTGTCATTTGGAAGCCTTATCTCTTCCTTTCCTCCCCTCTCCCAGGCATAGATGAAGATGAGGTGGCTGCAGAGGAGCCCAGTGCAGCTGCCCCTGAGGAAATCCCCCCTCTGGAGGGAGATGAAGATACATCCCGCATGGAAGAGGTAGACTAAAGGAGGAAGGCTCTTCCTTCACCTGCCAGACCCCTGCTCTATCATGTTTGCTTAGAAGATGGTCTGCTCCCACCAGCTGCTACTGACTTCTTGGTGGTGTCTGTTCCTTTGGCTCTGTTTGGTTGGGGTTGTTTTTGGCAGGGTGCAGGAGGGCATGATTCCCTGTTTGTTAGTAGTGATTCAGGTAGCCTGAGGCCTGTCTGTTCTGTGTCTTTCTGCTTGTGTAGGAACATCTGATGGGGAGTGGAGGTGTGAGGAGGCTTCAGGCTTCCCTCTCTCCCCTCATGGAGTGTCCCATGTTACCAGTAGGCATCAAACTGTCCTTATTCTACTGGGGTGGGAGAGCCCTTCCTCCAAACTGCTGCCTCCCTGAAGCCCCAGGATAGCATAATGTATTTTGGTTGGGTTTTGTTTGAGTATTTTTCTGGATTTTTGTTCTACTGGAATTAAAGAATTGATGATTTACATGGTGGGGTCCCTTGTGCTTCATGCCTGCTCTGCTGAGGAAAATGTCTCAGCCTGCTCCTGAGGGCACTGGACTCTGCTGTGTAGGTCTGTGCCCTGAATGCTTGCTGAGCCCTGCTTTAGGAGATTTTTATCTCTTCCATGCCCTGGCAGGATGAAGTGGGTGGAAGGTACACATGACCTGCTGTGCAGGTGGGGTCATCTCCAATGAGCAGTAGTTCTCCACCTGGAGAGCTGCATGCCCCCTGCCTGGGAGCAAATTTCCAGTCTGTGTGGGACAGCTGGCTGAGCTGCTGCTTGGTGGTTTGACCTGAGCACCTCTGGGGCAGGACAGTGGCAGAAGCCATCTGCCTGTTCCATAGCAGCGTGGAGCAGGGTGTGGAGTGACAGCTCAGGACTGGTGTCAAGCTGCCTCTCTTCAGCTGTTGGGCCAAAGACTCAAATCCTTTCCTCCCACCTCCAGCCTGCCCTTTCTGGCCTTCTGCAGCCATTGGGTGTTGGGAAGTATCTGCCTTCTTTCCATCTATGTCCTAGAAGAGAAGCCTGGGACATCACCTCTGACTGAGCTGCCCCTTCCACTGAGCTCACAGTGTGAGGTTTGTCACCCCTGGCCACAATGGCCCTTGGGGTCTGTCAGAGAAAAGTGACACTTAACTTCTTCTGCTGCATTAAGTTAAGTTCTCTTGCTGCCCACATGCCAGCTGCCACAGGCACAAAATGGAATGGGCTTTAGCAAGTATCCATATTCAACAGGGAGGCAGAGCCTGCTGGAATCCCTTGTGCACACCCAGACACTGGCTGTGCTGCCAGTGTGGCAGCTGTGTGGGTGCAGCCTGCTAGGGCAGTGGTGGAGCTGAGCTAGCAAATTGTTCAAAACCAGGATTTCTGTCTTGATAGCAAGTATTGCCAAATAGTGAATCAGTCAAAATTAACTTCTTAAGTTAATGTCCTGGGTTTTCTTTTTCCACTAATGTTTTGTTTAAATCTACATTTAAATTAGAAAGGTTATCCCATTGTATCCCATTCCTGACCTGGCAATGTGGTTTTTTGTTGTTTTGTTTTTAATCAAAGGAAATCACATTCCATTCTCAGTCTGTCGCAGAGGGTGAGTGCAGACATTTGGGTGAATTTGTAAGGCAGGATGAAAAGCTGTGAGGTACAGGCACCTCTAAAAGCCCAGAGCTAGAAAAGGAGCACTGGTAAAACTGCTGGAGAGCCAAGTGCTCTGAAGCCTGGGCTGTGCTCAGCACCAGCTCTGGTATCCCTCCAGGCTCAACTACATCACCACTGTTCCTAATCTCCTCCTCTGTTTCCCCTGTAACCCTCACGTGAGTGTCCCCTTTCCCTAGCTGTGTTAGGCCCCAGTCCTGTCTCTGACCCCGTATTCACCCTTGCCTACAGTTTTTCACCAGGCCTCCCACACGTGCCAGGAGGATGGACCTTCCACACCTCAAGCCTCTCCTGTACAGCCCACAAAGTGCTGCAGCACCGCTGGCCCTGGTTGCCATGTGCTCAGCAGGCCTCTGTATCACCTCTGGGTAGCTACACCCACTGGGAATTCTTTAAGTTGCACCATGCAGAGAGAACCTAGGAGCCACACTAGGCTCAGGCTAATGGCTCCTTCACCTGCCCCCCAGCACAAGCAGCATTCCAAGCCTGGCTGTGCTCCCCAGTTGAGTGTGCAATGATCTGTCAGGCCTTGCAGCTTGGAGTGCAACCAGCCTTGGCTGAAAGAGAGAGGCACCTGTATTTGGAAAGACAACTCTGCTGTCCCAGAGAGACTAGGGACACAGGAAGAGTTGGAAATCTCTTCCCTCCTTTCAAGTACATGGAAAAAAAACCCAACCAACCAACCAAAAAAAAAAAACCAACCCACATTTACACCCATGGCACTATATGCAGCATATTTTTAATTTAATAAAATAAAAAGAGAAAAAAGTTGCCTTGCAAAAGTACCAAAACCTGCTGGTTTGTCAGTCAGGTTGTGTTGATGAGAAAAGGATTGACAGATAAAACCCAGGCTTGTGGGGAAGAACAGCTTTCACTGCTCCATCCCCGGCTGTCTGTGGAGCAGGAACAAGGCACCGCATGCGGGCTCTGCCCCGTGTCCCAGCCCTCCAGGCACAGACTCTGGCCAGCCCCTGGGAAAACCAGGGCCAGTGCCTCCAGGTGGCAGGAAAAAGAGGGCTTGTTTGTGCTTGTCTGAATGGCAACTGCAAAGCTCAGAAACCACGGCACTGAGGGAGCCCGAGGTGGTGCTGGGGCTTCTGGGCAGTGCAGCCTTTGGCCTGTAACAGCAGCAGATGTAACCAAAAAGCAACCTCAAAGACTCAGCAAGCCTTGGGAACTGTCCAGCTCAGATACTGCATAAAAATCAGCCTGGGCTGAGAGGGAAAGAAAAGTGTCCTGGAGCAGGGGTAAAGAATTGATAAAACCAAACTGGGAGGTACTGGCTTTCACTGCAGTGCCCTCCCAGAGCAGATCCCAGGCCTGGGGTAGGACAGGCTGGGAGTTCTTCCCTTGCCTGTGCCTTACTACCCAGAGCCCCTCCTGGAATGGAGAAGAGCACTCCCCACCCTTGGATGGGCTCAACTTGGGACTTGCCTCACTCAGAGGTGTTTCAAAAAGAAACCTAGTGTTTTGCTTGCCCTTTCCTCCTGCCAAGCTCTGTAGTACTAACAGAAATGGAGGAGCTTTAGCCAGAGGCAAGACAGTGCCAGGGAAGAGTTCCCTTGTTCATCAGTGACTTTGGGGAGAAGCCACAAGACAGAGGTGAGGCAGGAATACCAGCAGCCCCATGCTGGTGTGTCCCCAGGCCTGTGCCTTGGCTGCAAGTCTTTAACCTATTAAGGCAAATGGAAAGGTTTGGAGCTGCGTCAGCCCAGAGCGTTTCCCGGGCTTGTTCCAGACCCTTTCTCAGGAAAAGCAGGTGGAAAACTGAGTCACTGGTCCTGCTTGTCCATACCCCACTCTTCTTCTCAGTGGGTTCTGAGAAAATCCAGCAAATGCCCTTCAAGTGGAGGCAGAACAGCAGGCATGGCTTACATGCCATGGCCTCAGCTTCCTTAGACCTTTTGAACAGGGGCCTCTCCCGGCGGGAGCTTCTTGCTGCGCTTCTTCATGCGGCTGCGGGCGTAGACGCGCAGGAAGAGGGCCATGAAGACAACGGCTATGCCCAGCCCACCCACCACAGTGACAGTGTGCCCGTAGATGAGGCAGGAGAGGAGGATGGCAAAGGCCTGCCGCAGTGTCATGATGATGGTGAAGACAGCTGCCCCGAAGTGGTTGATGGTGTAGAAGATGAAGAGCTGGCCGCAGGCGGAGCACACGGAGAGCAGCACGGCGTGGGCGGTGAACTCCGAGTGGCGGGCCATGAAGCGCAGTGACTCCAGCAAGGCACCCTGCTCCAAGAGCGAGCCCACAGTGAAAAGGCAGGAGAAGACGTTGACGCCAAACATCATCTGCACGGGAGACATCTTGTAGGTGAAGAGAGCGTCCTGCCAGTTGGAGGTGAAGCTGTCGAAGATGATGTAGCCAGCCAGGAGCACTATGCCAGAGAAAGTGGTGACAGTGGACACCGTCCTGTTAGGAGCGCTGGAGAGCAGGAACATGCTGACCCCCACGGAGATGAGGGCAGCAGTCAGGTACTCCCAGTACTCATAGCTCTTGCGTGACACCAGTTTGCCCATCATCATCACTGGAATCACTTTGGAGGCCTTGGCCAGCACTTGGGTGGGGAAGCTGATGTATTTGAGTGCCTCATACTGACACCAGCTGCTGAGGATGTTGGAGAGGGAGGCAAAGGAGTATTTGTACATAGGAGCCCCATGGCGTGGCTGCTTGGTGAGGGCGCAGTACAGACCAGCCACTGTGAAGGCCAGGATGCGGTTCATGAACACGAGGAACTGGGAGTCCTTGAACTTCTCTCCAGGGTCTGTTTCAGTGGCACCGTACGTTCTCGTCATCACACGCTCCTGGAGGACACCCCATGTGAGGTAGGAAATCTGCAAAGCAGCAGGAGCACAGGCAGAGTCAGGACCCACAACAGCAGTTGCCAGCAACAACAGGAAGAACAGACCTCAGGAGATCCTTGCTTTCCCCATGTCGGAATTCAGGACATCCCTCTGGCTGTCCTGGATTGCCTGAACCCCTGCCAAGGGGCTCAGAGACCTTGGCACAGAGCCCAAGATGCCTGTGACTTTGATTATAACCCATGGAAAAAATTATCAACCTTATATGAGGATCTGCAAGCCACGAAAGTCTAAGTAGAATAATAATTAGTTTATCACAGGATGAAAAATAGATTTTTTTGGGTTTTTAGAATGGAGGTTCAGGAGGCAAGATGGAGGAATCTGGGCACGTCCAGTCTTTCTCCTTCTTCTTGGCCTCCATCTTCTGCTGTGATGTTTTTGGATTGGTTTAAGGTAGAAACTCACTGTTTAGCATAGGTGATAGGTATTGGGGAGTTATGGTAAATAATGTACATGTAGCTTTTAGTATAAAAGATAACACTGCCCCGAGGGCAGTCAGTGTGCCTCTGTCTAACCTGCTGAACGGACCTCGGCGGGTCAGAGAAAGAATTTTATAGATAAACAATAAACAACCTGGAGAATGAGAACAGAAGAATTCTGACTCCTTCTTTGACTGCCAGGCTGGGAAACAAGACTTTCTAACGCATCTCAGGGTCACTCTGAGCAGCAGAAGTCCTGAGATCCGCAGCTCTGCATGGCAATGCTTCCTGGAGACACTGGGAGACAGGACCACCCCCCACTCCACCCATCTGAGGCAACCTGCTGATCCATGTGGTTACAACCAGGAACATCCTGTTCCAAAGCACAGCTTCTCAGTGGGCAGGGGAGAAAAGCCCACAATGCAAACATCCTGGTGAGAGCGAGCAGTTAGCTTTGAGCTGCTTCAAGCCTGTGGAACCAGACTGACCGAATCAGGGAACACCACTGATACACAACTGCGGTTTTGGTGCCAGCTCCCTGCGGCAGGTCCTGGCACTTTTCCCAGTGGGCTCTGCATTGGTTTTCACTTCCAGCTCCCTAGGTCTGGTTTTTACATCCAAATCAATTCTAATTTCAAAACCAGCAGACAAAATTGTCCACGAGGGATGATCACTGTCGTAGTTGTTATCTCCACTACTTTTGGTGCAACACCAAGCCTCTCACAGAAGTAACACACTTCCTCTCACCACACATCTCCCAAGAAAGTAAGACACAGAGAGATGAAAGAATTTGGTGGCCCACAGCATGTCTGAATAGGCTGGAGGAGTAAGCCAGAGAGTGAATTGTTTCCTGGCTGCAGGGCACCTGGGTTTTTCTATCTCACTGCCCACACTGCTAATTTCTTGTCCTCACAGATCAAAAAAGTTGTCCTTCCTAATGATGCTCAGGCTGTGAATGAGACTTGGGGAATCTAAGATTTTAAATTCCTGTTTATCTGTAGCTGAATTAAGTATTTTCTTTCCAGTACTCAAATTCAATCCATCAAGGCAGAATGCATCAGCCCCAGACAGTGACCCATGGGAGAGCCTGGGATAAAAGAGGGCACAAACTATGGGCTGATCTGACATCAGAGCCAGAACAAAAGCAGCCTTACCAACCTGCTGAATCACAGAATTTTCAGAGGCTCTAGAGGACTGTGATCAGACAGGATGCTCCAACCCAAATGACAAAAGCTAAACAGACCTCCACAGCTCTTGGAGGTGGAATGTCCTTTCCCATCCTCCAACCCTGCCTTGATCAAGGACAGCATTGCATGCTCAGTCTCCAAGGAACTGACAGTCACTGGCCAATTCCTCCTTTCAGAATGGGACAGCCACACATGCACAGGACCCCTACCTGTAGACCAGCAGCACAGAAGAGCAGCTTGAAGACCTGTCGGGCTGTGGAGGACTCTGTGGGCTCTGCTCGGGGTGGCAGGGAGCCATCATCCTGATGTACAGACTTCACCTCAGAGCCAAACACACAAGATTTGATGACAGGGAAGCAAATGCCTCTGCCTGAACAGGATAAAAGAAGATGGAGACATAATTAACCAAAGTCTGGGCACCACATGCTGCACCAGCCTGAGGTGAAGCCTTCCTCCTCACTAGCCTCCAGATCGGCTAGCACGGGGGCCTCAGAGAAATCTGTTTCAGGATAGCAGCTGGACAGCACTGGGACACAGCTCTGTGAGAGGTGAGGCTGAGGATGGGAAGCTCCTGCTCCTACCTGTCTCCAAGTAGTTCCTTCTCTTGAAGTACTGGATGAGGAGGAAGCCCGGTACCACAATGCTGGCATAGCCGGCAGCATTAACAAAGAAGCGGAAGAGCCAGAAGTCCCCCCACGAGTCCTGCAGGGCAGGGGTGATCTCTTCACCTGCAGCCATCGCAGGAAGGGAGGCCAGCAGGAGGGGAATGCAAAATCTGCGGAGAGAGAGAGAGGCAGGTGGTGGGCTGCTGGTACACGGGCAGCTCCACTCCACATGCTGAAACACACCCACCATCCAGCCCGATCCTCATCACCTGTGATACAGCCACCCAGACCCACTGCAGTGGCAACAGCAATGCTGGCAGCACACAGAGCAGGAAGAGTCCTCTGGAGCTGAAAAGCACAGGCCAGACATCTGTGTTTGCTTCTGGTAAGGGTCGTTGCTCTGGAACATGTGGACTTAGAACCATGGATTCCCAGGATTAGAGAGAACACTGCTGTAACCATCTGGTTTTGACTACGCTCTTACTCCAAATGTAAGGAGCACCTCACACCTCACCTTTATAAGTTAAACTTTACACAGCTTTTGGGTGGAAAAGGAAAAGGTCACTGAACAGAAGAATTTACTCCTACCTAGAAGCTCATGTTTCAAGCCTGTGGCAACGAGCAACCTTGCTCTGGAAGCAAACAGTTCAGAGCTTTCCCCTCTAGCTACGCCAGGTGAATGGATGAGAGGCAGGGTTTGGGGCTGCCAGCCTCCCCCACCTCCCCATGCAGCACTGGAAGTGTGCCAAGGCATTCCTCACAGCTCACAGGAAATTACCAGGGCTCACCCACTTGACAAAACACAGCCAGAAAGCAAGACTGGAAAGGAACTTTCCTACCAGCTGTCTGGTTGGGATTTTACCAGGACTATGCAATGAGGTATAGCTGATATTCTTCAGCTGTAGCTGTAGGAAGTCATCTAGCCAGCTTTAAAACAGCTTCACTAGTCCTTGAAGGAGTTCTTCCCTTCACCATTCTCTCTCTCACAGAGGCGAACATGCAATATTCAGGGGCACCAGGTACTCAACAGAATGAGCAAGCAGGCAACAACTTCCTACACCCAAGGCCACCTGCATCCCCCCTCACAAAGCAAGCTGCAGATTCCTGCAGCAGGGTAGAACATTTCCCTGGTCCCTGCTACATCCCTGCCCCAGTTCCCTCAATTGAAAAAGCCTCCCAGTTCCTTGGGGACCAGGTGATAGCGCTGTGGGCTGGCGACATAAACACACACCTGAAAAGCTCCTGTGACTGAAAGAGACACAGATGTTAATTCCGCCTCCACCTGAAACAAGCGAGTCAGAGGAATTAGGCCCTATTTAGGGGTGTACCTGGCCCCAGTGTTGTATAACTGTGACCTCTAGTAGCCGCCACACGAAACTTACAAACAGAAATTTACAAACTTAGGGACTTTACTTAGAAAATTACAAACTTTAAGGACTTTAAAGGCAAGAAAGTCCCCTGCCATTTCATGAGCAAGCGCTCCAATCAACCTCTTGGGAAAGACCTCAGGGACTTTTCTCATCCTCAGCTTCTGTGGCCAGGCCCTTGGAGTTCAATAACCTGACCAAAGCTGGGGCTGTGTTTCACCCAGAAAACTCCCTTCTGTGACATAAAACACAGAAATTCCCAGACCAGGGAGAGGTGCACATGGCTAGGGGTGGATTTCTGTGCCTGCTTCCTACTCCTGTGTCTCCCCCCTCCCTGGAAATGACAGTCTGACCCCTCCACTCAATCACTCCTGCTGCAGGGGCACCATCGCAGGCTGTTCAGATGCTGTGGGATGCAAAACCAGGCCTCAGCGCTCCCGGGTTTGTCCGTATTAAGTAACTGTGGCTGGCGGTGGGGTGCAGAAACACCGTTCCCTTTTGCAGAAGTCGGATATAAATGACAGGGTCTGTTGCCACATTTGCAACTTGAGAGGGACTGTGCAAGCTCCATTCAGCACGGCTGCGCCTGCTGTTACCCCGCCAGCTCCTGCAGCACTGCCATGGGCGGAGAATCAGCTCCGCTCTCCCACAGCGACCGTGAAGAGGAGGCTATGGAGGGACAATGGCTCTCTATGCCTGCGCTAGCAATTCCCAGGCCCTGAGAGCTGACTCAGTGCAGCAGCCCCTGCCCTCTCTGCCCAGGCTGGGAAGGAACAGGGACGCCAGTGTTACAGGTAGAAAGCGGGGGGGCCGAGCAGGGAGCATGCTGAGGCATGAAAGGAGCCTTATTCTGCGGAGCAGCCCAGGAGCCGAGACAACGGAGCGGCCGCTGCTCCCCTGGGCACTGCAAAGGCAGCTCTCAAAGGCACCGCTTCAGAGCCGGGCTGGCACCCAGCCCGCTGCCTGGCATGAACAGTCGGGGTCCCGGCTCTGAAAAAGATCTCTGCCTACAGCCCTGATACTCTTCAGCGCGCCTCCAGCGCCTGGCAGGGCTGAGGTCAAACGCAAGCTTGGAGCTGACAAGTCCATACTAACATCTCGGCATCTCCCTGTCCCTGCACGCAGCCGGGTCGCAGGGCTGCCTGCCCCTGTCCCCCCAGGGCGGACCGCCGCCTCTGCCCGGGGGCCACAGCAGAGGCACGGGCTCCCCGCCGCCCGTGGGGCACCCTCGCCGCGGGCACGGCGCGGGGCTCCCGGGAGGGGCGAGCCCTACGCCTCCCGCTCCGGGGCTCCTCTGCCCGAGGCTGCGGCGGCCCCGCGGGAGGAGCGGCGAGCGGCCGGCTGCGGGACGAGCGTGGCCCCGGCGCCGCCTCCCTGCCCGGCGGCCACGTTCGCGGCGAGCAGGCCGGCAGCGCGGCGCAGCCTTCGCCGGGAGCTGCCGCCCGTGGGCCGGCCCCCCTCCGCGCCCGCCCCGGCCTCGTTACCCACCTGCGGCCCGGCCCCGGCCCGGTGTCGGCCGGCTCCCCTCGGCTCCGCTCCCGGCGGCGGCGGCGGAACCCCGCCCGGCGGGCGCGCTGGCGCCCCACAGCGCCCCTGCCGCTCCGGAGGCAGCGCGGCCGGCGGAGCGGGGCGGGGCGGGCCGCGGTCACGGGAGCACAGGATCAATCGGGCTGCAAGAGAGCTGAGATCATCGAGCCCAAGCGATGAGCGAACGCCACCGTCTCAGCTGGACCGTAGCACTGAGTGCCACAGCCAATCTTTCCTTAAACCCTCCAGCGAAGGTGACTCCACCACCTTCCTTGGCCTGTCTATTCCAATGTCTCATTGCCCTTTCTGTAGAGAAATTCCTCCTACCTAAATCTCCCCTGGCACAGCTTGAGGCTGTGTCCTCGTGTCCTGGCACTGGTTGCCTGGACAAAAGGCCGATCCCCACCTGGCTACACACCCGCCTTTCAAGGAGGTGTAGAGAGTGACAAGGTTCCCTGTGCCTCCTTATCTCCAGGCTAAACACTCCCAACTCCCTGAGCAGCTCATCATAGGGCTTTTGCTCCAAACCCTTCCTTCACCAGCTCTGCTGCCCTTCTCTAGATATGCTCCAGCACCCTCTTGAAGTGAGGGGCCCAGAAGTGGACACAGGACATGATGGGAGGTCTCATAACTGCAGAGGGATGATGACTTCCCTACTCCTGATGGCCACATTATTCTTGATCCAAGCTAAAAGCCTTCAAAGCTGACCTCCAGGCTGATTCCTGCCCCCTGTCTCAGGTTTGCCCTGCACTGGGCACAGCCACAGCTGGTCCCTGGCACAGGTGCTGCCCAGGGACTGCAGTCAGTCTGGCACCTACTGTAGCCCTGCTTCTGAATCCCCTATCCCAGCCCCAGGCATGGATGCAGGGCTGGCTGGAGCCAGCATGTGGCCACCCAGTGATGTTTTACAATACACCTTTTTAAAACAAATAGTTTTATTTTAAAATAACGAAACAAACAAAAAAGTGCAGATGACTTGTTTCTGCCTTTTCCCTTTGCTCCCAGCCGCAGCCCTGGGCACACCAGCCCGCACTGCCCCGCAGCATCAGTCATCTCTTCTCTGGGCAGCCTGGAAGTGCCTTGTGTCCCTTGTGAAAGATGTCCTTGAAACAGCCCCATGGGTTTGCAGCAGGGTTGAGGCCCTGCCAGAAGGCGAGAGGCAAAGATTCAAAAGAAACAGAGCAATCCAACCCTGGACTCCTGAGGAAACCAGGCAAGGTCCCAAGGCCTGGGGGGTCCTTATGTTGCTTTCCTGACAGCATTCCCTTACAAGAAGGGAGGAAGAAGACAAGAGCTAACTCTAGAGCATCCTGGTCGATTGCACCATCCAGTATTTGTCCCAAACAATAGCAGCTGCTCCCAGCAACAAGTGGGGAATGTTCCTGGCTGAGATGGGGTAAGTCATCTGTGCCTCCATTCCCACAGCACCTTTGGCTGATTTCCTAATGCATTGCATGTGCTCCTCTGGCTGGAGAAGTAAGTGGCAGGGAAGGGTGGTGAGCTGAACAACAAAAGGGATGGGAAGATAATGCTGCCACCTCTTCCACTTTTGGCCTGGGAGGATCTAAAAGCCAGGGAAGACCCATACCCTAAGTTTTTTAACCCCCTTCCAGGGAGGAGAGGGGGCAGGATCTTCCTGTTCTCTGTGAGAGAGGAAATGACAGCACAGTAAAGCAGCAAGGCATAAGGCACAATGGCAGAAGCAGGGATCCACAACCTGGTCTTCAGCATCTCCTGTGCTCTTTCTCCAGGCCTGCAGGCAGATGTTCGTAAAGACAGCATGGGAATAGAACACTTTGCTGGGATCCCCAGCCTCCCCCGAGCACTAGAAAGGCTCTGCAAGAGGGGAAGGCCCTGTGCTCCCACTCACCCTCTGTGGAGTGAAGGACTGAGGGAGCAGGCAGACTGGGGAAAGCCCGGTAGCCTCGTGTCCCCAGGCCCCCGCGGTGATGCACAGCCTCCTGACGCTGTGGGGTGTGCGGTGGGTTAGATCACATGAGACCTCTGGTGCCCACAGCAACAACAAACGTTTATTAGAGTGAGTGTTGACTCTCCTCACCTCACACTTACTCTGATGGGATGCCAGACAATGCTCTGTCTGGCCCACAGTGTGAGAATGAGTCCTCTCCTGCTCCTTCCCTGTGTATGCTGGAGATCCCCACAAGTCAGACCTATGGCAGGGAGGAGAAATTCAGTCCTGCTGCAGAGCACAAATTCTAAAAGAAAAGCCTCCCCTGTGTAGTGCTCATAATGCCACCTTCTTCTATCTGGGATGGCAGCCTGAGGCAAACAAAACTTTTCCAAAGAGGGGAGGAGCAGTGGGATAAGTCTCCCAAAGTGTCTCTGCTCCCACTGAAATGCCGGCAGGCAAGATCCTAGTGGGCAGCAGCACAGAGGAAGGAGGCAGCCCAACAGGCCAAAGGAGTCCATCTGCTCATTCAGAGCACACGACAGGCTTCCCTGAGATCTTCAGGTCATCGAAGGGCAGCAAGGCAAGGAGCTGCAAAGACCAAGGGTATGGACATGTAAGCATCCAGGGCTGTGTCTCCACCAAACTGGGGTAGGGGCCTAAATCTTCCCCCCACCCAGTCCTCCAGCCTCCCACATCCCCAGGGAATTGCCAAGAAGCCTTATCTAGGCTTTTCCTAGGGCTCGAGGCAAAAGGCAGTTATCCCACACATCACAGAGCCAATGCTTACAACATACAGGGAAGGACAGGAACAGCTGGAAACTCCTCCTAGGAGAGTCCCTCTAATCATCCAACTCCTGCACCCCCTGACACACTTGCAGAGCCACAGGCTTCCCCCCACAGAGACTCACATCATCGTTGCCATCAGCCAGGTCCTGAGCTGTCTCGTTCTCCATGTTCCTCAGCAGGGTGTCAGCCCCGGAGTGCGAGAGGATGGCGGCGATGGCAGCGTCCCTGCGGCCCACGGCCAGATGCAGCGGAGTGCACCCGTTGTACATCTGCGCGTCCACGAAGGCCCCATGGCGCAGCAGGAACTGCACAGCCCGACGGTTGTGGCACTCCACAGCCAGGTGCAATGGGGTCTTCCCGCTCGTGCCCTCCTGCAACCCACAGATCACAAGGGGGTGGGTGGGGGGTCCCTCAGATGGGCCCTGCAGCACCCACCCACACCCTCTTGAGTGGGTGCAGAGGGCAGCCCCCACCCTGACTGCTGTCACAGCACCCAACAATCTCTCAAGGACCTTTACTCTCTACTCCCTCAAAATTCAGTGCTCCCAAGCCACATTCGGGCTGAAGGGAGTGCCCAAAGGAAAGACCCACCATCCCAGCCTTTACAAAACATCACACCATGCCCAGTCTTACCCGAACATCAATGTTGGCACCACTCTCCAGCAGCAGAGACATCATAGGGATGTTCCCTTTCAAGGTACTGATGTGTAGACAGGCCAAGCCTGTGATGGGGAGGCAGAAGAGAGAGCCACAGTCAGCCCAGACCACCCTGGGGCATACCAATCCCAGCTGCATTTCCATTCTGCTGTGCTCCTGGATCCCTGCATACACATCTCATAGTGTCTGCCCTAATCTGGCCATCACCTCTGCCACTGTGCTGCCCCCAGGTGTCACCTTGCCAGTTCTGGAGCTGCAGGTCCTGGTGGTGCCCACGGGGCTGAGCTGTGCCATCCGGGGTGGCTGTGCCCTCCAGCAGCTGCTGGGCACACTGCAGGTGCTGCTGCTCGCAGGCCAAGTGCAGCGGCGTGTTGCCATTGCGGTCCTGCAGCCCGGGGTTCACTCCCTTGTGGATGAGTGCCTGGATCACGCTGGGCTGCTCCAGGTACACAGCCAGGTGGAGTGGGGTCTGCAGAGAAATCAGAGAGGGGAGAGATGTCACAAGGGGTCCCCAGCTGGGTAATAAGTGATATAGACTTTATCATTTATAGAAGGTTGATTTTTTAAAAATTTATTAAGAAACCCCCCCGCAAAGAGGCTGCACACATAGGACCTTCACCATGCTCTGGGGGAAGCAGGTGTGGGCTCCTGGGGAAGGGACAGATGGATTGAGCAGCTATCCAGGGAACAGCCTGTGGCATTTCTTGTCCTCCCATCTTCTGCCTATCACAACAGCATACCTGGAAAAGATCATTTTGGATCTCCAGCACCTCCCTGGGTAGCTGAGCGATGCAGCAGAGTGCTACAGCTGGGACACAGTGGATAATGGCCAGATGAACCAACCTACAGAGGGTTAATGGTGACAGGAGAGAAAAAAAAGTAAAATAAGTCCCAAGTGCCATGCTCTGGAACAGAGATCCTTCCCTGCTGCATGAAGTAATAATCTCCCTGCTTCCTCCAGTCCCCTTCCCTCCAGCTTGGAGGTACTCAATCTTGCTCTCTCTCTGGGGAAGCTCAGCAGAGGGCCAAGGCAGGAACATGGTCTGAGACTCCACATGGCAGTCCTTCACTATGATCCCCACGGGGAATAGACCCTCCTGTCCCTGCTAAGCAGCACAGGGTCCTCCCTCAGACCTCACAACATGTAGAGTTTCAGTCTGGCACTGCCCAAAGCCAGGCCTCCAATCCTTTGGGGTAGGTCCAAAGAGCCTGGGATGTCTTTCCCAGAGTCCAGGAGCTGGGTTTGGTGCCTGTGGAGAGAGGTCTGGGCTCTGGCAGCTACCCGGGGAATTCCAGTTCCCTCCTGCCAGCTGCACACTGTACTTCTGCTTTCCCTCCACAAAGGCAAACAGCCAAAGCTGGGCAGGAGCCCAGGGCTGGTCCAAGATCACCTGCATGGCACAGTCCATATGGCAGGCGATCAATCTGCCGGTCCCACACTGATTTCCTCTTCTCTCCCCCACATCCTTCCCTTTCAGCACTGCCATGGCAGGGCTGGCACGCAGCCCGCCAGCACAGGGGACACCAGGGATGCAGCTGTCAGAGCTTGGTGGCAAGCAGGGAGCTCTGGTCCTCAGGACTGTGGTCCCCACAGCTATGGGGTGGCCAGGCACCTGAGTCCCCCAGCCCAAGGACAGGTCTGGTTTCCAGACGGCCCCTGCACAGTCAGAAGAGAAGTGAGAGCAGAACAGAGGCAGCGCTGAGAGGGAATTTCCAGCCTCCCCTGCCAACCTCCTGCCTCCCAGCCCCCCCACACGGAAGGGCCCATCCTCCCACCACAGGGCAGCCCCCACAGGTCAAACCTGGCCACCGTGGTCAGCAGGCAGCATCTCCCACTCTGCACCACTCTGCACAGCAGGGCAGGCATGAGCTCAGCCTCCTGACCCTCACCACTGCACCAGAGGCCCTGGGTGGCCTCTGTCTCTGGAAAGAACCAGCTCCAAACTGAAGGCTGGGCTCTGCCACCCATGCTGCTTTGATGGAGACTGACAGGGCCAAGAGATGGAGGGTGAGAGCTGTGACAGTCCTGGCAAGACACCCCGCTCTCCAGACAGCCCAGCTTTGGGGTGCCACCTGCAATGTGGGGTGTAAAGAGCATCTCTCCACAGGCAGGAGAACAGCACCTGGCCCTAAAGAACTGCAGACAAGAAGTGGGGCTGGGACTGTCTTTTTGCCAGTTGCACTGGGACATGAATGTGCTGAGAAGCTCAAAGGCCAGTCCCCAAGAATGTGTTTTATTGACCTCTTCCCAAGTCCTGCTTGAAGATCAAGCCAGCATCTGGAACCCCAGGCATCTTCAGCTGAAACCTGATTTTGAAGGCAAAGTGCACTTTACAGTTTCTAAAGGCCAGTTCCTCTCCACCTGCTGCCAGGGACAGGCTGTGCCCAACAGGAGAGGCTTTGTCCCTGGGGAAGCCCCAGGTTATGTTGCAGCAGGGAATTCCCCGCTGGAAGGGGAGGCCACCCAACTTTGCTTGCCTCTGCACAGCCATGGGGTGCCCCTCACTGCCAGCACTCCCAGGGCCATGGGCAGGGTCTGGCCACCCTCCATGGACCATGAGGCAGAGGCACAGCCAAGGGGCCCAGCCCAGGAACAAGGCAACCAGACGTAAGGACAGTGCTCCTCTCATCAGGCTTTTACTGACCTAGCTTAGGTGTGATCTGAGCAGGGAGCTTCCCTGCTGGCTTTGGCATCAGTCCCTGTGGTAGCACCTCAGCTGAGGTGTCCTTTGCACACTTGCAGGGACAGCCCCTGTTTCTCCAAACCTGCTCCCAGGGCACCACGTCCGGGAAGAGGCTGCAGGATCTGCCTTCTTCAGGTACAGCAGAGTTAAGACTGCTCAAATAAGGGACTTTCCAGGGCTATTCAGCTTGAACTTTAAACCGCTGGTGCTTTCGCTTTCCAGAGCCTCGCTGGGCTCCCAGGGGAGAGAGCAGCGCTCATGCTTGTGTCCCACGGCCGACAGCCCTGGTGCCCCAGGAATCCCCCGGGCCCCTGTGTCACTGCCCACGCCACACTGCACTGTCATGCGGGGACGAGCGGGGCGGTCACCCGGGGGAGACGGAAACCCCCGAGCAGCCTCTGCCCCTGCAGCACCTCGCTTGTCCTGGCTTGGCTGCCTTTGCAGCTCAACAAGGCTCAGGGCTGGGCTGACACTGCGCTAGTTCGGGCATCCCGGCTGCAGAGGCATCGGGGTGACCATTCCTCTGGGCAGAGCTCCGGCTTTCACCTGTCAGTGGGATGTGCCTGCTTTGAAGGATTGCTTTCCCCCTCCCCCTTCCTTCTCCACCCGGATGCAGCCTCCTCCTGGGCTTTCATTTCTGCATTCGTTCCCGCCTTTCCTCATTATCAGCCCTCAACTTCCTGAAATGGCTGCAAGAACCTGAGCTTCTTGGGGGAATCATCACAAGGCCAGTGGGCTGGGAGGAGCTCACCAGGAGCACATGTGCACTGAGGCATTCTGTGCCACCGGCAGCGCTGCCAGCCAGGAACTGGGACTGTCTCCTCACTCAGGAAACCTCTTACACCCAGGAGACTCGAGGGGCAGGCATCGTGCCAATCTCCACTTTTTTCCACCTCTCTCTGTGTCACAGCAGCTGCGTAGTCCAGCTGCTGATGGGCTGCTGTGTGCTGGCACACGGTGTGCCACAGCCAGGGCATGGCAATGGAGAGAGCCACTCGCTGCCAGAACCCCTCTGTGCCCAGCCACAGCAGTGTGCCCTTGCCACAACAAGCCCTCTGCCCTGTCATACTCAGATCCGTGCCCATCCCGGGCTGCCTGCACATCTCCCCTCTGCTTTCCTCCACTTGCCTGCCCCCTCCCTCCCATGCTCTTGCCTGCAGTGCTCCTGGCTGCAGCCACAGGGCTGGGTGCCCAGCAGGAACAGTCAGAAAGGGCACCAGGGAGTTTTGAAAAGGGCACGGATGGAGGAGCTGTGAGCAAGGGAAACACAGCAGGAGCACAGGAGCTGGGTTCATTCTCAGCTTTTCCACTTGCTCACCAGCTCTGTCCTGGCATAAGGGGACTCAACACTCTGAATCACAAAGGCACAGGACATCCCCGGCACAAAGTGATCTACCCCTGCAGCAGAGAGGTTGGGGCTATCCCTGGGGATATCCCAGGCAAATGAACTTGCCATGCCCAAAGTGATCCTAGCTTAGGCACAGGAAAGTATCTATTTCCACAGTGCTGTCCATCTCCAACTTCTGAGTGACCTTAAGTGTCCAGTAGGAAAAGTTTCCACACATGAGGACTGGAGGCAGGAGAACAGTGTAAGGAGTGACACCCAGCTCTGACACACAAGCAGAACGGATGAAGTCTCACCAGTTCTCTGGCTATCCTTTTCCATCTCTCTAGAAAAGGAGCTGACCATGCAGATCCCCCCATCTGTAGAGTAAGACACCTTGTCTACAAAGTAGCCTCACCCTTCACCATATCACCCCAGAAGCACCTTAATCAGGAGACCCAGCATTCAACTGAATTTGTTTTGAAAAGTTCTTTCTCTCTCTAGATAAGGTCCCTGCCTGCAGCAGGAACAGCTCATTCCCAGCTCCTTGTTTTGGCTGAGTGGAGCAGTAGATCATGCAAACAATTCACACAAGAGAAACTTGTTCAGGGGAGGAAATGGCCCAGCAGCAATAGAAAAGAGAAAAGGGAGGAGGAAAAGAGCAGGGGAATTCCAGGCTTACCCTGCTCTCCTGTTCCAGCCCTGTAACCTGCACTGCTAACCGCTTCCTCAGCCACCAGCATGAACCTCTGCCAGTGGCTTAGCAAGCACAGCTCATCCTGCCCTGCAGCCCTGAACCAGCCCAGCCTGGCTCCCTTCCTTCCTCCCCACATACCAGTGCAATGCTGCCCTGCTCCATAGAGCTGCTCCAGCTGCCCTCTGGCAGCTCCAAGAGAGCACTGATCTCAGCTGCCTTATCCCATCTTCTGTGCTCCTGCCCTGCAGGTTTCATCACCCCTTCCCTGGGAAAGGCAATCCTTGAGTTTGAGTGGAGGGGGGTTTGGGATGGGACTGGAGGGAGGTTGCAGCTAGAGGAATGCAAATCCCTTTCACCCACGTTGGGTTCAGCATTCCTGATCTCCAGTCTGGGCAGCAGCTGCTTCCCAGCCTGCTGCTCCTGGGGCCAGAGTGAGGGGTGGGAACTGAGAGGTGAGCAGAGGAGACAGTCTCACCTTTCCTGGGGTGCTCTGCAGAGGGTCTGGTCTGAGTGCTTGAGGATGAGGGAAGCTGGAGGCTGACTGGCAGGAGAGGCAGAAGGGCTGTGGGCACCCTGTTTTTCAGTGAGGTGGGGACAAGAAGGTACCCTGCTGACCTCATAACCTCTAGATTCTTCACCCACACATTTGAGAGTTTTGCTCCATTTCTGAGCAGATGGTGGCTCTGGGATTGCAGAAGCACTACACATCAGATGCATGTGGGCTGTTCCCTGCAAAACAAGGGGCCTGTCCCACACTACTATCTAGGCACAGATGGGCCAAGCCAGAAAACAGGTCAGTCCACCCAAGCAGGGGCCAGTCACCATCAGAGAAGCATGACGAACAACTTCAATAAAAGCAGCAAACATCCCAAAAAGTCCATTGACTGTGGACAGTCCATTTCAAACAGAGCAAACTCATACCTGACTCCTTGGGAGACAAATACATTCTACAGTTTCTGTACACAAAGAGATATCCTGAGGTCAGGAGAGCCTCTCACAAGAGGAAAGCGCCTGGACTTTGCCAGAGCCTGTACAACACACCCTAGCAATCATTTACAACCCCACAGATATCCTCACTGGCTCAGAATTTTCTTTTAATGAGGCACAAGCCGTGGGTCTAAGATGCCTCAGGGCCCCCCTTCAGCTCTGGATGTGCCTCAGTCAGAGGGGCTTCCCAGCTCTGTGACAGAGAGCATCCCACACAGCCCACTGATAGGCACACAGCAGCCACTCTCACAGCTCACAGCCCACAAGCTCTTCCTACACAGTCAGCTCTGACTCCTCATTTTTTCACATTGTACTAAAAAAACCCAAACTCAAGCCAATAAAAAATAGCAAAATTTTTGTGTTTAATTAGCTGAGCTCAACCCTGTCCCAGCAGCAGTTAAGCCTGCCTGCAGAGTGCAAGGACCTGAAGCCCTCTGCACCTTGGCTGATCTGTTACAGCCAGGCTTCTGCATCCGAGGACATGGAAATTTCCAGCCATTCTTTCCTTTCCTCTGTGCTGAACTTCCCTGTGTTTATCCCCAGCTCTGAGGCAAACCTAGGCAGGTGGAAAGGTTGAAGAAACTTCCTCCAGGCCAGGCTGAAGTCATCCAAACAGGGAAAAAAACCTCCAGCCTGCACGAGCTCAGAAGGCTGCCAGGACTTACCCACTTTACTCCAAGGCTGGATGTGTGTGACCCCTGCAGCAGCCAGAAACTTCTGGGGCATTCCAAAGCAACTTGTGCAGAGCTGTCTGGCCTTGCTTAGAGGGACACCAGGCTCTCCTGTTTACCAAACTCCTGAGCACACACAGAGGAAGAGCTGAGAGTACAGGGATAGGGAACTGGACACAGGAAAATCTCCCTCCTGGCAGACCCATGTTAGGATTCACTTTCTCCAATGCCCCACAATTAGCAGCATGCTAGGGAATAACTTGGGATGGACTTGAATCCTGGCAGTCAAGCAAGGTTTCTGAAGACTCTCTGGTAAAACCAAGAGCATCTCCACTTCCCATTAACTGTGGCCATCCCACTGCTGGGCAGCTGGCAACAGCCCAGCAAAGCAGGGGGACTCACAGCCTGACCAACAACAAGGTGTGCTCCCTGCATCTGACTTCTTTAATCCTTCTCCTAAAATGGAGTCTCTCCAGTCTTCTGTTTCTTTGTCCTTCCTTCCCTTTCTTTTATCTTTGCTGTCACACTCTGAGCACTCCCCCAGGTGCACAGGGGTTTGGCAACACCCTCGTACAGCGGGGCAAGCAGTGAGAAAGCAGCCAAACTGGAGCAGAAAACCTAAACGGGAACAACCTCTATTCCCCCGCTCAGGGAAGATCTCCAGCCCAAGACCACATGACTGGAGAGGGTTATGGTTGGCACATGCCAATGAATGGTTAAAAGTGGCTCTTGGCCTCTTGAAGATGAGCCTCATGCTCAGTGACAGCCTGTGCAGGCAAGGGAGGCCCCTTCACTACCACCACGTGAAGAGTTCAGAACAGCAGCTCCCACGGGGCCCTGATTTTACACGATTAACTGTCCCCAAGCCCTGGTTAAGGCACTTCAGCCCCCGAGTCACTGGCACGTGATTTCTTATCAGCAGATGGGACACCACTTGTCTCTGGTGGAAGGAGGAAGTCAGGCTTCCTCTGCTCTCCTCCCTCCCTGAAATGCACACCCAACCAAAACCACACAGTCCCATTTTCCATCTCAAGGAGGCCTAGGTCTTCCTTCTGTGATCGAGCTGGGGTCCCTTAACCTTCACCCCTGCAGAGGTGCTGCACTGCTTTGCATACAGAGCCCCATGCATAAGACACTCACTCTCCTTCAGAGGCACAGTCCCCAGCCTTTCCATCACCACGACATCAGGTACAACGGCAGAAAGCCGTGTGTGGCCCAAGAACCAGCACAGGCAGGAAGGAAAACATGTTTTTAAGTTTAAGATAGACTATACAGTCCTAGAGAGAGGAAACTGTGCTTAACTTCACACTCTCATGAATCAACTCTGCCTCTCCAGAGCTGGCAGAGGCTGACATCAGCCCAAGGAAATGGGGAGGTTTTCTCTTGTGCTGGAACAAAAGCAGGTGATCCCTTCACACCCCATTTCACCCCCAAGGAGTTGGTCCCACACTCATCCTTTTCCCAGGATGGTGGAATTGTGCACCTGCCAGGTGAGGTGGGGAAGGACTCGGTTTCCTCAGTGAATCCTCACAAAGGCTGAGGTGGTCTGGAGGCTGGGGCACAACAATAAATCAGCCTGCAGTGCCCTCAGAGGCAGCCAGGCCCACAGCTGGAAAGCCCCTCTCTTCACTTCCACACAGAGCAGTCCCATCAGGATCCAAGTCGGCAGAAAAGGAGTTTGTTTACATGGAAGAGACAGGTATTTGGAGCTGTAGGTCACCAGATGGATGCTTGGAGGAGACCATTTGAGTTGGAGTGCACAGGGCTTGTTCTCCACCTGCCCACACGATAAGCAGGATACAGATCACTGCCCAAAGCACACCCACCATCTTCCGCTTGCCACCCCACTCCTCATACTTGACTTCTCCTGCCCTCACAGCTGAGCCACACTCTTCTTGGGAACTGATGTGCCTTATTACTGCAGCTCTGACTTCCCTGAGGCAGAGGGACTGCCAGTGGCACGAGGGAGCCACAAGAGGATGACATTTGGGCAAATAATTCTTGGAAGACAGCACCCACGCATTTCACTGGTCATTATACCCTGGTCCTTCCTGTTAGCCAATTTCCTTCCTGCCAAAGTGAGATTCCTTCTAACTTTGGGCACAAGGAGAGACAGCTTTAGCCCCATTGCTTCATCCTGCTGGCTCTGACGCTCCTCTGCTGCGGAGGCAGGCAGGCAGGCATTGAGGCATCCAAGCAGGATCCTGCTGGCACTCCAACCGCCCAAGCATGTGCTCTTCACCTCTGCCTCCACCTCCTGTTTTCACCCCACAAGTGCCAGGCTGACAAACACAGGCACACCTTGAGATGGCACAGGTGGGTAAGTCTGAGGGAGCCATGGACGGTGAAGATTTTCGTAAGACGTAGAGGCAAGACTTTTGCCAGCTCCCTTTGTGCAAGCCCAGTGCTCCTCTCAGCTCAGTACCAGCAAGGGCATCTGGGGAAACAGGAACTATTTAGACAAAACAACCCCTGGACTTTTTGTATTTTCAAAATTACAATTACAGGACAGTGTAGTTGCCCAAGTCTTCTGAAATATAATGAGAGTATGATTTTAATTCTCTGCCTGGAGCTGTTTTGTGGCAGACATTTAAAAAAGGCACACAGGGAAATATGCTGCTGACAGAGATGAAAAGAAGAAATGAAGATGGGTTTGTCTGGCTGGATGAAAGGGATGTAGCCTGTGGCCATCTGATCCCTTCTCTCTGGGGACCTTCTGTCACTGGATGAGCAATTTTACCATAGACTTTAGCATGACTATCAGCCCTGACTTGTTTTCACATACAAAACCGGTGGCAGTTCAATGAGTTCTGGGTGCTCACAGTCCCCATCTGCAATGACCTGAGTGGTGGATGTTCAGCACTTCTAAATATAAATGCCACCTACCTCTGCCGCAGGGTCAGGAGCAGACACAAGAATAGCGGAGGCACAAATCCACAGCCTCACCACTCTAACCACAAGAATAGTTTCTTTTCCCAGCAGTGGGAGTAGATCCCAGGAAAGCTGTCTCCTGTGTGGACATGGTGAGCCCAGAGCTGTACAACCAGCAGACCTACAGCTCCCTCCCTCCGTCTTAACAGATTTCCTGTTCTGAAATGCACTGTGAGGGAGAGAAAACAGAAGAGCAAAGGCAGCCTCTGAGAGCCTCTCCTGCCTACAGTAACCAAGGCACCACTGATTAATGTTTTCCTAGTAAATAAGATGTTTGCATTAGGTCTCTCCAAGCAAGTCTGACAGGCAAAAGGCTTCAAGCACCAAACAAGACAGCCTCAAGCACTAAAAGCATCTCCAAGCAGCTGCATCTATGGGGCTCACTAATAAGACAGCAAGCACCGAGCCCTGGGCACACCATGACAGACAAGCCTGGGGGGAAGTGTTACTTCCATACCTCTGATTAAAAGACGCCTGGCTCTCTCCATGGGCACCTTGGCTCTAGTGTTACAGCTGGGAAAACTGGCAAAGCTCCTCCATTCTGAGGAGCCACAGAACCAGCCTGTAGATAGGACAGGACTAGAAAGCCTGTCTGGGGAGTGTGGGAGGCTGGGTTTAGTGTAACTTTGCTTGCCGTGAGATTTCCAGCCAATCCTCAGAACAGATCCCAGAGTCAGCATTAATGAACTAATTAGCAGATGCACAGATTCTTTCCTAACAGGGAAGTAAACACTCAGGCTGTCTCCCAGCTCATCTTCAGCTTCAATCCAGATGTGCTGTGCCAGGCAAGGACAGAGCTTTCTTGCTGCTCTCACTACTGCTTGATCATGCCAGTGCCTCTAAGTTTCTCTTCCTCTTGCACCATTACTCAGTATTAAACTCTAGCCTGGTTTTGGGGCAAAGCTTCGCCCTCAGCTGTGAGAACACTTCGCTCACGCTCTGTGTGTACACTCATGACGAAAACCTTCCATCGAGGGAACGTACAACAGGAAAAATGCTGTGATTAGCTGAAGGTAATTACCAGAAGCCAAACCAAATAACTCTGGCGTGATGCCTCTGCCCTTGAGAGGGCTTTACAGATGTGGGAAGCCCCCCTCGTTAAGAGAAACACTTGTCTCTGTCACAGAAGCTCAGGAGGGCAGCCCCACATCGGGATGTGCGTCACAGCTCTGCCAAAACCCGCGGTTCTGCGGGCAAGTTGGCAAAGCAAGGCGATTCCCACCTGAGAACAAATAGTTCTTGGGTTGCTTGGTTGAGCAGCGTCTAACACGGCCGTCGCAAGGTCTTGCCCTGCACAGCTAATCTTGCTTCAGGACTTGCTTACGTGCCCTCTCACGCAGCCAAGCCTTCCCCATTGTAGAGGAAACGGTGCATTCTCTGGGGAAGAGGGAGTGGGGGAGGCTTGATTCGCTCTCCCCTTTCTTCTAGTTGCTAGCAGCCCCATGGCAAGTGGAGGTGGGCTTCTATGGTGGCTCCATAATGGGGTGCCTCTCTTCCCGCTCACTCCGCTGGACCTGGCTCAGATACCTCTCAGGGTGGCTCACACACCTCAGGAGGGTCAGAGGGGTCACCCACCCAAACCTGGATGCCAAGCATCCACGCACACCAAGGCAAGGCGGGAGGCTCTTAGGACAGGGGCCCGGGGAGACCTTAACAACACGGCTGAGCGGATGCTCCTCGGGGGAGGGCTGGGGACCGCGGCAAACACAGCCTGGCTTATCTCTGGCTCCGGCTTCCCGCCGCTGCCAGGGGAGCAGCCGGGGCCGGGGGACAGTGGCTCGCAGCTCCCCGAGGGTCACTCACGTGTCTCCGTCCTCCGAAAGGTAAGTGAGGGCGTCCAGCTGCTGCCGGCTGAGCCCCTCGGGCCGGGGCGGCGGCTCCTCGGGGCGGCCCCCCGGAGCCCCCGGCAGCCCGGGCAGAGCCTCGGGCAGAGCCTCGGGCAGGGCGCCGGAGCCGTAGCTGGAATCCAGCCGCTCCTCGGCGGCGGCGGCCTCGGCGAGGGTCTCCTCGGGGGCGGCCGGGGGGCCCTCGGTTGCGGCGGGGGTCTCCCTGCCGCCCGGCAGCGAGCGCAGCGACTCGATGCCCGAGTCGCACTGCCCGTCCTCGCCCTCCCAGCCCGCCGCTTCCTTGCCGCCCGCCGCCCGCGCCATGGCTCAGCGCCCGCCGTCCGCCCGGCCCGGCCCGGGTCCCGCTCCCGGCCCCGCTGCCGGGGGGCTCATGGCCGGAAAGCCGGGGAGCGGCGGCCGGCGCAGGGTCTAAGGCGCCACGGCTCCGCCTCCGCCACCGCCTCCTGCCGCTGCCCGCACTGAGTCAGCCGCGCCCGGCCGGGATTCCCCCGCCGCGCCCCGCCCCGGCACAACCCGGGGCCGCTGCTCCCGCCCTGCTGTCCGGGGAGCGCACAAGCGCCGAGGGGGGGGAGAGGCGGCGGCCGCGGCAGCGGGGCCGGCACCCGGGGTGCGCGGGGCACGGAGGCGGCCGCGCTGCGCTGCCCTGGGCCGGGCCGGGCCCGCCGCTCTGTCCTCGGCCTGCCTCCCCCTGCCCGGCTGGTTTGGGTTCTTTAAACAGCAGGCAGATCTGCCAGGGCAGGGAGCGGGACCCTGTCCAAGCAGGCGGTGTGTGGGTGAGGATGCTGAAGCCTGTGCAGGTGCTGGGTGAAGCTCGGGCTCCGTGGGAAACAACATGGTGGATGCCACTTGCAGCAGAGGTGCAAACAAGGCGTTCGCCTTTCCCGCGTGCGTACACCAAAGTGTTCCACCCACCGAGACACCTTCTCATCTCTTCTGCCTCCACAGGGAAAGCCAGGACGTCACTGTAGCTGGCTGCACAAGCCTCTGCGTCCGGCCGCTTCTCACCACCGCTCTGTGTTGCAAATAGAAATCCTTTCAAAGCCCAGAGTGGCTACCAGGGCTCACAAAAGAGCAGCCAAGACATAGAGAATAAAGCTGAGAATAGAAGGTCGAATGAAGGCCCAGCTCACTGCCTGTGAATGATTGACCAGACTGGATTCCAGTGCTCTCTTCCCAATGCCAAAACTCCTATGGATCTGCATAGATGTAATGTAATTACTTTCCAGTGTCCCAAGCAGTGGGCTTTCCTCAAAAGACAAACTAGATAGCTCTGAACACAGCTGACACTTTAAAATCAGTTTCACTTTTTGCTTTTATTGCTTGAGAGGACTTTCTGTCTGTGCAGGATGCCCTTTTTTCCAGTTCATCTGAGCAGGAGGGGAACAATCTCCAGCGAGGAAGCTTACCTGGGAAGAACTTGGTGATGGATACTGGATGGACTCACAGGAACTACATGCAGAGTGACAAATATTTCCCTATCCCACACTGCAGCTGTTGCTTTGGGTTTGTAGGAAGAAAGGTTTTAGGATGTGAGGGCAGCAGCAGGGAGACAGATAAGTCTCTTTCTGCATCAATTACTTCCAGTCACAAGTTTTCTTGCCATGCTCAGGATCTGTTTCAGTGTCTCCAGTTGTGTCTCTGGCACTGTGTCACTGCAAGATTACAATTATTGAGGGAAAGGAGCTTCTCCCCGTCTGTCAGCTCTCTTCAGTGCAGTATGGGGATCTGGGCCATATATCCATGTCACTCCTTCTCACACCCTGGTGGTGGCTGCATCCCAGCTCCACCTCTAGCTGTTGTTCCTGATCCACACACAGAATTTCTATTCTTTCAGCTTTCCATACCCAACTACTACTGCCTTATCCCCCAGCTGCCTTCCTAAATGCCTTTGCCATTTTCTCTAGTAACATACTAGATGCAGCTCCAGCATGGAATGGTTCCTTGTACACTTTCCTGTGGATAAAGTGGTCAAATCAACACAAATTTGTTTGGTGATACACAAAGATTTAATTTTTCTGTCAGCTAATTGCAGCTTATCTTTGCATCAAGCATCAGTCTCACCTTGATTATATTGCCATGTGCTGTTCCAGTTGGGAAATAGGTGTGGATCCTGATTCCAGGACTAGCACATGTGCAGGAACAGTTCAGCCAAAGCACAGTACCTGGAGTAGTAAGCCCTGGACCCGCTCTAGCAAGGAAGCAATTCAAGACCCACCACCAGGGACTCCACAGTCCAGTCCACTGCAAGCTGTCTACACCTCTGGCTAGCAAGTAGCCCCTGGAAGTGGCCGTCCTCTGCTGCTGATGTGAATTTATCTGGAGGTTGTGATCTTGCAGCTTCCTTAAGGTGAGCCTTGAACTCCTTTCTCTGGCCAGTGCTGTGGCAGGGCTGTGTTGCCGTGGTCGGCTGCAGCTGAGTGGGGAGACCAGGCGTGCCCCATGGCCATCAGCTATGCCCCCCAGCATCCATGGCCAGCCACCCTCTGCTCTGACCTCTCAACTGCACCCAGCTCAGGCACCATCTCCTGCCACCCTCCTGTGACTGGGTGTGCTTCTATTAACCTTTCAGATAATTTTACTGGAAAGTCTGAAAGAGGAACTTGGCCTCCTTGCCCCGTTATTTGCCTTCTGTTACTCATTCTGTGAGGGTTGGGCTCCCTTTCATGCTGTCTTCCTAACAGAGAACTTTTCTGCCTGGCTCTGCAAGTTTTGGACTTCTATTATTTTCAGAGGCTTTAAATACAGAGAGATACACATATGCATAAATATCTATATATAACGTATTGAAGGCAATGGTAGAGGGATTAAAAATAATTAAATATATTATGAGGCAAATCTTGATGTTCTGATTTAGTTTTGAAGGTTTTAAAAAACGAAGCTCTGATTCTTGGGTCTCTCCAGTCCCCTTTAATATGTGTCACTTAAAATGGTTAAAACTGCAGGGAAAATCTAAAGAGAAAGGGATCCATTCCCACTAGAGGTCAGTGCCAGCACACGCTGTTCAAGGCAGCAGCGCTTTCCCACCACACCGCGCTGCGAGGAGCATCAGGTCAGAGCATGGACATGGGAAGGAATCCCTAGGCTACCCAGACTCCCGGGTATTGTCCCTGATAATGTCCTATCCCCAAGCACAGCCCTCTGACTGACTAAATTAAACGAAGGCCTGGCCTGGCACCAGCATCTTCTCTGTTCTTGGAACTGTTAACTGCATAACATAAGTAAAATGCAGCTGAAAGAGATGGAGAAAGGCAAATTATACCCAGTTTGTGTCTGATCTGAGAAAATATAATGGCCCTTTAATTACTGGCTGTGGTCCTGTCATTTGTAAGCAACATGGGTTACCTGAAATTGTGATAAGCAGTTATTGCCACAATACTTCACACCGTGAAGTAGTGCTACCTTCCCCCCATGCAGGCTGTCCACTGCACAGCTTTCATCCCACATGAGCACTGAGCTGCCCCATTCCCTGAGGATACAGCCCTTTTCCCTCATCCCCAGAATCAGAAATGCTGAGTCCATAAGAAAAGTGTTAGATCCCCATTTGAGGAAGCTCTCTTTGCATTCTCCCCACCAGAGATGTTGCTGGCACCCCAAGCAACAACCTGGACCTCTGTCTGGAGCTCCAGCTCAGAGAGCTCAGCCTGTGAGCTGGGCATTCAAGTGAAGCAGAAGCCCTGGAAGAGGATGGAAGTTTCAGGAAAGACAACAGTCTCTGCTCTGACTGGTTTCACATATCTGACAGCAAATCAGTTCTGTAGTGCACCAAACTGGGTCGCTTCACTTTCTGCCCCAATAAAGGAAAGGAGGAACATGACTTTTCGAGATTCTATGCCCAGAAGCAAGGCCAAGCTTTCCAACAGAGCAATGCAATGCAGGTCCTCCTCGAGTACCCATTTTCTGGGGTAGTCAGCCCAGAAAGCATTGGCTGCCCTCTCCTGGTAAGTCTGGCTGAAGTCACAGAGTTGCTTTGAATCACTCCAGGGATGCTGCTCTGGGCATCTGCTTGCTTTTTTAATATGGGATTATTTCCAGCCAGAATTTTTCTCCTTGCAGTCTGTTGGATACCTCTCATACTTCCATTGTGCACTCCTGGAATGTATGGGAGCCATCGTGCCATAGTGGTGACACAACCCAGAGCAGATCAGGTTTGTCCACATGTGGTAGGTGGTCGGCAAGTTGCCCAGCTAACGCCCTTCCTGAGGAGATTCCCACTGTTGCTCAGAGTCCCAGTGAACAGGGAAGTTTCTACCTGCTTCTGTTGCTCACTGTGTGTATGATGTGTAAGAAGTTGGACAAGAGGATTAGTTAATCCCCTGAATGGGGATCACACCTAACTCACTGCACTCTCGGCATTCACTTCCACAAACAGAAAGTGATTGGTATAAAGATGCACTAAAAATCCTCGACCTTACAAAGTGAATGAACAAAACCCCATGATATTTTAACAAAACTTCATTCTAAATGATATCTCTCTTGTGTAATTCCTGTCAGCCTGCTGGCTGCTGCAGCAACACTCTCTGCTTGCATCTGGGCAAATGCACGGCTCATAAGACTTGCTATGTATTTATGTGTGTGTGTGCTCAGAGCTCTCCCAAAGGAGATGGCAGATGTGCTTATGAATGGGGAGGGAGTGGCACATGGTCTTGGAGAACTGAAAATAAAACCATGCTTAAATAGATGGTGAAACTGTGCCCTAGGTGAGAAATCTTGTCACCTGGGGCTCTCTTTATAGCTAGTGATGAGACAGACTCACTTCAGAGGGTGGCTCTGATAACCTCTGTCTGGCCACATCACTCTAATGAAGAACGCTCCTCCCTCCCCATGGAATAGCTGTGGAAGACAGTGCTCCATCGTGGGGCTATCATTTATTCATGACTCTCTAAGTACAGTTCATCTGGCAGAGACTACCCATGACCAAACAAAAACCTCAACCCACCCAAGCATCCCCCAGCTCACCTTGCCAGAGAGCACAGGACAGATGCTGCCAGTGCTGCTCCTGAGCTTCAGCACTGCTGCACTGAACCTGATGGCTGATAGAAGGGAACATGGGTTAATTTTCATTTTTGAGTTGATTCTGTTTGAGCTGCTTTCTGCATCACCTCAGCCCCTCACTGCAGCCTTGCACCCCCACTAGCCCAGTCCTTGTATCCTAGCAATGCTCCAAGTGGCTAGGTATTACTCAGGCAAGCTTGGCTCTGCTCTCAGGAGCGTTAAACCTCCCAGCTGCCAGACTCAATTAGGGCTTGTGTCTCTCCACACTTGCATCAGAGTGAGTTGGGAACAGGCCTGGTGGTGCCACACTACTGAAAATAAGTGAGGAGCCCAAGCAGGGGCAGGGAGAGAGAGGTGAGCACAGTGACAAGGAGGGGAGGTGAGGGTGAGTGAGCTGTTGGAAATATTCAGGTGCTGAGTAGGAGCAGGTGGCCATCCCATTGGACAGAGCAGTTCTGACATCATGAAAAAGTGATGGGGCACACAGAAAGCAGGATTGCAGCCATTCCTCAGGACCTTGGCCAGACTGACAGAGCTGGCCTGTACAATGACCCCTAAGCATGCAGTGGGTTTTAGACCTTTCCCTAGAATAGCAACCTCTCTGCCAGCCAGGTCCATGGGGAGACTTTGGTGGGACAGGGATGCTTCTCCAGGTCAGGGTATGTCAGGTCCTACCCTTCAGTGTGGGGAAGGAAAACTGCAACAGAAACTTATTTTCTGCTTTTAGGGAGGTGACTCCCAGGACCTAACCAGAGATAGACTAAATTCCCTGAGCCATTAGTTTCTGTGGTTTATTCCTTCTTGGGGGTGATGGGCCAAACATTTAAGTGAGAACAAAGCATTTGGCAAGGGAGGATTTGGCTCAGTTTCCAGGCACTTGGGGTGGTTGCTGCTGCTCTGGAGTTATATTGGACAAAATGTCCTGAGGACTGTCAAACAGCATCTGGGCAGTGCTGAATCCGCTTTTCATTTCTGGGGGGGATGTGAGGGAGGGCCCTGGGTATCCTGCTGGGCTACTGCAGAGAGGAAAATGATTTAACCTGACCCAGAAACCTCTGTGGAGCCTCACAAAAGCTGTGATGATGACAAAATAGACTCTCATGAGGCTGGATGGAACACAAACAAACTGGATACAGGCAGCCTGTTGGAAAAGAAAGGATCAGAGCGGGGATCAAAGACTTTTCAATGACAGCAATTCTATTCAGTGAAATGTGCCCCAGAGCATCAGCCACAAACCCACTTACTTTGTGAGGTTTGAGATTTTGAGTGTTTGGGGACTGCAGTGGTGATGTGTACCCCTGCTAGTGATGCTAAACAGAAATGAGCTCCCCAGTCACCAATTAATGACCCCTGGGAGTTTCCTTCCCACAATAAAAAAGCACACCTGAATCTCCTCCCAGCACACATGAAGTCTGAGTGCAGCACATGAAAACACAACTAATGGCACATATTTCCTTTAAGGCCAAATCTTGCAGAGGTACATGGCACTCAGACAGTCAACATCACTGACCAGCAGCGGCAAAGGGATGTTGTTAACTGGAGCAAGAGGCGCATTCCTTTACCCACACTCCCCTTGTTGCATTAATAAGGAGTAATTTAATTGGAGTGACACATTCTGGAACGCTCAGGCAGCCAGCACAAAGTATCCTTGAAATTCCTAAATTGAATAGGCATTAATTTCTGAGCATAGAAAATCCTGCATCCTAACATGAGGGGATTCTCTACCACGCATCTTCTTAAGAGACAAAAAGCAGCACACCGCTAGGAATCATTAATTGCTTTGGAACAAAAGACTGAGTCTCGATCACACTTGGTCTATTGGAAAAAATAAAGCTAAACACAGTGATATATATATCTATATGATGCTGTGAAATCCATTTCTATATTCAGGCTACAACTCCATTTTTATATTCAGGCTACAAATACCAGCACAAGGATAGGTTATCTATGACCATCTGTTTTAAAATGCAGCCTCCATCAAAATTTTGTCTAGAAATTGAATGCAAATTTGCTGCATGGGTAAGAACTAATAACATATTTAAGCAGGAGCTAAAAGGCTATTTTCTGTAACTACCAGAGACAGAAGAGCGAGACCTTTTGCGGTTTGATGCATTATGGAAAGTGAATGAATCCTGCTAATATGATGTCATGCTTTATGCTTGCTTGGAACAGATATGAATGTCTCTGCAGGGTGGCAGATACAGGGTTTCTGGAGAACAAACCTATTGGTGAGGGCACCACCTCTACTTCAGTTGCTGTGTCATCTTAAAAGCCTCCCTGCTTCTTTCAACCATTTTGTCACATCAGAAAGGCCTTCATCCCAGAAATATCCCACTCTCCAACATGATTTTCCACTAGAGCATCCTGAAACCTACAGGAATAACTGGAGGGAAATGTCACACATTTTTGTGTCTTGCCCCCAAGAACAGAAGGGTTGAGTGGATTAGGCAGTGTGTTGTAATTACAGCTTCTGGGTCCTCCCTGTGATCATGACACAGAACACAATCTTGGATGCTGTCCATCCTGCTTTAGTTTCTGAAAGGCCTAAACATCATATATGGTCCTATTTCTCCCATTCCTGGGAGTCCTTTGCCCTTTGCTGCACATTTTCAGCCATGCCTTTGGGTACCTGCCCAAGCGTCTAAATCTGCCACGTGCCTGTTTTCCTCAGAAAGTGGCTGAGAACTTATAAAACTCCAGTTCAGACAAGGCAGGGCACACAACCTCTTTTGTGCCACCTCATTTCAAAAATAGCACAGCTGGTGATGTGCTTGACAGTGCTGTCTCCAAGATATGCTGCCAGGACCAGTATCAAAGATGCCTGACACAAAAAACTCTACCTCTGGCTCACCAGTAGCCACCAACTCCACCAGTGGAGGATAAAGCGCACTGTGGGTAGGTCCATAAGGGTGGCAGCAGCCTGCTTCCCAAGGGTTAGTCCTAGTGGATAAAAAGCCCAGGATGGCCACATCAAAGGAAGGTCCTTGAGTCTGTGGGTATGCTGTGAAACTCCTTGCCACAGAATGCATGAAGCATCTACAAGTCCAAAATCAAAACAAATTCAAAAGTAAATGGACAAATTCCTTGGGGAAAAAGACACCATGGAATGCAAAGGCATAACCTTGTGCCACCTCTCCCCCCTCTTCACCCTTCTGCTCTGCTCTGCTCTTTTTGTGTGATATTCACATATTTGAGATAAAGCCAGTGCTGTTCCTGGAGGGCGATCATCCCTCAGGCACTTTTTGGTCTAGCTGAGGTCACATCCTATAAAAAGCAGAAATGCATATAGGAATGCAAATTATTTTCAACTGTCTGTTAGTGTGCATGGAACAACATGCTGCTACAGGAATTGTGGCAGCTCTGGCCTTGTGCCTCTTTGCCTTGCTCTGCCATGACACACATCCATGGGTGAGCTCTCCTCAGAGCATGGGATCTGTCATGTGAGGGTGGGTCTGAAACCCCCAAGAGCCAAAGTCTGCCGGGGTGATTGGGCAGGGGGTGTCTGAGCGGTAGGCAGCGAAATTCCAAGCAGGCTGCTCCTGCTTGCTGCTGTTCCCATGGAAACAGGGGAAAGGCGAGAGGAAACATATTCCCAGCCTCTTTTGAAGATGAGCTCCTTCAGCAGCACCCCCGGCCATCACAGCTATTCCCATAAGAAGCAGGGGTTGGCAGTTCCCCTCGGATGCATCTCCTTGAGTGGGACCATCAGGCCTACACACTGTTCCTTCCTCATCCCAGGCAACAGTGGACAAGGGCATGCCAATCATCCCATTGCCAAGGCTGAGCCTCAGAGCTCAGAAAAAGAGAAGTAGTTTCCAGCAAATTCTGCAGCTTGTGCTTCTCCCCAGTTTGGATCTGGGGAAGCACCTGCAGAGACACCTGATTTCCTGACTGTCAAGGAAGCTGGGCTGTACCTGCGATATCCAGATCTTGACAAGTATGGACCCTTCCCAAACTGTGTGTGTGTGTGTCCCTCTAGTCAGTTTAGGCTGAGGGTCTGAAGAGACTGTTCCACTCATCCGTGTAACCAAACATGTTAGCTCTGTGGAGAAATAGGCTGCAGTTGGCTCTGCAATAGCTAGCTGAGAGCCTTTGGGCCCGGCGCAGATCACAGCAGGGGAGATCCTGCCCAACCTAAAGATTTCCGTGAGTGCCAGCACGGTCAGCACTACCCCATTTCCCCCGACCAGCTGGGGTGCCCACAGATGAGAAAAGCAGACGGGGCACATGCAAAGTGCTCCCGGTTCTCCCGCTTCATCCCGAGGGAAGGAAAACCCACGGGACCCTCACCTCTCCATCAGCTGGCCAGCTGGGACCGAAGACAGCCTGACGACCCCTCGGCGCTGCTGAGAGCAGGAGCTTTCCCCTGGGCCGGGCGGCAGCTCCGCTCCCGGTGGGGCTCGGCAGGGGCTTCTGCACAGGGCTCCTTCCCTCTCCGCTGCCGCCCGGCGCCTCAAGGTCACCTGCCGTTCCGCTCGGGCGGGCGCGGATCCGTGCCCCCATCCCCATCCCATCCCATCCCATCCCATCCCATCCCATCCCATCCCATCCCATCCCATCCCATCCCATCCCATCCCATCCCATCCCATCCCATCCCCGTGCCGTTCCCCCGCCTCCGCCGCGGCCCTCCCACCGCGGCTCTGCCCGCCCTCCGCCGCGTGTAGCGGCGCTGCGCTGCGGCGGGGCCGGGGCCGGGGCCGGCGGGCGGCCAGCGCTGCCGCCGAGCCGCGGCTGGGGGCGATGCCGCCGCGCCGCCCGCCCGCCGCGCCGCCGCGCCGCCCGCCCGGCCACCGGCGAGGCAGCGCCCGGCGGCGGGCGGGATAATGCGGCTGCCCAGCCCGCAGGCACCGCCAGCGGGGCGCCCCCGCCGCCATGTCCCCCCCGGCCTCGGCGGCCGCCGCCAGCGAGGGAGGCAGCAGCACGCCGGTGCCTCCGGAGGAGGAGGCGGAGGGGGCCAGAGAGGAGGTGAGCAGAGCGGCCGCCCCCGGCCCGGGGCTGCCCCCGACCACCCACCCTTCCTTCCTGCCCGGGCGCTTTGCGTGGCGCGGGCATTGACCGCCCCGCCGCGGGCCGGGCCGGGCTTTGCCCGCCCAGGTACGGAGCCGCTCGCTGGGAGCCCCTCCCGCCCCGCTCCGGCCCCGGGGATGCGATGCGGGCCGGGGGGCACCGGGGGTTTGGGGGCGAGCATGCCCTGCCGCCAAAGGGCTGCCCCGGCGCGCCTCCTCTCCATCGCTGCCAGTCACCTGGGGATCGCTGCGGAGCCTCCGGGGCTGCAAGGGAGGCAGCAGCCCGCGCCGTCCGGAGCGGGGGCCGCAGCTGGAGTGGTCGGGATGGAGGAGGAAGGGAAAAATGAGAAACGAGAAGCGCGGGGCACCGTTTGGGCTTACAGCCGCGGGCAGAGCTTGTTATGCTTGGGAGGAGTGGACGTGGAGACCCCCTCCGTGCTGTGCGCTGGCTTCTGGGCGCATCCAGGATGTGGCACAGCTGCCTGGGTCGCTGTGAGGCAGGACGCGGTGGGCAGCAGGGTAGAGGGCTTGGGGACATGGCAAAGCCAGGGGCTGTTGCTGGCTGGCGGCTGCTCCCAGCTAGAGAAGTGGAAGGTGCAGACTGGGGCAGGCCGGGTACCAGCACAGCCTTGCCTCCAGGTGTGCTGCAGTCTTCCTCAGCAGATGACTTTTCTGGAGTCCAGGCAGGAGACGCCAGAAAGGGTCAAGAGCAGGGTGCCCTGTGCCTTGGGAGCACCACCGGGAGGCAGGAGTGCCAGCCTTTTTGTCTGCCTCTACAGAGCCTGCTTGCAGCTTGGGCTTCCCGAGAAGAGGGAAGGCAGCTGCACTGGCTGGAGGGACTCACTTTATGCCATGGGGGTGCTGACCCGTGGAGATGAACTAGGCAGTGTAGGAAGGGCAGTGTTCTCCTGCAGGTGGTGGGCTGCCCTCTCTGGAGAGACCACAGCTCAGAGGGCAGCTTGGGGGTACTCAGAAGCTGGTGCATCACTTCCCCTTCTGCTGATGAGGAGCTGCAGTTTGTGAGTGCTGCATAATCCTGGTATTCTCTGCCTCCTTGGCTTGGGCAGAACATGCATGCCCATGCACGGTTATGCTATATATACAGATTTATATTTAGATAGAAATAATTGCAGGAGAGGAATGCTGAAGTTCAAGGACTGGGAAGCTGCACACATACTGTATACTCTGTGTCTGTTACTCTCTTCCTGCCTGCATTCAGCAACTCCTGATGGTCTGAGCCCAGCTCTTCAGACAGACCCTGACGAGGGTAGCCAAACTGTGAGGTGCTTTTTGCATGTGAGGACGTGCTTGCTGTGATGTGGTCTCTCACTGCCAGTGCTCTGGCAGTGCTGGTTCTACTTTCTAGATGGCACAGACTTTTCAGAGGTGCCAGAGCAGGAGCCAGTTTGGGTGAAAGTGTAGCAGGGGCAGTGCCCAGACGAGTTTCCCTCACCTACAGTGCCCCCTGGCTCGCAGGGATTATAGGATTGTCCAAGCACCACAGTTACTCTGTGGTGGCTGCATACGAGTATAACACTCCATGGGGGCAGGCAGAAGGGCTGTAGTCCGTGACCTGCCCTGTTTAGGCTAAGGGCATCCTTCCTGTGGCCAGAAACTGTCACAGACTTGCATGAAGCAGCTGGTGGAGGAGAGGAAAGCTGCAGCCTCTTGTGATGGTGCCACGCTTGCTGGTGTCTCATCTGATGCAATGAGGAGAGACTTTAGTGGCAATCTTGGATTCATGGGCTGACGTAGTGCAATCCTCTTGTCTTCAGAACTACCAGGAGGGGAGAATGTTCCTCCTCCCCTCTAGTGCCTATGCAGTGCCATACGGGCTGTGCAATGTCCTGGTTTCCATCAGAGCCAGCTGCTGGTGCCAGCATTGCCGAGTGTCCCCGCAGTGTGGCTCAATCCCATGTCAGGGTCCATTGGCCAGGGCGAGTGGGAAGCCAGGGGAGATGTCTGGAAAATGGGAAACTTGCCCTGTCCTGTTTGAAGGTGTCTCATCTTGATATCTCAGGTTGCTGTGTCTGGGAGCCAGGCAGGGCTTCGGGTGCTTCTCGTCTTGTCCCAGCAAGGCAAGTAGCAAGAGCTGTTAACCAGAGCTGACTGAGCCCTTGTTCCATCTTGGCATCACATGCCTACACCCACACTCAGTGGTGGTGAACTGAATTTCACTCCTCAGTGCATACTTGGAGGGTAGGAGACGCCAAGGGACAAGCTCTTCAGCTGGGAACCAGCAAAAACCTGTCCTTGTCCTGCTGCTCAGAGGGGATCTGATGGAAGGAAGCAGTCCTCCTCCAAGCTGCTGTGTGAAATGGAGACCTTGGTACCGCTGCAGGAGCTGACTGCTGGCAGGATTCCCTGGCTTGTCGATGCTCAGCCTTCCTCTGTCCTCTGCAGTTGGCAACCCTGCCAGCCTGGGACTGAGCCACCTCTTGCTTGTAGACAGGACCTGTAGGCATGGGGTGTGTGATGTGGGTATTTGCTGGGACCATCCTGGCCAGGAGTTGCCAATGTTTGTCCAGAGCCTTCAAAAACAATGGTAATTCCTAGAAATGACTGGATCCTCCCTACCTCCCTTTTTCTGGGGATTTGAGGTCAAAGGAATCAGGGCTTATTCATTTCTTGTATGATGTAAGTGAATCCTGGGGAAGAGCCATGGAAACTGATGCTCAGGAGTCCCTCTGGAGTCCCCTGCAGGCTGCTGCCACCACCTGGCACTCAGGAACTACCTGGGCCTTCAGGCTGCTGCTCTGGGGCTTTTTTGGGTTGTTTTTTCAGCCCTCTAGAGGGCTGTCTCTAGGACTCCTAACCCTCTGAAACCCAGGCTGTCTCGAAATATGAAGGTTTAGCATTCTGGAGGTGAATCGGAGATTTCACAGAGATTTCTGCAGGGAGGGGCAGGTGAGAGGCATGGGAGGTAATGACATGGAAATGCTTGTTAAAAAAGGGGACAGTGGATGGGGCCAGAGCCAGGCTGTTACTGGGAGTAGCTTGAAGAACTTGATGGGTTTTAGTATTCAAAGTTGCAGGGTCAAGGTTGCAGGGGTGATTAAGGGATTTTGACCCATGTGCTTGGCCACTGAGGTGCTGGGCAGATTTGTCCCCTTGAGGCTGTTTTTTGTAAAAGAGAATCCCCCAGACCTCAAAGGAGTTTAGTGCAAGCAGTGTTGGGGGTCCCCTCTTCTACTGCCTCTGCCCTGTGCATTGTGGGTGTCCCCCATTGCTTCATGGCTGGTTGTGAGTCATCCCCTCCATCCCTCCACGCCCTCCATCCCCTCCATCCCTCCATCCCCTCCATCCCACCACCCTCTCCATCCCCTCCATCCCCTCCATCCCTCCATGCCCTCCATCCCCTCCATCCCCTCCATCCCTCCACACCCTCCATCCTCTCCATCGCCTCCATCCCTCCCCACCCATCCCGAGCAGCAGCTGCAGGTGTGGGCTTCCATCTCTGTCCCCTTCAGGGCAGTGTCAGAGGCCAGTGCCAGGCAGGAGGGAGGGGAGGCCCAAGCAGCAGCCCCCCCTTGCCTTTCCCGAGCTGTGTCTCAGTTAGTGCCTGCTGAGGTTTGCCCCATGCATTCCCTGAGGTGAACTGAAGCACAGGGAAGGGAGCTGGTTGGGATCCCACAACAGGCTCAGCTAAGCTGTGGCCAGCCTGGCCCCCTAGCACTGCAGGGATGTTCCAGTGCACCTGCAATAGCAGATTTGCTCACCACTTTCCAGTGCTGGAGCCTGATCAGTGAGGGAGGCTCCTGGTGATGGAGGGAAACCCTGTTTGCAGTGAAGTAGGGCAAGTCTTTTGCCTCATTCCATCAGACTGCAGCGGGCAGATGACGATGGCATTTATATCAGTGCCTGCTCTCCTCCTAGTGACACTGTTCTGAGACAGATTTCTCTTTCCCCAGCTTTTTCATCTGCTTGTTTGCTATGCTGGACTTATCCAAGGCTGGTTAAGAGCTCAAGGAGACAATCTTATTCAGCTGCTTCTGCGGAGGAATCTCTGGAGCTGATTGTTTGCTCCTGTGAGCCCTTTGCAGCCTGGGAGAGGAGCAGGGATGCTGCAGTTCCTACTGGGATTAGACTCTGCATCTGGCTCCTCCTCTGTCTCTGCTGTGGCTGTATCCCGTCCCTGCACTTGCTCAGCTTTCGGAGCCCCCACCAGAGCAGCTGAGGTGTGTGTTTTTAGCCCCAAAAGCCTGGGACAAGGCTGGGTTGTAAACGGTTTACAGCAGGGGTTAGTGTGACCCCGTAAAAGCGCTGCAGTATCTGAGTACTGCGTAGTCCTAGGAGGAGACTAATGCATGGACCAGAGCCCTGCTAACACAGTTCCTGGAACCAAGCCTGGGCTGCATCGTGCTCCCTGCCCTGGGTGGGTAACCGCAGTGGGGCTTGCCTACATCTCTGCAGGGTGGCAGCCAGCGGCTCCCTTCTCCTGCGACACGGGCAGTGCAGAGTGCCGGGGCTGGGGACTGGCTGTGAGGTGGAATTTGCTCTTCTGAGACAGACGTGTCCAAAGACCTGTCATTCTGGTGCCCCTTCCCCAGCTGGCAAATGAATGAGCTGGGTGCTTTGCTTTATTCCTTGTGCTGTTTGCATGTCTGCCTCCTAAACAAGGTGCTGTTTCTCAGCATTCACACCCCACAGACACCCCAGGCTTGGCATGTACCACCCAAGGGCCCTGTTCAGACCCTCCCCACGCTCCTCCTTTGGCTCAGCTGCTCCTTTAGATCCTCATAGGCAGAGCAGGGCTGCCGCTGCCAGGGAAAGCCTGCAACGCAGGAGGCAGCAGTGAGAGAGGAAGCCTTTAGCTGCCTGGGCAGTGGCACAGTATTCCAGCATGGGAGAGCTGTGCTGCAACCAAGCAAAGACAGAGGGGTCTGAGCAAGCTCTGGTAACTGCAGCCTTGACCTCAGGAGGGAGAGCACAGCTCAGGTGGCTCTGCCTCCTGAAAGGCCCCCTTTCTTCTCCTCACTCCCTTTTCTCTTACCTGGGGTTGCCTCCTTGCCCCATGACTGTGAGGCTGCTGCAGTGGTCAGAAGACTGGGCTGCACGTGTGTCCATGCCAGCAGTGCCACCCTGCACTTCTCTGAGCTGCCTGCAGACCAGTACCACCCACTGCCAGCCCTGGGCTCTGTCTGTCTGTCTGTCTGTCTGTCTGTCCGTCTGTCCCCAGGTTCCTGCTCTCAGCTAGTGGCTTCAAAGAGAGCAGCTCAGCATTACTGATGGCTGGGAGTGCCAGTGGGATGTGCCGCCATTCCCCGTGCCAGCAGTGGCGTCTCTGGATGTGCCACCTGCTTGCTCATCATGGGCTGGCTGCTGGGGTGGGCAGGCAGGGGAGCTCTGTGCCTCCAGGAGGGAAACCTCTGCTGGAGATTTGGGCTGGATCCATGAGTGCAGTGACAGAAGTCCCACTGGCAGGCTTTGACAAGGGTGGGGAGGAAATATTGGCCTGTGGGACTCTAGAGCACCAAGCCAGGAATGAGGGGCTCTTCAGAAGGGCAAGATGCATTTCTTTAATGAAAGAAGAGGCTCAGGTCTACCCCTAGACCTGTCAGTGCCCTTGTGATTTCTGGTTCTTGCTTTAATTTTCATTTTCATACCACAGTGAAAGTGCCCCTCCTGCTTCCTAGCAGTGTGAGCCCATTCAGTTGTTTGGGATTCCTGGATGAGAGACCTCTCCAGCCCAGCGTGCTCAGGAGTGGAGAATAATGGAGTCAGGCTTGGACTGCAGTGCTGTGAGCAGGGTCATTACAGCTGGTGTTGGCCCCTGCCATGGCAGAGGTGGGCTCAGGAGCTGCTGCTGCCTGCAGGGGCAGAGGGGGAGCAAAGCTTGGAGCCTCTGAGTGAATTTGGTGGCATCTGCACAAGGCTGGGGGTCTTGACCCCCTCTCTCAGGTTGCACCTTTGGAGATTGCTGGATGAAATCTTCTGTATAAGAAAGCAAATAGTTACTTTGTCTGTTCTTTCTTTGGGTAGGATGATGTCAGATCTCACAGACAATGGATCAATATTTGAGACTTCAGAGTGTTGCAGAGTGACCGAGGTTTCCTTAACCAAGTTTTTTCATGGGTTTGTGTGAAGCCCTGCACTGTGCTGTGGTAAAGGCACCAGTGCAATCCCTTTAAAAAGTCGTGTTGCTCAAGTTCTGCCTTTTCCTCACCATGAAAGACCTAAGAGCAATTTTTCCAGAAGTGTGGACTGTCACATCTGAATCCCAGTGCAAGCAGGCACATTTGCCAGCAGCTGTGAGTGGCCTCTTGCCCTCCTTGCTGCTGCAGATTGGTAGAATGCTCCTTCCTTCCAGCCTGAACACTTTTTAGGATGTTACTCCATATTTGCTTTCTCTCCTACCAGAGGTGGCTCCATTTCAATAGTGGAAAAGTACTTTCTCATTGGTATGGTTTATAAAGCACTTGAGAAGCACTTCAGAGCTCCTTAGGCTGCCAAGTGTTGTAGTGGGAATTGTCATTAGCAAGCACAGACCTTCCCAGCTGCAGAAGGGCTGTTTCTCCATCTGACACGCACACCAGGCAGCTTGTGCCGCCCTGGTGGAGGAATTGGAATGTTGCCCTTGGTCATTACTGGGAAGCGGGGAAGAGACTCGTGTGCAGTGGGATGAGCTGTGGTGAGGGGCTCAGGTGGGGTGACATTAGTTAGAGCTGCCTGTGCTGGTGGGGTGGGTGCAAGAGCTGAGGAATGTGGAGGAGATCACCCAGACTCTTATCTGATGCTCCAACAGCTCTCCCTGGGAAGTGGCAATGGGTAGAGTTTACTCCCTGTTGGAGAAGGGAGATGCTCAGGGTGTGGCTGACAGAGTTATCCTTTGCCTCTCTCCCCCATGTCCAGCTGGGCTCTGTCTGTCTCCCAGGGAGGGGCAGAGCACCAGAAATGGAGGTGATAGTTGCCTGCACTGCATGGCTGTCATCCTGTGAGAGATCCCAGCCTCTGCCCTGCGCGCTGAGGCCAGGAGCCTCATGGCATCTGCTGTTTGGTCTGTGTTCACAGAGCTGTAGGTGCCCCCACAGCATCCTGCTCCCCTTCCCCTGCAGCCTGCTGACTCCTCTCTTGTTTTCTCTCTCTTCTCCCCGGTGCCCCGGAGCAGCAGCGGCCAGTGAAGCAGTCTCTCAGCAAGTCCCTGTGCCGAGAGTCCCACTGGAAATGCCTGCTGCTGTCCCTCCTCATGTATGGCTGCATGGGAGCCATGACCTGGTGCCACGTCACCAAGGTGACCCGGCTGACCTTCGACAGCGCTTACAAGGGCAAGTCCATGATGTACCATGACAGCCCCTGCTCCAACGGCTATGTCTACATCCCCTTGGCTTTCCTGGTGATGCTCTATGTGGTGTACCTGGTGGAGTGCTGGCACTGCTACACGCGCAACGAGCTGCAGTACAAGGTGGACGTGGAGAGCGTGCACGAGCGCGTGCAGCGCATGCAGCAGGCGACCCCCTGCATCTGGTGGAAGGCCATCAGCTACCACTACGTGCGCAGGACCCGGCAGGTCACCCGCTACCGCAACGGGGACGCCTACACCACCACCCAGGTGTACCACGAGCGGGTCAACACCCACGTGGCAGAGGCCGAGTTTGATTACTCCAACTGCGGGGTCAAGGACATCTCCAAGGACCTCATCGACCTGGAGAGCTACCCAGCCACGCGGCTCCGCTTCACCAAGTGTTTCAGCTTTGCCAACGTGGAGTCCGAGAACTCCTATCTGACCCAGCGGGCCCGCTTCTTCACGGAGAACGAGGGCCTAGACGATTACATGGAGGCCAGGGAGGGGATGCACCTCAAAAATGTGGACTTCAAGGAATACATGGTGGCCTTTTCCGACCCAGACAACCTGCCTTGGTACGTATCTCACTATGTCTTCTGGGTGGCAGCTCTGCTGACCCTGTCCTGGCCCTTGCGGGTGCTAAATGAGTATCGCACCTCCTACGTCCATTACCACGTGGAAAAACTCTTTGGGTTCGATTACGTGGCGGTGACGCCGGCCGAGGAGCGCTCCTTCTGCCGGAGGATGCCCCGTGTCAACACGGTGGACAGCACGGAGCTGGAGTGGCACATACGCTCCAACCAGCAGCTGGTGCCCAGCTACTCGGAAGCGGTGCTGATGGACTTGGTGGGGCTCTCCGGCTGCACCAGCTACTCTGCCTGCCGCTACGGGGGCTACCGGCAGAACTGCGAGCGCTGCCACAGGACTATAAGCAGCTCCTCCATCTTCTCCCGCAGCGCTCTGAGCATCTGCAACGGCAGCCCCAGGATTCCCTTCAGCAGCAGCCGCTTCTCCCTGGGCCGCCTGTACGGCTCGCGCCGCAGCTGCCTCTGGCAGAGCCGGAGCGGCAGCCTCAACGAGCAGAGCTGCCCCACCGAGCAGACACGCCTCTCCAGCCAGGTGACTGTGGAGGAGGAAGACCCCCCTCCTTATCAGGATGCCCTCTACTTCCCCGTCCTCATTGTACACCGCAACGAAGGCTGCCTGAACCATGACCACCGTCACCTCCATCGCAATGGGTCCTGCGTGGAGACCTCACTGTGAAAGCAGACGGTGGTGAGATCTCATTGTCCATTGCCCGGCCCAAGCCGGCGCAGGATTTGGGGAGAGGAGCACGAGGGGGATAGCCCAGGAGGACATCAGGATGGAGTGGACATGGCATCCTGCTCCGGCAGCCAGCAAAACCTTCCCCCGCTGTGGCTCTGAGCTCCCCGAGGGGTGGATGCTGATGCTCCCCCTGACATGGCACAGAACTCTCGACCGATCACCACATGCAAAAAAAAAAAAACCCAACCAAACCAACAGCAAAACCATAATTCATGGTATCAAGACCCAAAGGGGGGAATAAAACAACAGGCCTGATGCAGGGAGGGGGTGGCCTTGGCTCCCAGCCCTGGCTCCAGGCTGGCTCGTGCTCCAAGGAACCAGCAGCCACCAAAAAGCACCCTGCTGCACTCCTGCCCACCCTGCTTCCCACACTGGAGCGAGAGCCCTGACAGGGTGGAGGAGAGCATGCCCCTGGAGCAGGGTGTCGCTGCCTGTGACAGAAGGTCATGGGTGCCCAGGCACGTGGAGCTCAATGGCAGGTTAGAGCAAAGGCTGAAAGCCACGAATCCGCCTCTTCCCCTTCCCCCTGCCTGTTCCCCACCCTGTCCACTTTTTTTTTAGACCATGCTCCGACTGTTATTTTTTCTCACTGCTGGGAATGGCATTGCCTCCAGAGGATCTCATGCTCAGCTCCTGAGGAAGTTTCGGTGTGCCAGGTGTGAGTCAGCATCCCCTTGGTAAAGGGTTTTCTGTTTGGGCATGCAGCACCAGGGAAGGGATGAATGTGCAAATCGAGATGGAGCAGAGATCTGCAGCGCTACTGATGTGTTTGCTGGAGGAGGGCTCAGCTGGAAAGAGAAAAGGGGAGGCCCCTGGTGAGCTGGGGAAGAGGATGGCACTGGAACAGACATTGTGGTATCAGGTGGCACATCAAGTGGCTGGGGACCCTTCCTGGCTTTGAAGTGAGTCTTAATTGGTTCAGCCAAGCATCAAGGAAGTCTCTGGTAGGTTCAGCTGCAGTTCACCTATTGATAATGGAGCAGCAGGTTAGTGCAAGCCTGCACAAGTGAATTTGGCATGAGATCCAGCTGGGCTCTGGCTGTAGACTCTGAGCTGCAGGCTCCTGGAAGCCTCATTTTGGCAGAGAACTCTGGGGATAGCAGGGACAAATGCAAAAGCATGCTGGAGCATTGGGAACTTTGACTGGGGAAAGGAGGATCAAAAGGATTCTGTTTCTGTGGTACCCCACTATTGGTGCAGGAGGCACTGCCAAGAGGGATGTTCTGCAGAACAGAGGCTGGGGATATGTTAGAGGAAAACCTGATTGAAGTGAAACATTTTGCACAACAGGTTTTTGCAGGGAGGTGTCAGGCTGTCAGAAGTGAGGTGTCTCTTCTGTTTAGCTCATTAGCGACTGGGTTCTTCTGCGTTGCTCTTGTCAGGGCAGGTTGCTCTGGCTTTGTGCTGCCCCTTCTACCCTGCTGGAAAGGATCTCAGTGACCTTGGGCAAAGAACCTTCCTGTCACTGAAGCTGCAACAGTGTTTGCAGCATGCACACACCCAGCTTTTCCTCCTCCAACAACACATCCCGAGATCTCTTGCGTCCTTGTTCTCAGAAAAGCTGTCTCCTTTTCAGTCAGCTCTTTGGGGAGTGCATGCCAAATCAGCCAGCGATTTCTCCAGCACTATTCCTCAGCTTCACCCTTCTTCCCTCATCAGCTGTGGCTGACAAAAGCTAAGAGCAGCACATCTGGGGTGACAAGGGCAAGTCCAGTGGCACCTGGGCATTGTGCTCTGTGTCTGCCTCCCCATCTGTCACAGAACAGTGAGGCACTGTATTTAGTCCAGCCATCTTCCTCCTGCCAGCTATTAATGAGGGGTCTGTCTCTCTCATCGTGCTGCTGTACTGCTTTGCCTCCCAGGTCTTGAGGAGGCTGCAATGCACCCATGTTCCACACTGGTCCTATTTTGAAAGTCATCTCCTGCTGGCAAGCCTGGAGTGGTCAGTACCTGTGGGCATTGTAGAGCTCCACTTTTCATTTCCCCCAGAGCAGTCTGTTCTGCTCTTTATGCCCTGCATATCCTGGTTAGCGTCTCTTGCCCTTCAAGTCAGCTTGTCCTCCTGGATCTGGGGTGCTAAACTACAAATAACAGTGGTTTGAACAGGAAGTCTCTTAAAATCTCACTGTGTTTATGATTCTGTCTTAGCCCTTAGTTCTGCCCTTACTTTCACTACCAGAGCTAGATGTTGGCTTAAAGAAGAGGGTCCCTTGGAGGACAGAGAAGATTAAGGTCTCTGATGTAGGCACATCCCTCTCTGCACTTTGTTCTCATTATTTTTGGCATAGATTCAGACTGGGCGAAAGCAGCCCTGGGATTTCCTTGCTTAGTAATGACATTTGGCTCGCTGTGCACTCGTGCTCCTCTCTCCAAGGGCCTAATGTAAGCCAAGGCCAGTGTGGAGTGTTCTCCTGACTCCAGGGAGATAATGGTGCGTGCTTGTATGTCCCAGGGAATTGAGGCAGTGGAGCTGCAATGGGTCATTAGTGAGGAATGAGGTCCCCGCTTGTCCTTCCTGACATGTTCTCTTTGAAATCTGCACTGTTGCTTAAATTAGGCTGCAGTGGCTCATCTTTCTATCTCCAGCCTCCAAGGTGCCTTGGACAGATGGATTTATCTCAGTTTTGGCAGGCCTTTTATCTCCCCGGGGAAAAGACATTCTTCACAACAGGAACAGATTAGCAGGGTCTCTATGCCCCCCAGCTTTTAGCACCTGCAGCAGAGCTTCAGGCACCTGTCCTTGGCTCTTTCTGGGGCTTTCCATGAGAATGCCTGGCCTTGTTCCTCTGGCCCCATTTTGGGGGCCAGAATAATATGGAATATTATTCTGGAGGTGGTCTGTCCAGGTGGGTCTTTGAGGCACGGCTGCTGTTCTGACCCACAGGATCCATAGAGTCTTTCTGTTGCTGAACACCTTCCCCATGTACCTGGTGTCAGCTGCAGCCAGGTCCCAGTGCTTCTGTCTGTGGCTGGTCCAGACCCACAGTACCCTGAGGAGTGGGACCTCTCTAGTCAGTGTTCCCCACTGCATGCCAGGATTTCTCAGTGATCCCATCCCTCATATTCTTGGTGCTACCCAAGTGCACCTGGTAGAACTGCTCCCCTGGTCCATCCCATTCCATTTTCTCAAGGCTGGAGACTTGACTCAGGCTCAGGAAAGGGAGATGGTGCACTTGGACATGGTAGGGGAGCAGGACTGGGCAGCAGGGACAGGAGCTGCCTGGTGGCTTGACAGAGAAGTGGTGGAGCTGAAGAGGAGAAACTGAAACTAGGGCTCGTCCTGGCATGTCTAGTCAGGCAGGAAAGTTCAGAGCAGAAAGCTGGGCTCTCCCTCCTGTCTCCTGGCATGGGACACTACCAGCAAAGAGGGTTTTCTCGTAAGTGTTGGTGAGAGAACACAGTGCCCTGGACCAAGGGCAGCTGCTGTAATTCTCCTATGGCTCAGGCTATGAGCACAGATACCCAGAGATGGCCTGTCCCTGTTCTGGCACACAGCCTCTCCGTGGTGGAGTGGTCCCATCTCCTGGCACATGGACACCACCCACCACAGCTCTGGGCTGTGCAGCAGTCAGGTGCCTGCTCTTCCTGAGACGTGTGTCTGCTCTCTGCCGTCTCCATGTTGGTGATGCCAGCTCCTCTGGCAGCTCATTCGAGGGCCCAGTCTGCTCCTCTCTGTAGCCTTCTCCCTTACATCTAACCCGAGTTCTCCCTGCTGTAGCTTAATCCCATTACTTCTCCTCCATTGACTGGTGAGTCTAATTGGCTCTGTTCCTTTTTCTCATGGCCTTCCTGACACAAGCAGGCCTCTTATCTGTAGCCTTTTCTTCACCAAGCCCAGAGTCTTGATTTCACTTGCCAGGCCCTGGCTTGAGTGGTGGTGCGGAAGTTTTCACTATGTAGTGAGTATGTCACTCCTGCTCTGAGCCTGGCCCAGGCAGGAGGGCCAAAGGTGCAGGCAATGCCTTGGTCAATGCCTGTCAGGATGGCTGTGTCCTCATTCCTGGTGCAGAAGATCTCTTTGAAGTGAGCAGAGCTCACAGAGCTGCTGGCTGCTTGCACAAGAAAAGCAGGACAGCACACATCACCCTCTGGGAAGGTCAGAGCTGGGTGCTTGTCAGTATGATGGGGGCAATAATTAGGAGGATCTCTGCAGTCAGATGGCTTTGGTTTTTTCCATGCATCATTCAAACATTGCAGTTTTCCATGGGTTGAGAGTCAGGCTCAGCATTGCACTTAGCAGCAGACCTTCCTCATATACCAGAAGGAGGGAGTCAGGAATGCTACCAGCTCCTCTTTGTGGCCCCTCATGGTGCTAATGCAACCCAGAAGAGGGATGGTCTTACTGCTGCAAGGCTGGACAATTGGTTTGGGCTATTTGGTGTTTCCCACTCTTCAATATACTTTTCAGGTACTTCAAAGCTCTCCAGCTTTTCTGAACTAGAGAAAAAGAAAGAGAGAGAGAGAAAGAAGTGTGTGAGAAGCTCTGGATTACCTGATCATCAAGACATATCACCACCCATTTATCTATCTGTCAACACAGTAGAAGCTTCCCAAATAGTGCCTAGCACTTTGCTTGTACAGAACCAGTTGATGACACCAACCAGCCAAGTGGTGCTTCTTTGAGCCCTCTGTGTGTCCTGTCTCACTCCACACCAAGGAGGGAGGTGTCAGAGAGGGCTGTCAGGGTGAACAGCTGTAGGGGCATTCATTAGGATGGGGAGAGGGAATCTGAGCCTATGGCCAAGGCCAAGCCTTCCATCCTGCTGTTCATCTGTTGTCAAACAAATGCACCCCCCTTCCTTTCTGCTCCCCATAAAATGCACTTTAGAAATCTATCTGGTCCCTGCCCTCTTTGCTGTCTCTTCACTCAAAAGGCTGCAGAGTTGTTTAATAACTGGTGGATACTCATGGGGTGAGAACTGCAGGAAAATATTTATGAAGTGGAAGTTTAAGAAAGATAGGTAGCATCAATGCCAGTAAAACAACACCTGCTGATTAGCAGGTGGGACAAATAATCTCTTTTAAGCTCTCATTCCAGCCTTTCCACCCATGGCTTCAGTAGTGCTGTCTAATGTCACCAGGGTGCTGCCTTTAGCAGGGCACAGACTGTGCTGCAGTGTGCTCCTGCTCTGCTGCAGTCGCTCTAGGGGCTGGGTCTGCAGTGCCACACCACCACCAGGATGTTGTGTTAGCAAAGCTCTGTGAGTCTCAAGGTGGGGTATGTCCTTCTGATCATGTTTCATTCACATTCAGTGGTTAGAATAAAGTCTGTAGGAACATGATCTGGATCCAGGCAATGTCACAATGAAATGCAGTTTAAGTGATAGCTCTATCTGGTGCTGCTGCTTCCTGTGATGCACTTGGGCCTACACTCTCCACTGAGCCAGGTATGCATGGGGACCAAAGGCTGGTTCATAGCACCTGGGACCCCAGTGGGGACTTGGGGCTGAGCCTGCCTAGGGCTGTTTTCCCTGTGGGCATTCTGGAAAAAATGGAAAGGGGTCATAGTCACACTTCAGGTAGAAATTAATGGGCTATGTTCATTCCTAGGGTAATTTTACTGAAGCCAGTGGTACTATACTAATGTGAGGTTGGCTTAGCAGCTCCTCACAGGGGTCTGTCCCTGAGTCCTGAAAAATTGATCTGTCACAGTGTTGCTTTGCTGCATAGATTTTGTGTTGGGTCTTGGCCAACATGAATGAATGTTGAATATCTGTAGTTTCTACAAGCAGTGGATTGAATTGTTCTGCTCTACTGCCTCACAGCTGCTCTGCCAAGGGGAACATTATGGATGTGATCTCGTCAACTCCCTCAAAAGCAAGCTAACAAGCAAATTGACCTCCACAGCACCGGGAGAGGAGCTTTCTCCCACAGGATCACAGCCTTTCAGCCTCTGAGCTCAAAGAGGTCCCAAGGACAGAACTGAACCTGCAAGACCCATGGCCTCGTGGCCTGCCCTTCCTCCTTCCCTCCTTACCTCATGTCTGTCTTGGGGGAGGGACATTTCCCTGTGGAGTTCAACAGGCTCCTCTTCCTGCGGCTCGTGAACAGGCTCTACTAACAGGTATATCATCCACCTATGCAACTCTTCCAGAAGCTGCCAGATTTTCAGGAGCCCATTACAGTGTGCAGCATGGCCATCCAGCACTGAGAATAAGCACAGTGGCTGCTGGAAAGCTAAGTGGGTTTTATTCCTCCCCCATTCCCCAGGAAGACTCTTTTTGTTGGGCCATTTTGTTTGTTCGTTCGTTTGGTTTTTGTAAACTTCATTTGGGGGAAATGAAGCTCGTGAGAAATTGGTGCCCATCCTGAACCCTCCCCAGTCCTTCGAACTCTGTGAATGGATGGATCACCTACTGTGATTATAATTAGTGGATTTTGTAGAACAAAATAACTTCACACACAGACACATGAGGTTCTTTCACTCTCCATCAGCACAAGCTGCTTCTGCAATCTTAGCTACTCACATTAGTGAAAGAAAAAGCCTAGCTAGAATGTGGTGAGATGACGTAGTGCTTTGTACCAGTCCCATGGTCCCAATGTCCATTAGCAGCGCCGTCAGCTGCCGTGACATGAATTCAGACTTTGGATGGCAGCCCATGAACCAGTCAGGGTGAAAATTTGGAAAATCCCAAGCCTGAGTCTATGCACACTTCCAGAAGCAGATGCAGGGGGAGGATCAGCTGAACGCAGGCATCCCCTCCTGCTCAGCCCCGGCAGGAGCTGGTGGGCTCTGTTTGTGCTGCACCTGCTCCCAGGAAGAGCCTGTCCCCAGGGGCTGAGCCGAGGGGAGTGAGAGCAGCAGTGTGTCTGATGGAGCAGCACTGCTCAGCTCGCTGGGGAAACAGCAGTGACAGCCAGACCCCAAAATAACAGGATTTCACTTTGGGAATGCCAATGGCTTTTTCAAACTGAAATGCCTAACTAACAGCTGTTAGAAGTGTTTCACATTGCTGTTCCTTGCTTAAAAAAAAAAAAAAAAAATTTTTGGTGACGATGTGGGTTTACACTCTCCACTCCTTCCATCTCTGTTAGTAATGTGCCATGCTGGTGGAGAAGGAATGCCCATGCCCAAAGCAGATCAGGATGGTGGCCCTGTGGCTTTGCAGTCGGGTGGGTTGATCAGGAACAGAGGCCAGAGTTTAAAATCTTTCTCTGTCTCTGGAGGTGTGATGTGGCTATCCACCCAGATGTGGCAGGGTGGGGTTCTGCATGCTCCTGCACAGCTGGGATCTGTGGCCCTGCAGAGGATTGATATGTTTATGGCTTTGGTGTGGTGACACCCATCCACCCTTGCAGCAAGGGCTTTTCAGGGTGACAGAGCATTGCTTGTTCTTTGTGAGAGGAAACTCCTGACCTGATTTCTGTGAGGAGATGGTGTGAAGTGTCACATTTGCTGCAGAGAGTGGCAGGGAGTGGGGATAAAAGCATGGAGCAAGCTGTGTTTGAGAACAAGCTAATCCATTGCTGGCTGTCTGAAACTGGAGAGCTGCCGGATCTGCTCCCTGGACAACGCTTTCCAGCTCTTCTCACCCTGCCCAAACCTGATGTGCAAACTGTCATTCCTCTGAGCTAGCCAAAGCACTCCCCTCTCCTGAACTCCTCCGAGGCCGTGCATTCCCATCATTTTGGTCCTTCCCTGCTGAGTCCCATGGAATGCCAGCAGTTGCATGATGACCACAGGCATGCTGGTGGCCAGACCTCACCATCCCTGCCTGCGCACAGCCTTCCAGCAGCGCTCCCTGCCCTGGCGTGCCCCACTGCTTGCTTGCTGCAGAGCAACCGCAGCACATCCTGCCATCACTTGGTGCTTTCCCAGAGAATTTCACAGCACTTGTCCTGAGTTAGAAGACAGAAGGCCTTGATGTTTTGGTGGTCCTGGTCTCCGGACCAGGGAGGAGAGGAGAGGCAGGTCAGCTGTTGTGGCAGTGAGGGAGCAGGGGACAGCATCATGGTGAAAGCAGCATATCTCCTGGAGAAGTGTGCAAACGTGGGCCCTGTGCTCTCTGCTGGGGCTGAGGGCAGCTGACTGAGGGCACAATAGGATGTGAATGCTCAGCAACACATGCGAGGAAGAGAGATGGTTGAGAACATCTGTAAAGGGCTTTGCAAAGTGGTGGTTTTTACAGGAGACAGAAGGCAAAATGGGGCAGGAGGGTGCAGTGTTGGAGCAGTGGTGCTGCAAGGCAGGGAGGGAAATGGAGCAGGGCATCCTGAGAAGCTCAGGAACAGAGTGGGCTTTCAAAGCAATCTGTGCATGCTCTGGCTGAGGAGAAAGGCAGGAGATATTCCCAAGCTGAGGTGCCCAGGCCATGTCGCACTGCGTTGTTGGAGCAGCAATGCCACCTCCAAGCCCAGCAGTGACAGCTTGAGCACGTCTCATCAACCACGATGGCCACAAGGTGTAAATGTCACTAATGAATAAATTGCCTTGTGCCTTGGAGAGGCTAATCCATCACAGCCAGAGACAGGAATCTGACAAGCCTGGCTATTTCAGGCATACCCTGTAGGGAGGAGGAATGCTTCATTTCTGAGCCATCCCCTCCACCTAGGGAAGCCGATGCAGGACTTGGCTCTGTGCCACTTCCCATCTTCCCAGCTACATGAGCTCAGGCTTCATCCCTCTTCACTGCAACTGAAGAAGTACGAAAGGATCTAGATTAGCCAAAATTGCCATGTCAGCAGGGTGGTACACGGGGCTAGCAGGTGATTGAGGTTGGAGGGAAGCTGCTGGACACGAGGCACATGTGCTGTAGGGGTGATGGAATACAGTGGTGGGTTCCCAGTGACTGGGAGAGTTTGTGTTAGTTGTCTGTGTGTGTTTCAGGGCAGGAGTGCTTGGCACTATGTTTTAGAAGCGTGCTGTTTCTTCCTCACCCCCCTGTGCTGTCCCACAGGCAGTGCACAGGACCCCCATTTTCAGCATCCCCTGTGTGTGAACCCAGCCACCAGCACCCTGGCTGACTGTGCAGAGGGCCAGCAGGTATCAAACGGGCAGGGACAGCTCAGCCTAGACAAATCCAGTCCATGGGAGCAAAGGGAGGCTGAACACAGCAACCATTTCTGTACACAGCCTCTGCTCATCCTTGCGGCAACCTGCTCCTCCTCCCCAAGTCGGTGCTCAAAATCAACCTGCCATCCTGTTTGTGACATATGCCAGTGTGACACCTTGCAAATCGATGCCTGGGTCTCTGTGAGCAGAAACCGCCAGGCTTGGGAAGCTGGCCACTGTTTCCTGCTGCCGTGTGCGCTCTGCTCAGAGCAGCGGGAGCCGGGCTCGCCATCTGCTGTGGGAGGGAGCCAGCCGGGTGCCCCGCTCCGGCCTGATGGGACACGCCCCGCTCAGCCCGGGGGAGAGCCCGAGGGCCTTTCCCCCTTCTCTGCCTTCCGGCCGGCCCTGTCTCACCATCTCTCTGGCACACACCCGTGGGGTGGGTGAGGGGGTGCTCCCAGCCTGACTGCTGAGTGCTGCTGATGCTGTGTTGGGAGTGGTGGCAGTGCCCAAGCTCACTCTCTCCTCCAGACAGAGGCCCACAAATGGCGCCCCCTCCTCAGAGCCTGCCTTGAAGATAGACCTCAGGGAGAGCTAAGGTTTGTTCTGGCCCTGCACTCAGCACAGTGACCAGCTAGTTACCCACCCCGTGGTGGCTGGACCCGGAGCTGACAAGTGACCCACCAGCAGCAGGCATGTTCACACTCCAACAATCTGCTGTTGCTGTCTGGCCAGAGTGTGTGGCATTTGAAATGGTTTCAACCCTTGCAGGCTGGCAGATAGTTGACTGTTGGTCTTGGGTGTGGGCAAGTGCTGGAGGCTGCTTGGTTTGGACTTTGCTTTTTGGCCAAGAGATGGATGGGAGAGAAGGCAAAGAGTTCTCCAGGCAACAGCTACCTGTCCAGGCATTCCTGCATGCGGCAGCCCAGGAGTGCGTTTGAAGGGTGCTTAAGTGGTGTTAACAGTCTCAAGCTGTTAGAAGGAAAATGAGCAGTGAAAAAAGCTCCTGGAAAGCAAGTTAGAAGTTGTTCTGGTGATGGCATGTTTTCCCAAGCCCTTTTCTTTCCGTCCCTTGTCCTCCCTGACTCTGGTGGCCAGTTCCTCCTCATGTGTCTGCTAGCATGTCTGCAGGATCTCATTGCTGCCCTCCAAGCATGAGCTTTCATTGCACAACTGGCTGACCAGCTGCAGCCCTGTCCTTGGAGCCACAGGCAGGCTTGCCTAGGACCAGGCCACCCCCATTAAACCCCCACCCTCGCTGCTGGAGCTGTTGCTTCATCAGCCTGATGCTGATCTGGGTCTTTTCTGCTGTTTCTGAACATGAGTTCTCATCTCATTGAGGTGTGTCATCCAGTGAAAATATTTTGTAAATGCAAATAAAAATAAATAAGTATATTCAATACCTCGGTCTCGAGGATGGGAAACAAGTAGTGGGAGTTGCCCAGGTAGGGAGGTTTCACAGTTGCTACTGCTGGTTAGGAATTCTTCTGGACGTAGCCCCTGGAGCATCCATCAGTAGTTGGGAAGGGACTACACAAACCTGTGAGGGCTTGGGGCTGAGCCCTGTCAGCACCCCTGCTGCCAGGGCAGCCCTGCACTCCATCCTTTCTGATCTATGTGGGCGTGACACGGTGCAGGTAAAGGTCCTGTCAACCAGGGGCCAGCGGCACCTCGGTGTCTGTATCCATCAGGCAGGGCAAGGCAGAAGCGGGTACGTGGTGAACAAATCCTTTTGTGAACACTGGGAAACGGTTTTTACTTTTCAACTCTGTCAATATGATCTAGCTCTGTCTGTCTCTCTATATATGTACAAACAGTATATCACAATGTTGCCTTTTTTGTTGGAAATATCAAAGTACAAAGATTGTAAACCAAATCGGTGTAATAAAAGTTTCAGATGATTCACTGAGGTGGTTGCCAGCAGTGGGTCTGTGAGCACTGGCGTTGGGCAGGGCTCAGAGGTGTGGGAAGCTCCTGCATTGCCCAGAAGGTGGGAAGGGATGGAAATCAACCCACTTGCTTAATTCCCTGATATCTCCTGAGCAGGATGGTCAGTGGACCAACTCACTCAAATATGTGCCTTGTCCCATCCTCAGATGACTACAGCCTGTAGAGCAAAAGGAAGCTGCTCCATTTTGCTCCAAGCCCAAGGAAGCTGCACTGTTTTCAAACTTGTGAGCTATGTGGGCCAGCAGTCCTGAAGGGACCCCTCTAGCTTGAAGTTATGCAAAACACAGATTGCTTTGGACAGGTTTGCACAGAAGAGCACTACTAGGTAAGGTAAGCATCTGGTTGTAAAGAATTCACCTGTTGCAAAGCAAGCTAGCACTGATTAAAAGCAGAGCAGCCCAAAGCAGGAAACTACAGTGGTGAGACCTCTTGAGTTATTGAATTTATTTCTATTTACTTTTCACCACCCATATCAGACTCCAGAGAAATTTACTATAAATTCAAATAGATTATTGAGCAGAGCAATAGCCAGAAAAAGCTGCTGAGGAACTAGAAACAACATTGCCTCAATCCTCTATGCCTCACATCCTCCTCAGCAAAACCTTAAAGTTAGGTCTGGACTAGACCATTTAGGTGGCAGAGACTTCATCTTTGCTGCTTTACAGGTGAAACAATATTCACTTGCCTGAAATAAGCTTGCTGCTGGAGCACAGAAAAGCATCACAGGAGGTGAGATTTAGGGTGCAATGAGAGAGAGGGCTTAAGAGGCAGATTGCTCTGTGGTGCCACTACAGTGCCTTGAGATCAAGTGTCTGTCTCCAATGAAGTCACAGGTTGGATGATGTGGCTACGGTGGCAGCCACAAGTTGTGTTTCTCAGGAAAGCAAATAAAACCAAGACCTTGAAGCAGAGTGTTTCTAAGACTGCACACCCAAAGCCCATTGCTCCCTGGAGCACTTCATTCAGAGGGTTCAGTGCTGGGGTGCTGCAGAGATGCCAGCCTCACTGCTTCCCGATTGGCCCACACAATTTCGTGAATGCGGAAATCTGTCTCCTGTTCCACCTCTGCGTGGCGGAGATCAAGCTCGGTCAAAGTCTTGTTGTTTGCCAGCCCTGCAAGCAGCTGCTTCCCACCATCCTGCAAAAGGATCAGAGGGGATGGTTAAAGGAGGATATCCAAAACAGAAGTGTATTGCTCCTTTTCCCTCCTCCCCAGGGCAACTTCTGCTGCTGCCAGTGGGAGGTCCATGAGATAGTGCCAAAAGGGATAAAGGCCTCCACCCAGGTCCGAAATGTTGCTCACAGGAGAAGTGCAAAGGAGGAGTGTAACCTTATGCAGCTCTCTGTGACATGACACATGCTAATGACTCCCTCTGGGTACCATGTCAGGAGTTCTCAAGCTCATGCTGGTTAGTAACACATCTGGCAATGATAACCTGAGAGGAGTCTGCTCTCCCCTGTCCCCCAGTTCCCAGCTTACTGCTGGCTGGGCACAAATGGATTAGAGTGCTGTTCCTCATCTTGGCAGTTGTGAGAGCCCCAGAACTGGCAGTTTTCTGTCTGGATGCCATTTCCCAGGCTGGGTTGGCTTTACTGAGAGGAGTATCTCATGGAACTGAAGACCAGCCTTCATGAGACAGAAAAGGTGATGTAGCCTTTGGGAGGCACCCACCCAGAGGGAGGTTTTCCCCCCCATACATGAAGCACTGTATTTAGGGATGTGAGAATTTCCAGATTTTTTTTCTGCTGTTGCTATTCTCTTACAGGTACCAAATACACCTCCTGCCCCTTCTCCTCCATCCAGATGGCCCTCTCATCCCAACACCCTGCCTCTTAGCCCTTTTGCCAAAAAGGACAGAGCAAAAAGGTCTGGGAAGAGGTCTCTTTTTAATGGGCTACAGAGGTCAGAATTGAATGCATCTCTAGCAAAACCCCCAATGTTCCCAAAGATAATATTACCAGCCACCTTTTGGGCTGCCATGGAACTTCACAAATGGGTAACAGGAGAGCTCATCAGAAGGAAGATTCTAAGCACAGAGATAATTATTTACTAAACAAAAATCCTTCTATCCTTTCCAACCTTTGCCCCCTTCTATCATTAAACTCAAATGGGTTTCCACATCCAGGACCATAAAACTCAGAACTCACAAAAGGTTTTCTCCCATCAAATCCTTTTAAAACCCTTGTCAAATACATTGATGCCAATATTCCTGCCAGCAGGGACAGCTGGTCTTGCTGTCTCTTTATTTGACAGTGAGAATAATCGAGGCAGCACAGAAAGTTTAAAAGCCAGCATGATTGCTTTTGGCTGTCTAGTTTCAGATTTCTAAAGCTCTTTTTAATCAGCAGAAGAGAAGCGGTCTGGTTTGTGGGCATGTTGCATACTGCAGCTCTTAGGGATGTAGTAAGATCTGTGGATGTTCCTCTGTCTAGAAAATGTAAGCCTGTGTTTTAGGAGCCACTTACAAGCACACAGACACGACACTCCTGACCCACCGCACCGCTCCTGGGCCGCAGGGTGAGTTACAGAAGCTCAACAACCAAGCCCATTTGCTAACAGTCTCCTCTGAGCATGTGATGGACAGGACAAATTCTGGGAAGGGTGACACTATCTGTGTGCTGCTGAGTGACAGATGGCACAGCAGATCCAAAGCACAGAAGAAATGCATGAGACCCTCATCTCATGCTGCCTATCATTAACTACGCTCACATGTGCGAAGCATCTGTGACTTCTCACAGACATGCTTCCTGGTTTTCAGTTTCCTGGGGGTAAAATCCCTCTCTGCCCAAAAGCCCAAAGCCTCAAAGACAGATTCAGCCCTATGAACAGAGCTAGATGTTACAAGCGAGGTAAATGCATGTTCATGCAGAGAAGGTGTCCTTCTCTTTCCTGACATCTGCTACAGTCTCTTCCTGGCTCACAACTGATTGTTATCATTGCAAGAATACAAAATGAGGGATGCATTTGCCTCTGTGGCTTTGAGACAGCCTCAGGATCTGCTTTGCAAGGCCACCACACAGGCTCACAGACTGCAGGCAGAAAAGGCTTCTCTTACCAGCCCCAGGTGGTTGCATGAGAAGTTGATGCTTGTCAGAGAGGTGTTCTGAGCCAGGACCTGGGAGAACACTGCTGCAGTTGGCTCTGACAGGTTATTACTTCCCAGATGGAGGCACTTCAGGCTGGTGTTGGTCAGCAGGGCACGGCCGATCGCCTCCCCGCCTTTGTCCTCCACGAAGTTGAGGCGCAGGTTCAGGGAGGTCAGGGTGGAGCTCTCAGCCAGGCCTTGAGCAAGAGCCTGAGCCCCCAGGTGACAGATCTGGTTGTTACACAGATTGAGGGTTTCTAGTTTGCTGTGGCTGATCAGCTTGCCAATCGCTTGTGCCCCGTGGTCCCTGATGAGATTGTGGGACAAGTCCAGCTCCAACAAGCGAGGGTGATTCTGCAAGCTACGGGCCAGGAGCTTGATCTTCTCATCGTCCACTTTGCTTCGTGTCAGCTTGAAAACCTGTGGGCATAAAAACCAGGGTCACTACAACAGCCGAGGCTTTGGACTGAGCTTTGTACAAAACCATCATGGAGTTAAACCTATGGTCCACCAGACAGGATTCATCTCCCTTCACTTCAGACACCTCTAGCAAGCAGGCTCAAGTATTTGCTTTCCTAGTGGGCTGAAACTTCCAGAAAGCAGGGCATGCCACTGATGTCCCATGCCTATTCTACAGAAAAAGGGTTTGCCTCCTGGAAATGCCTGTTCCTTTCCTCTGACTGCACAAAATGTCTAACTGGGGACTAAATTAAAGCAAGATAAAGCTGTCAAAACATCTGCAGCAACTGGCAGCAGAACCCAGCCCAGATCACAGTCAAACCTGTCTGGATGAACATGTGCACCAGTGATAACCACAGAACAATGTCCTGTGTGCCTGGGGCATCCTAATAGCCACAAGAGAGGTAATTACTCTTCTGGAAGCCATATTTCCCAAAGTATGAGAGTCTGTGGGGAGTTCATCCAGCTCACTCCTGCTCCACTCTGGATAGCAATGCCCACTGATGTTTTGGAGGGGCTGAGTATCTGCACTATCCCTCATTGCTAAGGCAAGTGTGAGTGTTTCCCCACACTATTCTTGGGGGTCCTCTCTCCTCTGGGAGAGGCTGACATGCATTTACTGAGCAAAACTACCAAAAACTCCTTATGAAAAGCTCCCTCTGGACTTTTCCTCTCCTGTCTCCCAGAACTATATGAGAGTTAAAACAGTAGAGTGCTGCTGCCTCTTATGCTACAGGCAACAAGTTTTGTGGGAGGAAACATTCTTCTCACTGATCCCCAGACAACCCATTCTAACAAGGACATGGCAGAACAAGATACTCAGCACTAGGCCAGCAGGTTAACATCTCTGCACTCTGTCAGAGTCTGTAACTTGCAAAAGGAAGGGTGGTACCAGCAAGCAGAACTGATCCCGGTATTTCTATCCACAGGCAATTTGAAGATCTAGCTGAGGCAGTAAGGTTCAGTTTGGGGTATATTACTTTCAAGTTACGGCACATCCTCACGGCAGAAGCCAAGTTGGAGCAGTCCAGCTCAGTGAAGTTAAAGAGGTTCCACTCAAAGTTCATGCCACAGCTCTTCACATCATAAATGAGATGAAGCTCTTCAAGGTGAGGCAGAGAAGTAATGAGCTCTTTCAGGTTGTAGTGATGCTTGTAGACCTCACCCATTTCAGCCTCATCCTCTGCGTCAGAGAGGTCATGGCCCTCCTCCTTTGGATCCACCTGCAAAGGTGGCAGGAACTGATTGATCTCCAGTTTCCGCACGTAGTCTTGGCAGAGCGGGATGAGGTCTAGGACCTGGTCGGGGTCTGTGGTGTTAGGGATGAAAAACTTCAGAATGTTCTCCAGGTGACGTTCAAAGAACATCCGTTTCCAGCTGTCCCCGTAGTTGGACACGTCACACACTTGCCAGCGCTCCATACAGCACCTCTTCCAGTACTCCTCATGGCTTACTCTGTTGGCAGTCACAGAGAGTGGAAGGCTGGTGGAGAGCTTCTCCACCACCTTCTTTTGGTGCTCAGGCAGAAGATCATTCAAAATAGGGTTGTCTGGAAGAGATAAAAAGAATGAGAGGTTGGTCTGGGCATAGGAACAATTGCTGGCACTATGGTTCTGCCCTGGCCCCCAGCTGTGTGCCCATGCCCTCCCCTCTGATGGCACTGGCTCTCTCCTTGGTTGCCAGCAGCTGGAGCACAGAGCTAAGTTGGCAGAACACATGTAGGATTCATCTGTACATTTCCATGTATGATTTCTAACTTTTACAATGAAACATCAGTGCAATTTGGTTTACTCTCATAATAGTTGGGAACTGCACCAGACACTGTGCTCCCCATTTCAACTTGATTTGAATGCCAAAAAAATCTTGGTTTTATATTCAGGGCAGGAATTCGGTTCTCAAGAGAACTAATTCAGCCTTACAGTGATGGGAGAGCTTGGCCTGCCATTTGCTGAACTTTCTCCCTTTTGGTTTCTAAGCATATTGAAGAACAGTATTTGAGAACAACTGTGCGCTTTTCATGCAGGTCCTTGTGCCTATTTATCTTAATTCAAGCATTGGTCTTGTGGGGGGGCGTATGTGGCCTGAAGTTCGAAGTCCGGCTAGCTGAGGGTGAATGGCCGACGCCCCTCTGCAATTCCTGGCCAGCACCCCTCGGCGTCTGATGGCCTCGGGCTGCGCTGGCTGCGGACTGGCTCACACCGCTGGTATTGGCGAGGAACGGAGCTGACCACTTCACCGGGGGTTAGCGTCGGTTTATTGAAGGTGTAGCAGGATCCAACGTGGGGAAACCAACCGGGAAAGTGGCCCCGAATAGGGGGTGAAACAGGATTATAAAGGAGGGGGGTGGGTACAGGTGGAACCAATCGGGAAAGGTGAGGGGATGAAGTTCACAGAACTGACACTCCATGGAAATCAATAATCAAAAGGTAAGGGAGGGGTCCCGGGACCCCAGCCAACCAACACCTCCAGGGGAACGAAAGTTCTGGAAAACCAGGAGGAGTGGGGGGTGATTGACTGAGCCCAGGGAGGAGAAAAGATTTACTAAAAAGGGAAAAAGGGGCAGGAGAAGTTATATAACTTGGGTGACAGACACAGGGGTAACCATGGTAACCTAACGGACATCAGGGCTGTGGCGGGAAAAACTGGGGGGACAAAACCATTTTACACTTAATAGGGGGAAACAATACATAAATTGGGGAAATAACACAAGAAACTTAACAACACACTACAACAGGTCTTACCTCAAATTGATTCCTGCTCCTTTTAGCTGAGGCACACTCCTAGCTTTTAGGTCCACCTTGTTTAAATAAAAATTCTGTTTTCCCAGGTACTCTTTCCCCTGAGTCTCTTTCCCAATGCTTGCCCTAAGCTGTCTTGTCTGTCACAGCTGTCTTCTCTGGTGGAAGTTCTTTGTGCCCAGAAATGCCAGAGAAAAGCCACGTGTACTCACACCATGAATATTTGGTCATGCATACACAGTTGTATTGAGTAACATAAATCATCAGTGAAGAAACTTACCTGTGCATGGGAAACCAGATTATTAAACACAAAGTAGGATTAGCTTTATAGTTCCCCAATTTCTGGAGCATTCCCTTCGTAAGGACACTGACAGTTTTACCACAGCCTCTTCCTGGACTCTATTCCAGTGTGCCACAGCTGACACTGCGGTGACCTTCTCTGCGAAGTCCCATGACACAAGCAGAGGTGGGACACGTATGGGCAGGGCTGGGCTAGCTTCACTCAGGCTCACTCAGGCCCCACTGTGGGCAAGGTGCAGCCTCACAGCTCAGGTAACAGCACGAGGGTCCCCATTAAAATGAGCACACAGATTTTATGTGTGCACAGTGCAGGTCCAATGCAATTGGCATTAAACTGACTGATCAGGCTGCTGGGACTGCAAGGTTGTCCCAGCTCAGACCCTCAAGTACCTTCAGCTCCTGGCATAAGGCAGCACTAAGTTCCTTTGTACTATCTTACAGTCCCAGTGCGGACATAGCCTTAAAACTATCTTTGGTCTTTGCTGCCACTTCACTGAGTCAGCCAAAAAAACAGGCCCTTCTTCTCCCCCTCCCAGTCAGTTCTTTCTCAGATGAGACACGCTTCTTCTGTTTTGCTGTGTTTCATCAGTCCACCTGCTTCAAAAGCACATTCCCTGCCTGAGGATATAACTTGTCACATCACCACCAAAAGCCATGGAGGAGGGCTCAGCCTGTGAGTACAATACTGAGATGATAGCTCCTTTGGGCAGGAGCAATTCTGCATCTCTTTGTACAGCACTCAGTACAACAGGGCCCCATCCTCGAGCGCTACCCTAACGTCTGTACGAATCAAGAGCAGGAAACAGCAACTGCACAGCCCCAGTCATGGTTGAGGTGAGTCCAGAAGAGCATGGATGGAAGAAGATGTGATAGAACAAGGTCAGTACAGATTCACATCCTGGAGTGCAGCCCAGAGGACTACAGCCATCCCTGGAGTGTACAGATACATAGCAACTAAACAGTTTGTTTAACTGGCTGCCCAAGGGGATATTTCTGCCCATCTGCTCCTCTGGCAGGGCTGGGTGCCACACTGCCTTTCAGATGCATCTGCCTGCCTTGGTGACCCTCTGCTCTCTGGGACTGACCCTCCTTCCACGTGTCCTAGAGTCAATGTGCTCCCACTTACTTTCGAAATTGTGAGCGATGTGCTGGAGGCAGAGCTCCGTGAGGGGGGGGACAGTGACCAGGGACCAGCTGAGATCGTCGGTGATGCAGCGGCGTGTGTAGAATGAGACATCAGTGAGGCTGGCCTGAGGTGGACATGGTGAGGGAAGGGATCTGCTCTTATCACCAGCTTCTGGCTGCTGCATCCTTGCTCAGGACCTACTTCTCCTTCAGGAGAAGCAAGGGGAAAATTCCTTGAGAGTCACCACTAAATGGTTACCTGCAAAATAAAAAGGCAGCTTTAGAAAGAAGCTGGCAACATTAATGGTCAGCTCACACTGCTCTCCTGTAACACACTTGCCCTTTGCCTGCCACCTTTGCTTTGGACTGGAAGCACTGCAGCCAAACAACTATTACTGAGCCTCATCTTTATACCCTGCCCTGTGCAAAGAGGTCTCTAGGCACCACATACAATAATGAGATAATAACGTGGTGTTAATTCAGAGTGCTGTTGAAGAGGATGGACAGGAATTGATTGTTTACTGCCTTTTCCAATAAAAGTAATAGGGGAAGCTGGCAAGAGCTAGGCTTAAAGCAAAGGGTTCTTCACACAGGCTGCAGTTGAACTGGGGAATTCCTTGCCACAGGATGCTGCGGATGTTAGGAGTCTGCAGACTCTAAGAAAAGTCCATGATAGAGAAACCCTTTGAGAAATGATGAAATACACAGAAGTCATGTGGCTCAGTGTGAGCAGCTGAACACAGCTGGAGGTGGGGAGAGTGCTGGAGGAAAGAACACATACTTGCATTGTTTTTCTGCTCTTCTCCAGGTGTCTGCTTCTAGCCATTGTCAGAGATGGGTTTTTGGGCCAGCTATCCCCTGGTTTGATCTGGTATGTCTGTTCTTATGACTCTCTAAAGACAGATGCTTTACAGATGAATACATTTAAGTGTATTCTTTTCCTGCTTTTCTCCATTATTCTCTGGCTGAACTCCTTCCAAACATCCATTAACTGATGAGATGGGTCAGACCTGTTCAGACCACACTGAGCCTAAGCAGATATGAGCTAAAAGAATCAGTCTGGAGCAGAAGGAAGGATGCCTGGTCCTATTAACTTTGCAGAGCTTTCCCAGACCAAAGTTTTCCATTGGCTGTTACCTATTCCAGCCTCAAGGCCAGTGCTCTCAGAATCCCACACGTATGGTTATTGCCTGGAAGTCCTAATGGTTCTCTAACCAGCCAGTCTGAAAGAGGCAGAAAAGACACCAGGAAAGAAGCATCCACTCGAGTTTTGGGTTCCACAAGAGCACCTAGGTCTGGTGAGCACCCCCCAGGGCATACAGACCCATGCTGATCCTTACTGGGGCTAATGGGACTTAACAGGGCTGCAGCACAGGGCTGGGCAGTTTCAGGCTGCAGGACACCTAAAAGAAGCATGAGGCAGAGGTGGATGGCAGCGCCAGAGGTGAGATCTTCCTGCAAGACCAAGAGGATATCTCAGGGCAGTGGTGGCCTTGTACCAACAGGATCAAAGGATCCTGTGGAAGGATAACTGCCATGTAGTATCTTTGGCCACCATATCCCTCACCTGAAGGGTGGTTTGATCCCAACCAGCTCCTCCTTTATGAGGGATGTGATCCAGACAGTGGTCCCTAGATGAACCACCTTAGTCCTTCCTTCCCCTGCACAAGGTTGCTCCTTTCACCTCTGCCTTCCCAGCTGATGCTGCTTCTGCCCTCTCCCTGAAAGCTTCGGAGCTGGCTTTGCTAGTGTTACTCCCTCTGCTCCGTTCCCCTCCAAAAGGCATCTGAGGAAGGGCCTGCAAAAGAGGGAAGAGATCTGTGAAATGCTGAGGTCTAGAAGAGTGGAGCAAATTATTCATGCTGTAAATATGGCTATGTAAAAAAGGCTTCTTCAAATGCACTTGAGGCAGGCCTGAGAGGCACAGTTGGGAAAGGGTGGGGATGGCAGAGGCAGGGCATTCTCTGAGCCAAAGCAGGAGGATGAAGAGTGCCAAGGACAAGGAAGCTGTATTTCCTGGGAGGCAGTATTGTACAGATGACAAAGGTAAAGGCTGTAGAAAAAGGGAGCCTGATCTGATGAAGGGTGGAAATGGGGAGAGGAGTGAGTGTTAGGCAGCTGTGAGAATGCTGGGAATCCTTTCCCTGCAAAGGTCCTTGTGCCTGCGGAAGGTGCTATGATGATAGGTCACCTTTCAGGGGGAAAAGAAGAGACCTGATTCTCCACAGCACACTAACCCAGCTGAGGCCCAGCTCCTGGTGTGCTCGATGGACTTCTATGGAAGGGCAAAACACAGCCAGAAGGCAGTGAGGTGGCATTAATAGAAGTGACTGGGAAAATTGTTTTCTCCTTGCTCAGTCCTTTGTACTATTCAAAAAGCATCTGTGTCATTTTGTCCCCCAGGCCAATCACAGCTGATTGGAGCTTCTGATGGCTTTCCTGACCTTTTGGTAACAATCATTAAAAGGCAGCGGTTGGGGAGAGCCAGTGCAGCATTGATGGCCTAGGATTATTTCCTGTTTGCTCCAGGAGGTTATGGGATTGCCTGTTTACCCATGGCAGGTTGATTTTCAGAGGGTAGGTAACCCATGACACATGCAGGGCTGCCAAATGGGCTCCAAGAGTCCAGGCAGGAGACATAGCTGCGCTGAGGCAGTGCTGCCCAGGCTGCTGAGAGGTTTTCCCTTCATCTGAGCCCGAGAGCAAGTCAGCTCAGCTGACTCCACCATGCCCACTTGTCATTCACTAGAAAGCCAACAGGAGCAAGGCTGCAAAGCATCCAAATCAACCCCATGCCTGCTGCCAGGTCTGATGCTGAGCCACTGCTCCCAATACATCCAATCCCTCCACACCAGCGTGGTGAGCACACCTGCCAGGTGCCCTTAGCACCAGGGAAGAGCCTCCTTCACAGCTCACCCCCTCTGCTTTGTCTGCAGGAGTCTCACCCAGCCAGAGCAGAGACTCTAAGCCAGCTTCCAGAGTCAGGTTTGCCAAGCACGTATTTAAGCACAGGAGTAGTGCCATAATTCACTATCAATAAACCAAGCCAACACTGTTAATGCACACTCCTTCCCACCCACTCTGCATACACATCAGTCACCTATCCTAAAAAGGATTTATTAGACAATATACAGTGAACAGAGCCATGTAGCAAATTCCCAGTTTTTGTCATTTAACACCCAGATCAGACTGAAAAGTAAATAATGCTTGAACTTCTTAAAAAAATAAGGAAATCACACATCCCTTCCCCAAGAGGAACTGACAGAAATCTACTCACACAACCAAATTATGCTGCTACTAACATGCCTTACAAACCTTCTTCAACTAATCCTGTTTTGATCTGGAAATAAAAGATTTTTGCTCTTTTCATTCACACCAAATCCCAGAGAGACCAGAAAAAAAAGAGCTGCATGGAAACTGGTGACCTTTGGCTGATGTTCCTACCAGGATTACAGAGATACAAAAAATGGAACAACAGTAAACACTGTGCTTACTGGAGAGTTTGTAAGAGCAGGATAAATTATTTCAGAGGGTGGTTATGCCCCAGCCAAGACTGCATTTGCACTGAAACTCTGCCTGCCCATTAATTGAGGAGGCTCTTATGCCACTGCAGCAGCACCCTGAAAATGCCAGTTGTTCTGCAGGTGTGCCAACCTTAATGCTATTATGTGTAGTCCAGGCAAGTGATCCTGAGTCTGGATAACACCACTGATCCCACTGACACCCGTGGGGACTTGCCATGCTCTGTGGCACCTCCATGGGCTAATGCTAAGAGTGCATTAGGACACCGTGTTGCAGTCTAAGTCTGGGCCTGAGACACTGCAATGGGCTTTGAGTGAGTTAAAAAAAAAAAAAAAAGAAAGCCAAATGAAGAATCTATTTAGCTTCAGATATAATGAAATTTGTCTGCAGTGGGAGATTGGGCAGAGTGAGGCCAGCTGGCCGTTTGGGAATTTGGTTAATGTCACCACTGTAATCCTGGCGGTGTGAAGGGCCAAAACTGTGCTCCCGCATCTCTGTCAGCGCGACCTGGGAAGGGCCACTGCCCCAGTGGGATGTCAGAGAACCCAAAACTCAAAAAAGCATTGCACATCGCAGACTCGGCCACTGCGCGCAGCCGCCTCTGCCGAGCCGGTCCCCGGAGGCTCGGAGAGGGCTCCCTTCCCCAGAGGGCAAGGAGAACGCCTGGGTGCCCCGCCAGCCCAGCTCCGGGGGATGCCGGCCCTGCGCTCCCCCCGCCAGCCAAACTCCTCTCCAGAGACCCCGAGAGGGACAGGAACTCATCGGCGCGGCCGCTTCGTTACGAGCCAGGCCTGCGAACCGCCGGGAAGGGCCGCTCAGGGGCGCTGGGTGTGCCCAGAGCTCCGAACCCCCGGGAAGGGCCGCTCAGGGGCGCTGGGTGTGCCCGGCCCTGCGAACTGCCGGGGGAGGCCTGCTGTGGGGCGCTGGGTGTGCCCAGAGCTCCGAACCCCTGGGAAGGGCCGCTCAGGGGCGCTGGGTGTCCCCGGACCTGCGAACCGCCGGTAAGGGCTCGGTCAGGGGCGCGGGGTGTGCCCAGCCCTGCGAACCGCCGGGGGGGGTCCGGGACGTGAAACGCATGGGTCCCTCCCGGCACCTGTGCCTGTGGGATTCGGCTGCCGGCTCTGTCCTGCTGCTGCGGGGCAGGGAACGGAGCGGGACCAGGACTAGCCCGGCCCCTGCGCTCGCCACGACCGCTGTCGCCACGGACGCGGCCGTTGCCGGGGCGGGGCTGCCGCGGGCCGCGACCCCCGGCCGGGCACGCGTGGGGCTCGGGACAGCCGGGCCCGGGTGCGCGGCCCGGTCCGAGCCAGGCCCAGGCAGGGCGCCGGGCTCCCTTCATGGGCCTCCCCGGCTGTCACCGGGCCTGCCCGCTGCCAGGGCATGCGGGGCGCCAAGAACCAGCGGGAAGGCAGAGGGACGGGATTTGGGATGGGCTCTCCCGTCACCCCGCCCCGTGCAGCTGCTGAAAATTAGTGCCGGGGGGAGTAGGAGCCCCCTCTTGCAGCACACAGGAGATGTGTGAGCTCATCACCATGCTCCACGAGGACTGGATGGGGAGGGAGCATTTGGCGAAGTCCCGGACACTCCTGCAGCAGCAGCAGCAGCTGCTGTGGCATCATGGAAAGAATGGGGCAAGGTCTGCAATGTGAATGGTTCAGTACCAGTCAGTATTCAAAGGATGAATACATTGCTATCCTCAAGATACCCGTTTCCTTGAAAGTTTGTATGGCTAAATGTACGCTGTCTGTGCCTGAAATGGGCTTGCTTCAGGGCCTCATATTTTGGGGCAGACGACATCACAGGCAGGTCTGAGGAGGAGGAAAGCAAATTTGAGAACTCCACTGATGGCAAGAAGATCTTGGTCCATCTGCTCCATGTTCGTCTCTTCTCCTCGACCTGTTCATTTTTCATTCTGTTAAGCATCCTCTATAGACGTGGGGAAAGACCAGAATCCTCATCAAGACAAACATCATGCTGTGGAATATAAAGAGTAAACAAGGGGATGAAAACATGCATCTCCTCTTTCCCATTTCTCAGATCTAAGCATTGCAGTATTTGCCAGGGTATTTCCAGCCTGAGACAGGTTTTTCTTTCACTCCTTTGGAATGCTGATGTAGCGGGCACAAGAGGAGTGCAGCCAGCCTGTGCCCTGTGGGAGCATACATAACACTGGTGCCAGCTCTCATGACAGTCCTGCAAGTCCCATAATAGCTGGCAGTTTTAGGAAGCTGTGCTGACTTTCATATAAAATTTCCCTCCTGGTCATGAAGAAGATGTTAAAAGCATGATCCCAGATCACCCCAAAGGCTCAGCAACAAAACAATAAATGCAAAGAGGCATGGATTAAAAAAATGGATCAAGACTCTGAGGCTTCCTTTGTGAATTTCAAAGATGGAAAGTTAGACCTTGGCTGCAATGTACTTCTTTTTCTAGGTGTGGCCTGATTCTGTCACTCAGCTCCCCAGAAGTCAGTGTCACTGCCTGTGAGTCAAGCTGGTGTTTAGCACAGTGGGGTGGTCAGAAGTCTTGCAAAGCCCTTCACAAACGCTGGCCTCACACTGACCATGTTACTCCTGGGAACACATCTCCGGGGCTTTTGAGACCTTGAAAAGCAGAAATGAGAGCAACATAAAGCCAGGGACATTTTCTCTTGCACTGATTTCCATGCACACATTCCGTCAGACTCCTGAATTGCAAAAGAGATAACCAAACCAGATCCACAGAAATAGCACCCCTAAATTACCTGCATAACAGTGATCAGTTTCTGAGCTGAGCCTTCAGCAAGCATCAACACTGAGGTTTTTAGCCCACCTCATGGACAATATAATGGAAATGTCACGTTTTGGAGACTTCACAGTCCAAAGGAGCTCAGCTGTGTCTACCCAGTCACTGATTCCCAGAGACACCAGTGCCCAATATTGCAGTCAGTTGTCAAAATGGATGCAATCAGGTGTTGAATCATATGCTGAAAAGAAGTAGTGGTAGTCCAAAAATAGCTGTGTTAAATCTTTCTCTACCTTAGCATTTATTTCCAGTGGGAAATGTAGACATTAGTGTTGTTCCCAGTGGGGTGTGCAGTGGCTGTTGCTCCTTAAATGCTGTGGAGTAGGGATGCAGGGTAAAACATTGCATCCATTCCCATTCCCATCCCCACTGTTGACAGCTGAGAGTGAGGATGAGGGAAGGTGCTGCTTCCTGGCCCCAGTGACTAAAGCACTGTCCTACCAGCAGACCCCAGGTGCCCTCGGTATCCCTCCAGCTACCAGCTCTCAGATTTCCCCTAGACAGCACCTGTGATGGTGTTATGCATTATCAGCTCTTCCAGCTTTGCCTGGAGTTGGAGGACAGTGTAACAACAGTCAAACCTCAAATCACAACAAATAAATTGGACAGGAGCCAGGTCCTGCAGTGCCTTGTGTGGGAGGAACACGTCCCACAGGGCATCTTCTGCTGCTAATGTGAAGATTCAGGTGCTGTTCTGGAAACAAAGCTGTGGCTTTGGGGTGACAACCTTTTTTAGTGTCCCAGCATGATGGACTAGAAACATTATCCTCCCTGGCTTTGCCCAGCCACCAACACATCCTGCAGCCAAGCATTTCTGCTCCACCTCTCCATCTTCCTCTCTCTTTCCTTCTCTCCCGTTACACCAGCAGCAGCTGTCTCTTCAGGGACTGCAGGAGCACATCTGGTGAGCTTTCTGCCCACAGCGAGTAGCAGGCTGTTTATTTACAGTGGCAGCTGGAGGTAGAAGGAATGAAAAAAACCCTCTCTCTCTGCATGTGTCCTCCTGGTCAGCCCTGCTAGTGCATCTCCTACAGCCTGCAGTGTCCTCACATCACACCATGATGGCCAGAAGTCACCACACTAGTCCAGGATATCATTTCATGTGAGTGCTGTGCTCCATGTGGGGCAGCCTCTCTAGCTGATGCCTGCAGCGAGGCAACCTCCATCTGTCAGATGTGGTTCATCTCTCTGTGGGGAAGAACCGTGGGCACAGCTGAAGGTCAGGTTTGAGAGGAGCCTGTTGGTGTTTGATGTCTGCCTGACACCAAAGGGACTCACTAGGGCAGGAGTCAGTGAGGTTTGTCCTCAGCACTGGAGTCTTCTTTCATTAATGGCTTCTATCCTTTCAGCGAGGAGCACAGAAAGTTGCCAAAACTGGGCAGGACTCAGAAAATTGAGGATGCTGAGGAGCAGGGACTGGCTCCAAAGCTCTATTTCCAGGCCCTCCTCTGGCTGGCTCCCTGCAGCTCTTGCTGGAAAACACTGTTTACAAGCAGCCAGCAGTTCCTGGAGTCCTGGGGGAAGCAGCAAAACAAATGACATCCTGGAAGGAGGAAAATTGCCCCTGTACAGCCAGTGCTGAAGGATGGGGGAGCAGGATGCTCCCTGGGCTGCTGCTCTCCCAAAGCTTTCTGCTCTCGCTGGGTCGCAGTAGGAACCATGCAGCTGCTGAGGGCTATTAATAGATGGGGAGAACGTGGGCTCTTTTTCCTACTGCTTCCTGGGATGAATGGTAATTACCCTTAATGAGACTGGATTTGGTTCTACCTCCTACCTTCCAGCCCCCTTGCCTGCGCTGGCAGGGAGAGCCCAGCCCATCTGCTGCCTGCGCTGGCTCTGTGGGGAGCAGAGCTTGGCAGCAGGAGTGGAGGCTCATCTCCCCAGGACGTGCCCCAGGCCCTGCTCGTGGGTGCTGGCTCAGGGCAGGAGGCAGAGCCTGCCAGCTGACAGGCTGCAGCAGCTCCCCCCAGCCTGGCCTTTCCAGTGCTCACAGGAGCCCTGTGGGGGCTGAGATAAATGATCCCACCGCAGGCTGAGGGTGCAGCTGGCTTGGATGCTCTCTCTTTGAGATTAATTAAAGAAACAAAACAGGGGAACAAATCATCAGGGAATCTGACCTGTTGCCATGGTTGGCATCCCCATCATCATGCATCACACCAAGGTTTGTGAAAAGGGGTATCCTTCCTCCCTTGCTGGTGCAAAACCAGCCCTAAAGTATTCCTGGTCTTGCCCCCCATCTTCCACAGGGCACAGTCTAGCTGCCATTGGGTTAATCAGGGTATGACCTGCACAAGTGGGATGGTTTTTTTTCTTCTCACACCACCATGCCTCTGGCCTGAACTCTGAAGCAGAAAAATGTCCTTCATTCAGATAACTTCAAAATAATACTGATAAATAGTGCAGGAGGTTTTCTTCATCCACTGGGAGGCTGTGCCTCCTAGGAATCACCTCCAAGAAGATGGATGCAGATGTTAAATCTTTCTTGTACATCCCAGACTCTGTCTCTGGGGCAGGATATCCTCTGCACTAGTGTTTGCCCATGATGCTTGGTAAGGCTGCACTTCACAACCCCACCTCTGTGCTGTCCTTCCTATCTGAACAACCACGCTGCCTCAATGACTCTTTACCCCTCCCTGAAAACTTAGATTTTTCCTTTCTTGGTTCAGCTTAGCATCTGGTAGCACTTTAAACCATGGGAACCTCTTCCCTTCACTGACCCTTGCTGCTTGCAGCAGGGCAAGAGGTAAAAGGCTGCCCCATCTTGCCAAGCTGAAACTTCCCAGGCAAGACAGTTTATTTGCCTCTTAGTTTTTAATTAGTTTTTTTCCAGATCATATGTTTTCTTGACTGAATCAAAGAAACCTTCCTGCAGGCAAGATCTGTGATCTGCGCCCAGGGACCTCCTGGTTCCCATTTGCAAACCCCTGCCTCCTTGCTTCTGGAGCCCTCTCTTTTCCCCTCTCTCCGAGATCCCTCCAACGTCAGACCAGAAGTTTCAAGTCCCTCTGCTGACTCCCACTCAGCCCCTTGTGTTGCATCCAAGTGCCAGATGGCACTCTAGGATCGAGAAGGAGCTGTGCCAGGCTCCCCTCCCTTTCTCTCCACCCTTCAGTCTAGGGAAAAGAGAGAGAGAAACAGCACTGCCAGATTTCAGGCTGCCGTGTTTGTGCCAGCTTCTGTGGTCTTCAGCCCCACTTCCAGCAGGATTGACATGGGAGGTACTGGCACAACCCTGGAGCAAGGGGTGGGTGCCAGGGAAGAGAGGACCTACTCTGAAGCTCCCCTCTGTGCCCAGCTCTGGGTTTTAATTAACAACCAATGCTGAGGACACAACCACAGCCACCGCTTCCTCCATGCTCCCCCTGCCCTGCTTCCTTCTTTTCTTGTTGGAAAATGTCTTGTTTGTCTGGGGTTGTTGGCCAGCACTGTGTAACTGCCTGCAAAGGTCTGCAGGTCTGAGGGTGTAGCAAGCTCCTCTTGGGCAGGACAAGTGCCCAGACCCCCTGTATTGAAATGAGGAGGAGGAGAGGAAAAGCAGAGCAACTGCCCTGCTAGAAAGTGGATCACAGAGGCTGTGGGCAGCAGAAACATCCTGTTTGTGAGTCCTGCTGGGAGCATGGGGTTGTGTTTGGACAGCAGAAGGAATTTGGGGAAGATGTGATCAGATATTCCTAGCCTTTCTGCTTTAGATAGCTGGGTGAGCACAGTGCCTGCTGCTTTTGGCTCAGAACTGGCTGGCCCCTTGAATAAACCCTCCTTTCCTGGAGGGACTCTGGCACTTTTTGCTGGCTCTTCTTGATGCCCAGGGATGGGCATCTCCATTAGTACTGCCTCAGCTCTAGGGTCTCTGCTGTCACTGCTGTGTCACAGCAGTCCCCACAGGTCCTGTCCCTGGAGCATGTGTCTCCTCACTGCCAGGTTGCTGTCACTCAGCTCCATGGAGGGAGTCCATGGGGACTTGGCTCCTTAGTAGAGTCCAGGAGGAGACATGCGCAGAAGATATAAGATGCATCCTGCTGCAGGAGGGCTGGTGATTAATACAGAAACACTGATCACTGAGATTTTGCTAGCCTTCCTCCGCAGTTCCTCCTGAATGGGGTGCTGTTGTGTCCTTGCCAAGGATGGCAGCTGTGGCCAGCTTCCCTTGGCTGTGCTGGTCACATTCTGCCCTGCCCTGTGCACCTGGCTGCAGGGCTGTGTGACAGGGAGATGTGGCATCACCACTCGGCCAGCCTGGCACTGGCCATGTGAGCCAAGCTGGAGTGCCATGTGGGAGAAGAGAGCTGGCTGCATATTTGCTTGGAGGAGGGAAAGCTTCTAGTTAGGGACTTCTATTCCTGTCTGGGCTTGTTGCAGACTTCACGACATTCAGAGCAGGTGTGAAGCTTTTCCCTTACCAGGCTGGGGATGAGAGTTAGTGGGAGGCTGTTTTCCAGCACTCTCATGGAGATGAACCATTGGTTTTACATTGGTCTCTTTTTTTCCCACAGGATGGTCCATGATTTGCATTTTAGCTTGTGACTCTGTGTCATTCCCTTCCCTGCCCCAATTTCCACCTCTCCTTGTTGTGCTGTATTTAGATAAATCCAAGTGCTTGCAACAGGGTAGGTGCTGTAGAGGGGCGTGAAGCAGGATCAGGTCCTACAGCACAGGCAGTGCACCATGAGATTTTGAAAATTCCAGAGGAGGCAGGGCATCATCCTTCCCTTGTTTGGCCACCAGAAAGCAGCTGAGAGGTCCAGGGTCCTTGTTATATTTGAAATGAGGGCGTCCTCCCTGCTTGCCTTATTTACCTTCAAGGCCAGCTGGGCTGTGATATCCTTTGCAGAGGGAACAACCAACTACCCTCACAAGTAGACATCCCTTCCCTTGGAGGCTGGGGATGCTCCCTGGAGTCTGACCCACAGAAGAAGGAGAAGACTGGGAGGGTGTCAGCTGGGCTGTGTGGGCTGGGGATGTGGGGGCACATGGAGAAGGAGGCACATTTTCCCTCTCTCAGACCCTTGGTCTCTCCCAGGAGCAGCTCCATATAATATATCTTGTAGCAGGAGTTGCAGGGCCTGCTGCAGGGCAGCTTGCAGGAGCACAGGGGGGCCTGTTCTCCCCATGACAGCCAGAACAGCGTTGGGGTGGTGGCTGTGGTGGCAGTCGGACACTGATGGGACAGGACAGCCGGGAGCCTGCGCACCCGAGGACTGCTGAGTTGACGCTGTCCTTTGGTGCCCTCTCCCCATCCCAGCAGAGCCCAGCCCCGGTAGGGCTGTGGAGCTGCCAGCTGCCATCACTGTCCCTCCAGAGCCATGCTCTGTGACAGATCTGCTTCCTGCTGCTGTGCCCAGTTCCCAGGCACCCCCTGGCCTCACTGCAGGACACGGGGGCCATGGCACAGCCAGGGTCCCCTTGGTGTTCCCTTGCAGGGCTCGGCTGGTGGAGCAGGGCCCTGAGGCATCGTGCTGTGTGCTGGAGGGAGCTGGGTGCACGCTGCCAGATGCCCCCCTGCAGCTCTCTGCCACTGCCTCCCTGAAAGCCTCTGCTCTGTGTCTGCAGCATCGCAGGCCAGCTCATGGGGAGCCACTGGGCTTCCCTCCTCTGCCCCGTTGCTGCATCTGGGTCACACTGGCAAAGGGAGCTGGACTGGCATGCTGCAGGCTCTGCCTGCAGCTGCTGAGCCAGGCTCTCTGGAAACCCTACACTTGAGGATTTGTTCAAGGGTCAGAGATTGCCTGATGCCTGCAGGGTGCTTTTGAACCTACAAGAAGCAACCTGGACTGTTCCCAAGGACTTCTGCAGTGCCAGCAATGTGCCAAGCCCAGCTGCTGCCTCTGTGCCTGGTCTGTCCCTGAGTTATGCCCTGTGGTGCTTCCTCTGGACCAGTGTAAAGCTTTTCATCCCTGATTCTAAGTCCAGCTGTCCCCCTCCACTGTGAGGCCTCTGGCTCTGCCTGCTAGGGCCAACTCATCCTGCTCAGCTGTGGTTTTTGGCTGCACTGCTTGGTGGGTCTCTCTTCTTCCATCTCCCTGGCTGGGTGCCCAGGGTGATGCTGCTTGCCCAGCGCTGGGAAGCCCAGCTGCAGAGCCCTCACTTGCTGTCTTTCCCACAAAGAAATGCCAGTGTGCAAGCTCCATTGCCCTCAGATGTGGAAGGGGGGGTCTCTTCTCCCAGGCCCTGCCTCTGGTAGGGAGGGATGGTGCCCGTGGGGGCGACACCCCAGCTCATCCTGATGCTGCAGTGCTGTGAAAGCCCACACCTCTTGGGGCAACCAGCTCCAGCAGGAAACTCTCCTGGCTCTCTGGATGTCCAGTCTGTTCCAGGTGAGTGATTCCTGTGTTTCTAACAAGGCAGGGAAAGAAAATTAAAAGCCCAAGTGAGCAAAGCAGCCAGGCTGAGCCAGGAAACATCAGAAATGCCTCTGTCAACACTGCAGCTGAGGGAAGCAGGCAGGCAGGCAGCTTCTTAATTATTGATGGTGCTTATAAATAAATGCTGGGGTAGGGAGGAGAAGGTTATAACAGAGCAGAGGAGCCACTTCTGGGTGGGGGAGGGAACATGAGAACTTGCTTGTTTTAAAGGTCATTTAGTTTTGCCTCTGTTTCCCCTTTTTTCTGTAAAACTCGGTGATATTTGAGTTGGTGGATTATCTTCCCTGTGCATCTTCTTCTTGCACCTGCCTAACCTGGCCATCCAGGAGGAGGAGAGGGGAAAGACACTGGTGAGGGCAGTGAGAGAAAGAAGGGGGAGGGAGGGAGGAAACACTGTGTGGAATGTGGGACAAACAGGCAAACCAGGAGACAACGAAATTAGTAGAGCAGCAAATCCCAATCCGAGTGTAAATAATTTTTCACCATGTGAAAAGAAGGTCTACGTAGGCTCAGATTTATCTTCCTGTTCCTGGAGCTCAAGCCCAGGCAACCTCTGATGTAAGGCAAGAGGAAAGTGCGTGACATGAGGCTGGGCAAGGACTAGAAGGAGAGGCAAGATCCTTGTTGGGGACTGGAATAGTAACCCACTGTCTGCACAGCCTCAGGGACATTTGCAGCAGGCTCTGGGTGGTGTGTCCCAGAAAAACCAGACTATCTGATGGCAATAGTTCTGGGATAAGGATCCCACAACCAGCTGAAAACACAGGTACTGCAGAACTTTGAGACTGACAGCCCCCACAGGAATCTTAAATTCCTATGGGGGAGCTTTGTGCACGGTAGGACTTCACAACTTGGTCTGAACCCCTCCAGCTCACAGAAGTGAACACACAGGCACTGGGTGCACAATGGAGCTCCTTCTAGTCTACACCACAGCAGACTCTACAACAGGGTCATCTTCCATCCTCCCCAGTCTCAAGGGAGCCACTGTAGGTGGTGGGCAGCAGCATCCCAGTGCTGGGGCTGGTTGTGAGTGCAGCTTTGGGTGCAGTTTTGTTCATCCTTCCACTGGAGCCTGCCATGGTTACACACCTGCAGGATAAGCAGCTCTGCAGTGCCCAGGGGATGCAGCAGCACATGGCTCTCTGGATGCAGACTGGGTAACATGCATGAGAGCCTCACTGCATTTCCTCTGTGCTGATACCCTGGGACCCCACAGCCACCCTCCAGTGACCCAGAATGACATCAATCAATCAAAATTCAGCCCTCGATGGAAATGGGCGGCTCCTGGCCAGGAGGGTGGGCTCCATAGCAAGGTGCTCCTGACAATAGTTGGGATGGTGATGGGGAGGAGATGTAACGGGAAGCAGAAGCATTCTCCCAGTCCTGTGGGTGCACCAGGTGCGTTCTGGAGGAGGGAGAAGCTTTGGGTTGCAGCTGAGCAAGTCACGCTTCTCTGCAAGCGGCATGGAAACGCCAGCTGCAATCCGGGCTGAGGAGCTGAATGCAAAGTGCTCTGGCACAGGGAACCAGCTGGCCGTGAAGGGCAGGCAAAGGCGGGCTGCTGGGATTCCCCAGGAAATGCCTCTCCCACCTCCTCGCCGCTCGGCTCGCTGCTATGGACAGCGTTCTCCTGCGGTGCAAACTTCTCTTCCCCAAAAATGCTCCCCAAAAGTTGGGGACGCAGAGCTGGAGGGGTGATTCACCCAGGGGGCGTTCCTGCCCAGCCCATGGTGCCTGTCCCACAGCTGAACACCTCTAGCACAGAACCATTCCTCTCCTTTCCCAAACATCTGGGATGTAGGAGGTGAGCAGCAGCACCAGCTCGACACGGCCCTGACTGCTCCTGAGATGGGAAATCTCGCCTTGCCATGGCTGCTGGGTCCGTGGTTCCTCTCCACAGCCTCGTGTGTGCTGTGCAGCAGCTGCCCACGAGTTTTTTTCTGAAAAATCCCCTCACCAGGATTTCTTCTCCTGAGAAGATGAGAAGCCTCAGCTTCTCCATGTTTTGCTGCTCTGGAATGTGGTCTGGAGATTGTTTATCCCAACATGTGAATTGTTTTAATTTAATGACCAACCATGGTCCATCTCTGTCGAGGCTCTGAGGAGTCATGGGTTTTTCTTTATCATTCTTGCGAAGCTTTCTGATGTATCCTCTTTCTTTAGTATAGCATAATATAATATAATATAATATAATATAATATAATATAATATAATATAATATAATATAATATAATATAATATAATAATACATCAGCCTTCTGAGAACATGGAGTAAAATTCTCATCTCTCACCTCGTCCTGGGGACCTCACAAACACCACAAGTGTTGGCTGCTGCAGGAACAGGGAGCCTGTGGTGCAGGGGAAGAGTCTGCAAGTGTAACCCACAATTCCAGATATATGCATGCCTGGGTTCCTGGATTACAAGCATAATCCATGTGTGGTGTGACCAGTTCAGTGCACACTATCACTGTGCATGTACAGTCACAGAATCATAGAACAGTTTGGATTGGCAAGGACCTTTAAAGGTCACCTCTAGCTCCCTGCCCCGGAGGTCTCTCCCTCCCTGCAGGGCTCAGCTTGGACATGCTACATTATGTTCAGTGTCACTGGGAGATGGCTGAGCACCACATCTGATGGACCAAGCCCCACAGCTTTTGAGCCTGTGGCTCAGCATGCTGTTAACATCCTCTGCATGGCTCAGCTCTGCTACTACCACAACAATCCCAGGACCTTCCTGAAGCGAGTCCTGTGGCACTTAAGGTGCAGCATGTCACGGTCCTGCATCAGCCTGTCCCAAGGCTTGGGAAGGCAGGGGTGCCTAGGGAGAGCTGGGTTTCTCCCTGACACTGTGTGCCAGCCTCCCAGGCTACTGAGAGTGAAACTCTGGAGCAAAGTGTGTGAGAAGAGAGATGCAAGTGCTTTCTGCTCCCCTTTTGCCAATGTCATGTAGCTGCTTGGGGCTGATGCTGGCAGGCCCTTGCATTGCAGGTGCCCTTAAGGGACCTCGGGGTCCATCTGGCCCTATGAAGGTGTTGCCAACCTGACAGCCCTGGCTCACAGCAAAAACCCTATTGTCTTTTAATTAGTTTCCCACTTCCTGCCATCCCTTCTGTGTGCATGTGTTAGGAGGTGCAAATGTGTGCCCAGGATACTGCTTGCACCTTAGACTGCTCTTTGATGTTTGTAAGGGAATGTAGGCTGCAATCTTGGCCAGAGAACTCTATTTCAAATGTGTGTTTCCTTTCCCAAAGCCTTCCCAGCTAAGCATTGCCTGACCTGCTGCTGACATGCAGGGCATGCCAGGCACAAACATGGCAGCTACTGCAGCTGCAGCACAGTGTGTGAAGGTCTTGTCCTCCTGCAGCAGGGAAAGAAGAGCACAGGATGTAAGTCTGTGCACTAGGACTTCACCAGGAGAACAGGAAATGCCCTCTCCTAGAATCAGCAGCCTGGCACGGCTGCAGCACAAACTCCAGCACTTCTACTGCAGTGACCCACTTTACCAGCCTGAGGTGACATGGGCACCATGGATGACTCCACAGAATCACTCCTTGGTAGGGTAAGATCCATTTTCTCCTTCAATTCCAGAACGCTTTTAGTGCTACTGCGCTTACAAGATCAGGATTTGGTTATGTTGACATCATTGATTCTTGCAAGCTCAGAAAGGATACAGGAAATACTGAGTTTCATGTCTATAAAAGCCAAGAGCAGCAAAGGAGGAGGAAGAAAATGGGGTTCCCAAGACAGCCCCAGATGAGGCAGAGGAGCACCACTGCAGCAGCTGCAGCCCCGCTTACAGACCAGGTGGTTCTTAAGGTTTATAGGAAGGTGGTGCAGGACCTGCAGCAGCCCTGCCAGCAGTGGGTGCTGGGGCTACTGCAAGTACCCTGGGAACAGAGTTATTTTCCCGTGGAACACAGGAGGAGATGAACACATCTGAAATGCCAAGGCATCAGGTCTTTGTTGCTTGCTCACCACACAGTGCTGAGAGCCCAACAGCACCGCAGTGGAGATGGATCTCCTTCCAACAGCTCCAAGAGCCACTGCTCTGTGGTGCCTCTGGCAGCAGCCCTTCATCTCCCATGGGAATGGTGTCAGGGGCTCAGTAAAGGCATTACCTGGACAGGCAGCACCCAGAGATCTGCCCTGTAAGGGGCTGGGCAAAAGTCTCTGAGGTCAGTGACTTTTAAGCTAACAATCAAGCCAAAGCAGGTTAATTCCATAAGGCGGCTGCTGCTGGCAAGCACAGGCTCTGTTTTGGAGCATCATGCAGGAGCAGCTCAAGCCAGCATTCCTTTCCTCCTCCTCACACCTACTCTCCAACACCGAGAGGAGACATCATCTCCTGTAGCAGCTATTAATAAAGTATCACAAGAGCACTCTGGGAAAGCTTTCCCAGTGACACAGAACACCCCTTGCCATCCCCACCTGGTGCTGCTGGGGCCCAAGAGAAACACAGGAATTGTGCCAACACTGATGCTGCTTTCAGTGGATGGCATGAAGCATCCTCTGGGACTCCACACACCCTCTCCAGCACCCTACCAGCCTGTCACAAGGGCCCTGAAGCACTTGGTGTTCCAGCTAGGTGTTCCAGCTCTCCCACTGCTCAGATGCAGGGATGTTAGGAGCACCAGTAGCACCCCTGCATCCAGAAATGGAAAGATTTTGAGAAGGCACCAAGCAGCTCTGCTACAGTGAATGCAGGCAGGGTCTGGGATGAGCAGCAACCTGCCCTACTGACAGTGATCAAAGAAAGGGGCCTGAGCACCCCTCTGATGGCTGAACTCTTGGCAGCAGGGGCAGATGCCCAAGACCTTGGCTCACAAATCCCTTTGCAATAAGCCCTGCTTTAAGCTTCCTGGCTGGAAGCAGCATTCACTGAACCAAAGGCTTGAGGTCTGCACTCTTGCAGAAGCTGTCAGTGATTTGGGGGAGAAGGGGAAGACAGCTGGGAGTACAACCAGCCTCTAAAGGCTCCTCATTCCTTTTGCCCCTTGAGTCCTCACATTTATATCTAGCACTTTCCAATGCAAAATCAGCTGCTGGAAGATGAGTAGGAGCCATATTAAGCTATAGGGACCACATATGAGATTCTGGCTGGACATCCACTGGGATATGGAAGAAAACCCCTTGTCTGGTAATGATGCCCCCCGAAGTCCACATCTCTTTTCCCCCTAAGATAAGCTGTTCACTGAAGAGAAGGGAAATGAGGCTCTGCTCACAGCAGCTATTCCCCCTCCCTCAGGCAGACAGTTGAGTGGGAAGCCTCTCATTTGGACACAGCCATGCCCCACTACATCCTGTTCAGTAATCTGTATCTGTGTGAGAGCCATTTCCTGCTACCTGTCCATCAGCATCACTGTGCTTCTACACCTCCTCCCTCCCTCTTCTCCCTGCCTCCCCAAAAGCAGCTACTGGTCCTCCACCTCCCTTCACAGTGACAGGCAACCTTACCTGCTGGTGAAACTCATTTGTGTCAGGCTGCTCTTGCTGCTCACAGGATGAAAACCTGCCTTGTATCACTATCCTGTTGCACTTTTGGCTCAGCTACCATTTATGATCCCTATTTTGGTCAATACTGTATCTAAAGTAATGATGCTTTGGCTAGGAGCTCTTAACACTGAAGTCTGAAATGTCTTTATGAATTGAATTTGCTGGGTCCACCACTGCTTGTGAAAAAGAACCAGTTTATGAGATGTGTTCACCTCAAGACAAAACAGGGCACAGTCCTGCTGCAGGGACCTCCATGCTGCAACACAGCAACAGTTTCCATTCTCACAACTCATTACATCAGTGCTGGTTTTTAGGTATGAGACAGTAAGGAGCCAGAAGAAAGGACTTGCAAGGGAGTGTCAGGAAGAAACAGAGTTAAGAACATTCATTCAAAGCAAAGAGGTGGAGAGGAGGACAATTTTGTTCCCTCGGTGCTGAGGACTGGCTTCAGCTCTGCCCATTACAAAGTCCAATAAGCCTGAGCCCACAAGCAAGGTGGGATTTCTTTAATTTCTAAATTAGAGTAGCAATTTTAATCAGAGGGGTGCCCTGAGTTCTGCAGTAGGAAGGAACTGCTTAGACAAGAGTACGTGCTGACTTCTGGAGCTGCAGGGGCAGAATGAACCCCTCTGCCAGAGCACGAAAAAAAAAGGTGCAGCTACAAGAAACATCAGGTGATTGGATACTCTCTACCCTTTAATGGCTTTAAGACAACAGTGCCAACTCCCCATGTCCTCGCAAAATCTCTGTGCTGGTCTTGTGGCAGGATTTGCACTGTTCCATGAGAAGCAGGATCTGCTCTTGCGTCTGGTGCTTTCCAAGGCTCCATCCCCAAAGGCTCGTGCTGAGAACGGGCAGCACCCTTCTGTCAGTGGGGTCTCTGCTGATCCTGGATGGTCAGAAGTCCAGTGCTCCAAGGCAGAGGTTGCAGCAATGTTCAGCTGCTCATGCTTTCAGATGGGCACAGTATATGCTTGGTATCAAGTGTCCAGCTGGGTGCATACAGCTGTGCTGGCACCAAAGCATCACAGTTTGCTCTGAGCGAACTCCAGTGCAGTGGTCAGGGCTCCCTGCATGCCTTTGGCATTTCCACTGCCCTTAGCCACGATGGGAGAGCCTCCTGCCCTCCCTTCCATCTGAGTACAGACAGCCACAGCCCAGTCAGCAGCAGAGAACCCAGGGAGGCAGCTCTGGGGAAGAGACACAGGCAAGTTATTTGTACTGTGGGGCAGCCTGCAGTCTATAAATAAAGAAAGGTAACAGCATCCTCTCCTCACCCAGCCTGAGGCAGTCCTGACCCTGAGGACCGCAAAGGCTGAGCTTACATGTTAATGCTGTGTCTTGCCCCTGGGCAAACACTGCCTGGAGGATCCAGGGATATCTGTGCCCAGCAGAGACTGAAAGCACATCTGGTCCCAGTACAGTCATCTCAGGTCCTGCCCCTGTGTGATTAACCACCAACACTGGGCAAAACCCCAGGAAAAGCCTCCAGCAGGACCAGCTGAGCAGTGGGTGCAGCCCCCCTTGGCAGGCAGGTTCCCCTTGTCCGTATCAGGGTTCTGCTTACCTTGGACACCTGACAGGCACAGAGCACCTCACCCGAAGCCTGAGGGCTGAGCAGCAAGACTGAGGTGCCAGGAGACTTGTCACACAGCTGGTTCACTACTTTCATTAGGATCTAGGAGAGGCAGGAGGCAGGGACAACAGAGGTCAGGCAACAGCAAAGAAGACCAGCATCCAGCAGAAAATGTGCCCAGCAACTCCCTCTTGCTGTTTGCAGCACCTGAGGTACACTGGGCCAACAAAGAATGTGGATTACTCACAGAGAGGGAATCAGCTGGGATAGTATCAATGATGACAGGCTGGTTGCAGTATTTTGCTAGCAAGATTTGTGCCACCTTCTCAGCCTGGAGGGAAAAAAACACAGCACTTCGAAGAGCTACAGGTGGCACAGGGTGGGCTGCATGGGGATATATCCATGTAATATATACACAAAGGGAATGCAAGCGCTGCTCTGTGGGACAGAAGGAGATGTTTGATAGCAGAAGTCAAAGTCAGACTAGCAGCCTGAAATCTCTGTACAGCCTTCCTTCCCAAATGCAAGCAGAGATGAATCCCTGCAAAAGTGGAATAGCAAGTGACTCATTCAGTCCCCAGACTCTCTCCTAGACCTATACAGTGCCACATGTCTCAGGAAGGCTTCTGTGGCAAGATGTTCCTACTATAAGAAAGGGACAATTCTTCTTGAGATCTCTAAGTTAGCAGTAAGTATTTCTAATCTGCTTTTAATGTAAATTGGCAGAACACAAACACATGTGGGAAGCACAGCAAAATCCATGTAGCTGGAGGAAAGACGAGGAGGTGAGGCCCAATGCCTATTGGTGATGGCCAAAAGTGCTGGTATGGGGCTCTCTGTTCTCACAGGCAGGGAGACATGGAAATTCTGCAGGTGCTAAAAGCCCACCCAGTCATTCTCTGCATTTTAACCAAGGGCCCCATAAACAACAGCCAGTGAAACCAACCCAACACAGGGTCTGTGTTGCACCATGAGTGATTGTATGGGCTTTCTTCTGCCTTCTGAGACTCTGAGTGACTGAGTGGCTCTGAAGTGTGACACAGACATCAGGTCCACTGCTGTGTGCCATCAGCTGGCTGCAAGTCAGTGTGCTGTTGCCTCAGTACCTGCTGCAGCTCCAGTTTCTTGACAGCTGTGTTGGCTGTTCGCTGTAGTGCTTTCAGGATGGTCTGCAGTTCTTTTCTTTGCCACTGGGGCATTGCAGTGCTGGCCACCACCTGCAAGACAATTTGCTCTGTAAGAACATTAAACTGTACCCCTAGACATAAACTGCCAGTTCTCTGGGAGGTCAGGCTGGAGCATAGCCTCTTCCCAGACCTTGCTTTAACCCACATCACCAGGGCAGCCAGTCACAGTGCTGAGCAGCTTTCTCTTTTCAGCTGCCCATCTGCATCACAGCCACCTGGACACTGGCAAAAATCCTTGTGACCAAAGAGGCAACAGCAAGTAGCAACTTGCCCTTGCTACTGAGCACAGTAAGATGTGAACCCGATAGGGAAAGAGTCCTGTGTCTCATGTGCCCATGCTGGGCTTTCTGTACAGGATTGGATTCCTTACTTTGGTCAAGTGGCCCACTTCTTTGGAGAGGTTCTGCATCTCAGGAATAGAGGTGATCCTCTGCTTCATCCGTAGGGAGACAGAGTCCACTTCCATAGCCAAGCACTGGCCTACTTCCCGGGCCTGCAGAGATGGAAGGAATGCATGCTTCAAATGCAGCAGCAGAAACAGTCCACAGGGATGGAGAAAGCAAGGAGACAGCAGGGTCATGAACACTGAAGTGCTGCTCAGAATCCAGTCAGAAGACACCTACAGATGGTTTAGGAATGATTTGCCTTCAAGACTCTGAAATACAACATTCCTCTCTAGATTTGCAACCAACACTAGATGGTCACACTCAGGCAGAACAAGCTGTTGAGCTTTAGGTGATATTTATGGTCAAAATTAATGTTTCCTCAATAATTTGCACCAAAATCATCAGAATTTCATTGAGGAAAAACTGGGGAGCTCTGTGGAGCATCTTAGAAATCTTTTTCCATTAGCAAATGCAATCTTGAAACTGCTGACTGAAGAAACAAGAGAAAAAACACCAACACTAAAAGAAACCTCATCAGCCATTGAAGCATATTTCCTGAGTTTACCTATCCTGATATATCTCTTATTGTTTTTCACCAATAATGCAACTATAAATAATTTGAGAAAAGAACAATTACAAGCTTTTTTCACCAGTGCCAATCCTTATGTTTTGGAGCATTTCCTCTCTGCCAGATCTCTGTGCCCAGGATGGTCCTGCAAGATTTTAGAGCAGGACAGCAGAGGACTGCTCTGCCTAGCTAGGATACACAACCCTTGTTCCAAGTAAATCTCTCTGCAGTCTCCCTTGTCTCATTAACACTTGCACAGAGCTCCTCTTAGGGGCTCTCCAGGTCAGCACTTGCAGCAAAGCATGCAGATGTGCCCTGCAGCTTTTTGTTCTTCTGCATGAAGAAAAGCCTCTCTGGGACACAGATGCACAGGGGATGGCCAGCCAAAAACTGACAGATTTGCAGGGGTGGGCTTTGCCTTTAGTCCTTCCAATTCCAGTGACTATGAGTCACTCTCCTCTGACAGCAGCTTTAAAGGAAGAGGGAAGGCTTATGGGGCACCTGACACTTCCAAATACTCAAAGGACAGAGTGATCTCACAAACACAATAGTATGTTGTTCACTTTTTATACAGAACCAGCCAGACCAGAATCACAGTTTAGCAGGAGAAAGACTAAAGACAGGAAGCAAAAGGGCTGTAAGAATGAGGCCAAAACCCTGTAATCATAAAGTGCAAATCCAGCTGTGATAGGCAGGAGGCAAAATCAATGCACTAAGAATTACACCTTAAAATATAGACCAGAGGCTTCCTGATATTTTGTGCAAGTTTTTATCTTGGAAAGGAGAGTCTGAAGGGAGAAATGAAGGTCAAGGAGACAGAGAACTAGGATGGGAGGGAAAGGAGGTGAACAGTGAGGTACAGCAGCAGAGCTGAGTCCAAGGCTGAAGCAGGAAGCCAGATGTGGCACAGCAGGGAGGCTCCAACCAGAGCAGTGGGGAGCTAATTGTCTATGAGGAACCTACAAAGGTTGGTCCTTCTGGCAGTGCCTTGACATGCAGAAATGCCATTTCCCTCTTTCTCACCTCTTTGGCTCGTCCCCCTGTCACTGCAATGACACGGCTAATGCCTTTGACAAGCTGGCGCTCGCTGATGATGGCCAGGTCTTCCACAGAGCCTGTCTGGAGAAGGTGCCTAGAACGTCAGCAGAGAACAGGAAAGAAAGCAAGTTGCTCTTTGCAAACAGAAATCAGGAACCCTGCTTTCTTTTTCAAAAACTCTGAAGTCCAGCAACTCCTTTCCTAATCCTAACCCCAGTACCATGAATCCTTTTCCATCCCTAAAATCCTGACGGGACCTTGTCAGGCAAGAGACAGCAGAGTTGAGGCTACTCCAGAGGAACCTCTGAGCTCCCTGCCCAGCAGGCTCCAGCCAAAACCAAGTTCTGTCCTCCTTTCCTCTCCTTCAGCAGTGAGATAAATTGGTGTTTTTCTCCTCTACTCAGCTCCTCTACCCCACTCTCCTGTCAGGCCAGCTCACTGCCTGGCCAGCAGACTCCAGACAAAGAATAGTTGTGCAGTCTCAGGACACTGACAACCTCCCTTTTCCTTCTTGTTTATTCAATGCTGGATATGAAAACTACACTGTCTTGGGTTCTGTTACCACAAACAATCATTCCAGACATCTACATAAGAAATGATAATCTCCCATGCACTTTCTTGTCCCACTACTCCCACAAGAAGATCTCATGGGTAAAAAATTGCTCATTTTCAGCTCTATCTGCTCTAAGGCCAGTTTGTTCCTTCTTTTTTTTTTTTTTTCTTGGTGTCAGCACTGTCCTAAGATGGATTAACTTTTCTTCTACTCTCATTACTGCTAAAAGCAGAAGAGGGTGAAGATAATTAGTTAAAATAATGAGAGCAATCTCAAGTTCTCACAGCTGAATTGGAGTCTCCAGCCTGGCACCCAGCCCTTCTGTAACCCCAAAGGCAAAGCACCACAACCCTTCCAGGTTGGTTTCAGACTATGAAGTAAGGAAAAATGCTGTGCATTTTGTTAAAGTTTGCTCACCCTGGAACTTCCAAAGCTTTGTAAATAGCCCATCCTGTCCTCACAATATTTTTCCAGTGAGGAAACTTAGTTTCACAGGGACAGGGATGTGAGCTTGTAGTAATGTTTCTACCTCAGCCACCAGTGCCCACACACATGCCTTCTGGCTGCAAGCAAAAGTCACTTACGTCCCACAGCAGAGCTCCACAGAGGTCTGCATTGCAGCCTTGGAGTCACAGGTCAGCACATTCTCCACAGGGACCCCCAGGGACACTATCCTCACTGGATCTGGATAGCCCTGACAGAGGAGACAGGGATCAGCAGCTAACAACATGGTTGTGCAGGGGCACTTACAAACTACATGGCTTCAGGTGTCTGCCTCATTTTTCCCTATTCTAAAGGAGCCCCTGAGTCAGGGGTGGCACTACTTGTCCCCCACAACCAGCCACCAGTGGGAAAAAAATAATTGGTGACACAACAGGCTTTTGGTCTACAGGCATAAACAGAAAGCCTGTGAATCACCAGTCTCCATGTTTAACAACAGTGTCTTGAGACCTCATCTCTGTGCTATTTTCCCATCTGAGTTTTGGGAGACAATTCCCTTGCAGAGAGATGTGTCAACATCTCGTGTCCCAGATGATTCCTGCTGAAGGAGAAGGCTCATGAAGATGTGTGCTGCTACCCTGTCATACCTCATCCACTGCACGGAGTCCCTCAACTCTTCTTGCCAGTGTGAGGGGCACTTCAGCCATATGCACCACCTCATTTTTCTGGATCAGGTCCTGGACCACTTGCTCCACTTGCTGCAGCTGCTCCACAGTCACATGGCCCTGAGGAAGCAAATCAGCCACACTCAGGAGAAGCCTCCTGAGAGGTACAGAATGAAGGAGGGAGATCTGGGGCACAGCCACGAGATGACTCAGCTTGGGCACACCACTCTTCCCCTGCATCTCATCTTCTCTGCTTGTAAAAGGGAACTGTGAACATCATGGCCTTCCCACCTTCTCCTCCCATGAGAGATAAGGATTTTTGATGCAAGAGCCTCAGCCAAAGTCTTCAAAAGAGATACTAGAATGAGTGACAGGTTACCAGGGCCAGCACTCAGTCTGACCCAAAGCTTCACAAATACTCTCACCTGAATGTCCAGTACAGACATCAGATAGGTGCCACAGCCAAGCACCTTCTCTCAAAGACTCCTTTACACTCTTTTGTGCCAGTCCTATGGCCACTGGCCTTGCTGAGTCCTTTCCCTTCTGACCCCCATTCATCCCCTCAGCAAGCCCTGCTCAGGGTCAAGTCAATGCCAATGGGCAGTCACGTCCAGAGGACCAAGCTTCAGTGCTCAGATAAAGTGTGACTTGTGTCCAAAGGAGTGATTATGGGGAGAGGGGACAAATCCTGGAGAGAAGAGCTGCACTGGAATGCTGGTAGTGCTGAGAACAGGGGACTGGATTTCAGTCACCTTGGTGTCAAAGTCGAAGCGCAGCCGCTCTGGTGTCACGTGGGAGCCCCGCTGCTCGGTGCTGTCCCCCAGCACGCGCCGGAGCGCGAAGTTCAGCAGGTGGGTGGCGGTGTGGTTCGTCATGCAGGCCAGGCGCCGCGCCTGCAAGCACACAGCACCATCACAGGGACTGCTGGCCCTCCTCAGCTCAGGGGAGCGGGGCATGGCACAAAGGAAATGCCTCCTGTCCCCCCCTATCAGGGGATAGGAGAAGATGGAGGAAAACCAACAGGGAGTACAGCTGTCAGATGAGTCATGTGACAGGGCAGATCTAACTCCTTTCTCCATGGGATCATCTTTGTAAAACAGTAAAGGGTACGCTGGATACTTTTGGACAAACCAATGGTGTTGGAATGTTGGGCGACACAAGACAAGTTATGGACTTTGGACCTGGTTAACATGAGAGATTTGATCACAGGATACCTTGGCAAAAGCAAACAGAACTTTGAAAATTAGACCTAGATTGCAAGAGGATTAAATCAAACAGGTTTACCGAAAAAAGAAAATCCCATTAAACTCTGCAAGCAAGAGATGATGTTATATGCACAAGTTTGTGTATGTGATTTTAACCTAATCATTGTAGTATACATTACTAGTCTCCCTGAAGTAGTATATAAGTGTTTGTATCCCACAAGAAAATTGGATTCTGATCACCCAGTCAGTCTCCCTGTCTCTCTCCATCGCTGACACAATGGCTCACAAAGATTACAGTCAGCTGTGATATCTCCTTCCCACTGCACACTATGATGAAGAATAGTCTCAAGAATACAAGGGACAAAGATCTGCTGTGCCTGGGTTCTCAGGGCATCACAAGGAAAAGGTTAAGAGCACTCAGTCATCACCTCATCCACAAAGAGCTGCACTTGGTCGCCAGCACGCAGGGTTTCCACAGCAGTGACCTCATGGATCACGTAGCCACCACAGAGATGAACTGACTCTACAGGGAAGAGTACATCCTGAGCAAAGAGACAGAAAAATGAGTTAGGCCATAGGGAAGATCCAAATATCTGTGCTATGTACCTGCTCGACCCTACTGGGAAACACAATTCCCACCGATCCCTTAAAGACAGGGATGGGGTGGGAAAAGCAGAGAGAAGCTTACTGCAAACATAACCAAGGTGTCCCAGACCTCACCTGTACCCAGCCACTCACTACACAGTATGCTGGGGCTGCCAGCTTGCAGTGGAGGGACAGTAACACCATCCAGACTGACAAATTTTCTTAACAACTATGCTCATCCATGAGAAAATGAACAGCATCTCCCAAGGCATGTCTCTGGCATCCAAGGCACCATTTCTGCCTCACTGGGATGGCAACAAAACAGGACCACCACTATAGCTTGGGGAGAAGTGCTGAGCAAGGCACTGTAATCCTCTACAAGGCTAAAAAGGCCCAGGGGTGATTATCAAGACCAGGAAACGGGGAAAGGAGAAAATGCTGCACTCTGTGTAACTTCCCAGGACAGGGTCAAAGCTCTTCCTTTGGCAAGGCTGAAGGAATATGCTGCAGAAGTGGAGGTCCTCCCTGATGCTCTTGGGAGGAAGAAGAGTTTTTGCACTGGGTCTCAGGTTGGGCAGCACTTGCAGCTGTCCAGGACTGACCAGAGAGAAGTTACTCAGTTCACAGACTCTCTGATCTATGTTTGCTTTCTCTCAGCATTACAACCCCAGCTGGCAAGAACACAGCACACTGAAGGAAGACCTGAGAAGGAAGAGACTTTAGTCTTCCTCAGCAAGATGAAATTGCAAAGGGCTGTGAGAGACAACCAGAGCAGCAAGAATGCCCTTGTGAAGTTACTGCTGATTCTGCCTTACCCCACCAACTCTGACGCTATGCCAAGGAAACTGTCAAGAGTCAGCAGCTTGCAAATTAACACAGCAGAACAAGCCATCACTTGGAGAATCCTGCCTGGCCTCAGAACCCATGGCAGCCTTGGGTTAGGCAGCAAAGGGCCTTACCTGCTGTCCTAAACGTATCATGTAGCCTTGGTCAGAGTCCTGCCCTCCCTGCTGTGCATAGAAGTTAGTCCTGTCCAAGATGACACCACAGCGCTGCCCTGCCCCAACCTCCTTCTGGAGACACTGATCTCTGTACAGCATCAGCACAGTGGCCTGGCAAGGGCTGAACTCTGTCAGGGGGAAGAAGAGAGCAGCAGTTAGTGCACACAGCCTGTCAGACTGCAACAGGAAAGGAGGGATCACTTCCCCATGCCAAACCTGCCAACACCTGGCTACACTGAAAGCTGGCACTTTGCCTTGGTAGGAGAGGAACAGCTACGGGCAGAAGGGACAAAGGACTGGAACTAAGTCACCTGTCACTCTCCTAATGACAGAGTAGCAGCTAAGCAGGCAGGGACACCCAATCCAGCTCCACATGAGCCTGGCAGAAGAAAATGTAACACAGACACATCTGCATCTTGCTGCACTGCAAGCTTGGCAAACCTGACGGACTCTGATGAAGATGCTGTGGACAGGGGCAGCAGGGATGTCACGTTCCTGGGTGCAGCAAGCTTCTAACATGCTTTCCTGTAGGCTCCTTGAACCCAGATTTGGGCACTGTGGACCAGTGGACCATGAGGTGGGTGTTCAACTGGCTGGGCACAGGGCCCCAGGCAGAATTGCTCAGTAGTTCAATGCTCAACTGATATTCAGCTACTGGCAGAGCTACTTGGTGGCTGATATAAGGGACACCACCACTTAACATCTTCATTAATGACTATCCATGACAAAATGGGATGTACCCATATCCCACTTAATAGGCAGGGACTGGCTGATACATTGAAGAACTGGACTGTTTTTGAAGGCATCTGAGCAGTCTACAGAAACAAACTGACAGAAATCTCAGGTTCTCAGGAGCAAGCTGAACACAAGCCAGCAGGGTGCCCTTGCAGCAAGGAAGGCTGCCTGCCTGCTGAGCTGTATGAACACAAACATAGCCAGCAGTCAAAGAAAGAGGTTATTCATCCCTATTTAGCATTTGGGAGACTACATCTAAAGTACAGGAAATTCTGGCTGTATGTAAAGAAAAAAACCTTTACACACTATGAGTGATAAAGAACAGGGAATGGATAGGCTGTGAGATTTTTGTCCCTGAAGATACTGAAAACTTAAATGGACAAAGCTCTGAGCAATGTGATCCAACTGTGAAACTGATGTTACTTTTAACAGGAAACTGGACATCCAGAGATCCCCTCCAACCCAAATTATTCCATGATTCAGAAGCTGAGAAGGTGGGACAGCTCTAGTTTGAAGATTTGAGCCAATGTCACCGCTAGGCTTTTTTCCTCTGTTGTGCTCTTGCTGTAGTATATATAGCTTGAATTGCCTCTCTTTCTGCTTAGCGTGGGCTGCCACCAGCACACTGGGAAACAGGGAGTTGGCTGTACACAGCCTTCTCTAATTGTCTGTGACAGCCACCCCACCTCTTGCTCCCTGTGGCTTATCTTGATGCCTTCCCTGGAGCATCAGCACTCTCAGTTATCCTTGGTGACAAAAGCCTGCGCTGGCACCTAGCGGCCTGCCAGGGAAACAGCAAGGGCACGGTTCCACACAGGCACCCAAAACCCTTGCATAACCATCCCTCCTTCTCCCGAGCACACACCCAGGAGCCTAATTGCTGGAGACAGACTTATCTCTAGAAGAAATCAACAGTCCCTGTTTCACCACTGCACCCTGTGGTGCCAACCCAGAGCTCAGGCCAGAGCCTTCCTAGGGACGTGCCAACAGCGCTAAGAAAAGCACCCAGTTTGGGATCAGGTACAGGGGTAGGGAACAGATGTGGCAGCAAGGTTTGGAGCAGAAAGAACACGTTGTGCATGCATGGGGTTAGGCAGCAAAAGCAGCCACGTGAGGGACTCCAGCAGAGCTTGCTGTGCAGGGGGGCTGGGCACTCACCGTAGTGCCCGTGCTGCCCCAGGGCGTAGGCGTACTTGGGAGAGTCATCCGTGGCAGGCACCCTGCTGCCCTGCAGCCGAGCCAGCGAGTGCACATCCAGGTGGGTGTTGGTGCTCCCTGGCTCTCCTGCCTGGGGGCCACCAGCCTTCCGCTGCAGCAGAGCAAAGGCACAGTTAGGTGGGAGATCCCTGGGGGCAAGCAAACAGCTCACTGGAGCTGGAAGGCAAGGAATGGCTTCTTCCACCTCCATGGCTTGTTCAGGTCCAGGCTGATGTAGGCTACTGCTAAGTAAGCCCATCTCTTCAAGCCTCACAAGCACTGAATGCCACTCTGTGCTAGCCTTGAGCCAGGCCATAGCAACTGCTAACACATCCCAGCTGGCACAGCCTGCTGTGTGGCTGTGAAGGCCATTAAAGCTCAGGAGAGCAAGGCCTCAAGCCAATTACTGCACTAGGGAGTGGTGGTGATGGGTGGGCAGTGCATGTATTTCAGCACTAGAGAGATCATGGAGATTTTGTAAACTCTTCATAAATAATTTGCTGCTTCAGCTGTCTAAGCTGGTTCTACTTTGTGTGAGAAGTTAGACTACATGACTAACAGAGTACTGTCCTAACCTATATAAATATTTCATAACCTTCACTCCAGCATCAAAGAATACCTGAAGAAAAATCACAACCAATACTTCAGTTCCACATTCAGAAACAAGGGGATTGTGATGACACTGCTATTTCAGATTCACTTCCCGTTCAGGGAGAAGGCATGTAGCCCTGTGGTGTTTTGAAGAGCCTCAGCAGTGAAAGGGATCCTGCTTCCACGTTCACAGGAGACAGGTAAGGCTTTGAATTATTATGACAAGGCAGGTCTCCCTCTTACCTTTGCATCTTCCAGAACAAGTTCGTTAAAAGCAACTGAATCCAAACTGATTCCCTTCTCTTCAAGCATCAAGTCAATCAGATCCAGAGGGAATCCTAAACTCCCATAGAGAGACCAGGCTACTTCAGCTGTAAGACAAAAAGAAGATCAAGAACTCTGTGAGAACACAGAAAGCAAAGGCATCTCAAGATTTGTCTGGATGGGACCAATCTAGTGTGTGCTTTGGTAACTGGATACACCTGTATTGTGTGCAACTGTACAGTTAATGGGGAAGAGAAGCCTTGGAGCTCTTGCATGGGACTGAGTATTAATAATGCTTCACAGCCCCCTCCTTCCTGCTAAAATTCAGTGCAGCACATCTACACAGGCAGCTGCATTAGTTGGGTCCTGTGCTACTCCTCTCAGCTGTGTCTTAATGACTTCATTGATCAGTCAGGAAAACAGCAAATGAATGTTTCTAACTTGCCTGGTGCCGAGTTTATTGTGAGGACAAAGTACTAGAAATCAACTGCAATCTGGAGAAGGGAACATCTGCTCCTCTGTCTGGGCTTAAGTGTCACAGAAAACACAGGGGAGGCAAACATCCACCAGTTTTGACTGCAATGCTTGTGAGGACGTGAAGCAAACTGTCTCTAAGTGCAGCTTGTCACAGGAGGGACACTCACCTGGGAAATTTGTGGAGGGCTCCATCTGCTGCACTGTGCGCTCGATGATGCGCCTCCCACGCTCCAGGGAGGACAGAAATGCGGCCTCGTTCTCATTGATGATATCCTTGATCTGCCCAAGGATCAGAAGGGTTACCCACACTTCAGGGAGTTCCCCAGCTCAGCTCAGCCCTGCTCAGTCAGCTCAAAGCATATCAACCAGCGTTTTTGTTCTGCACGTATCCACCACAACATGGCTCTGATGCATTATTGAACAGTGCCAAAGTCATTGTGTCTCCTGTCACCATTCCTGTCAAAGAAATATTGACCATCCACGTGGGGAAAGCTTTGGGCTGACAAATGTTCCCTATTGGGCATTCATATCTGTGACCCAATTACAACTGTTTGTCTGGAACAGCCAGAGAAGTTGCTGTCAGTGGAAGCAAGCTGGGACTAGCCTTAAATCATCGCTCCACTTTAGACAAAGGGTACCCGGGCGAGGACAGGCTGTACTTGCACTCAACCAAAAAAGCTACTGCAGCTTTTTTAGAGCAACAGCCACCTTACACAGCACATGCAGTCCCTGATAAGGACCTAGTGGACCATATGGAAATCTGCCACAGATACTTGTGCCCAGAACATCTCAGTCCACCCACGAGAACATGGCTGCGGAGGAGGCTATGTAAACTCCTCCAGCTAAATCCCACGGGCGGGATGATTTCTGGGCTTGAGAGCAGTGCCTCACAAAAATAATGAGACAAGGGGATTCCACATTGCTCACCTGGTTGGCATTCCTTGTCAGCTCTGGATAAGCATCTCCCTGTGGAAGTGAGCCTCAGTTAGTGATAATAACCTCAGAATCTTCCTCAGGGAATCTCGCAGCATGTCACAAACATTACAGAGGTTACTTGCATACATTTACACATGCTTGTGCTGATTGTACCACTGGTGACACTAGGCCCCCTCCCTCCCATCACAAGTGATATGGGGACAAGAGGTTTTTAATGCTGGAATGCATAGCATCAGGTTCACCTTACCGGAGCTCCTTCCCATCCAAGACTGACTCCTGACAGCATGCAAAAAACTGACATGGGGTTGAACAGGATGTGTGATGACCTTTTTTCCCCCAAGACAGCAGTTTTACTCACGAGCACTTCCACTACAGTAGGCACCAGGGAGGCCAGGAGCCCAGGTGGAGCCTGCAGAACTTCAGAGCAAAAGCGCACAGCCCTGCGCAGGATCCGACGCAGCACCAGTCTGAAAACAGAGCAGGATTCCTCAGGCAGCCTTGTGAGCATCCCTGCCCAGCTGCCACATCCAGCATCCCCCAGCTCATCTGCTCTGATTCATCAGCACAGGCCAGCTGCTCCCAACACGCTACACCCATCCAAGGGGAAGTCTGCAGACTGGCACCCCTTCCTGGCTCTCATCTTCCTGTCTCCCCAAAAGCCCATGTACTCCCTATCTGGGGCCCACACCAGAACCCCTTCCCTGGCTCTCATCTTCCTGTCTCCCCAAAAGCCCATGTACTCCCTATCTGGGGCCCACACCAGAACCCCTTCCCTGGCTGTTCATATTCCTTCCTAGACCTAACTTCTTCCACCCCCTGCCATTTCCTTATGTCCTTACTCTGCTCCAGAGAAGCCTGGGTAGATGCCATCAGTGATGCACACACACAGGGTGCGGACGTGATCTGCCACCACACGGTAGGCCATGTTCACACGCCCAACATCAGCATTCCCGACCAAACCTTGGTATCTGGGTGCCCTGCAGCCCTACAAGGGAAAGTAGAGAGACAAGTCAGCAGACAGTAATGGCTGCAGAAGTTTCAATGCAAGAGACAGCCAGCTATGCCTGACATCATGTTTTTCAACTACCTCTGAACCTCGTGCACCTAAGATGTATTCATTAAATCCTTACACAGCACTACAGACAAGACTTCTGTACCTAACACAGGTCAGCCAATGCCCTGGCACTGAGAAACATAAGACACTTTGAAGGAAAAATGAATCAGCAGTGCTGATATCCCAGCAGATTTCCAATCTGGAATTCTCTCTTTTTTCTAGAACATTGCATTGGACCTGGCAGGACATAACCTCCTGTCTCAAGATACTGCTCAGTACCCAGCAAGCAGTCTGTGTTCAAGGAGCTTTTGCTGAGCTGTGACTCTGAACAGAAGCACCATCACCTTGTGAATGGCATCCAAGATGGGAGTGAAGAGATCTGTGTCATAGTTGGAACGTTTGTTCTGCAGCACTGTCACCAGCCTTTCCAGACCCATTCCTGTATCCACGTGGTGCTGCGGCAAGGGAAGGAGATTCCCCTCCACCTCTCTGTCAGCCAGGAAGGAAAAATAAAAGGCAAAAGAGAAGCAAGGATCAGTTCATGGGCAAAAATAAGGAACAGGCGAATCAAAGAGAGTGGGGGAAGTGAGAGGGGATGGAAACAGTGGGTGACCCAGCATAAGGAAGCTCAGGGACAAGAGTTACAGCAGCCTGCCTTGGCCTGTCAGGATCTGACCATCACATAGTCAGGATAGGCTGCAATGTAAGGAAAAAGGCCTCCTCGTCCAGGCTGCTGAAGACCTCAAGAGATCTCTGGAATGCAGCATTAAGGGAGAACAGACAGTGAAGGCTGAAGAAGACAGGGAAATAAAGCAAAGGGGACCAAGAGCAATGCTGGACAAATCTCCATAGCTTCTCTTGCTTCTGATATTGCCACCTTCTGGAAAACAGCGATAAGTCTAAGAATATACACATGATTTTGGAGTCAGGCTAGGGGGAAAGGCTCTGGAGTTCAGATGACATGCTTGGTACCTGCTGTACTGCATGAAAACCAAGTTCCAGATCTCCACTACATCGGGGCTGCCCTGGTTCACCAGTGCTGCAGCATTTCTGCCACCACCCACGTGGTCATAGTGGATCTCTGTGCAGGGACCACAGGGGCCTGTGTCCCCCATCTCCCAGAAGTTATCCTTCAATGAGAAAGGAAGCACGTGACTGGCAGGAACCCTGGAAAGGCAAATAACAGAGATGGCAGTGCTGAGGCATACACACAAACCACACAGTATCCTAGATCACAGAGAAAGATGAAAGAAAGGAATCCTTTCTTCCTACTACAGACTCAATAAACAAACACATCAGAATTCCTCTGCTTCTCTGCTTCCTTCTGTTCATACTCTCCTCAGCGAGATTAAGTGAGCCAAACCATACAGGACCCTAGTCTCAGCCCAGAATGACAGGCAAACACAGCCTGGCCCCTGATGACCAAGACAGGCTCTCCACTGGGTCTGTGGAGCACCCTGCTCTTGGGGCAGAGGCAAGACTCGAACAGCATCAGTGGCACAGAGCTGGCTGCCTTGGGTTCAAAGCCTACATCCAGCTGGAACAAGCTCCCAAAGCACAGCAGTGCTCTCTGCAATGGCTGCACCCTCCCACTGAAACAGCCATTGCCTGCTTTCAGAGAACATACTCTCATGATGGAGAGGAAGCAAAGCACTGGAGATCCTGCACATACTTCATCCAGGCCAGCCAGTTTTAGGCACATACCCACCCCCACTGTCTGAGAATGAACCAAAAGTTCAAGAGACCCAGTGAGCTCAGAGCCCAACTGACTTTTAACAGCCCAAAGAAACCAGAAACAAAATGGGTTGAAAACACACTCTCTGGCCCCTACAGCTGATCAACTAAAGAGCAAATGCAAACTGTGGAAAGTGAGATGTCAGCACCTGCTGCTCAGAGCCTCTTCAGTGACACACTCACCCCAGGCGGAGCCACACGTCCCTGCACTCCTCATCTGCGCCCAGCCCCAGCGAGGGGTCGCCCCCAAAGTAGGTGACGTAGAGACGATCTCTGGGGATCTCATAGACCTCTGTCAAGAGCTCCCAGGCCATGCTACATGCCTCCTCCTGAGCAGGTGGGGAACATAAATGAAGCACAGTAATTCAGGAAGGGTCTTTAGAATGGGAGTTGAACAACAAAGAAATTAACTTCAACTGCTTCTCTTCCTTTCTAATTTTCAGGTGTATGGCAAAGAGCAGGATGAAGGTCAGGAGAGTGAGACAGCTCACTGCTGCCAGTGGAAAATTGACATTCCTAAAAATGTTGCGAGACCTTCAGCATGGTGTGCATCTATGTGCTTACTGGCAGAGTTACATGGATTATTTTCTTTCCAAAGAAAACATGTATTCGCCACCTAAAAAACCTAGCATCCTTTATTCTTCTTCTCTTTTCAAAATTTCTAGTAATAAGCATCAAATGAACTGGTAACCTCTTTTCACCATATTAAGTGGTCAACACTGGCATTCTCACAGAAAACTTTGATTTTTACATGTTGGTCACAGCTTTGGCAGGCTGAGTGCTTTGAGAGTCTGCAGGACACATGCAGCGACAGAACCCACCTCTGTTCCAGGCCACAGAGTTCCCAGGAATTAATCTGGATCTTACCAAAACGCCTTCTGCACACAGTCCTATGGCCCTACAGCACAGCTCTGAAAGGCAGGCTGTGTTTTCCCCTAGAAAGGGTTCACTCCCTTAAAGTAATCTTCACCTCACCTTAAAGTAATCCCCGAAGGACCAGTTCCCCAGCATCTCGAAGAAGGTGTGATGGTATGTATCTCGGCCCACATCCTCCAGGTCGTTGTGCTTCCCTCCCGCACGCACACACTTCTGGCTGTTCACCACGCGCCGGTGCTGGGCCAGCTCGCTCCGGGGGTGCACCGTTCCCAGGAAAATGGGCTTGAACTGGAAACGAGAGACACCCGCTGGGGACAGATGCCACCCAGCGCAGGGACCTGTGCCTGGGGCTCCTGATACACAGAACGGGCCGGGCTGGAAGGGACCACGGTGGGTCATCTGGTCCAACCTCCCCGCTTAAACAAGTTCGTTCTAAAACACACGGCACAGGATTGTGTTCACACGGTTCTTAACTATGGCCAGCGAGGGACACTGCCACAGCACTACGGCACTACGAGAGGCGTCCGGGCGGACGGCGGTGCGGGCAGCCCAAAGCAACGCCGGACATCTCCGTGGCAGGGGCACCCAAGGCGGGCCGCGCTCCCCTGAGACGCGGAGCGCCGGTGAGCCGGAGGAGGGGAGCGGGGAGAGCACCTGGTTCATGCCCGCGTTGACGAAGAGGAGGCGCGGGTCGCCGCGGGGCCGCACGGGGGCCGAGGGCAGGCGGCGGTGGCCGTGGCGCTCCTCGAAGAAGCGCAGGAAGGCGGCGCGGATCTGCCCCGCCGAGGGCCAGGCGGCACCGCCGCGGCGGGGGCTGCAGCGCCAGCGCCACGGCACCTCCAGCAGCAGCCGCCGCCGCAGCCGGGCGGCCGCAGCCATGGTGCCCCACGGCGGATGGCGGCGCCGGGGCGCCCGGAAGGGGCGGTGCGAGGGGAAGGCGGGACGCGGAGGAGCGCGGCGGGGCTGCGGAGAAGCACCGCGGGACGGTGGGAAAGCATCGCGCCGCTGTCGCCGCGGCGCACGCGCGGGCCCCGGTCACAGCCCGGGCCCTGTCGGGGCGGCTATCCCATCCCATCCCATCTCGCCCCGCCCCGCCCCTCCCGTCCCGTCCCCGCCGCCGCCGCAGCGATCGCTGCCGCCGGTCGCGGCGGGCGGGCGCCATGGCGGTGCGCGGGGTGCCGTGCCTGGCCTGGTGCCTCCGCCGAGTCGGGGCTAGCGGAGACTGGCTCCTGCTGGAGGCCGGCACGCAGGTGAGCCGCGCCGGGCTCCGGCCCCTCGGGGCGGGCGGGTGAGCACGGCTCTCGGGGCGCAGTTTGGTGCGGTCTCGTGGTTTTCTTACAGCGCTTCCCAGGAGGGAAAAGCGCCGCCTCGTCCCGCTTAAGGAGCAGCCTCCGTTCGGGGCCGTTGGGAGCGGCCGCCCGGCCGGGCTGCCCGAGCGGGCGCCGTTCAGCCCCGGTAATGGCCGCGGGCGGGGAGGGCGGACCCGGCGCTGGAGTCGCCTTGGCCAAGCCTTCCCTTGTTTATATCTCTGAATTCTTCTGTCGTATTTAGATAGAGTTGTTCGTGTGACGGTAACGTAAGTGAGGACGAAGGGAATCCGTAGCGTAATGACAAAGCGATGCTTTTGGCGAGGTTAACAGTCCTAAGGCATTAGGTGTTCAGGTGTAAACGAGGTCGCGTTTAAATTGTATTGGTTTTGTTTTGGTGCGGTACAGGAATAACCATTTTCTCAGCGACCGTGGATTTTAGTTGAAAAATAGGCCCTGGTACTCTTCCCTAAAACCCAGCAGGCAAAGATGTGTGATCACGTTGGAGCAGTGTAAAAGGATTGCTGATCTGGTGGTCAGAATCGGGTGGTGTGGCTGATGCTGTGGTCAAGGCCTTGTGCTCACACACTGCAAAAAGCTCTCATCCAAATGTGTGCTTTTGTTGCTCTCCCATCATGGATTTGAAGCCCTGAGATGTGCTGATCTCCTCGGTGAAGGACTGGAGGTAACAACTTACAGCCAGGGCGCTGATAAATGTGCAGGGAATCCAGTTTGGGATGTTACTGCTCTGATTGTCTGCACAGTGGTTGCCCTTCACAGCAGGGAGGCTGATGGCATTCTGGTGCTGTAGGTGTGCCAGGCCATAGAGCACAAACTGCTTTTGCTGGAGATTTAAATTATAATCATAGAATATCCTGAGTTGGTAGGGACTCACAAGGATCATGGAGTTCAGCTCCTGACTCTGCCCAGGACAGCCCTAAGAATCACACCACATGCCTGAGGGTGTTGTCCAAACACTTCTTGAACCCTGTCAGGCTTGGTGCTGTGACCACTTTGGTGCCAAAGGACACAGCTGATGTGTGGGGATGGGATGTGATTTGTCAGTACTGCTGTGAGCAGCACTGAACTCCAGCAGGTGAGGGGTAACATCTTGGGCCCCTGTTTGCTAAATGAACTTGATCAAGGGAGAGTTTTGTGACTGGCCCTGCTTGCTGTCACTCATATTGGTATGTGAGGTCCTGCAGATGTGTGTGACTGGGCCCTGAGGATGCCACTGCAGGGACAAATGCACAGCTGGTTTTATGTTTGAATCCTCATGAAGAAGGGAGTCTTTATCCATTTGAATCTCTGTACCTCTTACATATGCAAAAATACATGGTGACAGAAAACTATATGGAACATTTAAGAGATAGGCACTAACAGGGTTAAGTTTGCTTTTGTCATCTTAGTTTGCTTCCTTGCCTTTGGTTATGACATGGGGGTCTGAGCTCTTGCTCTAAACCCAAGGTGAGAACTGCTCAGGAAATGCAGTGCACACATCAATTAAGAGAAGTGTGCAGAGGAGGCAGCAGAGGGAGGGAGAGCAGGGATGTGCTTTAAATGGCAATCTGAATTTAGATGTGATTTAATAAGATACTGTGCAATAGTACAATTAAATTATGTCCCTTCTTGTAGAAGATAGTATTAGAGTCTAATCCAGTTACTTAGATCACTTCTACTACTGGTTATGACCTGCATGTAGCTTAGATTCTGAGCCATGATATTGATAATGTGATTTACACAAGTATTGTATATTTAGGGCAATGTTGAGTGTGCACTTTTTTTGATGGCAGCTTTCTGGGCAATTTTTTTTTCCTGTATATTTCCTGTTCACAAATGGTTGAACAGATGCGACTAGCAAAAGAAGAGGGTAAGAAGTAATCTTGAGACCCACACATAATAGTGCTAGTTTGAAGAAATGGTTAGATAATGACTGAGGTGGGACACAGATGGTTTGTGAGCAGCTTTGAGCAGCTTTGGTGCTGAGGAAGATTTCCATAAAACCAAGGTTGTAATGTGCCTCAGAGAAATCAAAATTTCCTCAGTGGGAGAAAAAGATAATATTTTGTAAGCTTCCATTTTCTATATACTCTTAAATTCAAATGAAAAAGAATCATATTATGCCAAACTTTTTGGAATAACCACAAGATGTTGATCTAGAGTTTTGCTGTACTTAAATTGAAGTGCTATAAACTGAAATGACCATGTCATTACTGATTGCAGTAACTACATTACTTTATTTTTAGGTGACTATTGGCCGAGGATTAGATATCACGTACCAGCTGGTGTCAAAAACCTGTCCCCTGATGATCTCTCGTAAGCACTGTGTCTTCCAGCAGAATGCAGAAGGGCAGTGGACTGTCAAGGATAACAAGGTACAGAGACCAATTGAAGACCTTGTACTCAGAGATTCATTGAATAGAATCCATTTTTTTGGATCTAGCAGTGAATAGGCTATGGTATAGCATAAGTGTGATAGCAGGTCCATGGGAACGTGTTTTACCTGTTGCGCACTTCCAGCAGGAAACTTCAGTCTGCTGCAGTAGGGATGCAGACTGGATTACTTTCTGTACGTAGATCCACCTCTTGGTGTAGCATTTTTCAGACCAGTGTGGCCTGGCCAAGGGCACCTTGCAGTCTGTGAACTTGCTTGGTGTCACTTTCTTAAAAAATATCCTATATGAATTTTGACATAGGATTTTATCCTTTCAAAAGGATAACACTCTTGTAGTGCTAATGAAAAGATAAAGTGCAGCTCCTTATTGTAGTGACAGAATTGCTTTAATTGTAATCAACTTCAACAAGAATCTAGTGTTAGAAAAGCCATGCTTCATGTTGTGTTCAAATGAGTTTCTCCTGAAAGTTCTTCTCAGCTGATTAGGATAAAATGTTGATGTCAGAGTCCTCAACTGGGTCTCACTTTGACTTCAGTAATCTGTTTTTATATTGTGATCTCTCTACTTTCTCATTTGGTCTGAAAACAGTAAAATGAATAATTTGCTTTAAAACAGCACTGGTAGAACAAAAATGTTCAACACATCAGGCAGATTTGAAGGATGTTTGGGTTGACAGCAGATTAGTCAGAAAGGAATGGAGTGGCTATTAAACTATTAAAATTACACTGCTCTTAAACAAAACCCTCTTGTAGTACATGTATAAACTTGGAAGCCTAATGCTAGTGCATGATAGGAAACATCTACCACAGATTAACTATTAACACTTCCTGTCTGTTTTCACTGTTGACCAGTTGGTCAGCTTGTTTCATTGAATCTCATTGAGACATGTCAGTTCCTAGTGTTTCTGCAGTTCATCCTGAGCATAGACCAGTTTTGCTGGTTTTGAAAACTATTTCTTGAGCTAATTTTGAAACCATTTTTGTGCTTTGAACATTATCTCTAGAAGAATATTTTCCTTCTTTACAGTCTCCTTGTATTTATGAAAAACTTTGTTTTCTTCAAGGACTATAGCCAGTGCTTCTTTCTATTTCCCATTTTTTTCTGGAATTTCAGGTAACATTAATTGTCAGGAAAAATTACGGTAGTATTCTATGTTGCTGACAATGATCTCTTGTGGAGTCTTTTTATTATTTAGTTCTTATTTCTGAAGCTTTTGTGCAGGTTTTCCCCTCAGCATTCATTGTTTCCCTTCTGCACAAGCACATATGTCAGAATGTTGTTCTTGGTGCTTGTACACAAAATCTGTAATGCAAGAAAAATGTGCAGTAAATAATACAGTGCAGTAACTGTAATAAATGCAACCCTGAGCCTGTAAACTGGATATCACAAGGTTTATTGGAAGAGGTGGCTTGTTCTGATTGAAGCACTGAAGAGGTTGGCTGTGTTTATTTTACAGTTGCCAGAAATAACTTTCAGAGGATGCTGTAACTACATATTAAATTTTGGTGGTTCTGTGTTTATTGGCAGAGTCTAAATGGAGTTTGGCTTAATAAACAGCGCCTGGATCCATCAAAAGTCTATCCTATTGCTGAAGGAGACCGTATCGAGTTGGGAGTGCCTTTGGAAAACAGAGAGACTGCTGAATATGAGTATGAAGTGATTAAAGAAGAATGGGAGAAAATCAGACCCTTTTTAGCCCCAAGAAGTGACCTGGGGAAAGCTAAGAGTTCAAGACCTAAACGTAAATTTAGTTTGGAGGACTTGGAGACATGTGAATCAGAAGGCCCTTCAAACTCCAGATGCAAAAGAGACAGAATGTCCTGTGGCAATGAACCTTTAGATAAATCGTGGGGACAGGCAGGAGAGGCCAAACGGCTAACAGAGAAGATGGATGTCAAGCTGCCTTCTCCTGGGCCCAGTGAGGGGGACGGTGCTCCAGTGCATGGTAGCCCTGTGCACTCCAAAGCTGTGACTGTCCCCCAGCAGGACCAGAAAGGCTCCAGTCTTGTAGAGTCATGGACTGGCTTGAAAAAGCTGAGGAAATCTCTAGAAGATACAATGAAATTAAAGGTCAAAGTGCAGGAGAAGCAGACTGCAGTTCTAAATGTCAAGCAGAAGCGCAGGAAATGTGATCAGAAGGAGATCCTAGTAATGGAACAGGAGCTGCAGGAGTTGCAGAACCAACTCTGCATGGAGCAGGAGCATCAGCAGCAGCAGGTGGAAGAGCTGGAGAGGACATTCTGTAAAGAGCAGCAGAAGCTAGAGGTATAGTAGTGGCAATAATTTTGACCTGTGTCTTCACTTTGATGGAATGCCTCGTGTAAGGCATTGATCCAAAATAGCTCTTGAACTGTACAGTAACAAAAATAGTGCTTGTGTGATTTACCCCTACTAAAGTTTTTGTGGAAGTATTTAACTTAGCACGGATCACAGTGCACGTACCAAAAGAAAGTGCAGAGACAAAAGAGATTTGGCTGCATGGGGAATTCAGAAAAAAGTGCAAAATAAAGCATTTCAGTTGGAAAGAAGCATGTTTTTAAATAAGAAAATGAAAGTCATTGCCTGATCTCTGTTGCTTATAGAGAGGACAAGTTGAAAAGTAATTACTTCAAACGTGAATTTCTCTCAGAATATGGCTGAAGTAAAGCCCAGTTTGCATGGCAAGTGCACTGTTTTTACAGTCAATGAAATACTGCATGCCTTAATCCCTGGGGGGAAGGAGATTATTTTCCTACTTTCAAAAAACCCTTTCTTGCAATCTGTAAGTGCCTTTAAGCAGTAAGTATATGTGATAAGTTGCTTTTTTGGTAACAGACCAAAATCTGTTTGAACTTGAGACCACTCAAAATCAGGTTTAAAGAAAGTGAGGATTCATCTTGGAGTGAGTTTAATAATTTATTAGTTACTTCCTTAAAGTCCATTGCTAAAGACAAGATACCACTATGAGAAGTACAGAAAGTTTGGAGGTGTGTCCTTAGAAACAATGGGACATTTACCTGGAGCTTTAGGTATCTCTGAAGTCTTTGAATGTACTCAGAGTTGCATCTTTTAGGCTGTTGCTGATCTCTTTGCTTCTATGAATATGCTGGTGCCTTTTGAGCTAGAATAATGTGGAGATATTCCAAATATGGAACTGTAAATGATATATGCATTTTAACTCATCACAGTAAATGATAGCTTTAATTTCTGTTGCACACATGTAACCCAAAAGTGGAACATATCACTGTTTATTGAAAATCAGTGTTGTTTCCTTAAGCATATCCTCTAAAGAAAGTGTGCAGAGTAGTAATTTTCTCTCTTATGTTCTTCAAGTCTTTTTTTTTCCCCCACTTCTTACCCTACCCAGGGAGAAAAGTGCCAACAAGGGGAAGAGAATCTGAAGGAGCAGCTGGCCCAGGTCCTTCAAGAGGCAAGTGATTATGAGTCTAGGTTTGGTCTAACTGTGTAACTCGGATATTTAAATCTTTCCAAATGTTGTGGCCTCTTGGTAGAAGATAAGGACTGTGCCTTAGGTGACTGAAGAAACTTAACTGAAGTGAAGGAATAACCTGGAAGAGGGAATGCAAAGTGTGATGGCACTGGGAAGGTCATAAATAACTGGCAGTGCATTCCAATTTTAAGTTAAGGATAAACTGCCTTAACGCCTCAACTTATATGTGTTGCTCTTCTAGGAGAAGAATAGGAGAAATGAGTGTGCTGAACCTTATAACTATGGCCACATATCTTTAATAGGATAGCTTAGAATGGTACTCTTATAGCTTCTGGATTGGTGTTGTTACAGCATCGTGCTTTGATGGAAGAACTGAATCGTAATAAAAAAGATTTTGAAGAGATAATTCGAGCCAAGAATAAAGAACTGGAAGAAACCAAGGTAAGGAATAACTGCATTCTTAGTTTTACTCATAAGTGAAACATGATATACTGCATGAGCAGAGGAAATGGTTTATTTAACATTTGTCTTGGCTCTGCCTGGCCTCCTTTAGTGCAAAATTTCCGTGTTTTGAGGTGGCAGCTGACACTGGAAGAGGGGGCACCTTGCCCTTTTCATAAATTGGTGTCAAACAGTTGTTATTTGATCTTTCTCAATCATAAAGAAAGCCCATAGCAGCTGAACAGTGCATTTTGGAAGAGAAATGGTCCCAATGCACCCTTTCTTTGAAAAACAAACAATCAAAAAATCAAGCCAGAAATAACAGGAAAAAAAATCCACCAACAAACCAAAAGTGTTTGAAAAGTGAGGTGCTTCATTTTCAGTTAAAGTGTATTCAAGTAAAACTGCATTGTGGCAGCAGTTCCATAAGGGATTGTAGGACAGAACTAATGTGGAATTTGAATAATGAATGAGATAAACCACAGTTCTTCCTGCCCTTGACACAAAGTGATGAATGGAAAATAATTAAGGCAATCCTTTCCTGTGTCTTACTTTTGGAAGTTATCACATTATCCACCGCTGGCAGTTTGCTTTGTTTTTTTAATGTCATCTTTGGAAATTTTGTTGCTGTTTCAACTATAGCTTCAGTTAGTAGAATTTTCCTTTTATTTTTAGAAGATAGAGCAGGCACTTAGCCTAATCAGCCTAATTTAACTCTTAACAAGCAAACAAAAAGATTATTAGGTTGTTAAATGCAAGTAAATGTTTTAAACTTTATTCCTTCCTTTTTTTTTTTTAGTATTTGAAGTGTTTAGTCTGTTGGGTGTTGTGCTTTTTATATCAGACACCAAAAAAAACTGATTAAAGCCAAACTCTTGCTAGGAACAGGTTGAAAAGGATTCTGAAAAGATTGTTCTGCTGGTAGTTCCTTTAGGCTGAAGGGAATTTTGGGTAATAGCTGTTCTCTCTTCCAAGTTCTCTGTAGTGGGTGGGAATATTCCCAATACTGCTGAGACTACAAAGAGGAAAGAGATTACAGATCTGGGTATGTGATAGATATCTACTCCACTTGACATGTGGAGATCTGCAATATGATTTTCTTCCCCTGCACACACTCATGCCAGTTGAGAAAAACCTTGTTCTTTGTTGATACACAACAACATGTACTTTTCTACCAGGAGGAGAAGGAAAAGGTGAGAGCCCAAAAAGAAGAGGTGTTGAATCAGATGAATGATGTGTTGGAGAATGAGTTGCAGTGCACAATCTGTTCTGAGCACTTTATCGAGGTATGTTTAAACCTGTATGGGTTTGCCAGTAAAAAAGAGACTTGAGAAGCTTTCCATAGCTCTAATAACACAATATTTAAGCCCTTTTCCTTACTTACCTTGTTTAACAGTCCAAACAGACCCACATTGAGTTCTTATGGGAAAGAGTTGATCCAGAAATCTATTCTGTCTGCCCTGACTCTTCTTTACTTCACAACAAGTTCAGCTTTAATGTCTCTATCTGCATAGACAAGAGTGCTTAATCCTAAAATGCACATAAGTTTGGAGCCCTTGTGTAGGTTTTTGACCTGGTTCCCTGAGTTGCTGCTGACAGCTGCCTGGGGAGGAATTATTTTGTAGTGGACCTTGCTTTAAGCTGACTAGAGTTGGACTGTTTGAGGTTTAGCTATATGGAGAGGTTAGTAAAGGAAGGGAGGTATAATATTCAATCAGGTCCTGGGATGTTTATATTGTTTAGATAATCTTTTTCTTTGAGAAATTGGCCTGTTTTCATTTGATTCTACAAGTAATAGGCTATGCTTGCTATGTAGACTGTTATTTTTGTTTATGTTTTGCTAGAAGGTCAGTTTCATTACATTATTGTTTTACTATGGGAAACCTGTTGTGTTAGCCTTGTTATAATGGCTTAAGAAGTAGCTGAAATTTTAATTTCTGGTTTCTCAGTACATTAAGATGCTATTTTGCAGTATCTGAATTGTTTCCATAATTTATTCTATACTGATGTCCTGCTGAATTCCACAGGCAGTGACTCTGAACTGTGCACACAGCTTCTGCTCCTACTGCATCAATGAGTGGACAAAACGTAAAGTGGAGTGCCCTATCTGCAGGCAGGAGATCAAATCACAGACACGCTCTCTGGTGCTGGACAACTGCATTAACAGGATGGTAGAAAAACTGGATGTGGAAATGAAAGAGCATCGCCTGAGCCTTATCAGAGAGCGGAAAGGTGAGAGGTGGGTGGATGTGGCATGATGAGTACAATCTCTTATTCCATCTGTTTTGCACAACTTTCTTTGGCACCTATATACCAAGAAGATGCTCAGGGAATACTGCAGAAACACTAAAAAAATAATAATGAGGTCTGTCTACTAACGAGCTTTACTGCATAGTAAAATAAAATAAGTACAAAGTTTGGAAAAAAACTTCAGTATGAATTCCATGGTCTGGCAGGAAAACTTAGTTTATGCTAAAGGTTATGCTCTTTCAAAGAGATCTCTTAATAAAAGCAAAAATACACATAGGACATAGAATGGTCCTTTCAAGGACATAGAATGGTCCTTGAAAAATTTACCAGGCACTTTTGATTAAACTGCGGAGTACATAATTACAGAAACTCAGCAGACCTGACAAGAAGCTCTGAATTCTTTTCTATGTGCTAGATTTATGTAGGAAATCTCTGAAAGAGACACTGGTATATCATGTAAGTATGACTGAACTGACAGTTGCTCTGACATGTTTATTTTTGTGGAATTAAAGCCACTGTGGCTTACAGGCATAACATCTTGCCTAGTTGTTGCTAAAAATACTGTGCATCATGGTGGTTGTTTTATTAATAACCCCAGTATGGGTTATTTCTAGTTTGCTTCCTTCTAAATTTCTTTGTAGAGCACTTGACATTGGTATCTAGGTGCTGAAAGGTAGATGTCTGTTCCTGCTACCCCTTAAATTTCTGTTGCTGTGTTCTCTTAAGTAATTGTTTTGTTTTCCCTTCATAGAGATGAGTGCATGATCCTTAATTTTGCAGCGTATCAGATTGTATTTTTACCAAAAGAAAGGTGTTTTTGATAGATGTGCCATGGTAACATAGAATGACATCTCTAAGCAGTGCTGGTTCAAGCCTGAAATGATAACCTCTGTAAGCCTTTCAGTCTGATTCCCTCAGGAAGGGCTGCATTGCTGAGAGGCTGCCCAGCTCAGCTACAAGGATTGCTTTTACCTCTGTGGAATTGAGGCAGCCCCTGTGCAATGCATGCATCTGCAGAGTGCCACAGTGCTCCTAAGTGTCTGCTCAGGTGGCTGATGGGCTTTGGCTGAAGTGGTGCCTTCAGTGCAGCCCATTGTGTGCTACACCAATGGTCTTCATCCTTGCTCAAACAAAAAGCAAACGAGTTCTTAGCCTACCTTCAGAAATAGCTACCAGTAGGAAATCATTTAAATTTACTGTGACACACTTCAGCTGGAAGGTGAAATGGTTTCTGTGCCTCTTTTTGTGCCATGATGGAAACATTTTGATTGAAATGAAGATAACCATTTGTCTATTTAAAATTAATTCCTAAGAAATACCTATTAAAAGAAGAACGATATTGGAAGTGGCACTTGAGAAGCTGTCAAGGCATTCCAAGAAACCTTTCTAGGAGTCTTAGTAGCCCCAGCACTAGAAGGACAGCTTGCAGTCTTAAATAGATGAAGCTTTTGATGAGGCTATAAATGTCCTGAACAATCAGTACCTGTTTGAGAGCCCCTTACCATGCTTTTTCTTTCCTTTTCTTACCTGGCAAGACACTGAAATAGTTAGCCACTTCCATTGCCTGTTGTGTCCCTGTGAAGGGGTGGAGAATGTCTCCTCCTCACCTGTGTTACCTTAATAGGAAAAGACATAGAGAACACTTTTGAGCACTTAAGAAAACAAGCAAATAAATAACTCCCATTCCTTTGGTTTTTTTATGCTGAAAACTGAAATGAAAAAGGCCTATATCCTGCAGCTTGAAAGATTTATTGTAAACTGACTGTGAGAAGCTAAAATATATTTTCAAAGACAAGTAGTAATTTAGCACTTGTGGGTACAGTGGTCACAGCTGACTTTTGTATCTGTATGTTTTGAATGCAGAGAAACAGAATGTGATGGTGAAGCCAGCCACAGACAGTGACAACGGTGTTCCTTCTACCACCTACTCCATCTCGTCAATGAACAGTTGTGACAGTGAGGACTCTGAGGAGGATTCTTCCTATAGTGAAAGCTACTATGTTATCTGAACATTGTTACTGCAGACTCATTGCCCCTGTGCTGCCTCGAACCAGCCTAATGGTGTTTGGTTGACTGCTGCTGGAGGAGTGGACTGGGCACCTGGAAGGACCTGTGAAGAGGCTGGAGCTGTAAACTAGCAGCATTTGGAAGAAGGATCTTGTTTTCCAAATGAATGCACAGAAGATTGATCTCTAAAACAAAATTGGGTTTGTGAGAGAACAGACTGCCATTATGCTGGCTAATTGAATTACAAACCCTAAACTTCCACTTTAGCTTGTGACCTGCTCAGTGTAATGAAAGAGTTTGTATTGAATCATTGCCCTTTCCTTAACGAATTACATGTTTACATCAGCATCCCTTATTTCAGGCAGCACAGGGAATGTCCCAAGCCTTTTGAGAACTTGGCCATCCCCACCAGCAGGCAGGAGATAGGTACAGCAGGAAAAAGTGCCAATGTGGGTTTTCCTCTTGAATTTCATATGGCAACTAGAGTCATCCTGGGCCTTTGGCATTGAAGGTGATAAAGGGTGGGATGCAGACACTGTTGGCTGCAAGTGCATTGTAAGCTAGCTGCTGGCCATCAGCTTGCTCTGTTTATGTAGCCCATTCTCCATTAGATAGGGATAGAGGAGATTAAATCTTCCAGAAGTCTTTAGCTAGTGTTCTTTTCATTTAGTGTCTTTGGTTTGTTCCGTCTTCAGGCTTCTGCATAAAGGATTTTAGAACTGGGAAGCAGCACATCCAGAAATTTCTAGTAATGACTTTAAAAACATATAATCACCACCAAGAGAGGAACCTCTATCTTCAGGTGTGCTGCTCTCCAAATTAATGAAATGTCCTGTTGGCAGGGTAGGAAAGCAGCATCTGTAGACAACCACAAGATACAGAATGAAGCACTTCTTTTTATTGTTTACAAGACATAACTGTTGAGCTGTGGGTTGTACTACTCTCATACCAAATCACTCATTCATAAGAGATTGATGAAGTCTTGCCTCATCCTATCATGTATTTGTCTATTGAGTTCCATTTTCTAGTGACTTATGCTTTTGACTTAGCTGTTACATGGAAAGGACTCTTACACTGTGAGAACAGGATGGGGAAGCCCTTCTCATCTGTAATATTTCTTTGGCTCTTTGTATATACCTTTTTGGTTCTATGTTTATTTTGTTTAAGAACAAAAATATAAATCCATTTCTGCATTAGTCTTCTTTGGTGCAGCCACTGAGATGTCTTCTAGTTGTCTTAGGCTTTTTTTAGAAAACAGACTATGTAATTTAAATACTTTGCTTCATGTTTTGATTGCTGTATGCAGTGTGACCATTGTAAAGTTAATTGAAAGACATTTGTATTCAGGAACTGATCAAAGACAGCCCAATCCTTCAAGACTGTGACTACCCTAATGCTAATTTAATAGCTACAATCATACCTCTTACCTGCTTCCCCCAAGAAAGATCCCATTGAAAAGGTGCATGAATGATGTCCTAAGGGAGTAGTGCTGACAAATTTGGTCAGTAGGATTCAAACAGGGGAGGCCTGATCTGTGGGCCAGGCAGCTTGCTTAAAACTTTGCTGTAAGGTTTCTTTTGTGCAGGAGACATTACATCTTCTGTATTCTTCTTTCTCTTTTAATGTTCATTTTCTGTATGCGCTCTTGAGAGTTTCTTTTTTGAATAGATGCTTTCTAGAATGAGCAAGATAAGAGCATTCCTCAATATGCTCATGAAACAGGCTGATGTGGAACAGGCATTTCCAATGAAGAGGAGTAGAAGGAAATCTGGTTATGTAGGACTGTGAATTCTTTGACTCTGTATCTCTTCCATACTGCTGTGCTTTTTTTCTCATTTCATTTTGCAGAATACATATTTATTTTATTATATTGGTGTTTATGCATATTGCAGAGAAGGATAATACTTCCCCTGGTAACAGAGTGGTAATCTTTGGTTTGGTTTCTGATTGTGTCCTCTTTTCATTAGAACACAAAGAATGTAAGCGGTGTATTCCAAATTATTTTCACTCTTACTGGTAGGTGCACAGTGTGTAAATGTCCACAGAGAGAGGTTAAGTATTAATAATGTCCACATACAAAAGCTTTTCACTGACAAAAGCAGACCTGTGTATCTGCAGTGTGTTCTCCTTTGCTCTAAGGTCTGGATCCTTCTACTTGGTTATCTACTTGTTTCTACTTGCTGTGCCCTTGGAGATATTATGCCCTGAACTGTTAGCTGTCTTGGGATGGCATCAAGTGCTTCCAGCTGTCAGGTTATAACTGAGCTGGTCACAGATGATGCGGGGCAGGTTCAAGACTTGCTGTTTCCCTTGGATGACAGCTGTCAGGTAGTGTGATAATCAGACACTTACAGAGCAATACATTGTCAGCATCAGTGGAAGAGTTGGGAAGGAGTGCCAGTAAAAGGGGATCACTACAGGGGGATGTTTTCCTCGTACAGATCTGTGGAGTCCAAGACCAATCTGACAATCTTGTGCAAGAAAAATATACCACGTGTGTGTGAGCCTGCCACAGACAGAGTGGGAGCTTCAGACAAAGTTTAATTATTAAAGAAGCCCTCCCATTGAGTCACGAGGTGCAGACAAGGCCCCCTTGCTTTCCAAAATCCTTCTCAGAGAGGAGCATAGATATGGCTGGATCCAGTCTTAGCCCCAGACTGTCAGTGGTTCATGTCTAAAGGATTTTATAGGTGTAAATGAACCTTTATACAACTTGGTCCTGGAGGATTTAAGGATGGCAAACCAGATATATAAATATGTATGATTTATTACAATAATGATTGGACAAAAAAGATCCTAATCAGAATAATTTACTAAATAATACAGGAGGTAGAACAGCTCTTACAGTGCATTATGGTGCAATAATGAAATAATTGTTTTAAAGCAATTGTATTAAAGCTAAGAAAAAAACACAATTCAGTAGAGATAAGGCTCACCCATGACTGTGGACTAATTTATTTTTCTCAGTCATGAGGAATAGCCTTGAACAGCATCCCCAGTCCACACTGGGAAATGCACACATACACTTTGAGAAAGAGTATATTAGAAGACCCTGCCCTTAAAATGTGGGACTGGGCTTTTATAGTATGAAGTTATTGACTGTCAATCAGGTCTCCAGGCTAACAGTGTCATCTCAGCAACTTTGGATAAATTATCTGTAGTATCACTTACTGGTTCAGGGTATTTTAGCAAGTCTACCTGCTAAAATACATCTTCAGCTCACTGTCAGGATGTTTAATTTCAGGACTGATGAGTCAGACTGGTTTCAGCATTACTGAGCATCAAAAGCATCATGATGATCCCATCTTCATTTACCATGGACAGCTTTTCCCATAGTCATTGTTTTGTTTTTCCTATTCCAGGCAAGCATCCTCGTACAGAGCCTTAGCAACGACTGTCAAATTTAACTGCAGAACATGTAACAGGTAATTCAATAATCCAGCTGTGCCCCCCTTCCCCCAAGTGAAGTGCAGGTTTTCTTTAACAAAGGCCCTGACTAGTCAATGATTTACTTTCTCCTCTTCATCATCCCATCCTGCCATAACTCCACCTATTTGGACACACAGTTTACGGTAACTACAACACCATGAGCTACACTTCCCAAGTAAGATCCTCCTGTCTCTTGATACTACTGTGTTTGCTTTGGTTTTGTGAGTCTAAGCATTCCAGCTTGTGTGCTGAGCTCTGTGTCCTCAGGGTTCGAGCTTAATGCAAACTACAAGACGGCTCCCAGGATCAGGTTGGAAAAGACCTCTGAGGTCATCGAGTCCAACCCATGACTGAGCACCACCATGGGAACTAGACAATGGCACTGAGTGCCACATCCAGTCTTTCCTTGAGCACCTCCAGGGATGGTGACTCCACCGCCTCCCCGGGTAGCGCATTCCAATGTCGAATCACCCTTTCTGTAGAGGAATTCCTCCAGCTGTCCAACCTGAACCTCCCCGGGGCAGCCTGAGGTTGTGTCCTCTTGTCCTGGCACTGGTGGCCGGGGGAAAGAGGCCGATCCGCACTTGGCTACGACCTTCTGGGAGTTACAGAGAGCGATAAAGTCATCCCTGAGCCTCCTCTGCTCCAGCCTACAACACTCTCACCTTCCGCTACGCTACACGATCGATGAACATTTTTATATCCATATATTCACAAATTATTCAGTCTGTGCAGCGTGTTCTAAGGAATCCGGGGCTTTCCAGCGCGGCCCGGGGCTGCCCGGGCCCGCCCGCGGTCGCGGCCCTTGGGGCGGTGCGTCACTGCCGCGCGCCGGCGGCCGCCGAGGCCCCGCGCCAGGGGCGGGCCGGGGGCGGGGACGGCGCCGCGTCAGAGCGGGGAAACGAAAGCGGCGGCAGCGGCCTCGCGTCCTCTCTCACCGCGCCCCGGGAGCCCGAGCCCCTCGCAGCCGGAACCCTTCGGAGCCTGCCGCGCTTTCGCCGTGAGTGCCGCCCGCTCCAGCGCGGCGCTGTCCGCCGACCCCGGTCGTGTGCGGGTCAGCGCGGGGCGCGGCCGCGGCGGCTCCCGCGGTCTCCCCGCTGCCCGCGCTCCGCCGGCGGGGGGGTCTCGGCTCGGCCTGTGGGACCGGGGCTGCGCAGCGGGCGGGGTGACGGCCGCGAGGGGCAGGGAAGGCAGCGGAGCTGGTGAAAGGTTCGGAGGGTAAGGACTGTGCGGATCGGCTGAGGGAGCTGGGGGTGTTTAGCCTGGAGAAAATGAGGCTCAGGAGACACCTTATCGCTCTCTGCAACCCCCGGAAGGAGGGTGTAGCCGGGGGGGTTTGCCCCTTCTCCAGGCAACCAGGACAAGAGGACGCAGCCTCAGGCTGCACCAGGGGAGGTTTAGGCTGGACATCAGGAGGGATTTCTCCACAGAAGATGTGATTAGACCTTGGAGTGAACAGCCCAGGGAAGTGCTGGAGTCACCATCCCTGGAGATGTTCAGGGAAAGACTGGACGTGGCACTTACTGCCATTGCCTGGTTCCCATGGTGGTGTTCCCTCGTGGGTTGGGGTCCATGACCTCAGAGGTCTTTTCCAACCTAAACCATTCTGTGGGAGGCCGGTGGGGCGGTGCAAGGGGGCTGGTTGGGGATGTGGAGGGGCTTTCCCTCCTACCTGCGGGGCTCCTGAGGGACCGGGTGTCCCTAACTTGTGCCTAATTTTGCATGGTTTGAAATTTGTCGGGAAGACAGGTGTGCTGAGGGACCCTTAGTGGGATTTGGAGGGTGGGGGTCTCGGTAGGGAGCTGGCAGGAGTGAGCTGAGAGTGTTGGCCTCTCATTTGGCTCTCTCAGAAGAAATATAGAATGGTTGGTTTGTTAGAGATAAACAAGGGTAAAAAACAAAACCTTCAATTGAGGCAAGAGCAGATAAAGGTGAGCTGTCATTAAGAGAACTTCTGGTGGAAGGGAGAAGATTTCTTAGCCATAGTGCAGTGAGATTGTGGGATCATTTTGTAGTCAGAGTTGTGGGGGTAAAGAAAGGATTTGGCCTTAAGCTGTTTGTGGAAATAAGTTTGATAACTAAAGGTTTGAATTGGTGACCTGGGGCATCTTTTATAGCCCAACAATCCTGTGTACAATAATAAACACTAATCAAGGTGCAGTTTAATTTTTTTTTTCAGTTGCAAGGAGGTTTTAGCACTTTTGCCTTTATACTTTTCCCTTTCTTTGCTTGTTGTCTTCTGCAAACCTTCCATCTTAAGCATTAGACCGTTCTCTGAGTTTATGCAAAATTTATCAGCCACATCCAGAAGCTGGATATTTTGCCAGTGATTCCTGGTGAAAAACACAACTGCACACGCAACTTGAGCACACATATTTAATGAACTTTTGTTATAGAGGTTGTGCAGAAAAGCTCCTTTATTAATTAAGATTTGCAGGTGAGGTCAGAGTTGTTTGGAATCTTGTGAGAAATTTCATGGTTCCACCTTGCATAATCTCTGTTAGATGGGTCTGACATTTTTTCAGTTTGTTTGGATAAATTGAATCTTTGATTCAGTGGTAGTAATGAACTGCCATATATTTAAGTTATTTAGCTGTCTACATCTGGGTTGACTTAATCTACCTGCATTTGGGGATAAGTAGGTTGTAGAAGTGATTTAAAATTCATCAGTTATAGGGGGATTTCCATATCAGTTTCCCATTTGATTAGTTAGACTACATGCTTACAAAGGTGAGTTCAAAAGAAGCTAACACTTTTACCTGAAGACATTTAAGTTGAAAAGCCTAATACTGAAGAGCATAAAATGATCTATGCCACCATGCTGCTGTGCATTACAGAAAGTTATGTTTAATATTTGCCAAGTGTGATCTTCTTCTTTTAGCATTTCAGGAAAACATGAAGAGAAGGACAGAACCTGAATTTAGCAGCCCCCAAAATAAGCAGAAGAAGAGGATAGAAGACTTGGGATTAACCCTCAGTTCTACTTCAGATGATGAAAATCAATTCAGTAATCATACTACTCAAGGTAAGGTTGGAGGTCTGGAATGTGCTGCTGCAGGGGATGTAAATAATAACCAGGAATTGAACCTACATCTCCTGAATCCTAAATCCTGATTGATATCCGGAACTTCAAGGGTATACTCTCTCTTTAGGAAAAAGGCTACATTATTTCTTTTCACAACCTTGGATTGGTGTGAATTCTTTTAGGCTTTTTAAAAATCTTATGTAAACCTTTTAATCTGGGAATTGTGTGAATTCAGACGTAGAAAACTGGATTTGGATCATGACGTGCATGATCCAAGGCTCTAAACATTCTTGTCATATTGATCTTTTCAGTCTCAGCAGTTATTTCTGGTTTGGAAGCTCAGTACTCAGGCGTTGTGGGTGTTACACCATAAAGAAGCATCATAATTTTGTTTAAAAAGGAAGTAAGAAACCAGTAGTCTTACCACATTTCTGCAGATGGGAGAAATTGAGATGAATACAATGGAGCCAGTTGGTTGGGGCTTCTACTTTGTAGGACCATCTCTTATGCTGGCTCAGTGTGACTTTGCCAGGGGACAGAGTTGTGAGAGCTCACAGGTATTTCTTTTCAGAAAGAGCCTTTTCAGAGTTAACTCATTGCCTACTTTTTCTTGGAGTGTGCTGTCTCACCTGGAGCTGGGATATACCACAGATGAGGCACGTGACCCCCACAATTGGTGTCGTTGTTGTGGGGCACTCTAAACTCTCCCAAGGTGGTACTTCAGTTTGCCTCACTGTGTGCCTGCTGTGTCAGAGTCTTGGGATTTTTTCATGGTCATGAAGTGTTCAAGTGCCTGAACACATAAAGAAGCTTTCCCTTGTGAAAATGGAAGGGGTGTGTGTGGAAGATGAGGGGGTTGGTGTGGGAGTAGCTGTAGTTGCAGGGTATGTATAGTGTGTGTACCTGTCTGAGGAGGCCAGAGGTGCAGCAGGTGGGAGCTGGGGTAGGGAATGCTCTGTGCACAGCTAAAAAAGTCAAACTGAAGTTTTTTTCATTTTTTCCCCCCTTTTTGATTATTGAGTTCATACATGAATCAAAATAGGCTGTAAGCCTTAGTGTTTAAGAAACAAATTGATACAGTTCAGCAACAATATTATGGGTTCAGTTAATTGTTTATTACTCTATTACACCCATTGTGGTTTCTAATGAAAGAAGGGAGGTTGAGGAAAGAAGTGATTTAAGACATGCTAAGCCATGCTCAGCTGAGCATGGCTTAGCATATTTTAAAAACAAAAAGAGTTGTGAAGTGACTCCATTGTAACTTATGCAGTAGGTAATTGTGTTTAAGACACTTTAAGTGTCTAGCAAATAAGACAGGTAGCAGTTAGCAAAAAGTTAAAAAGCAGGTAGCAAAGTTAACTGAAGCTGTGTACTGAAGAAGCAGAAAGCAGTAACTGACCCTAAAGCCAAAATCCTTTGTGAGTGTGTTCTTAGGTAAAAGCTCTGTGAAAGAAACAGGAATATATCTTGTGATAGATATTTGAAAATTGAGATGGGTACAGAATGTTGCAAACACAGGTTGAATCATAGCCTTCCTTTTTGGAGCTGGAAGCCTCAAATGTTCATACTGTAAAACTTCAATGTAGTAGTTATGTGGGGACACAAGTCCTGAATCTTAAAAACTGATTGCTCAGCAACAAGCACTGAGGACACATTGAAAGGGTTTTAACTACAGTTATATATTTTACAGTAGTGTCTTTCATTTTTACTTCACTTTCTTGTAATGGCCTTTTTTTGCTGATTTTCAGTTGTGTCCTGTTACTTCACTGATGCTCAGTTTTCCAGAACAGGAAAATACAGAGATCTGTGAGTTGAGAGAGAAATAGCCTGTGCTTTGTCTTAAATTAGACAAATCTAAGAAAATTTCAATCCTTCTTTTTAAGTATTTTAATATCTTTTGGGGTTTTTCAACACTTCTGTGGAACTAAATTATTCCTTCTTAAGAGAAAAACAGAAAAAGATCAACTCTGCTAACAATCTTCTGTGTTTTATGTCAGGAGAACTTTTGTAGTTCAACTTCCCCTATTTCTACAAACCAGCACAAAATTATTTCTAGCCCTTGGCAAACAAGGGAGCTCAAGAGGCCGAGGGCTAACTCAGAGCAAGGCTTTGCCTGCTGTGAATTGCTGCTCCTGTAGTCTGTATGAATTAGCTGGAGTAAGAAACTTGTGCCACTGCTTCATCCTCATAGTGATATTACCCCAGGAAAACCAGAAGGACTCATTGGATTGTAGAGCCTCCCTGGGCACCCAGCTGGTACAGAGCAGGCTGAGACAAATGAGACTGCCATGATTCCTGCCCAGATCCCAGTTACATCGTGCCTGGAGCCAGTAGATTTGGGCATTTCACAGCTGGAGAGTAGCAATGAGGACTACACAGCTCACACAGGCCTAGGTTCTTATCAATAGATCCCAAGGTGGAACTGGGCACAGACAGAGCTTCTTTATTTGTGCCCATGAAGGTTCTGGTGCATCAGTTTCTGGTGAGGAAGGTTTATTTTGAGTGCTTGCTATGTGTGTTGATATTACCTTGACTGAACCATTGACTTAAGTTCTTCCTCAAACCTCTCTCATGGTATTTTTAAAAAGCTTGGTGTCCTCTGACCTCATCTTTCTTTTAAGTTCGTATGTATCTGTAAACTCTAGAGGTGAAAAACTGTCTCATTTGCTGTAGTGAACTTGGGAATCCTTGCTAGTTAACTGAAGTATAATAAATGTAGCTTTGTCTTCTTTCTGCAGTGTTGGCCATTTGGTAGATGCCTGTGTACTTGATGTGAGTTTCTGGCTAAGTTAGGGATGGATTTGCACTTGTAGTTAGATAGGATATGTAAGAAAACTCAAAATATTTCATCAGGGTGTAATTGTCACTATTCTCATGAGAGAATCCCTGTGGCCCTTCTCAGCTCCTCAGGATCATTGCAAAGGTCAGGCACACCACAGTACTATTGTGGTCATGATGTGGCTGCTGTGCTGTGTGATGGGGCTTGCCCAGCCCTCTGTGGGGCCTGGAATCCATGGGGTCAGAGAAGCTGTGTGTTTCCCTGAGGCAGCAGGGAAGATAACCAAGTGCTGGTTGCACAGGGTGTGTTATATTGCACCTGTAATTCATTATATTAATTCCTGTAATACATTTGAGATGATGAAGTGTCCTCTGTATGTGTTCAGAGGATTTAATGAGTCTCACTATATTCTAATGTGATTACTGAGATGTCTTTCTTCCATTTTATTTTTATTTTCATTCTCACTTTTTTGTTTGTTTTCAGAATCTTCCAGTAGCACCAGTGGCTCTGACAGTGAGGGTGATGAAAAAAGACCAGTCTTCAGCAATGAGTTCAAACAAGACTCTCTTGTGGAGGGTACTTCATCTCGCTACTCAATGTATAACAGTGTCTCCCAAAAGCTGATGGTAGGTCAAAATAGTTTTGGACCAAACTATTAAGAGCTGATGAGAGCAAAGTGAAAAGACCAGTTTGTTATAAAAAATACTTTGATTCTGATCCATTTTGTAGCAGGGTTCTCTGTCTTGTATTTCCTTACTGTTTTGTACATACATGAAATTGACTGCATCCCCGTGTTTTGTTATTGTTCTCTTATTGCTAAAATTTACTGAGAGAAAACCTGAAAAACTAGCAGATAATGAACATAGTTCTTTTAACCTAAGAGATGTGTATGTGTTTCAGGTGCAATGTCTTGCATTCCTCCTCTGAGTTACGTGAAGTTTTAACTGGTACTTGAAATGCATCTGAATGCATGTTCACAACAAAGAATATCATCACAACATGAATTTTTTTCTATACCAATGTCTTTTTTTATGAACCATTCATGCTTACTGAACCCTGTGATGAATGGCTCCAGGCTCCTCACTACTTTTCTCTCTGAGCAAGCTCTTCCCGCATTACTGAGCCTTTTGCTGTCATTTCAAGCATCATTCTTCAGATCTAGTTGTTTTGTATCCTGCCTCAGTGAAGTGAACTCACTCGAAAGTCCTGAAAGCTGCAATTGAGATTAAAAATGCTCAGTGCCTTTAAGTCACTTCAGGGCAATGTGCCATTTTCTGCACTACTCTTTGACCTCAGCAGCAGTACAGAAACTCGAGTCCACTTTTTTCAGAGTGCTCCCTTTGCTCCTTTTATAGGCCAAGATGGGCTTCCGGGAAGGAGAAGGTCTGGGAAAATATGGCCAAGGCAGGAAAGATATTGTTGAGGCCTCCAATCAGAAGGGAAGGAGAGGCTTTGGCCTGACCCTCAAAGGATTTGATGGGGAGCTCAATATTGATTGGCAGGATGAGCCCGAGGTAAGTACTTTCTGTTTTAAGCCATTTCTCTTGTTGTGTTCAGCAAAAACTGGGTGAAAGAATATGTAAACTGTGGTTTTTCTTGGCAGCTGTCTCTTTTCCAGTGTCTATAAACTGTACTTTGAGTACTAGACTTCTCTTCTGCCTTGAGTAACGGACTCTAATAAAGGGGAATGTGGTGAGGGTTTTTTTGGTTTTTTTTGTTTTTTTTTTTTTTTTTTTTTTTTGTTGTGGAGGTGTTTGAGGTTGTTTTTTTATTTTAAAAATAAATAAGACATGTTTTAGTCCAGGAGGAAAAAACTCTACAGTTTTGGTAGAAAAAACTCTACAGTTTTCTACACCATGACTTGGTGCTGAAGTCATGGCATAACCCCTTATGCTAGCATTGGGAGGCAAACTTTTGGGGAGCAATTAGTTTTTATATTTTTCTGGTAAAAACATCTTTGGCTCTTCCCATGCCTTGTGTTTGCAGCCTAGTGCCTATGAGAAGGTGGACTGGTGCCCTGAGTGTACCACAGAGATCCCAGATGCTCAGGAGCTGAAGGAGTGGATGACTGTGGGGAAGGTAATTTTGTATGTCTTGGTACTTACCAGCCTAAGATAAAGCAGGATACTCAGCCTGGGCCAGTTGCCCTGTCAAATAGCTGTAGAATAGCATGAACTCTGAACAACCTCTTGAGGTTGCTAGTTTAGCTTCCTACCTAAAGCAGATCCAGCTAGATCTGATCAGGTTGCTCAAGACCTTGTTTTATGGAATTTTGAGTATTTTCAAGGATGGAAGCTTTACAGCCTGTTTGGGCATCTATTCAGTGTTTGACAACCCGGTGGACAAAAGAAACTTTACATATGGCTAATTGGCATTTTTTTAATGTGGCTTTTATCCATTGTTTCTTGTCATGTCTCTGTACATCTCTAGGAGCCTAGGTCAATCTTTTCTGCCTCCTGTTAGGGACTTGTCCCATTGTTAGGTACAGCAATAGGATCTCCCTTTCTGCATTCTGAACAAACTGTTCTCAGCTTTTTCTCATATACCAGGTACTTTTTGACCCTTGTCATTTTGCTGGCCCTTTTGCTGCTTTTGTTCCAGTGTGTCCATTTTTATACTGGGGAGTGCTTAAACTGGATATAGTGTTTCATATGTGATCTCAAGATGCCTAACACGGGAGAAAATTCCTCAGCCTACTTGCCACACTGCTGCTGATACAGCCTAGTGTGTGATTGGCAGCCTTCATGCATTATTGGTACATGCTGCATTCTGAAATGACAATATCCTGCTTGCTAATTGCTCCCTGTGCTCTTGTCCTGTTGCAGAGGAAGTTGATGATTGAAGATGAAACAGAGTTCTGTAATGAAGAGCTTTTACATAATGTCCTGCAGTGCAAGGTGAGCCCCTCTTTAGAGAGGAACTGAAGTTTTGGGGAAGCAAGTGAAATAAATAATTAAAGAGGATTGAGTAGTTAGGTAATTGACAAGAACTCAGAATGCCCTCTGTCACCTCGATGTCACTGGGATGACCTAGCATCCTTTGTTTTACTATCTCTTCAGCAGCCAGTTTTGAATCTCAGCCTTCTGAGAGATTTTCTTGGTATAACTGCAGCTGGCAGCTAAGCCCCTGCAGCTGCTCACCCATTCTCCCACCAGCCAGATTGGGGAGAGTATGGGAAGGGTAAAAGTGAAGAAAAGTCATAGGTTTAGATAAAGGCAATTTAATAAGTAAAGCAAAAGCCACTCAATGGAAGGAAAGCAAAAAAAGGAATTAATTCAAGGAATTAATTCACTACTTGCCATGGGCAAGGTGTTCAGCCATCTATCTTCAGGAGAGCAGGGCTCCATCAGATGCAGGGCTTACTTGGGAAGACAAAACCCTAACTCTCAATGTCCTTGGCTGCTTCCTCCTTCCCCCAGCCTTATATAGTGAGCATTATGGGGTATGGTATGGAATATCTGTTTGGGCAGTTGGAGTCACCTGTCCCAGGTATGTCCCCTCCAAACTCCACAAGAATGCATTCCTCACTTCTTGCTGGCAGGGTGGTATGAGGATCAGAAAAGGACTTAATGATGCTCAAAAGCTGCTCAGAAGTAACAAAAACATCTCTGTGTTATCAACACTGTTACCATCACAAATCCAAAATGTATCTCAATACTAGCTAATATGAAACTGCTACTATGAAACAAATTAACTCCACCCCAGCCAAACCAGCTCTAAGAGGAAAGATAGCAGTCACCCGCCCTTAGGCCAACTGAAAGGCTGAAGGCTTGACTAAACTAAGGAAATGAGCTGCCCTTCTTTTCTTGTCTGTTCAGTCTTTCCTCCTAGATTTTATCATGCCCTTGTATACTGCAATAGAGTGTGTGTTTATATATGTGAAAGAAATACTTTAGGCTGGGACTGCTTTTGATGTGGCTAACCATGTTATCAGGCTCTGGAGCTATCAGTACAGAATTTGTCAGTGTTATTAAATTTGCTTAAGAGCTGAGGTGGCTTAGAAGAAGAGCAAATATCATTATGAGACAGAAAACCATTTTGTATTGGTGAACCAAATCCTGCATGGAGTTTGCTGTCTAAGGAGAGAGAAGCAAGAAGATAAGAAATGCTGATGCCTGCCTATCCCTCCAGCCAGTGCCAGGTCCAGAGCTTTGTTTCTGTTTGTGCAGAGTGTATTTGATGAGCTGGATGGAGAAGAAATGCGTCGAGCGCGAACAAGGTCTAACCCCTATGAGATGATCCGTGGAGCTTTCTTCCTGAACAGGTTTGTAGAATGTGTGGTACTGCAGTCCCTTCCCATGTATGCCCATTTGCAGCTGAGGGAGCCAAGGATGAAACTTATCAAGGCCCTGTTTATGTGTTCACAGGGCTGCGATGAAGATGGCAAATATGGACCATGTCTTTGACTACATGTTTACAAACCCTAAGGACAGCCAAGGGGTGAGTTCCTCTCACTTTCAGACAGCAGTGCTTTCTCAGAGAATGTGGAAGGTGGCAAGAAAAGAGAATCTTTAGGATACTAGCTGGGAAAACAGGTCCTCGAAAGATTCCTCTGAGCAGTGTAGTTTATGATGTATGTGGTTTGACTGATGGGAGCTGTTACGGGTCAGAAGAATTTCCTCAGTTTCCTTTTGCAGGTGCCTTTGATAAAGGAGTATGATGCAGAGCTGCTCTACTTTGCTGATGTGTGTGCTGGTCCCGGAGGCTTCTCTGAATATGTCTTGTGGAGGCGCAAGTGGCATGCCAAAGGATTTGGCATGACCTTGAAAGGACCAAATGATTTTAAACTGGAGGATTTCTATTCTGCTTCCAGTGAGCTCTTTGAGCCTTATTATGGTATGTAGTGCACCCATGAGTGTTACCTGATGTTTTTGCTCATGCTGCAGCCTCTGTATTAGTGGCAGGACTGGTATTGATACCAACAGGGGATCTAGGAGAAGCCTAGGGAAGCATTTTGCAAGGTAGAAGCAGGCTGTCATTGGAGAAAAGGGTTGAGGTTGGTGAGCTTGCATATCAAGAAATTTTTCTGAAAATTAATTTTCATTTTTTCAAAATCATTTACATTTCTTACCAGTCTGACCTGGGAATATATTTCATTGTAGCAATTGATATTTGAGTTCTTTGCTTATCTGAACATTATAGAGTGCTTAAAGATTGCTTGGCAATGTTCATCTCACATCACTGATCTCAGCCTGAAACAGTGAATGAGATGACTTGTCATAGAATCATAGAATTGTGTGGATTGAAAGGGACCTAAAATTATCTAGCACCAACCCCCCTGCTGTGAATAGGGACACCTTCCAAGGGACCAGATTGCTCAAAGCCCCATCCAAGCTGGCTTATGAACAGAGACTGGGCATCCACAACTTTTCTGGGCAATGTGTCCCAGTGACTCATCACTCTGAGTAAAGAATTTCTTGTTAATGTCTATTTTAAAAGTGCTCTATTTCAGTTTAAAGCCATTATGCATCATTCTGTCACTATATGCCCTGATAAAAAGTCCCTTCCCATCTTTACTGTAGCCTACTTTAGATACTGAAGGGTGCTTGGACTTCCTAGAGCCTTCTCTTCTCTAGGCTAAACTGCCTCCGTGTTCTCAATCTATCCTTATGGGAGAGGTGCTCCAGCCTCCTGATGTGCCCAAAGATCTATTAGCAGAGCGTTAGACACCTCATTTACCCAACTGTCAGCATGTTTCTGTATCAGACCTTCCTAGCTGTGTTCTCATAATTGATTGTGGGCTCTTAGTAAAGATAAATAAAACAGATTTGGGCTAGAGGCTGTACCTGAATCACTGTGACTAAATGAGCTGCTTAACCCAAGGAAGTTTGTTATTTTAACATGTTTTACCTAGCATTGAGAAAGACTGAACAGGTGTACACAGACAATTGCTGCATCTCATCTCATGCATAGTAACTAGTTAATCTTGGTGATGTGTTTGAGCCCTCTGTCTGCCTTGCCTTTAGGACTAGGAGGGGAAATGCAAGGATTGCTAGTATTTGTGCTTCTTATTTCAGACTATATTAAAGAAACTGGAAGGTGACTGTCGTGTAGAGCAGAGAGCTTGCTTTTCTGTTGTTGTGCTTTGTGTGGGTTTTTTCCTCTCCACCACTTACTCATGTTGGCTGCCACTCTTGACACCTGACTGAGCTCTTCATAGAGAATGGTTAGTAGCACTTAAGGATTAGATCTTAGTTAAAGTGAAGGTTCATGGCAAGGGCAGCAAGGCAGATAAACACCTTGGTTGCAGTGTTTGGATCTTCATAGTTCACAGCAAACTGGTGTTACAGAGAGGAGGAGATACCTGGAGAAATTAATAGCCCAATGATTTTGATTAATTTTTTTGATCCCTTTCTCTTATGCTATAAAGTCAGTGTGTAGTGAGGTGTGTACAGACTAATGGGAAGGAAGTAGCCTGGCATGATATTTCTGTTGTGAAGAATGGTAAAAAATTCCAGTGTCACTTCACTTATTGACAGGATAATTGTGAGGAATTTGGTTATCAAAACCATATCATGCATCCTGATCTCTTCTGCTTTCTAGTCCTCCAGCTGAGGTGATAGAATCTGTAGTTGTAGAAGATTTACAGGGTCTAATACTAAATAGAAGTTCAGGCTTACTTGAGGCACAACTTGTGAGCTCTAGAATGCACCTTAGCTCAGCTTTCTAAAACAGCAGCTGGGAGACAGTGTAGCTCTTTTAAAGAGCCACAGAGGAAAACTGTATGAGTATTTGTGCACAAATCCTACATCTCTTTCCCTACTCCCTTTGTAAACTTGTTCACAGTTTTTTTGGGGGGGTTTGCTTTTTTAAAGCTCAAATTACACTGTGCTTGAAAATAGACTATTATGTTTCTTTGGAATGATTTGAATTCTTAGTAGTAGGTTACAAATGCAAATATAAAGAGTTTTGCCTTGTCTGTAATAACATGTTTTTAACAGGTGAACTGTGCAGTGAAGTTGAATCTTACATTTTCATTAGGTTCAGCTATGTGCCACTCCTGCTTGGATGAGAATATTATGTTGTCATATAGTCTTCATTTGTCTTGTGCTGAGGCTGATGTACAACTCATCATTTGAGCATGGTTATTGTATGGTCTTGTTTCAGTCCCCCAGCCACTCAATCTGAATAATTTTTCTGAATTAAAAAGCATCTTTGGTGGTGAACAAGGGACTTTGTAATGTTTATTCCACCTATCAAGGTCTTTGTAATTTCTGACTAAATGTTGATTGAATACAATAGATCATCTGCACGTACTGATCTTTTATTTGTACTTGCAAATGTATTATTGATTGTCTCCTTTTTTTTCTTTAGGAGAGGGTGGGATTGATGGAGACGGAGACATCACTCGATCAGAGAACATTACTGCTTTCCAGAATTTTGTTTTGGACAATACTGATCACAAGGGAGTGCATTTCTTAATGGCTGATGGGGTTGGTTAATTTCTTTTTCTTCCTGCACTAAAAAAAGCCTGACAAAACTGACACCTTTGTCTGCATGCAATAGGGTGTTTGACATGTGTAGCTACAATATGAAATTGTACAAGCCTTGCCATTAAAATTCCTAGTGCTGATTCTTCTACTTTAAACAAACAGAAATGATCATGATTCCATTATTTAGTTCCTCAGAATCCTTTCCTTGACCACCAGATTTGTGGTGATACTAACCACATGCTATTCACTTTGCAGGGTTTCTCAGTGGAGGGCCAGGAGAATCTGCAAGAAATCCTGAGCAAACAGCTCATGCTTTGCCAGTTCCTCACAGCACTGTCCATTGTCCGGACAGGTATGTTCTGTCCATTGACCTTCCTCCTTCTCTAAGGTGTCTATGGCACTGGGGAACGTTGCTGTACAATTTTTATTGGTGCCTTGAAGTCTGCTCTGCCATGAGTTGCACAGAATTGAATGTGTATGCATGAGTCCTGAGGTGGTTGTCACAAAGCTAAGAGATGTGGCGAGAAAAATAAACTAACCTGTTGTGATAACTGGGCAGTCTACCTGAGATTTATGGCACTAGCTGGACCAACTTCCTCAATATCCCAGCTGATTGGAGCTGAGTGGTGTTTATCCAGTTCTTTCTTTCCTCTAGCTTTTCTCCTTTAAATCTGTCATCTGTGGGATAAGAACTAATGATGCCTTACTCTGTCTTAGTGCACCTCATGGTTGGTAAATGATGGACCTTACACTGAGTTTAGTTAGCCTTTGGCACTGATATAGAAGACAAATTGTAACAAATTGATAATTTGTATCTTATGCCCGATGTTTAGAGGAACCTGAGGCAATGATCTACTAAGGAGTAATCTCAAATGTGATGTGATAAAAGGGGCAGCTTTCTTTAAGTCTTTCCTACATGGGTAGATGATAGTTCTGTAAAAATGATAATAGTTCTGCCTGCTTTTTGCTTGGGGAAATTGGGAATCTTGTTTGAAGGAGAGGGGCAACACAGACTCTTTTCTCTCTAGATGGCAAGTTGTTCTGTTTAGGTAACATCTATTAGTCTTTTCCTCTAGTCTGAGGTTCCTTGTTGCATATATTGGGGCTCCTCTTCCCTGGAGGCTTTGGGATGGCATACTGCCAGGCTGTAGGGCACAGTCTGGGCCTGGAAGGGAAGGATGGGGGGCAGATGGGAGGTTTGCTTGTGAGACAGCCTACATACCAGTTAGATTCTTGCCAAGGGAATGCATTTCTCTCTTTGCTGTAGAGACATGGGGAAGGTGTTTCATGAAGTCTTGCTGGCCCACTTCATAACTGTGTTTGGGATGCTGTTTAATTGCACAAAAACTCTGTTACTAGTTCTACAGAAGCATTGAGGTGCTCAGTATCACCTTATTTCCTTATTATCTGCTGGCATCAAGGTACTTCCTCTTTTTTTTTTTTACAGGAGGACATTTTGTCTGCAAAACCTTTGACCTGTTTACTCCATTCAGTGTGGGTCTTGTTTATCTGCTGTATTGCTGCTTTGAGAGAATTTGCATCTTTAAACCTGTGACAAGCCGCCCTGCTAACTCGGAGAGGTGAGATGCTTGAGCATGAGGGTCTACTAAAGAGAGCAATCCTCTAAATACAGTGATAGATGGATTTGGGTAAGCTTAGTGGAGGCTTTGTGACCTGCCTCAATTAGCAGGTGTCTTGGAGGAGGAAACATTTTAGATGTTTGGTAAATTACAGACAAGGTAGAGATGATATTTGCCAAATTACTGTTATGGGAAGGAAGCTATGGAACTGGGTATGTAACAGATCTTGTTTTGCCTGAAACAACTATGGTTTCAGTGAAGCCAGAGGATATATGAGAGGTTGGACAGGAGCTGGCGCTGCGTGCTCACAGCCCAGAAAGCCAGTTGTATCCTGGGTTGCTTCCAAAGCAGCATGGCCAGCAGGATTAGGAAAGGGACTGTGCCCTGCTACTCTGCTCTGGTGAGACCTATCCTGCAGTGCTGCATCCAGCTCTGGGGTCCCCAGCACAAGGAAGGATATGCACCTGTTGGAGCAAGTCCCGAGGAGGAAAACCAACATGATTTCAACGATGGAGCACATTTCCTATGAGGAAAGACTGAGAATTGGGATTGTTCAGCCTGGAAAAGAGAAGGCTTAGGGGTGGCCTAACTGGGGCCTTCCAGTACTTGAAGGTACTGGATGATCTTTAAGATCCCTTCCAACCCAAACCATTCTATGATTATGTGATATTATCTGTGTTTTCATTGTATCTGTCAATTTTAGCAGAATTGATTTACTACTTGGGGGAGATATGTGGGGGGTTTTCTTAGGGTTGCATTTCCTTGTCTTTCCAGAGCTTAGAAAATGTACGATGACTCAGTGATAGGTCAGTTTGCATCTTCCTAAGGATATTCAGGAGGAAAGAGTTCCTGGGGTTTGGGAAGCTCTCCTTTAAATGGGAGTGTGGCAGAAAAGTTGGCTGTGTGAAGGAACTGATGTCTGTGCCTTGCTGTGCAGGTACGTGGTGTGCAAAGGCCTGAAGTCAGGCATTGAGGATGTGCGGGATTACCTGTTCACAGTGAACATCAGACTCAACCAGCTGCGCAATTCCGACGTGGATGTGAATCTTATCGTCCCGCTGAACGTGATCAAAGACAACCAGGACTTCTACAATTACATTGTCCAATCCAATGAAAAGTGAGTTACTGTGGGTGATGAAGGCTGCTGGCGTAGGCAGATTAATTTAGCATGGCTTCCTTGTGTAACTTCCTGCATTCATGGAAGTGCTTGTTGATGCTGCCACACTGCTCTGCTTTTGTTCCCTGAGAGGCTGAGCAGAGCAGGGGTCTCTGTGCAGCCAGAAATTCTGTATTGCTGTTAGTGACTGTTTGGCCTCAGAGAACTGTGTAGAAAAGAAAGTACTGCCTGATTTGTTCCAGTGATCTTCCTGTCAGTTTGAATCATGTTGGCTAAGATCCCTCATTGCTCTGTGAATCAGACTGGCTTCCCCCTGTTGTCCCAGCACTCTTTCTTGTTTTGAACAGTAGAACAATGTTGGTGGTGATTAATTTGCTCCCTGACAAAAACTTTTCTTCTCTTTTAGCCACTGCAAAGTTCAGATAAAGGCACTAGCCAAAATCCGTGCCTTTGTTCAAGACACGTGAGTATATTCCTCTGCCTTTTGGAGAAGACTGAATTAACCTACTATTAATGAATTGTTTTGCCCTTATTAAATAAGTTATTGATTTGAGTTGGTACTTGTCTTGGCCTTTGGAGCCAGGAAAGTGAAAAGTGCTTTTAGGTAGCTCAGTTTGTGTCTCCACCTGAGTTACTTGCAGAGATGTGTGGGTGGCTGGAGGAGTCCTGAAAACTGATGGTCTATTATCACCCTTGTCGAGAAAGCTTCCATGCACTGGATGATTTCCAGTTACCATAAGTGAGCTTGCTTCTTACCAGGAATGTAAGCAGAAAAGTAACTTGCAGCTGGTATTTTCAATTCAACAGTAACCATCCAAGCTGAGTGTGGGTCATAGCTGTTCATCTTTCCAGGGGCAATTCAAAACATCTATGTTACGCACCTAGAATTACCTAAAGTTTGATGTTAATTGCTTGCATAAAAATAAAGCCATTGCAATGTTTCCCTGCTATGACTTTTCTGCTCAGGTGTTATCCAGACATAATATGGGGTAGAAAGTTGAGAGAATATGGTAGTTAGAAATTGTCTTAGAGCTGATTCTACCTTGAAACTGTAATTTGTATGGCCTTCAGCAGGTTTTCACTGTTATTTTTAAGATCTGTGTACCCAGATCTTGGAGATTAGCATAAGTTTGTACAAATACATAACTTAGTGAAAATATTTATACCCAGTGGTACTTTCATGGAATGAAGGGATGGCTGATAGTCAGTAGTGCAAACCATGAAACAAAGCTAAACACAGGAACTGGAGGGTGGAGAGGGAAGGCAGCAGCCTCTTTCATACAACCCTTTGTGGAGCAGTTCATGTTTGTTGTTCTCAAGCCAGATGCTGAAAGTTCCAGATTTTAAAAGGCTGGGATATAAAATGCTGCAAGATCAAGGAGGTTTCACCATCTTTAACAGTTTGCTGTCTTTCTTTAGAACGCTGGTTGAGCCGCGGCAGGCTGAAATCCGAAAGGAGTGTCTCCAGCTATGGGGGGTAAGTAAGGGGTCAAGCAGGCAAACTGTGAAGGTGTCCTTGCTACAGTGAAACAAGAGTGGAGCTGCAGTAAAGATAGGACTTTCTAGACGGAGGTTCAATATCTTGTCTTGTGGGAAAGTCAGAAAGCGTTTCAAGCTGTTGTGTAATCAAACAGGTTGTCCCTGATTTATTGTGTATGGCTTAACTGAGCAGGCTTCTTTGCAGTTGCGAATATTTCATTGCACACAGAATGAACTCAGCAACTAGATCCCAAGCAGCAGAGCTTTCTAAAAGGTCTTGTTTTATGAGTCTGCAGTTTTCCTAAGCTTTTGACTGCAGTGAGGCCATAGATATGGCAGTTAGTTTCACAGGCTGATGGTGTGTCTTTGATGAAAGGATATTTCATCAAAACATGCATGATATCAAAGGTTTAGACGAAATCTTTCTGGAGCTGCTGGTTGGTTTCTGTGAGATGTGGCATGCCTACATTAAATTTGCAAAACATGTGAGACATTTTATTTGCCACATGACATCTCTTCTTCATCTTGAATCCCAGGAGCAGGAGTTTCAGGGGCAGAATGTCCTGTCATATATTGAAACCAGAAATGTTCCTTTCAATGTGCCAGAGAATTAGCACCCAGTATCAATTGTTTGAATTTGTTTTCAGATTCCTGATCAGGCTCGTGTTGCTCCTTCATCTTCAGATCCCAAGTCCAAGTTCTTTGAGCTGATTCAGGTGAGAGCTTGCCTAGAATCCTTTCATACAAATATAACTTTTTTTCATATTGGAATTAAGAGATGAAGAAGCTAGTCCTGGATTATTGCTTCATGTAGAAGTTATGTTTACCTGCGTGTTGATGTGTCTATCTTGCCTTTTCCATATTTTGCTCTTTAGGGCACAGACATTGATACCTTCAGTTACAAACCCACTCCTCTGAATTCCAGCACACTGGAAAAAATTCGCCAAGTGTTAGATTACCGGTGTATGGTGTCTGGAAGTGAGCAGAAGTTCCTCTTGGGGTTAGGGGTAAGTGCTAAGAACAGCCTGGGAGTCTTGCTGATTAATTTCAATGCTACTATTCTGCCTTGCCGTTTCATCCCATCTTTTTCTGCCCTTAAAGGCCTAAAAGAATCTCATCAGCAGTACCTGAGACTGCTAGTTATTTATGTTTCTTTCTCCTGATGTCACTGCCTTTCACACTAATTAACCCTTTTTCTGTAATCTCAGCCTACACAGAGACCTGCACTCCTGCTAGTGTCTCTAATTATCTTCACTGTCCTTTTAAAGGTGTTCTATTTCTGCTTCTTTGTGTGGGTGTGAAAAGTCACTGGTAGATTAGAATTGGTGTTTTTGTTCCTTTGCTGTAGAGGTTAAATTCTTCCTTAAAACTTATGACAAAGAAACTGCCTGTGACAGCCTAGGACAAAAAGATTCTCTGAGGGTTGCTCTGCAGTTAGAGGTCTCTCTCCACCCCTGCCCTCAGGAAGCTTTGGCTGAATCTGACTCTGTCTTTATGCACAGAAATCACAGATCTACACCTGGGGTGGTCGCCAGTCAGACCGCTGGACAAAGCTGGATTTGAAAACTGAGCTGCCACGAGATACTCTTCTCTCTGTGGAGATTGTTCATGAGCTGAAAGGAGAGGTAGGAACCTACTCTCTCTTACCATTTTGCTACAAAGAGCAGTTTTACTTAATCTCTGTACGATACTGCAGAATAAATGTTCCATCTGTGCCGGGTACAAGGTGGGCTTTTTTTGTATAAGATCTTTAGAGTAACTATTTTGGATTAAGTTCTTTCTGTCCAGTCCTAGAAATATGAGCCTTCAACATTGTTTTGAAAACACTCTGGACCTGATGTGTTGCTGTTCTAAGTGGAGCTGCACAAGATGCTGCCACCATGACTTCATGTGTCTGTGGCTCTGTGGGTACATAACCGCTCAGTAGTGACTGCAGGCTACGGGGAGAAGATCCTCGGGGTATATTTACAGTGTAAAGTGAAAAATCCCAGGTGCCTGGGAAGTTTCCCTGTCCTCTTGCACCTCAGGCAAGGATACTGTAATGTGCTGGGCTTTGTGATACCTGATAAGGCACAGATAGCTGGTGATGGCAGCTGTGGTCCTGCCCTTTCTCCCTCCCATAAGACAGAACTGGGTATTTGAGATGCACCAGTTCTTGGAGGATGCCATGTTCCTGTAAAATGGGCAGCAGGGAATTTGTGTGTTTCTAACACCTGGAAAGGTGCCTTCTTGCTAGAAGAGATGTCCTGTCAAAAAACAAGCTATAAATCAAAGCTGAAATATCAACAGTGTGAATAATCAATCTCTGTATTGCTGTCCTTAGGGGAAAGCCCAGAGAAAAATCAGTGCCATCCACATCCTTGATGTCTTGGTGCTGAATGGCAATGATGTTCGAACGCAGCATTTCAACCAGAGGTATGTAGGTTCTGGAGAAGCTTTTTTCTGTACATGTCTAGGAGTGACTGGGAAACAGTGTCCAGACAAAAAGCAGAATGCTGAGCATGGGGACACATGTGCATTCAGCTGAAACACTGCTATAAAGATGAACTGGGAATGAAGCTGCTCTGAACTGAAGTACATACAGGCTTTTCCTTGGTGTATGAGGGCAGCTCTAGCTTCTTTCTTAGCTTAGGGTGAGCCAGGTATGGCTGAGGTAAACTGATCATTCTGGGAATATATGAGCTGAGAGAGAAGGAACAAGCCCCTCTATTTCCTTCTTCAGGGACATGTCTGCTAATCCTGCTAGCCTGATAAATATATCAGTGGTCAACAGCATGAGGACTAAGAGAGTAAGTTATGGAGACTCATTTGTAATGGATAATAGGCAGTATCACTGGGCACTGAATTGGAAGGGTGGAGTGAAGAGAAGTCTTGCTAGACCCATTTGCCTAGCAGTCTGCATGTCCTCAGTTGTCAAATCACTTACTCTGTTGAAGCTGTTCCCTCCCTACTGTGCCAAAGGCCCCGTTAACTTGCTGGGTTCTGTTTCCATGTTTGTTCAGGATTCGGCTGGCAGAGAAGTTTGTCAAAGCTGTTTCCAAACCCAGCCGGCCGGACATGAACCCCATCCGGTGAGTGACACCTCCTTCCCTCAGCCTTGGTGTCAGTGTGTGGAGGACATGAAGGGGAGTTAAGTTTCAGGCTGAAATTCATTGTTCTGGTATGTTCTTTGGAAAGAGGCTAAAAGCTTTTAGTACATTTAAGGTAAATATTGTTAATGGAGAAGTTGTGCCCTTCTTTCACATGTCAAACAGTCACACTTTCATCATAGGTGGATTGGCTGCTGTTGATTCCAAGTATGTGTGATTGTAGGTCTAGTACCCAGTGAGCTTAATCATTGCAAAGAATTCTGTCCTTGTCTGCCCTGAAGGGTCAGCAGCAGTACAGTGATGCTGACTGTTAGCAAATGCAGGACTGACCAGCGTCTCTGAGGGCAAGGCTTTACTTACAACCCCTAGGAAAGTTCCTGACAAAGGGTTTCAGCTTTGGTTGTCTCCTGGCCTTCTACTTCATTAATTCTACTGCAGTGTAGCGTAAGAGCACCACTGTGAAGGCATCAGTTACGTATTATGGACAAAACAGCTTCTCATTCACAAGCTGAAGTGCAGCAATATCCTGAAAAAATCTGGAGGAAGGTAAAGAGGATCTTCTCCATAATGGCTTAATGGAAGGTAATGAGTGGAATCTCTGCCTAATGACAAAGGGACAATTGTAATGATTGGAGGAACCCAAAATGCTGGGGAAGGCTGAAGGTGAAGTGAGGAGGAGAGCTGGAGAAATGGATTGTAGAGGGGTCATTTGCTGCTTTTGTGGAAAGGTGTTAAAGTGTTCCTGCTGTGCTCTTTGAAGCCTGATGCTTGTAGCAGTATGTGGGAAATGAGTGGTTGGGGTGTCCAATCAGAGGCAGTGCTTTTTTAACTTACTCATTGTTTTTCTGTATCTCAAAACAACAAAGCCAGTTTGATGTAATGACAGAATGAGGACTCAAAACAATCTTTACTGATTTAAAAAAAAAAAGCTCTTTTTACCTCAGGGTAACTAACAAGTTTGTTGTACCTCTGAGGATAGTAATGGTGAAGATCAGATTGTTAATTTTACTGTGAGGCCAACATGTTGAAGCCAGAACATGCCTGGGACTGAGCTTGGTCAATTTATCTGATGGGAAAACAAAAGCACCTGACTTTCACTGTTTTCACTTTTCTGTATAGTCAACCTGAGGTAAAAATGCACAGTTGCCTTAGCAGCAAGGACATTTATCTGCTGCTTACAGCAATCCAGCCATGACCATGCAGGTGTCAGGTTTTCTCAAGCCAGGAAAAACTAGGCACTGAAGCATAAAGACAGAGGAGATAAAGAAGGGTGAAGCTCAGTTGAGCCTGACTACCTCATGCTATATAAAACCAACCATTTGTCTGCTACCCGTAGCTGGGCAGAAAAAAAAAAGCACAGTTTAAACTTTTTTGAAATAATGTTTTTGTCTTGTCTTCCCAGAGTGAAGGAAGTATACAGATTGGAAGAAATGGACAAGATTTTTGTGAGGTAAGCATTTGGTGCAAATAAAATGTCAGGGCCCACTGAGGTTATCAGTCACTGTGCAGAGCAGTGGGAGGGATGTTCTGATCTGTGCTAGTGGGGTCATGCAGAAAGAGCTGTTAGAGCTCGTGGTGGCTGCTGTTCCTGAGATGCTGCTCACTCAGAGCATCATTCTAATGCCGTAGATGTGGCCAGTGCACTTCATAACAGTTGGAGTAGCAACAGTGCCTGAGTTTGGGTGCAGAAGTATTGATACTTCTCAGTGGCTTCAAAGGTCAAGAATTCACACTTGAAATAGGACCCTATTTGGATTAATTATGGTAGCTTATCACAGATTTTTCACCACAGCACTCAATTTGCAGCCTGATCTAGACAGGTCTGACTGGTTTCTCTTGTCCTGTGTGAATAGGCAAAAACTCCAATTTTTCAGGGTGTGATGATTTTAAACCTATCCTGTGCAGTGCTGTCAGTTCTCACTGTGACACTCTGGGGAAGGGGATGCAGGTGGTACCAGGTGTGTAGAAGCACAGTAAAGGAAGGAACACTCTCTATCACTGCCTTCTCTTAATGTTTAGGTTAGAGATGAAAGTCATCAAGAGTTCAGGGGGAATGCCCCGGCTGTCCTACACCGGCCGAGATGATCGGCATTTTGTGCCCACGGGACTCTACATCATACGGACTATGAACGGTAGGAAGAGAGAGTCCCCACTCCCTCTCAACTTTTCTTTATCTCTCCAAGTAAAAAGTACTGACCAGGCTTGCTCATCTTGTAACTTGGTAAAAAATGAATGGCAATATTCAAATGGCTAGAGATTAAGTGTTTGCATGTAATGAGGGTAGCTTGGATTTGGGTGAGGTTTAGGGTGTTATATGTAAGTTTTTGTGTTGTGGGTTGATTAGCTATCATGGGGGTAATTCCATTTTTTTACCTGATGGACTACCTTCTTTTTTAATGAGATCACAGTTTTTCATCAAGATGCTTTCCAGAGTAATAGGAAGTGGAAACACCCTGTTTCAAATGTCAGCTTCTAAATGGAGGGAGATGGGGTTTTTTTTGTGAATAGAGAACAGCTTGGGAAGCAGGTTGTCTTGGGAGAAGGAAGGAAAAAGGAGTGATGGAAGGATCACAGTTACTCTTATAGATTCCTCCTCCCTGCTTTTACTGTATGTCTATTTCTTCTGTGATTTTTTTTTTCCCTGATCCCTGTAACCCCTCTGCTAGATCCCTGGACAATGGCATACAGCAAAAACTTCAAGAAGAAATTCTTCTTCAACAAAATGACCAATGTAGCGACATATAACCTCCTTCCTGAAGCCATTGCACCCTTTCAGTGAGTATGAGCCAGAGCTGAGGCTATGGATGAGTATGTGTCTGCCAGTGTGTGTTTGTGCCTGGGTGTTTGGGAGGGCTGTGTCCTTGCAGTCGTTTGCAGTGCAAGTGTAGCTAATCACCAGAAGGGTGTGCTGCAGGAGCTGGCACCTTGTCAGGCTGTCAGGAAACTGCTGATGTGGAATCATGGATTTTGCAATTAATGGCTATGAATAGCGAACATGTCACAACTTTGTTCTGCTGTCTGCAGCAGACTACAAGTTACTGAACCTCCTGCATGCAGGGAAGTAGAAATTGAGCCCAGCAACTGTAGTTTGCTGCATCTCTCTATTTAACATGTTTGGTTGGAAGTTGCTAATTTAAAAGCAAATCCCAGCTCATTTAGCCCAGGCTCTGAATAACCTGTGGGAAGCTGGGAGCTTTTTTAAAGAGAGTGAGAGAGTAAAACAGTAGCTCCTTGGGAAAGGATGGAGTGGCATGCCATTGGACAGTTATTAACATTGTGGCTGCTGAAAACCATCCCTATCTACTGAGTACTAGGCTGAGGGCATTACCCAAGTACAGCAAATCCTGAGTCTGATGCCTCAGGGCTCCTGGGTAGAGGTGTTCTGCACTACTACCATTACTCAAGACTGTGCCTCTGAGTAAGAACTTGGTATGAAATAGCACTCCTGATTTTCTCACTTTGAACCTCCTTACTGTCTTAGAGCAGTGCTTTCAAGAATCCTTAAGCCTATCTTCATGTGGTGAATGGCAGAACAGGCTTAAAAGGAGAGGCACATGATGCTTTTTCCCACAGTGTGTCAGGGTGGGGTTAGTTCTGCCTGTGTACTCTGAAATAGGCCAGCATGAATCTACAGGAATGGCTGAGGAGGTGGAGGGAGTGCTTGTGTGGGACTCCAGAAGGGATGTGTTGTGGTTAGTGAGTACTAATATGTCTATAATTAGCCACTGACATGTGCTTTTGTCGCTGTGCTGGTACTGCTTTGTTAGAACAGAAGCATTAAATAAGCTATGAATATTAAGTGTCAGTAATTGTACAAAACTAAAGACTGCTGTGTTGGCAGTAATTAGCAGCTCTGATTTCATTATGGCTGGGACTGTGTTGATGCAGTGAGGGAGGGCTGTGCCTGATGGATGGAGTGGGAGATGGCATTGTAGGACCAGAACTCTCAGCAGCAAAGCAGGGCTCAGTTATTTCACATGAGGGGAAGGAGGGAATGATTCTGGCTGCTTTTGTGCCGTGGGAAGTGCTGTTTGTTTGCAAAGCTACATAGGACAGCTGTTACTGATTATGGTAGGTATGTGGTGAGGGATTAGGTTGCTGCTTCTGGCAGACTTTCTAAATTCTTCATTAAGGTCTTTCCATTGCCTGCAATGACAGTTTCATCCTCTGAGAAACCTAGGGGGAGGTAGGGTTTTCCCCTAGTGACCTGACTCCTTCCAGCAAATACTGAACTGAATTTGAGTGAAGCTAGAATTAACAAGTTTGTTTCCATGGAAATCTCTTAGGCTTGGCTGTTGCTGTACTTTGAGGGCTGTAGAGTTTGTAAGGTGAATGAATAAATGCACTGGTCTTTTCTAAGGCACCTGCTCTGAGTATTCCTGTGTGGCTCTCATAGCAAGGGCAGCTGTCTCTCACTGGGATGGAAGTGTTTTCCTTTCCCTTCCCCGCCAAACTAACCTTGCTCTCCTCTCTGCCCACAGTGTCTGCCATTACAGCCGCCTCTTCTGGGAATGGGGCGAAGGTGTCAAAGTGCATGACTCTCAGAAAAGACAAGATCCAGAGAAGCTATCAAAGGAGACTGTTCTGTCTTTCATCCAAGCACACTACCCCTAACCCTGCTCTCCTGAGGGTGCAGGGAGGGGCTGAGCCCAGCTTGGATTCTTCAGGGACTGATGGGACTGGGAAGGCTCCACAACTTCTATCCTGATATTCTCCAGAGCTGATTTCCTGGAGATGATGGAACCAGGGGATGGTATGCAGAAGGCACAGGATGAGGCTTTGCCCTGGTAGTGTATATAAGAGTACAGCCCAGGTAGCACCTGCTGCCAGAGTACCCAAGGTGACTCCTGGAGCCGAGGCCTAATGTCCTTTTGTCCTGACCTACTGCATGCATGAGGCCAAGGGGTTGGCAGCTTTCTGTGCTCCTATTCAAACATTCAGCAAGGTTTGTGGAGCTCTGTGTGTGCCAGAACTCCCCATGCTTCTGCTTCTCTTGCAGTGTGGGAAGGAGCAGAGATGTTTTGATGGCAGAGCTGGGCAACAGCACATTGAAGAGGCCCTGCATTGCTCCTGGCAGCTCTCTCCTTGGCCTTGTCAAAGGCTACACTATCCAGTGGAGGGTGTTAAGTCTTTGGTGAGCTGTGGGCAAAAGTTACATATTCTTGTCAGTGTCTCCAATGCTTCTGTTTATCAAGGCACTCAGCTAGCCCCTGGCAATTCTTATGTGATGGTTCCCTGTTGGGAAAAGGCCAATGCAGGTGATGAGTACGGTTCCTGGCGTAGATCTGATGTGCTCACACCTCTGCAAGCTGCTGTGACAAGGATTTCCTCTCTCCAGGTTAGTGACTGATGCCAAGCCAGCAGCCTGGGGCTAATTTGTGAAAATGTACTATGGTTGGTGTACATGCTTCATAGTACTTCTGAGACCAAGGTGCTTTGGTTCTTGGTACTTAACATTATTACCTAAACTTTCAGTGAGGAAAGTGGATGTGGGAGGGAAGACATAGAAAAGCTAGGATGCTGAAGTCCTGGAAGAAATGATGGGAATGTCCTACTTAGTTAAAAAGACCCAGGGCTTCAGTAGAAAGATATCTCAACTTTAACCATGTAGGTTAATAAGAAGCAATTCCTGTCCTCCGACTGTACCCACTGGAAAGGTAACCAGACTTTCCTTTTAAAATACCAGACTGGCTTTGAAATCCTCTGTATCCTATTTGATTCTGGAACTGCATCTGAGGTGAAGGCACAGAGCCAGGAAACTCCTCTCAGTATGGCCTTTGTGTCAAGACTTCTCCATGCACTTCTGTGCCAGGCTCAAAGCTGGCTTCTGTTGCATGTTTTATCTTCATTTCTGGTTTCTGTGGCACTTTGCCAAGTCTTCCACATAAATCAGAAGATAACACATAGTTGAATGCTTTGAGATAAACAGCAAGATAGTCCAATTTTTGTTTTGTTTGTTCTTGGCTTGTTTTTAAACACTGATTGGCAGTAGGGAGAAAAGTGATTTAGGGGGTTTATCTGAACTGTGCCTTAAGGAAAGCTATAGTTCTAGTATCTATAGCGTTATTTAGACTGTCTTTTTCTCCACGTCCATGTGAATGATTTGAACAAACCTGTGCAGCAAGACATAGAAACCTTGACTTAGACACAGGTCTGTCAAAGCAGTTGAAGGACTGCAGGCTGTTAGTGCATCCTCTTGGCTGATCTGTAGACCCTCTCTGCTCTCAAACATTGGTAAAACGTGTATGAAAGAAATGGTGGCTCTTCCCCCTAAACAACAAGAAGTGTGTCATTAGTAGCTTTGCCTTGGCAAAGGCACTTCCATGAGGGATGGGGAGGAATCTCTCCCAGTGGGCAATAAAGTACCTCAACCTCTGGTGTCCAGCCCTGTGTACAGTTGGCTTTTTAAACCAACCAGCAATTTGAGTTCTAAGGACCTCTGTGGACTGCCTTGAGGCTGTTCCAGTGCCAGCAATGCATGCTGCTCCCTCTGCCAGGCTCCTTTGCAGTGTTGTGTCCTCAGCTCAGAGCTTTGACTCCTGGGGGCTGGCAGACAGAAGAGTGACTAGGAAGTAAACCAGGATCAGTGTAGGCCTTGGAGGGTACAAAAAAATTTGGTCAGTCTGCAGGCTAGCTTTTATGAATAGATGTTTTGTTTATTCAGTTGTCTCTAGTTGCTCATTTTAATTTGCTTTTACTTTTATTTTCATTTTTGATGCACTGAACCTTGATTCTAAATCTCCCTTCAAGAAGGCAGGCATGAGCCACCAAGCTACTTGCTTCCCTGCTGAGGGATTATGTTGGGAAGGGCGGGTGAGGAAGGTCTTGAAGGGAGTGTTTATGTATGTTAATTGCACAATGTATTGTTATTAGGCTTTGTATCATTCTGTGTTGACTTCTATGCTTTCATGTTCTATTACCAATACAGCCCCTTTAGTTCTCAGCAGTCCTTCTTTCCTTTGCTTCCCACACAATTCAGGCCAGCAGTGCCTGTCAGTGTGGCAGCAGAGAAATGTCAGCAGAGTTAAATATTCAAGGCAGTCCATTTTAAAAGTTTTTGTGGCAAGTTTAGAGCATTGGAATGAGAGGGCATTACAGGGGACAGTCTCTGAAACTCCTGCAGCATGGGTAGGCTCCTGTTCCAGTCAAAGGAAGTACATTCCAGGCCACAACAGAGCCTGGAGTAGTACCAGAGCCTGAGCAGTAACCCACTGCTGAGAGCTCACTGACCAGGGGCTTAAGTGCCTAACTTAGTCTAAGCTTACCATAGTGCAATATGTGCCAGTAAGGAAATAGTAGGATGAGAATAAAGCAGTGACTGAGAAACAGGACAGAACAGGGGGGAAAAAATCCACCAAATAAACAAAACAGGAAATTAAAAGGTCAAATTATTTTATTTAAAGCTTTACAGAAGCACTTTCATCTCTGGGGGTTGATGGTAAATTGTCTTCTGCAAACACTGATTCTCAAAGGCACAAAATGGCTACCAAGCTCTGATGCACTGGAGAGGTAGGCAGATCATCTCACAGCCCAAGCACCCATATCTCAATGTGGATGCTCCCTGCTTGCAGAGATACCTACATGCCATCTGCTTTCGTGGATGTAGGATTCCTTTGGTCCTGGAAGTCAGGGTGGAGGAGGAAGCATCTTTAGCTCAGCTCTGGGAATATACAGAATTGCAACACCTACAGATTACCCTTTGCATCAAGAGCTTGGTCCCTTCAGTTTATGACTGTGTCACAGGAGCCAGGATGTGTATTCCACCTGGGCTGGGCAGAAAGCACCTGTCTGTAATCACAAAGGTCCTCTTCAACAGGGAGTATGTATTGCCTTCCTGGATCAGGCTGCATGGTCCTGACTGTGCTTTGGCTAAGATGGCACCACCTTGAGCTCTGCTTGACCTGATTTCCAAGCACAAGTGTGCTGTGATTTCTGGTTTGTCTCCTGTCCTCCTCAATTTGCAGAGAAAAATCTTCCCTACAACAAGGCTTGGAAACATTAAACAAGAACAGTAATTTGAAATGCTGATCCTCACCCTTGGGGGAGGCATAATGGTGAGAGGAGGAAGAGCTCCTCGCAGGAATCATTTGTTCTGCGGGGAGAATTCTTGAGTGCAATCACATTGTCCAGCAGGCGTAAATAAGAGCAATCAGCAATGCCATGGCCACAGCAAGGGCAGCATTCTTGCGATTTTCCTTACGAAGCACACTCAGTTCTTTCTCTGGGAAACAAACAAAAGACTTGTCTGTGAAGGTTCTTCATGTTACAGCTGCATCTCCTTTCAAAACTCTCTTAAGCACAAAGCTACCTTGGCCACAGGCAAAAAATTTGGGAGCAGTATGCAAATCTGCCAACAGGGTATTGTGCTGAATGGGAAGTAACTACCCAAACTAGTAGAAGCCCTTTCACTTGCTCTCATCCTGACACTCGTGGTAGCTGTGCTTGGGAATACTTCAGTGCCAGACCAGTTCCTGTTGGGAAATGACATTGCTGTAGGCCTCTACTAAGGACAGACTGTCATTAGAATAACTGTGTGTTCCCTAGGAGAATGAAGGGGACAGGAGCGCAGAGAGCTATTTCTACTATCTTCTAGATGTAACAGCCTGGTAGCTCTTTCTAGTGCTAAAATTTAAATACAACTGTAGCCACCTTTAAATGCCGCAGAATCTGTGTTTCCTTACACCTCAGAAGGATCATTGTGGAAAAGGTCTAAACCTGGACACTCTTATTCTGTTCAGTATGAAGCTTTTAGTTTTTTAGAGATAGGTTGCTTTCATTCTCCCTGGTTTACCTTAGAACCACAGATGCAGAGAGAGGAACACAGTGGCTACTTCAAGTATGGAGTCTTGCCAATCTCCATTTCTGTTTGGTTCCCTTTGCCAAAGATGAGAATCCCACTCTTACTAGTTCTCTTCCAGAAAACTTTGCTGGCTGGTACAGGCAAGCAGTGAGGCCTCCAGCCTTACAGACTGCAAGGCCAAACAGCACTAAGTGTGTGTCAGGCAAGGTGGGGTGTGCACTGTCCAGAGGCAGACTGCTTCTGCTGCTGAGTTCATCTGCACAGACTGCACACCTTACTGTCTCTACAGTTTGCACAAGCAGCCTCCAGCAGTTCCCAAGTGGTGTTGGTAATCAAAAGAGACTTTTAGCTGTTCTTTCTGCCCCATTCTTCACCTAATACAAGCACTCTCATGCAGCCACAGAGCAACCTGCTTGAATGTGCAAGGCCACAAAGGAGGTGACAGGGTCACATAACCTCACACACAGCAGGGCCAGCTTGAACGGATGCATGGCCTCAGTGCATCAGCTGGAATAAGGAAGGATTTAGTCAGAGGCCATAGCAGTGATGTCACCATTAGGTGAGGCTGTTGCTGCTGTCTGAGCTGCTGTCACACTGCTCTGCTGATGCCACCAGGGATGGCTGACTGCTGGCTGGTAAAAGGGTGGTAGCAATTTTCAATCTTCTGCTGTCTCTAGTGGTAGGCCCTTAGGGAACAGCTTTCAGTCTGTTTAATGTAACTGTTACTCTTCTGGAAACAGTCCTCTAGCATGAGTTATAATTACAAATTTGCTGGCCATACCCCAGCTTTCAACCCTCTAGACCCAAAAGAATACTTGTGCCTCTCTCCCTCGTGTGAGCTCTGCTGCTTGCACAGCTGCAAAGGACTACCAAGCAGGTAACACACTGATCAATACCTGAAGATGTAACAAAGCAGCACCTCTAGTGGAATGGAAGTCCTGTCAAGCATGGTATCTCAGAAAGGCTTTCATTCTAAGTGTCTCCAGCAGGACTTGCACCAAGGAAGGACCCTGGCTCTCTAGCAGTGCAGGCAGCACATCAGTGTGAATTGCTATGCTCTTGTGCTGAGTGGCCTCATAAATTGATGCAGCAAGAACCTTCCCCAAGGAAGGTATATTTTGCTACACTCCTGATAGCACTTACCTTCTTGCCTAGCAAGCCTCTACTAGGAAAAAAAAAAAAAAGGTTGGGGAGAGGGATGTTAAAAGCTACTCAAGCCAATCTGTTAGCTATGATTATCTAAAGACTGGTAATCTGGGGTGTGTGGAGGGGGACATTTTCTCCCCTTCATTAGCTGATGCTTATTTTTTTCCCTATGGAAGTACAGCTCAAGTAGGAGGATGCAGACTCCTATTATAATATGCTGACTACATTTCCATTAGTTTAGCTCCCTTTGGTTGAAGCTAAATTCAAAGGCAGAAGTCAGAGGTGGCAGGAGCTTGAAGACAAAGCTGAGCTGCAGCACTGATCCCATCCTGCCCAGAGGGACCATTTTTAATGAAGCTCTTACCATAGTTGTCAGCTTTGGTCATTAGTAAGTTTCGCTCTCTCTCCAGTGACTTTCTGTAATGAGAAGAGGAGTTCATTACCTGCGAGGCAGAACACAGCCTATTTCTTTGCTTACATGATGGAAGAGAGACTGTCCCCACTGCGGGGGATATCTGCTCAGAGGATGAGCCCCTCACCCCTCCCTGTTGGAAGGGTGACAGTTTAGAAGTACCCAGTTGTGCAGCAGAAGAGATGCAGCATTTTAGATTATTTTTTCCTTCCCCTAAATTGCTTTCTGTCTCTGCTTTCAGGAGAGCATTGTAGGCAAACAGCTAGAAAGGGCTCTTGGGTCATTTCCCTGCTCCAGTTCCCCCTAGGTGAGGCAGGAAGTCCTGAAACAGCTATGGGATGGGGCAGGGTGCTTATATGCTCTCTGGAGGATCCTTTTCCCCACCACATTGGGCTTAGTGCTCGAATAGCAATTCTTCTCACCATTTGAAGCTGGGATCCCTTTTTCAGAGGTATCCAATTTGCAGAAATTGGTGAACTCAAGGAAACAAACTGAATCCAAGCCCAGTACTAACAGAGTTAAACAACTTGTCATTAGACTGAAGACTCATAATAACAAAAAAGACTAAGTTAGGCCAACCCAGCCCTTGTCTTAAATTGCACAAGATTAATTAATATGCAGATAAAAATATAAACCCAAAATGAAATTCCTGAAAGCAGCAGTGTTTCCATTACGGCAGTGAGGACACGGTCAGTCCTCTCAGACTCCGCACATAAATAAACATGCACTAACAAATTATCTCCTGCTTCAGAGAAGGCAGAAAGTGTAGCAGAGTTTGTTGTTCCCCTTGGGGCACAGCAAGAACAACCTGTAGGAGGAAAGAGATCCAAATCTATGTGTACAGCTAGTTAAGTGTAAGGGAGGGCAAGAAAGCAAGCTACATCAGGAGCAGCAGGAGAGGAAAGGGCTCTAGAAGAAAACTGGGTGGAGGGCAGCCAGTAGGAAGTGAGAAGACAGATTTACCAACATGACTGAGCTGCTACTTAGAAATTTGCCTTGTGAAGAGAGTCAAGGGAAGAAGCTTTGAGAAAGAGACATGGAGAAACCATGACAACTGAACTTTAAAGTGGAAAAGCAGAGCTCCTCTTTGTGTGCTACACATGGAATCGATAATTTTGATCACAGTACCTTCCCTTCAGGGTTTTCCAAAGGGTCTGGAATAGGACAATGGAAGTTCTATTTCCATACAAGCTGTAAAACTCATAGAAGGCCCCAAGAATCTTAATTCATAATTCTTTGCTCTAGGCCCTATATTTCAGTCAGAAACTATCATATATCACATCCTGTCAAGTTCCCACAGCTGTAGGTTTGGTTGTTGGCCACGTAAGCCCCAGATAAAGAATACAGACAGTAACAGGAGAATTTAGGCCAGGAAAGGATTGTTGAGACAAGGAGCTACAGACAAGAGGGACAGGAAGAGACAGGACCCTGTCTAAATATTGATGGGGATATAGAACTCCAGTAAAGGAAGAGGGGGGAATGCAAAGGAGAGTTTTAAGTTTAACAAAGAAGTTAAAGTAAGCCTGATAAATATCAGGGGATGGAGACATCACTATTGCTATGATAATTTCTAATGGGGTTCTACAGGACAGTAGTGTAGAGCAAACACGAGGATCATCAGGACCACTCCCTGGGCTGATGACCGAGCTTCCCAGCCTTTTTTGCTAGGAGCAGAGCAGTAGGGTGCTAGTGACTGAAAAAAATGTCCTCAAGCAGAGAGATTTGAGAATCAGCTGGGACATCTAATTCCCTTGCTTCACACTCAAGAGAAACAGCAGGTTCTGCCTATGTCTACTACAAAATCCAGGCCAAAATCCTTGCCTGACTCCCAGTCTAGAAGCCAACAATTGCTGCCTCTCTGGCAGCCACAGATTTCAGGGGAATTGTCCCTCTTAGCATTCCCAAGAAAAGCCAGTGTGTCAATTCATCCCTACATCCACACACATTAGCAACACAGGCACAGATATTTTCCCTCAGCTGCTTTTGCAGCTGGATCCCAGCCTGGTTTGGCCCTCAGCAGTAGTTGCTGCACATCTCCCTGATTGAACCCAGGTGGCTTCAGCAAGGCTTGAGCAGCAGTGTGCAGAAAACCTTTGCCAGATTCACAGAGCAGGTTCCTAACAGGCCAGGAGCCAGGCCTGCAAATGAACTGGCAAGTTTCAGGCACTACTTGTCTGCTTGTGGCACAGGCTGGAGTCAGGCTGTTAATAAGATACAGCTCTCTCTCTATATCACTGCACTTCTCACAGAGGCAAATTCCCCAAGAAAGCTCCAGGTTGTGGGAAGAGAGTTGTGTCATGGGAATGTCACACATTCCCACCCCTTCAAGAGCCCTTGCTTGGTGCTACAGCAGGATGACAGCTAAGCTGAAGTGCACACACTCAGCTGTGTAAGGAGCTGGTCAGCAATACCTTCCTTCGGGGCTGAGCTTCTCCCTGCGCAGCTTCAGGTCCACCTCTTCCATGCTCTGTCTGCAGCGCGCCAGCTTCTCCTCCAATCCATCAATCTGAAAAACACCACTCCAGTCACCATCATTTCTTCTCCCAGCTTACAAGGACTCATCCCCATGCAGATGTGGCAGTTCAGCTACTAGTCCTCCCCAGATTTGTGTAGAGATCACAGCACAGAGAACTCATCATCTCCCAGCTCAGCCTGTATTCTAGCCCAGACAACTGTAACATCTTCACCCCAGACACAGCCAAGCCAGCCCTGACACTGCCTGTTGTGTGGCTGGCCAGCACCCTTTTGCCAGATCTGATCCTGTTCCAGCCTGCTCTAGTTTCTTTGCACGTGGGTCTACAAGGAAAGGTGTGATCTTAGGTATCTTTATGCAATTAGAGGATAAAAGGAGAGACACTGGCCTAAACCAAAGCCTGAGGGACAGGGTCTTATGTTAGCACTGTGAATGGATGCATAAATCTGCAAAGCACCCCCAGCTGTCTGGTTGGGTGAAGAGGGAAGAAAAGAATACTTCCAGTCTCTTTTACCCAGCAAAATCTACAACAACAACAGGAGTCTGCACAGTATGGTCAAGAGAGCATTTGCCACTGCCTCTTCAACCTGTACCAAGTGTTGGCAGCAACAAGTTTCTGTGCAGAAAAACACTGGTTATCTCCTTGTGTCTCTTCATCAAGTATCCCAACAGCCACCCCTGTGTCTTCCTGTGGAGGGCAGCAACCACAGCTAGGCACAGGAGGGTTCATTTCCTTGAGGGGATCCTACCATAGGCAACAGTTCTGGGAATCTTTCCTCTCTTCTGCCTGGCAACCACAGCATAGACATCTCAAGGAAAACTTTGTCTTTCAAGCTTGCTTCCAGCAGGGAAACAGCAGGCTAATCAGACAACATGAACACAATAACCTAGCCTGAAAGAAAACGGCCTCGGTGCACTAAGGTGGCAGTGACCTCTCTTTTGAGCTACATAGTGCAACGCTGCTGCTGTGCCTGGTTCTCCAGGGAAGGCCCAGGCTGGCAGCACGGCCTCCCTGTGGTGGCAGCTTTCACACACCAGACACTAAGAGGCAGCACAGTGCCGGCTAAAGGTGGAATGAGCTGCCTGGACACCAGCCTCAGAAGCAGCCCAGAGCACACACACACTCATAAACAGTAATAAGGGAAACAAAATCAAAGGTAGTGATCCTTAATTATTGCTGCTTTGGGATCAGCTCTGTTCTGATCAGCTCCTGTTAATGAGCTCATTAACAATCTCACACCTTCTGCTCAGGAAAAGCAGGTAAGCATTTTAACTAAGCAGGACTGGAGAGAAGAGGCTTGACATAAAGCAGACCATGAAAAGAAGTTTAACCAGTCAGTTAAATAGTCTGGAAGAGGCACAGCAGAGCTGGGGAGAGGGACATATAAGAAGGCTCAAATAAATCTTTGATTTATCAGATAGCGATCTCAAAGTCCTGGGCTATTAGGCAATTCTGCCAGTGCTCAAGATGCCAAACTCCCCAGAGGCACATGCACAGCTTCCTGAGCCCAAGGGGAGCACCAAGGCTTGTCACTGATCCCAAAGCTCAGGGAATAGCACTTCTGTTGTTGGCAATGCTTGGTTTTGCCTGGATGAGGATAATTGTCCTCCTCCCTTTCCAGCTGTGCCACTTAAGGATGTTAACTGTAGCTGCTCATCGCCATGTCACGCACTACAGCTCAGCAGGATGCATTGCCCCAGTCTGCTTCAGGGCCAAGAAAGGGCTTCACCCAGGCCAGCTCCGACCACACTTATCAGCAAGTTACTTTAAGTATCACTGTGGTACAGCAGAGGTGGGGTGTTGGTGCAGTGAAATTTAAGGATTACCATCTCCCTCACCAGTTCTTACCATTTGCAAATGGCAGTGTCTGCTCCCTTAGCTGTTGGAAACCCTCACGTGCACACACAGGAAAAGATGCTTCAGCATGTGTTACCTGGCTCCTCCTTAGCCTGTTAAATTATTACAGTGCACCGTGGCTTCTCTGGAAATATATTTTAAAAAAATGCTAAATAATACATTAAAGAATTAATGAGAGCTTTACTCAGTCAGCTGCCAACCCCACCACTAAATTATCCATGCTATTGCACTCCAATCCTCTCCTCCATGCCTGCTCCTCCTAGCTGGCAGTTGCTCTCACTAGTACATTCTCTGCCCATACTTCTCTCATTTCATGAGATTTAACAAGAGTATATTCTGCCCAACTTTGTCAGTGCTTTCACTTTCTGCTGACTAAAAATCTCCAGATTCCACATAATACTTTAAAGTTTCAACTGGTTTTACTGCTCTTAAATCAAACCCCAAGTTTGGGTCCCCTGCTGGAGAGCAATAATTTGCTAATAAACCACATGCCCCAGAACTGCACCATCAGCTGTGCTGAGCTGGGGGCACAAGGGATAAAAAATAACCAGAAAAAAAAAGAAAAAGCAAGCAAGGAAGATTGCTGAATGAACAAAATACTTTTCTTTCAGAATCTCAATACTTCTTTTCTTCTGACTAGCCTGGGTTATTAGGGGTTATAAGGAAGGACAAGAGTGGGGATTCACAGATGTTATCCATTCACTGTGCCTCAGTTTCACCACTTATAAATTAAGACAATAAATTCTGCCTCCTGAAGGCAGCTCATTTGAATAAGAAGCCTCAGACACCAACCCAAACTATGGGCAGAGCACTATCTTGATATGTCAATGCCATTGCCTTGCTTGGCATTTAGGAGCTGCTCCTGCAAGCCAGGAGTCTCTCAGCAACTCAGCCATCCAAGTAACTCTTCACTGCAGAACAAAAGAAATACAGAAAAAGAAAATAAGCACAAGGAGAAAAATCAGAGTAATATCTGGGAACTACAGATTACTCTCTGGGCTGCTAAGGAAACTCCTGGTGGGGGGGGTATAGTCTAAAATTGTAGCACAAGAAAATCTGTAGGGCTTTGCCCTAATTCCCTGCTACAGCTATCCCTCCAGGAGAGCAATCCTAGAAGCAGGTGCTCACCTGAGCTTGCTGTGGATGGAAAGCTTTCCCTCCTACTAAATAATATGTGGGGTTAGTTGGGGTACATACCTGGGCACAATGGAAGCCCAGAGGAAAACAAGGAGCCAAGCTTGCTTAGCTGAACCACCCTTGCACTTCACATTTGCATTATCTCTTTAGTGACAATCTCAGCACGGTGCTTCCTAAGTTGCAAAGATGAACCTCTCCTCCTTTTAGCTCTCCTTTCCTTGAAGGGGATCCTCTGAGACAGAGCTGAAATGCAGCAAGCAGAAAGCTCACATGACAGCTCCTCAGGTTCACACAGATGGTAACAGGGACACAGGACTTCATTCACAGCAACATCTTTAAGTAGTTCCAGTTAAAAAGGAGGAAGGAAACATGTGCTTCACATCCAGGCAGCAGATCTGGGCACACAGAGCTGCCCTTCTGAAGCTCCTCAGGAGACAGTGCAGAAAGTCAAGTCCCAGCAGCTTTGGATGCACACAGGGATCTAAGACCAGATGCCTCCTTTGCTCCACAGGTATGACAAGACATTCAGCTACTTTTGATGAATTCTGGCAAGACCTGCCCATGATATGGAAACCTTTTTAAACTAGAGAGACCCTGGAATGGATTTCAATCCAAACTGACTTACATGCTTATTACAAATTCCATTTGTTGGGACCATCTTGGGCAGAGAGCCCAAAATGGCTCACATAAAGGCAGAGAGAAAGAGAGAAGTGAAAAAGAAGCAGGTTTGCTTATAGAATTGAGCTGGATCCCATTTAATACATTTTGTAGCGAATTAATGAAAGCTTTCTTTCCAGCAGAAAGGCTAAAAGCGCTTTTCAAGAACTGGCATCCACCCTCCGCTTTCATGAATTCCCTAATTAAGATACTGGCAAAGAGCCATATCACACATACGTTGACATCCAACAGCATTAGGTAATGAGGTTTTCATCTTCTGACCCTCATAAAACAGATCAAAGCCAACTGAAGAGGTAGGGGCAAAGAAAAAACCCCTTCCCTGAGCAGTCTTTACATGCCTTGTCACCTGCCAGCACACTTGAGCTGTTCTTTCACAGAAGAATTAATGGTTTCTGCATCCACAAATTTGGCTGGATTATTAAAATCAGTCCAGCAGAGACAAATTTTGTTTAAATTCAAGTGCTAACTTGCTGTTCATGGACACACTTTCATTTTCTCCATGCTCTTGGAATCATTTTGCACGCTGGAAAATCATTTCACAGACATGCCGCCCACAGCATGCTTGGAAATATTTACCAGACAAGCTGAGGATGATCCACCAGCAAAGATGGCTCCTACAGAACAACCCTGTGTGCTGCTAAAGGAGGAAAGGCTGGATCCTACCTCCACCTCCTCCTTCAGCTTTGCAGGCACCATCTCGTTAGTCAGCCCATCCTGCCTCAGCGCAGAGCCGCGGCTTTGCAGGACCGCACACAGGCGTGGCCACAGAGCAGTGAGCCACATCTTCAAAACTTCTGCCTGAACAGCTTCACTGAGCACAAACTGTGTCAGCCTTATCCCTATTCTTTATGTTCCTCCACAGACACTGATCAGCCATTGTCCTGCCAGAAGCAGCAACACATGTAACAATATTTACAGAAGCACACATGCAACATTTTGCTGCCCAGGCACTGCCTTTAATGGACTTTTCTGCTTCTCTGATATTTTTTTTCAGTTGTTGCCTGAGCCACAAGTATATTTTTAGTGGTTACAATATTCTTTGGTGAGAAGTTTCACAGCAGGTTATGGGAAGAACCAACCCCTCCTGTTTGTTCTGAACTTGTCAGCTGCTGGTTTCATTTGATAGCCCTAACTTTGTATTGACAATGTATGTTCATTCTTTGTTTAAAGCTACAAATAGCATGCAGAGGCTATAGGCCTATGTTGGGTCCCTTGCAGTCATATTGTCCAGCTTAAAAGGACTTGAAATGCTTGGTAGTTTCTTGCATAAAGCTCTCCACACCTCTGGTCATCCTTGTCACTCTCTCGAGTTAATTTCATTTTCACTATTTTGGTACAAAATGGACCAGTCTTGCCAGTTTCATTTTCCTGATGAATTTCCTGAAGCAAGTCCTAGGCAGCTCAGCATTGTCAATAGGGCTGCCTGTCAAAAGACTAGAGCTATATGAAAGAAGTGGCACGAATTTAAACCAACACAACATTATGGAGAGCCATTTATATCCATTTAAACCAGATCATATCAATTACACCTGCAATTTGTAAGTGCAAGGTAATCTGATAAGTGTCCATATAGAAAATTGCATTCATTTAGCATCATGACTTCAGTTAAACAAGCATGACTCTGCCTAGATGAGGCCTTTCAAAGCTAGTCATGCATCACACCACATTAAGACTTGTTTGAAAAGTTTTCTTTACAATCATAACATAGCTCAGAAGGTTATACTGAACAGAGTAATTTTAACTTATGAATCAAGTATCATGGTTGTCATGCAAACTAAAACACAGCCCTCTTTTCCTCTGGCTTAAAGGCAGTTTTTTTCCTTCCTCCCTACCCTCTCTTCAGTAGTGTTCTCATCACTGCAAGTGGAAAGAATTTTATCTAGTAGTAGTGTCTTTGCACTGTGCTCCTTCCAGACAGGAGATTTTTACCTGTAACACACAAAAAGGAGTAGTTCTACAATCCCTTCAAAACTAGTATGTTCCATCCTGAAAACTTGTAAAAATCACCCCAAAACTTAATCTAAAGCTACTACAAGTCCTCAAACACTTTGCAGGAATTTTCTGTGGCAGCTAAAATCAGTCCCTTTTCATTCTGTGAACAGCAGGTCCCTAAGAGGCTGAGCCATTTTGCCACCTCTCTTTTTGTAAGGTAGACCCTACCATTTCAACATTTTTTGTCTACCACTTCTCAAACCATAACCACAAAAAGCCAAAAAAAAAGCACAAACAAAAAAACCAACAAAAAAAAAACCCAACAGAAAAATACTGTTCAATTCTCCCTGGTAGGCTCACCAAAGGAAGCCTGGACAGTCAGCACACTCCTCTGGACTCCCTTTGGTGGTTATATTTGGGTTAGAGTGCCCAGAACTGTGTTTCTCTAATGCAAGCCTAACCAATGAAACACACCAGATAATCATAAACCAAACTCCCATTCCACACAGCAGGATGAGAGGGGATCTCATCAATACAATATAAATATCTTAAAGGTGGGTGTGAAGAGGTTGGTGCCAAGCTCTTTTCACTGGCACCCATTGACATGATGAGGAGCAATGCCTGTAAACCAAAACAGGAAGTTCCAGCTCAATGTGAGGAAAAAACCTTTTTACACTGAAACAGACCACTGGAACAGGCTGCTCCAGCAGGCTGTGGGGTCTCCCTCTCTGGCGACATTCAAAATCTACCTAGTCACATTCCTGTGTGATATGCTCTAGGTGACCCTGCCCTGGCACGGGGGTTGGACGAGATGATATCCTGAGGTCCTTTCCAGCCCTAAGGAGTCTGTGACACTCACCTTAATGTTACTAGCTGGTGACACATATATGTCACCATATATGTGGTGAAACACACCCTGCCATTTCCCTGGCCGTTCCATTCTGGTTACATTGGTCTGTTGTGCATGTGCTCACCTGAAAACACTTCAGGGCAGAGAGGTGACCAGTGAGACTCACTGAATGAATTGTGCCCCATTGCAGCCATTTGTGAGGAACATTCAGGATTTACTGTCCCCACAGTAGCCAAACCCTCAGACCCGAACTCAAACAGACTTGAGTCCAGACAGCACTGTTCAGCACAGGAGCCAGGAAGACATGCACTTCAGGGAGACCTTAACTAACACAACTCAGGTTGTTTACAGAAAGACAAAGCTTCAGCAGAGCTTACCAGCAGCCCTCCTGCCACCCAGGAGATCACAGTGGCACAGAACGGGTAAGATTTGAAGGCACCACAGTGCTCCATCTGCTCCAACCTCCCTGCTCAAGAAGAGCCATTCTCAAGCACATGGCACAGGTGCAATCTCCAGTGAGGGAGACACAGACAAACACCCAAGCACAATGAAAAGGCAGCCGTAGAAGGAAGACATACTCTTGAAATCCAGCCTTTCCCCTTTCTCCTCGCTGTGAATCACAGGCCCCTCACATGTCAGTTTATCACTGGGCTCCCCTCAAGTAGCAGCAGCACACTGCTGACTTCCAGCGCCGCACGCACACAACGGGCTGGTGGTCACGGCCCGCCTCAGCACCCCCACGGGCGCACACACACACCCACGGCCCCTCACGGCATTGGCTCAAGGGCTCGGCAGGAGCAAGGACACCGCACGCCATCGCTTAAAGCGGGAGTAAGGCTGTGGCTCCAAAGCCCCCGCCAGCCCGGCCGCAGCCAACACACCCCCCTCACCTCCCGGGCCACGCTGGGCCCTGCTCGCCGCCTGCCCATGGTCCGGCCCCGCCCGCCGCGCATGCGCAGGTGCGCCCCGTGCGCCGCCGCCCTGGAGCGGGGCCGCGCTGGGCCGAGCTGGGCTGGGCTGAGCTGGGCTGGGCGGGTGCCATGTTGGGAAGGGCCAGGCTGCCTGCCCGCGCCCTTGGAGCCGCTGCCCCGGGACCGGGTCTGGCCCTGCGAGCCCGCTTGGGTCGCTCCGACACGCCGAGGGCGAGGGGCAGCCAGGGCACTGCCTCCCGCGTTGTGCCACTGCCGGCCCATCCTGCTCTGTCCTCTAGTGGTAGCGGATGAGGGTTGGCTGCGGGAGGACCTGCAGGCTGGGAAGCTGAGGTGAGACTTCTTGGTCATGCCTGGTCCTGCCTCTCCGCCCCTCAGGGACCCCTCGGGTGCTGCCTGGGCAGATCCGAAGTGATCACTTGGTTTTCCCGCAGGTGGAGCCAGCGCATTCCTGGGCACTCCAGACCAGGGCTTGTAGTGCCGGGGGTCACTCAGGAAAAAGGCAACCTCGGAAATACCAGGCAAACCCAGAACACAGGCTGCTTTGTGGCGTGTTGGGATAAATGAGAATTTTTTGGGGCATCAGGAGGGATTTATTCACTGAAAGGGTTGTCAAGCATTGGAACAGGCTGCCCAGGGAGGTGGTGAAGTCACCATCCCTGGAGGTGTTGGGGAAAAGATGATGTGGAGCACAGTGTCGTGGTCTAGTTGACAGGATGGTTTTTCATTACAGGTTGGACTCAGAGGTCTTTTCCAACCTAATTGATTCTGTGATTGTCTTATTCAGATTGTCCTTGTGGCTTCCTACTCAAACGCTAGCGTTGTGCTAAAGCAGCTGAGGAAAAACTGGCTGTGATCGACCTGGAAATAGCACTTTGTGCATGCCAGCTAGTTCAGTGCAAGATACTAATCATGATGTTACATATGCATGACAACACTTGTTCTGACCAAGAGAGCTTTTTATGAAACACTGAAATCTTGTATTAAAAAAAAAAAGCCAACACCACTGATGTGCATCTGTCTTCAGGGTAGGACATGGCTGCTACATGACAGAGAGCAGCAGTGCTATTTGCTGGCAAAAATGAAGGCTGGGCAGCAGCACCATTTATTAGACATACAGACTGAATTTTCATTTTGACTAAATACCCTCTGCTGACTGAAATTTTGCTAGAACTGCGGGAGTGCAGATGTGTGCCACACAAGCAGTGATAATACTGATACCTAATTAGTGTGTTTCATTTTTCTTTCAAACATCCCCCTCCCCCCCTTTCTTAATTTTTACTGTGGGAGATAGCATGTGTTGGTAACAGCATCACTCTCATTTTATGTCTGGAGAAAAATGAGGGACAGCTGGACTCTTTTCTGCTTCCCAATGTGGTACTTGACTCTATGCAACAGAGTCTGTACTTCGGAACCCAAAGGAGCCAGAACTCGCATCTCCAAGCTGAGACACTGTGAGATAACTGCTTTCCAAGTCAGAAGGCAGTAAAGAAGCTGAGTTGGACCCAGCCAGCAGCCCTGGAGAAGCACAACATCAGGGGGAGAGGGAAAATGAAAAAGTGGGAGAATGTTATTTTTTCCCATCTTAGACAGAAGACTTGATTAGTGAGTGTAAATACAATCTAAAAATGCATAGAGGTTTGAAGAAACCCATCTGTTATGGTTTACAATGGGCTGAAATAGCCATTAGTTCTACAGAAAGCATTTTCTCCTTCACAAAGGTGAGTATTGATTCAGGGGAGGACTGTCAATTCTCACATACACTTCTCTACAGAGAGACAAACATGCAGCATTTTGTGGGCAGATGACTGTGACCTTTGTTGTCACATCTTTTGGGAAGACAGAAAAGGGGAACTGGCTCCTCCCTCACAAGCAAACCCCCATTCCCACCATTGCAAGCAGCAGTTTTCAATTCATGCATTACTCCTCCTGGCACCCCTAAGTCCAGCAAGCTGATAACCTCATTATGCCTGTTACCTGGTCTTGAGTCACCTGGTTCTGCCCTCAGCTGGCACCTTTTCTTCATCCATCCCTGTTATGTCTTCATTTCCTATGTAATGTCATTCATGTCATCTACGTGCTAATGCAAGAAAGAAAAACTTCCTTTTCCTCTGCAAATTTATGGTATTTTTCTTCTTGAAACATGAAGGACAGATCTGGGGGTTTTTCACATGCAATGACATCAGCTTCCGTGATTTAGAATATTCACGGACAAGAGTACGAGTTTGAATTTCTCCATATCAAGCAGCTGCTACTGTCAACATGCATATCTAAGCTGGAAATCAAAAGTTTTTAGCTTTGAGAGCATATTATGGAACACACCTCCTGCAAGAAAGGTGGGAGGAAAAGAATGAAATGATTTTCAGTAGGCTCTGGAATGGGATGGTCTAACAGAAAGCCTGTGAGAGAAAGGTGCAGGATGCGATGACATACAGGCGGGCACCAAGTAACATATCCAGTAATGAGTTTGGATATGGTCCTGGGGAGACCCTGCTCAGTGTCCCTGATTGTGCTGTCCCTACTGCGTTCTTGCAGCCAAAATGAGTGACAAAGTGGTGTTAGAAATGAAAAATACACAAGTGTCAGCCTTAAAGGAACATTCAGGAGACACTGCACTATGTGTCCAGAGGCAGGATCAGATACACTGATGCCACTCAAGCAGTTGTTTTCCTTACCCGTGCATAACACAGCAGGAATGCTGGCACCTCCTCAGCACCTGTTACACTGCTCATTGACTGGCAGCAGGGAAGGTTTGTCTCCTCTCTGTAACCTAATTGAGCTTGTTACATCTTGGCCTATTCTCAGCACACATGGGGAGCAATTGATCAGCATCTTCTAACAACCTTATGTATTTGAGGTTCATTATCATATGCCCTCTTCAGTTTTCTTCCTGTTAGGCTCAGTCCTCTTCTTTCAATCCTGTGCATTTTGCACCTCTTATAGTGTTTGTTACCATTCTCCCATCCAAACCTAGACATCCTATCTAACTTGGGTGTATTGAAAAAGCAAAAAATTATCCCCTTTGTCTTATAGGCGGTATGCCCTACTGATGCAGAAGGAAATTTGTCTCTTAATTCAATACTTTCACAATGGCAATTCATATATGGTTCACAGCCCTGTAACTTCTCAATGTTTCCTCAGTGCTGAAGTCTAGGTAGGTGTTACCCTATACACTATTACCCAATTTCTTTATTGGTGCATTTAATTTCTTCCCCTTCTCAGTTCAGTATTTTGCATCAGTTTTATGAAATTTTAGCTGGCTGAATGTGAGCTATTTCTCCATTTTGCTAAAATATTTTTTCCCTATTGTGCCTTCTTGCATGATCTTCCAACTATGAAGCCAACTATGCATTTTATAAATATACTTTATTTGATTATCCAAGTCACTGGAGAAACCAGTTGATAGATCTGTTCTTTGTAAGTCCTCCTGATCTGATGATAAACTACTGATAACTAGTTTCAGAGTGTATACTATGACAAATATTGTTTCAAAAACCTTACTACACATCAGGATAGTCTGCATTGCTGGGCTTGCTCTCTCTACTATTTCAGTTACTGTGACAAAGAAAGCTAAACAGTTTGCATTATTTGTTCTTGGTTTTTCTCTGCTGGCTTTTTTGAATTACCTGATTATCTTTAAGTGATAACAAATTGATTATTTAATAATTTTTTCCACATTTATTGAGGAGACGGGAAAGTAATGACTGAGGAATCAAAGTTTTCAGGAAGGTTTAGGAGCACTTGCTGATTTTTATCGGGGCAGTGATGACTTTGAGGGTAATTTAATAGAACAGACATTAAGTCTTCACTACTAATTAAGTCTTTACTAGTAAATTAAGCAACATCAGGAAACGTTCCTAGAATACAAACTCAATCATCAGATTTAAGTGTCAGCATACCCCCAAATGATTTTATTTGGTCCCAGTAGGACTGTTTCAGACAATTTCCAGGCATGATTTGGGAGTTATAGGCAGAGGACCATTCCCAATGGGCTGCTCAATGAGGTCATGGTTTCAGAGGTGAAGAGAGTTTAATACTATGGATGTGAGCCATTTGGTGCTGGTTTACAGGATGTATCTAGGACAATGTTCTTGGGCACTCCTGATTTACTACCTTCCTACCTCTTTTTGCATTCTCCATCTGCAAGATTCACTGTGCTTTGTAAGGACAAATGAATCAGTCCTCTGACAAGTCTGAGAGGAAGCTGAGGCCAGATGTCTCACTTTATTGATGTGAGGCAGTATCTGACCCAATCTTCACAGCAATGAAGTGGCTGGGCTAGCACTGAATCAGGGGCCTGACCTCTTATGCTTGGCTATTCCATGGGCAGCAGCCCTTTGTGTCCCAAGCACATCCTTCCCCAGCTTGTTAGGCAATGTCTCAATGGGCCATGAGAGAGGAGGGGACCTTCCAGGAACCTTCTGAGAACAGGTGTCCCCCAGCACAGTAAGTGTCCAGCTCTAGCCCAGTGTTATGTCTTCTCTCCCTGGCCACTGGGGGCACAGAAGGAAGGAGATCTCTGTGCTGTGTCGATGGAGAAGCATCTCTGCAGGGAAAAGCAGAGGTGAGAGCAGGCAGGGTGAGCTGGCCTCTGTCTGTATACTTGCACCTGTAAAGAGATGGAGGGAAGCATCTTGATGCTGAAGGCAGCCAGGAATGGGGAATCCCTGGGACATGATGACTCCCAACACATTGGAATAAGTAGATTTCTCTGGGGCAGAGGTTGTGTGTTCACCTCCTGGGGGAAACAAAAACTAAGTGCAAACAAGGCAGACAACAAGCTGAGACGTGCTGTGAGCTAAAACTCAGCTATGGAGCTTAATTATTCCCCCACTTCCCTCTTGTAGGACCAACATATAAATTCCCTGCCTTCTCCCCAAGCTCTATTAGCAGGGATGAAATTGCCTCTTTGCAATGATGACCAGGGGACAAAAATTCCAGTGCAGACATGTCTGCCCCTACCAGCAAAGACAGTAAAATTAAACTCCACCAGGGAGCAGAAGAGCAACAAAAAGCACTGTCAGATTTCAGATGTTTGAAAGATGCTTCTGTAGTGTGGGATGTTTATTTCCTCTGGGAAGATAAATATTGAGAATCCAATGGACTGCATCTTCAGTTTGCGTGCATCATGTTCTCTGCTTCCACCTTGATGGGCTTCACACACATTCTGGGAACAGCTTGAGATGATAGAATTAATTAAATGAAATTAATCAAAACAACCTACCGGAGACAAAACTGGCATCGGTGAAATGCAGAGTTGGACCAAGAAGGGATTCTGTAGTTCAGGCTGATGCCTGCCCTCATCAATAGATTCTGTTTGGATGAAAGCCTGTGTCACATACAGCTCAGTCAAACATGAGGGGCTCTCAGGAGCTGTGTGTCTCATGCGAGAGCACGTCTGTCCGTGCAGTGCAGTAATTGTGCTGGGAACAGATGGAGTCCTGCTTTGCATAGAGCCAGGCACAGCGTGGAATCTCAGATCTCGCTTTGATGCTGAATGAAGCTGAACTCCAAATCGTGGTGTGTTAATGCAGAGGACGCAGGAGAACTGGAGCAATGGCTTTTAGAGATGTGATCTAAGAGGGTTCCATGGGTCCAGTGGATGTGTCCCACTCTGCAGACCTGGAAACAGAGGTACAGATTTGCCCAAATGGATTACAGAAATTGGAGATTCCCTTCTGATTTAGTCTCTGCCCATTACCCCAGCACATGTCAACCCAGCTGTTCTTATGCCAGGTACCAGTTTGGAGGCATTCTTTTGGGTCTGTCCCAGTAATTTTTGTTCTATGCTTTATGAAAGTATTTCTGTCCTTCCCCAAACCACACTGCATCATCTTGAGGATCTAAGAAATTGTGTAGGCAGGGTTTCTATCTATTGAGCAAGGATAACAGCGCAGTTACAAGAGAGAAAAAAAATCTATTTGAGTGTGAAGTGGTCAGATATATTGTGGGGATGGGTGCCTTATAAATATCTGAGACTAGAGAGAGAGACCCAAGCAGCTTTATGAAGTGCTGTGTTATTGGGGCCACAACCCTGTGCCTGAGTTTATTCTGCAGCCAGCAGAGATGCATCCATCACAGGGACAGGCAGCGTGATGCAGAGGCAGTGCAGGTCCTGCGGCTTGCCTGGGGAGTCACGGGGAGGGAGCTGTGTATTTCTGAATCAGGGCACGGCTGAGAAGAGCAGCGTGCCCTGCTTCTAACACTTGCCAAGTATCAGGGCGGGGAAAACGTGGCCATCACAGTTACCCCAGACAAGTTTGCTTCTGATGTGCTTGAGGGATCTTGAAGTGTCTCTTGAGGAGAACCCCCTGAGCTCCCCTGCCAGTTCAAAATTAAGTGACTTGGCTTTATACAATATTTTTAAATCGGGGTCCCTCAGCTATGTTCAGAACCTGAGCCCTTTCTTGGAGATTTATACCCTTGAATAGGCTTCAGGGAACCAGAAAGTACTTACTTGGCAAGTAGGCTGCAGAGATTTAGGGTGGCAAGATGGGCCTGGCGATGCAGAGCTCACACATTGCATCTGTAGTCCTGTGCTGGGGGTCTGGTTTCTGGCTCAGTCACCTGGTGCGCAGCGTCTCTCTGACTGCCCTTGTCACCCCATTCTCACCTGCTCTACTTCCTTGCCTGTCTCTTAGGAGATAATGGGCAGGTGGCAAATCCTCCTCTGTTCCCATCCTGACTTTTCTACTCAATTTATGTGTGGCATTCCCTCATCTCCTTGTCCCAGGGGCATTAAGATCTCCGGTTTCAGATGACAGTGCTGTAAAAGGCATGAGGAAGCTGAATTACATCTGCTGTTTGTCAAAAGCACCATATTCTCTATTCAGATCCCATGGGGAACTTGTCCTACAAGGTTCCAGGTGCTGTTAGAGTAGTGAAGTGTTCAAGGATTGTGTAGTTTTGCTGACAGAGGCAGGAGAAACCAAATCTGTACCTCTCCCCACATTCTGCAGGCCTGTCATGTGGCAGAGAGGCTGCTGAGTGCTGTGGCCAATCCTCACGGAGCTGTCAGTTGTTATGAGAGAGGACAGCCATATAAATGTATTCCCTGGCTCATGCACCTTGCTGTGCAGTCAGACTGACTCCATCCTCGTCTGCAGGGACAGTGAGGGACTTGTCCTCTAGCGTGCCCTGTGGTTTTCTGGACAGTGAGATGTTTTTTGAAAAGAAAGTGCCTAATATTTATGCTCAGCACTGTCCTTCCCAGACACCCTCCTGCTTCAAAGCCCCTTTTGTTCATCCTCGTGGTCATCAGGCCCTTGTACTCCAGGGAGAACATGGGTTGACCCCTTGCTTCTCTTTTTCCCTGGGGTAATGGGAGAGAGGCTTGTAAGGACAGGGGGTGCTTCGGGCTCCCTGAAGTGGGAGAATAGAGAAGTTTGCTCCTACACAAAGATCTCTGCAAATGGGAGATGAAAGCCCTGTGCATCTCTGCATGCTCTTGTTTAGGTAGAAAGACAGTGATTAGATCCTTCCAGGTCTTTGCTGAGCTCCAAGGGAACCTGCGGCTCACTGCCTCTGATCAGGAGGTTAGTAGGGAGTCTGAAAATAGCATTATTTCTCCTGCTATCATTTCTACTTTCTCAAATGACTTACTGGGTGATTGGTGGAGACAAATGCTCCAAAAATGGGAACCTGGCAAGAACTCTGAATGCCCCCAAGTCTGAGATGACCAGAGAGCTGAAATCAGACAGACAGACACACGCACACATCATTAGCTGCTAGCCTGCATGTGAAATCAATTGAGATTTCCTGAGCTGGGATCCAGCTGGCACCCTAATGAAGACTTCCTTTCGTTCTTGCAAGCAGACAATAAAAAACAACCCTGATACACCCCCAGCTTTCCCAGCCATTTTTGTTATATAAGTAGTCTGGGTCTTGATCAGTGGTTCTTTAATTATCTCTGTGCACCCACATAAATATACTGTGTGTGTGTTCGCACAAAATCCATCTATTTATCCACCCCACAAACCATTTTGCTGGAAGACAGCATGGTCTCCTGAATTTTTTATGGCTCTGCTTAGGTTGGAAACAATCCAAAGGTCAAACACTGTGCTGTATCTCCAGTCACCTTGTCAGTCAGCACTGAGCATGGGTCTCTGATACTTTCTGAATCTCCGGATCGCCCACAGGGCACTAAATTACAGCTATTACACTGCAATTCACTGTACAATTTTATTCTTTGATACACTACCTGCCTTTGTCTATCTGCATAGCAGCGAGAGCAGTATGCATTATTTACCAGGCTAAGTACACTGCTGCTGCGACTGAGGGGAAAAAAATGAGAGAACAGGAACAAGCTTGAAATATAAAAAGATGGCACAAATACAGATTCCTGGGAAATGGTTTCACAGTTATGTAAAACTTTCTGAAATTTTGCAGTGCCTTTTGTTCCCTTCACAGAGGTGTCAGTGGCCTCCCAAAGTTCTTTAGGAAGAACAGAGGTTCTATGGCAGATGGGAAGTCCAGTCTGTCCAGTGCCCTGGCTTCAGGAGGACCTATGGCAAGTGCTGGGCCTGGTGGGGAAGAATAGTGAAAAGCACACAGTGAGGAGAGCAAGATGCTGCTCCTCTCCTCATGGGATACTCCAGGCCCTTAAAGTTGCCCTGTGTTTCTTCTGTTTTGTTCAGAAATCCTTCTGGGCACTAAGAAGCCATTCCTATGTTACTTCAGTTGATATGTTCCAGCCTTTCTTCAACCTAGCTATGGTTTGTATTCCCTCCAGGTTGTCCCTTTGCACCTTGAACCTACTGGGGCAGGGATCTGGGGAATAAAATCAGTTTCAAAAGATTTCCATTTAGTGCAGAGGTCATCAAAAAAGTGCTTCCTCTACTTTGACAGCCTGAGAAAATCAAGTTTTGCTGCCCTGCATTGGCTGCTGTGTCCTTCGGGCTTCGTTCCAGGGCAGGAGTCTGTCTGCCAGGCAGCTTTTGGAACGTGCCTGGGTGGAGCTGGCTGGGTGATGCTGCCCCTGGCTGACCTGCTGGGAGGCAGCTCCAGGCCTCCCTGTAGTGTAAACAGCTGGTGGAGGTGACAAGGCAGAGCTGGCCAAATCCTGGCAGGAAGGCAGGAGTGAGTGGCAGAGCCAAGGCCAGCCCAGAAAGGGTGAGCCTGGGGATATGGAGGTTTGCTGTTTCCACCTGGTGAGAGGAGGTGGGATGTGCACGGTCACCCACTTGTTTCTTCTCTTCCCTGCAGATATTCCCTTCATTTGCCCCTCATCATCTGGCAGCAACAGCCTGACCAACTTTCTGTGTCTCTGGTTTGGGCACTGCACAGAGCAATGGTCAGATATCACCTTATCCATCAGATTGTGAGTACATTGGGTGCTAATCTTGCAGGGAGAGTGAAAGCAGCTCTGCACAAGCCATCTGAAGGAAGAATTGAGTGAAGTCATGCACTCAGGCCAGCTCCTGGTCTTTTATTTGTTGAGATAAGCTGCAGACAGAGTGGTTTTAAATCTAGTCTGTGGTCTGGAGTTTGCTTACTGTTTGAATGTCTTGAGGTAGATTTGGAGGCGAGAGAGAGCTGGGGCTCTGATTAGTGCAGAGCTGGTTGAAACAGCATCATCTTGTATTGTGGCAGTCACTGTTCTGATTGTTTCCACTCTCCCCAGTGACTGGAGCCTTATTCACTTTCTTTCTATCTGCTTTTCATCTCACCTGGTCCCATTATTGCTCAGCAATATGAAGTAGATTGCAGGTTGCTTTCTCTCTTTGGCCCCCAAAGCAGTCCTTACAGGAGATGTATTTCTGATTGAAATTCTCCCTGTCAATTGCTGCAGGGGTGGTTCCTACACAGCATGAAGACAATTCTTGTAAAATTGCTAGGAAGGGATGGCTGTGTTTCCATGAGGCTCAGACCCCCACTTCCTTCCTTTTCCTGGCAATGCAATAGTGTCCCCATTTTAGAGATGCTTTGCACCCCCTTCAGCTTTTGGAGGCTCCTGAAGTGGAAGCATCAAAGCAACCCATGGAGGAATGTCCCCAACCCTCTCCCTTCAACAAGCAAGACTGCAGGCTGGGACATCCCAGATAGGCATCATCCTGAAATCACTGCTGAGAGCTGAGTGTTTTCCCTTTCTCTGATGAGATAAACCAGTCCTGGGTGAACCCCAAAGCCTGTGTTTCTGAAACACAAACCTTCAATTGTCTTCATGTCCCTTGTGGGGAGCTGGGCTCAGGCCACCAGCTGTGGGCTGTGCTGGGCAATGTTGCTCTCCATTGGGCCTGAACAGTTCTGACTATGGGAACAGGAATTGAACCCACACCTGGATGAGCTACAGCTCCCTTGCTGAGAGCCCATTCCACCCTCTCAGCATTTGTTCCACACTGACAGTGTATTTTTTAGCCCAGTCAAAGTGTGTTCAATTATGGAAATTCTGACCATGTGAACCTGTGCATACGGGTTAAACACAGCCTGGGATGGGGTCCTGTGTGCAAGCTGTGCTGGAGGAATGCAGGAGCTTCCTTCTTGTTGCTGGTTCTGGAGACTGCTCTGGCAGAGCAATGTGGATATAGTCCAAGAGATTCTTTAGTTCAGCTGGGAGGTGGTTCAGGAACAGTTTTATGTGTTCCTGCCTTGTTTCAAGGGTGACATTTCAACCATCAGGATGCTGGTGTGAAAAGGGACTTCCCTGGGCTGTGACGATTTCCTTCTGGGCACAGCAGAGGCTGTAGCTGTGTGAAGCAGACTAATAACCTTATTACCTTCTCCTCTCAGACTGTCTGTCTGATGAATGTAAAGAGGTGAAACATCAGCATCATTTTCTCCATCCCATCCTTCATCTGACATTATCTGCTTGTGTCTCAGACCTGAGAAAAGCTTTAAGTGTCCAAAAGCTCATCTGTCTTTTCCAGTTAGAGCAGCTGGAAAACTGATTCTCCAGCCTTACTTATTAGGGATAAAGCAGCTGTCCTGGTTGGGCTGATTCCTCTCCCAGGAAAAATATGGCACCTCCATGCTCTTCTGATGGCTCTGAATGTGAACCAAGCTTGCACATTGAGATGAGGCCAGATACAGCTGCCTGTGCTGCTCCAGGTTGTGTCTCACAGCCATTGCCTTGGCTGGGGATGTGGCATTGGCAGGCAGAAGGGAGACCAGGGTGTGGGGGAAAGAGGCCACAGCACAAGGTTTGCATTTTCTTTTCTAATTTTCTTTTCTAATTTGGAATTTGAGCTCTGTGTGGCACATGCAGGTGGGATTTAAATGCTTTTGATAACTTTACAAAAGGACTCCACTGTTCCTAGATTTCACTACCAGGAAAGAGGAAGCAAGTAGACAGGCAAAGCTGCTTTGTGTACCAGCTGCTGCTAAGACTGACAAACATGGCTTAGCCACATTTTGCTCCCAGGTAGAGAGGACTCAGGTGTTTTCCACACATATTCATCCCTGCAGTTTAACTCAAGAAGAGAGTTCTTTCTCTTGGCTGTCATGCAGCCCAGCAAACACCATGCCTCACTGACCTCACTTGCATTCCAGATGCTCTTTTGAATGCTTTATGGATAAACTGACCTGTATCTTACTGAAACATATTTAGATCTTGGCCTGGAACGCCAGTGTCTGATGTTTTCAGATTGATGTAAATTCCTTTAAAGAAGGACCCATGCTGGGGCTGAAGATGTTGAAGTACCATGAAAATGTGAGGCCCCAGAGCACTCCTGTCACTTTGCTTCTGTGATGTTTCTTCCCATCAGGGCAATTTGAAGATGGAGGTCATGTTGTTCCCTCACTGAAAAAACATGCTCTTCCCCTGCTTCACATTTTGGACTCTGAAGGTCTCTGCCAGCAGCAGAACTTTTAAGGAACTAGAGACAAGGAGCCTAGGAAGAGGTCCTATTTCTCCTGGAATTTCCCACGTGCATTTCCTACACTTCCCATGAGAGGGTGCTGAATGCAGCACTTGATGTGCCGGCTGTCCTGACTTTGGGCAGCCCTGGTAGCTGACAGCTTTGTTCACTCTGTTTCATGACACTTCTTCACCCTCTTCCAAGAGCTCTATGCCCACTGGTAAACCCAGTGTGTGGGCAAGAAAGAGAGTGTGATAGAAAATCCAGATTTTGGCAGCCCTAACTCTGTGTGGAGCCTGGCTGCTTTTCCCTGGCTGTCCTGAGGGACTGTGGGGGTAGTGGAGAATGCAGTTGACCTGATGGCAGGGTGAGAGATGGACAGGGACATCAGTGGCCGTGAACCCCTTGGCTCTGTGCTTCCCCACCACAGGGGCAGAGGATCCCTGTGGAACACAGAGTGCTGCAGAGCCTGGCTGCAGGAGTCCCTAACACCCAGTGCCAGGTGCCTGGAGGAGCCTAGGGTTTGGTTGGGACCTTCTGTGTCCTTGTCTCTGCTGAGAGAACTGCTTTTTCTCCAGCAGACATATGTTTGGCATAGGAAGGAAGCAAAGACCCATTCCATGAACTGCATTGAGGCAAAGCTCCTTCAAACTTCAAAAATGCTCATCAGGAGACCTGACTTTTGAATTAGCAAGAACAGTGGTTTTGTGACTTCTTTCACAGTCTCTGAGTGGCTGTGAGCCCTGAAATCAGCAGGGACCCCAGGCTGTCATTTGAAAGTCCTGACAGTGGCAAAGTGGTAACAGAAACACTCTGGATAATCTTATTGGAGAAACCCTCAGAAGAATTCAGTTGAGAGACTGGTATTAGCTAATTTCTGCTTTCCTGTGCCCTTTATTAGGAGCCTGGAAGCAGACACCTCCTCCCTTTGAAATGTCTCCTGACTCTCCCCCTCTAGTCTCCATCTCCTGTCACCAGCAGCCCAGGTACCTCCAGGGAAGTGAACAGAAAAGCTGTGCATGGCAGATCAGCAGGCTTGGTAAGAGAGCAGACACCAGGAGCTGGTAGCAGTTCAGTTCAGTTCAGAGGTTAATATTCCATATGGGAGCGCTCTAGGAACACAACGTGCACAATACCTGCCGTGAAAGAAAAATTTACTCAGCAGGATGGTAGTTGCAGTTCATGAGGAGCCAACCCCTCATTAATTTTGTGCTGTGTGTAAAATAAAGCTGTTAATGATATTTAGTCCTTCTTTTGCATCTTCCCTTTGAGGAGCTTGAAAGCATTTTGCAGGCACTAATTAGTAATGGGTTGCCTGGGAAAAGACAGAAAAGACTCCTTGGGAAAAGACAGAAAAACTTAATCTTTTATGTGGGGGCCTGAATATATATTGTATTGTAAGACCTGTGTGGGTCCGAGTTGCTCCTAACGAGCTGCAGCTGCAGGGTCCTTAGTTGGGCAGCAGCTGTAGCTCGTGAAGGTAACTGAAATAAATAGGGGTGGGTCGAGAGCCCAGGAGGAGCTCCTGAGAAGACAGGAAGGACTGTGCTGCAGAGACTGGAGCAGAACAACACTGGAGTGAAGATTACAACACTTTTATACCTGGGGAAACTGAGGAAGAAGGACAAGACATTTCCTACATGAGCCCAGGAGAGCACAAAGCAGCAGGTAACTAGGCTAGAGACACAGTGGGGGTGTCTGTGTGTGTGTAAAACAGCCAGCCCTGTTCACTCAGAGCAGGCCAATGAGGGAACACAGGACAGACAGCACAGGGCAATCTGCAGCCATTGCAGGGTTTGCAGAAGCAGCTTGCAGGACCGTAGGAAATCCTGACCCTTGCTGTTCTGCCTGGAAGCAGAAATGGGTAAAACTTTTTCTTTTGTCTGTTGAAAGGCAGGCTGAACTGAGTACCCACCAGAATGCTTTGGAAGCTTCAATGCTGAGGGTCAAAGAAGAAAAGAGGAGTGAGGAAGTGAAGATGCCCCTGTGTCACTGGGTGGCTGATGCCTCTCCAGAGTTTGTTTGTGCAAGCTTTTCAGATCAGAAGATCCTGACTTTCCAGTGTGTTTCTATTTGCTGGGCTGCAAACCCAGCACGTTCAATAGCAGACAAGCAACAGTCAAATTTCCCTTGTTCTACCCAGCAAAGACACCAAAAGGAGTGCTTTTAATTGGAAGAGGTCTGGGAGAAGGACTTTATCCTCCAGGTGACCAGGCACTGCTCTTTAGTGGGGTTGGGTGTACTTGAGTTTGACTCAGCCTGTGCTTCAGCCTGCGTGTGAGAGGGATGTGTGGATAGGTCACAGGCAATGACTCTTTTGTGGCCACACTGGAGGTTGTTCTTTCAGAGCTTTACAGGCACAGACAGTAATTTTTAGGCCTGGCAAACCAGTAGCTCATCCCATCTGCATAAAACAGGCTGTAGAACTTCCTGCTGGTCCCCTCTCTCATGTCCAGCTGTGGAAACAGTCGCACACATTAGGCATTGAAGTCCACTCCCCTGCTCCTCTCCACTAAGCTCTGCTCCTCACTGCCAGCTGGGATGATTTATGTCTCCTGCAGAAATATTCCCAGCATTTTATTCTTGGTTTTCTTGCCTCTGCAGTGACAGGCTTGGTGTTTCCCTCCTGCCCTTTTAATGAGCACTGCTTCTGCAGGAGCTGTTCTCCAGGGGTTCTGCTCCAGTATGCTCAAGATGTAGCATAAACCCTGCTATGAAGGACAGTGGGATTTTGAACACAGAAGGAAGATGGGAAGTTATTTATTTTACTTTTTTTGCAGTCTTATCTAAGTTCAGTAAAGGTGACTTTTAATCCAGGGAAAAGGCTAGCTGTCCTCTACTTTATTCAAGTGAGAAGAGATTCTCTTGGAGCAGTGTATTTTCTACTTAGAAAAATATTTGTCAATTATTGTTATTAAGGCCTGGTGAATGCATGGCAACTACTGTGTGAAATGAGTTTGGCAAGCTTATTTCATGTCCTAGACTGTAAAGTATAGGTGTCAGAATCCAGGAGCTGTCTCTTGCCTGGCTGTGGCCACTAAAGAATTCAACAGCCTTTGAGATCTGGGACCTTAAGAACTGCCAAATCAATTGCAAGGCAGAGGGAGAGGAGCAGGCAGTGTTCTTTCTCAGCATCTCTGCAGAAAAATTACAGGCTTTCTGGAGGTTTCAGCTGGCTGCCTTTGTCTGGGGCTACACAAGAAAGTGAGGAAGAGGCATTTCAAGGTCTGACAGGCACAATCTGTAAGCAGTTCACTGACACCGTGCCTTTGCTACCGTTTTAAAAAGGTTGACTGACTATGGGTTAATTGATGCTGAAAAGCCTCCCCCAGGCAGCTCTTACCCTAATGTAGCAACAGCATGGCTGCAGTATCCTCTGATCCATTAGAGCCTTATCTGGAGTTCTTTATTCATCTTCTAAAATCCCTCTAATTCATGTCTTCCCAGAAGAGGATCAGCCATCTTCTGACTTCATCCTACTTAGCCATGTGTATAATCACCTAAAGTAATTCACAAAAACAGTCCTGATACCTTGCTGCATGGGTAATAAAAATCCACTGTATCCTCCGCAGGAAGAACTTTTTTATCTCTTTCTTCCTTTTTCTTCAGACAGATTAATAATTTCCTGGGTTTATCACAACCCCCATGGGTGCCAGACTATTCCTCATGCCTGGTATAGACTGTACTGTTCTTTGATGCTAAGTTCAGCATCACTTCCAGTATTTTAGCACTCCATCACAAACAGTTGCTTACTCTTTGCTGTGCATTCTGCTCTCAGTTCTTTCCTATTTTTCCCCTCTAGTATCACATAGATTTGTTTTAATCTCTGGGGATATGACTTGGTGTATCCCTCAAAAATACCTGGGAGCGAGGGCTACTGAGTGCAGTTGTGCATGGTGCATGAGAGTGAGCGAGCATCTGCCACTCACCTGGACCTGCAAGGACAAGTTGACTGGTACCTCCCTCACCTGGACTCACAGGGCCCTGGATTAGGCATCTTGGCTTTCTGATAGGGAGAAAGTCTCTGCTAACACAGCCTTCTTTTAGGGCTAGTGCATCCACTTCAGCCTCTGCAATCCTCCCTTGAGGGCAGGAAACACTGCCTGAAACACAGCCTCTCCTCTCACCAGCTTCTCATTTATCACTTGTCCAATGCAAGATCCAGGAGCTCATCAAACTGTGCTGATGTTCAAAAGAGAAGCCATGTGTTCTTCACACATTGTGTAGTTAAGCAGTAGAAGTTCTTGGCACAGGGTGTTGCGTATGATTAAACTATACTTATGTTCAGGAGAGAATTGGATAGGCTCCTGGTGGCTAGATGGGCTTTGGTGGCACTGAGCCAGTTTCAGGGTGTTTCTTAGAGTTCTTGACCCAAAAGGGAAATGGGTTCAGCTCCTTGTGGTGTGCTTGGGATGATCAAGCCCAAATCCCAACAGGAGCCACCTGGCTGAACACCAAGGCTGGTGGCATTCCCCAGGCCTTCTCTGGGGAGGGAAGAAGGAGCCAGACGTGGGTTTGCCATGTCTTGGCTATGCCTGTACCTGCTGAGCTAGCATTGCAGGCAGAGCAGCAGCAGGGTTTCCCCCAGCTGTGCCTGCACAGTGGCTGGCTCTGGCAGCATGCTCTGAGCAGGCCTAGCAAGGGAAGCAGGCAGCTGGAGGGTTGCCTGGTTGATGTATTGCAATGCACTTAGCTACTCAGGGAGCAATAATTGTGCCTTATAGGCCCTGCAGGGATGTTTTAAACGTTTGCATTTTGTGCTCACACAGGCTGCTTAATTCACATGTTAATTTTTCAGGTCCAAATGGAGATGATTTTCACCTACCTGCTTCCTTGGTGTGTTGGGCTGCCTCTGAGGCAATCTTAATGAAGCCTTTTGTATTCTTGGGATGAAGATGATCCACAGAGAGAAGAGTTAACGTGATCACTCCTAGGCAGGGGAAGGTGGCTGCAGAATGAAGGCCTGAGAGATTGGTTACAGGTTTTCCCCTTGGGACAGATGGCAAGCCACATTCCTCTGCCACACTCGCTTCTGCTGGGAAGAAGGGATAATGCAACATGCCTCATGGGGAACCATCGGTGCTGATCTCAATGACCAGCAGTAAGTGAAGCTGAGCTTTTCTGAGTGAGAGGTAAATACTGAATGTAAAATGGCACTGAGACAAGGCCTGTCTCCTCTGTAAATCTCTTAAAGAATCACTAGCACCTAAGTATTTACTCTCCAGCTTCAGGTTGGCATAATTATTTTAAAACTGGTTTTTCTATGAAAATACTGAAGTTATGGGTGATGTCAAGATGATCAACTGAAAACCAGCCAACTCTTCTGCCAAGGAGGCATACTTTGGTCAGATTTGCAAGAGCTAAAACAATAGCCTCATCTGGCAGAATGCAGAAAGCAGGCTGAATTCTCCTTTCCTGCAGAGAGATATTAAGCTGCTGCTTTGGCCTTGGGAGCCGGCAGATGGTTGAACAATGCAGGGATGGAAATGGAAAGCAACTAAAATCCTTTCTACCAGACTGCTGGAATTATCATACAAGAGCATCTCTGGTGTCCCTCTGACTAGTTTCTGTCCTCTCTCTCTTCCCAGCTAGAGAGTTATAGAGAAGGTGGCAGCCACTGTGGTGAACATCTGCAATTTAGAACAGAAAGCATGCCCAGGAGACATCTCCCCTTTCCCCTCCTAGTCAAGCAGCAGAGGTTCTCACTGGGCCTGGAGGAGTTAAAATTCTTTCCACAGAGATTTTATTTTGTCAAGTGTAACGGTGAATATTTTCATTATTCATATCAATGGCTTTTTCTCTTCTGAATGCTGCTAAGCCTCCGTCCTCAGTAAAATCACATGGCAGTGAACTTTGCAGGTTAAGTATTCATTGTCTAAAAATAGTTTTTCCTTTTATCAGTTCAAAATTCATTGCCTTTCATTCTAATTACATGTCCTCTCTTCTGGTATTATTGGGCAGCCTATATGAGGGAACAATTTACTTCTGCCTGTCCAGGGGTTATTTTCTACCAATTTTTCCCATCCCTTGCATTCATCTTCTTTCTATATTACACCACCTCAATCTCCCTATCTGTCCCCATCAGAGGGCTCTACTGTCTTCTAATCGTTTTTGCTACGCTCTCTGTTTCCTACTGTGTCATTTGGCAGAGCTGTCATAGACAAAGCCAAAGATGGGACTCACCCTTGTGTGTCCCATGCTTCAATCCCAGAGCCAAATAGGGCTGCTCTTGGGTGACACAGTGGCAGAGCAGGCACAGGCCATTATCACAGAATCACAGAATCTTCTGAGTTGGAACTAATCCCAGGTTCCACGAGGATCATCAAGGTCGACTTTTAAGTGAATAGCCCATATGGGGATTGAACCAACAACCTTGGTGTTTTTAGTACCAGGCTCCACCAACAGAGCTAGTCTGGGTCTATCATTTTGTTGTTTGTATCTCATTCTCTATGCACCCAAATGCTGTCTTGGCCTTGACAGCACACAGGCCAGAGGGCATTTGCCTTGTGGACACCCTTTGGGGTGCCCCATGTGGCAAGGAAAGATGATTCCTGTCAGCATTGCTTGTGTTGGTCATTAAGAGCCCTGCATCATCCCAGCTGTGGTCCCCCTAACACACCACAAGGCAAGAGGCAGCTACAAAATGAGCTGGCTTCAAAGTTATGTTGCTATAATTACTTTGTTGTTGAATTTCCTTTTATCTGGGCTTTTAAAATGCTTAGCAAATGCAACTTCCTGCTTCTGTTTCTGTAATCATGTGGTTTGAAAATCCATAGAGAGATGAGACAAGCTGAGATACTCAGGAAATGGTATGCCACCAGGAAGTGAGGATTTGGGACTCCCCCTTTCCCTGTCCTTTGAGTAGTATAATATTTATGGGAGAAATGTAGACTGATAGCACAGGCTCAACTGGCTTTCCATGGCTTCCTCCAGGACAGGTGAACACAGACACTTTTGTGTGATCTTGAAGAGGTGGCAGAGGTGCTCTTGTAATAGAGCTACACAAAGGGAGGAGGAGAATGCTGAAGACTCCTTGGGCTGTGATCATTTGTTAATTCTGTTGCCCATACAGCTGCTGCTACCTGTGAAATCATTCACCAGATTGACCACTGATTGTGTTTCAGCAGTTCTTTGAACCTGTTTTTGATCTTCAATAGCTGCTTACATCTTGCTTTTGACTGCTTTGCTTTCAAATAGTGCCAGTCAGCTTGAGGAGTGTAGATGGAGGGGTTTTGACAGTCCAAATAAACCACCTCACTTTTCCTTTATCTGCTGTTTTGCTGACATGGACAAAGCATTCTAGAAGTTGTGTGAGGCATGAATACTTTTGCTGAAGCAGTGTTGGTTTGTTCCTGTTATATCACCACTGTCATCTAGATGTTTTTTTCTTTAAGTTTTAATTATCTTTTCAGCTAATTTGCCTAGTTCAGAGTAAGGCTCATTGGTCTGTAATTCCCAGGATCATCACTAATGCCAGTTTTAAAGATAGGTTTGCTTTTACTGCCCTCTAATCCTCCTTCTATACAGTAGCTTATTGTAATGAAACATCGTAAGCATTAGAAGACCTGGATGAAGCATTGGGGCTCTGTGCCTTCCTGATGTCTGGATGCATTAGGTTGTTCTGGCATCTGCTCTGTGAGGTTCTCAATCCTTTGCAATCCCTTTTCCATTTTGCTCAAAAAGAGTGATCCTGGACCGGCCTCATCCTCTTGCTCCTCTGTCCTCCTAGAGTGTGCTGGGAGGGATGCTGAGGAGAGACCACCTTCTTTCCCTGCAGTGTCTTTCCTGCTCTAGCAATCTCTCTCAGACTTTTGCAGCTGACTCCTGCTGGTGCTCCCTGCTCCTGGCAGTGCCTTGAACAGAGATTTCCCAGCCATTTTGATCCATGGACTGACAGCTGTGGTCCCTCTGTAGTGGTGCAAGTACCCAGCAGATGTAAGGCCTCAGGTGGCCAGTGTGCACTCCTTACCCCTCTTTACTTCCTCAAAGAGAGCAAAAAGGCTCTGGGGGGAAACTGCCTTGTTGCAAATCTCGTTTTACCAAGGCTGAGTTTCTGCTGTCACTTCATGGTTCTCTGCAACCTTTTGGGGCTAGCATTTCCTCATGTCAGCTCCCCCACAACAGCAGAACTGCTGTGGGCTTGTCACAAGGCAGGATCTGCATTTCAGACAATGGAAGCAAAAAGAGGATAATGTGCTTTCATCACTTTCTGGGTCTTCAGGCTGCTGCTGTCTTGTTTCTTGCTTCCTTCGGTAGTGCTGAGTTCTCATGAGTTGAGGTGAAGAGCCCCACACAAGAAAAGGCTTCATGATTTGAAGCCTGCAGGGTTTGGTGCCTGACTCATGTGAAGGGCTGAAGGGCTTGCTGGGGTTCTAAGCCAGGACAAAGGCTGTGCTGTGAGTGCTTGGGGGGTAAGACAGAAGTCTTTCCTCCTGGGGACTTGAGGTGATCCATGGTACCTCCAAAGCCAGGTGCAGGAGGCTAAAGAAGCTTTGCATGGTTCACATCATGGTTTAGCAGAGGCTGTTGTTGCCCAGCTTCCCTCAGCACACAAAGGGATGATACACATGCTGAGGCCTTGTGAATAACCTCACTGGTGAACAAAGCCTGGAGCAGATCTCTTAGTAAAGCTGGATCCTTTATGAGGCATAAGGGGAGGCAGGTACACTGCTTTTTCTTTCACCTCCTCCCATGCTGTTCTTTTCAACTAGGATTGATTTATTTACATAAGAATGACATTTAAGGGCAATCTGTTCACATTTGGTACATAGCAATTTATAACCCATATCTGCACCTTGTTTAATCTTGCTGCTCTAAAGCAAGTCTCTTTATCATCAGCTGGAAGGCTCAGCAAGTGAAATGATACATCTTTGCTCATTAAAAACACAACTCCCTTTCTTTGTGATGAGTATGTAGCATAAAATATTTTAGCATCCCATTTGCTTTTCATTTTCTCATGCTCACTATCTGTCAAATGGCTCTTTTGCCTTTTAATATACTGATTTTGTATATGTATGCATCTGCCTTTCAACAGCCTTTTCCATTTCTGTAAAGTGCTATGTCAGAAATCACAGATCTGATGGTGGTTTAAAGGCCGTGACTTGGGTGACCTCTTGCTGAATTTTCTGCTAGCCTTTCCTGGTAATGTCACACCTAGGGACTTCAGTAAATGTGCCTGAGACCTGAGTGAGTGTGTCTGAGGATGACATCTAAGCATAAACTCAATCTTGCTGGCACAGGATAAGCTGTGGTGACTAATAGCACATCTAAATCACACCCTGATCATCAGCAGTGTCAAACCTCTGTGTCCAGTGCTGTCTGGAGATGGGGCAAATGTGGTTTAATGGTATCATCTGCTGTTCCACAGGAGGCAACCTGCTGATAGCTTGGATAGTCTAATGATTAGCAGTGGGATGGAGAAGACACCAACTGTTCTGTGCCAAACAGGGGCTCGGCAATCCCATTTCAGCCAGAATAAGTGGAGTAAAGGCAGCCAGCACTGTCTGGAGGAAAATGCCACACAGTGAGCCATGCATCTCTGCAAGCTGCACAGGCAAAGGTAAGATTTAGTTGCTGAAGTATAGATGGATGCTTGAGCTGTTTGAGACACCTTAGGGCATCCAGGGTGTTCTCAGACCCAGAGCCCCCTGAGGAGCAGCTGAGGAGGGCTGGAAGTCCACAGAGTCATTGTGCTAGAGTGGTGAATAGCTCAACCATGTGGGAAACATGTTAACTTGGACTCTTACTCTGGATTCAGACTGATTTTGAGATGGGAAAATGAGTGGTCACAGACATTGATATAATGACAGAAGGCATTTGTAGAACCTCAGGGTATCAACTCAGACAATGGTATCTGAAAATCTTCACCCTGCTCCATTGTGTCAAATGGGTTTGGATGTGGAGAGGAAAAGATTTTTTTAAAAATGCACATTTGGAAGCTCTTAAACAAGAGAGTCCTTATCAATGCCAATAGAAACACAGATTTTTGCAGGCACTGAACAAGGATCAGAATCTGCTTCTTTTCTCAACAGGATTCTAGTTCAGAAGGGGGGAAAAAGCCATAAAATAGTGTCATGTTCTGATATCCTCAGCGAAGTGCCAGATACCTTTTGTATACCCTCCACCTAATCCCTGCACAGAGTCAGTGTCCTGAGGACATATAGTGATGACACAGCTTCTGGAGAGATACTTTATGGACTTGCTTTCTGTGTGTGCATAGAAAATAATCTGGCAGCAACATGTGAGAAACCTGCTTGGGTAGCTAAGGGACAAATGAGGACAGTGTGTTTAATTTTAACTGTCGATGCTACATGCTGTCCTCATTTGTTCCTCAGCCAAGCTACTAGCATGCTTTTCTCTTAATTTGATCTACTACTCCTAACCTACTTTATTTCTAGCACAACCTTTTGCCACAACAGTTACCCATCTGCCAGCTGCACAAACATTCTTACTGCAGGGAATAAAATAAAATAAAACATCTCCTTCTGTGCTGGAGCTCCTGAAAGGCCTAGACCAAACCTGTGGGTGATGCCTGTAGGGAAAGCAGCCCTGATGCCACCTGGAAGAGGCTCTGAGCATCTTGCACCCTCTGGGCATAAGCCACTGGAGGCTGCTGCCATCTCATTCCCACTCTGGCCCTTCTCAATTTGCTTTTCAGCTTGAAGCAGCTGTATTACACCATCAGCATGTTCTCCCTCTTTAGATGACCAGCTGAGAGAGAGCATTAGGTACCAGGCAGTCAGTGATCACATCAGAGTGGAAGCAGACTTCAAAGGCTGGATGTGGTCAGCGTGGGTAATTTGCATTTCCAAGCTCTGAAAGACTTGCATGCAAATGAAAAGCATATGGCATGGAGCTTTGATGCATCCTTCAAACTGTGAATAACACCTGATTAGAGATTAGCAAAAGGTAGGATCTCTAGTGAATAAGGGTGATAAGTGTTCTCTGGGCATGGACTTGGCCACGTCTTACCTCAGCAATATTTAAAACTTTTGGGCCACTTGTGAAGGATGGACAAATTAGCAGAGGTAAAGGGAAAAGGTCATACAATGAAACATGAGTTTTGCTCTTGGCAGATCAAGACAGATCAATCTGATATCTTTCTTTGAGAAGACAAAAGAGATGTGGAAGATCTATTTATTCTTCAAATACAATTTTGATAGGATGCCACTGAGAAACCAGTGGAACTGAAGTATTTGGAAATCAGTAGAGCTGACAAGGTAAAAAACTAGCTGAACAGGAAATGACAGCAGAGAGTATTTCACAAGAGTGTACTGACCAGGCTTAAGGGTGTAGAGATGTTCCTTAGGGATGAATCTAAGGACTGGTCTAATGTTTTCATGAACAGAAACAGTGGTGTCCTCTGGTAGAAATTGATACTTATGGAAGGGTAGGGGAATCAACAGGGCAGAAAAAGATCAGAATATCATGCAGAAGAAATTAGGTTACTTTCAAGTCTAGAGAAGTTTACAGTCTACTGCTACTAATTGCAGTGTCAGAAAGTCTGAGAAAATGCATATGAAAAGCTCAGCTATTGGCTGGGGGCTGTGTCCTTGAAAGAGTCATGAACACAGAGATCCTTGGAGGGCTGCTGCATCATATTGGTGTCAAAAATGAAGATTGGTTTCTCACATGTATCTGAAAGGAAGGTGCAATGAAAGCAGAACAAGGCACTTTTCAGTCATGCTCAGTGGCAGGACAAGAGTGGGAGCAAGCTGGAGCACAGGAGGCTCTTGAATTGCAGGAAACACTTCTTTGCTGTGATAGTGACCAAAAAGTGGCACAGATTTCCAGAGATGTGGTGGAGCCTCTATTGCAGATGTTTAGAAGTTGTGTGTACACAGAGCAGGGCCAGACTTCCAAACAGCCTTTCCATGAGTCTGTGTGAAAACGATACAGCCAGGAGAAAGGCCAACGGCAGTCCTCTCAAACAAGGCACTTCCTGCAAAGAGTGGGAATTACTACTGCTCCTCAGAAGGGCTGCTCGCAAATAAGAGTGGGCTGAAGGAAGGCTTTGTGGGCAGCAGAAAGAGGTTCTAGAATGGTTTCTCAGCTGGTGTAATGGGGCAAAAAAGCTCCAGTGGAATCCAAGAAGAATTGTGTCAACATGTAAGAAGAGGTTGGTCATTGGCTTGCCAGAGGGAACAGGGGATTTGGCCCAGATACTGCAAGTGTAAGCCTGTGTATCTAAACGGCCCAGAAGGGCAAACCCACCTTTTAGAGTATTTTGCCAAACCTGAAGCTTCAGAGAGGGTCCCTTGGTATCAGCAGGCAGTGTTATATATTCTTTCACTTTCTGGATTATAGGTTTTAAGCTCTTGCTGAAAGTTCACCTCTTCTTGCTGGCTTCCTTGTGGTGTTTGTGAGGTCCCCAGGATGAGGTAAGAGATGAGAATTTGACTCCATGTTCCTAGAAGGCTGAATAATATAATATGACACGGCACATGTCACACGGCACATGTCACACGGCACATGTCACACGGCACATGACATGTCACCTGACAGGACACAAGACACATGACACATGACATGACACATGACAGGACATGTCACACGACACATGACATGTCACCTGACAGGACACAAGACACATGACACATGACATGACACATGACACATGACAGGACATGTCACATGACACATGACATGTCACCTGACAGGACACAAGACACATGACACATGACATGACACATGACACATGACACATGACACATGACATGTCACCTGACAGGACACAAGACACGTGACACATGACATGACACATGACACATGACACATGACACATGACACATGACATCACCTGACAGGACACATGACACGTGACACATGACAGGACATGTCACATGACACATGACATGTCACCTGACAGGACACAAGACACATGACACATGACATGACACATGACAGGACATGTCACATGACACATGACATGTCACCTGACAGGACACAAGACACATGACACATGACATGACACATGACAGGACATGTCACATGACACATGACATGACACATGACACATGACACATGACACATGACATCACCTGACAGGACACATGACATGACACATGACAGGACATGTCACATGACACATGACATGTCACCTGACAGGACACATGACACATGACACATGACATGACACATGACACATGACACATGACACATGACATCACCTGACAGGACACATGACACGTGACACGTCACATGACATTACATGACACATGACACGTGACACGTCACATGACATGACATGACACATGACACGTGACACGTCACATGACATGACATGACACATGACACGTGACACGTCACATGACATGACACATGACACATGACACGTGACACGTCACATGACATTACATGACACATGACACGTGACACGTCACATGACATCACATGACACATGACATGACACATGACATGACCTGACATATTATATAACATATAACATTATATAATATTATGCTATGCTATGCTGTATTATGCTATACTAAAGAAAGAGAAAGGATACATCAGAAGGCTCAGCAAGAATGATAATAAAAGCTCATGACTGACTCAGAGTTCAACACAGCTGGCCATGATTGGCCATTAATTTATAACAATTCACATGTTTGGATGAACAATCTCCAGACCACATTCCAGCGCAGCAAAACATGGAGAAGCTGAGGCTTCTCATCTTCCCAGGACAAGAAATCCTGGCAAAGGGATTTTTCAGAAAATATCATGGTGACACTTCCTAAATCAGGAAAAGGTACAGGTATCACAGACTTAAAATACAATCTTCTGTGCTTTTCTAGGTTGTTGTAAGCCTAGGTTTTGGGAAGTCAAATATGTCACTATAATTGGCCTGGGCTGCCTCCCTGATGCTCCCTGCTCTCCACAAGAGATTTGTGCAGTATTTCCTGTTTGTTGGAGGGTCATCTTTTATAATAATATTCCAAATATATTTAACAGTGCACTCTGGGAAAATTACTCCATTCAGCAGTTTCACATTTCTGGGACATCTGCTAAGAAATGTCGCACTTTAGAGATATGAACAGTGAGCTCAAGGCCCTCATTCTGCACATTGGATCAGGAAATGTTTGCGTTCCCACTGTGAATTTTCCTGCTCAGGCTTGGTGGCTCACACCCTTCATGGATTGCTCTGCACCCACCTCTGGTCTCCTGGAGCTGTCACTGGCCTGCTGGGGGGCTAGGATGACAGGAAGAGAGGTGAAGGATGTAGGTCTGTGCCACTTAGAGGTGACAGAAGCTGGGGGAGAGGAGGGTCAGGGACATCTCTGTGAGCTGACTCCCAGCTGTGGTCTCTGATGTTCCTCCCTCTTGCTGTGCCTCTGTATGTGCCTGACATGAGCCTTGGTGTTTGCCTGGCAGTGCAGGGCCTCCTGAGCACCAGCCAGCCTGCTGCAGTACTCAGAGCATTAGGGAGACAAGGTTTCCTGGAGAAAAGCTGATTCCACACAGGTCTGCACATACCCACCCCTGCCTCTGCCATGAACTCTAGGCCAGCCCACTGTGTATTGCTAGAAATTTCTAAACACAGGGAGAAGAGAGATGAAATTCAGGTGCCTTCATTCAGGCAGGCATGTGATGCGTGTGCCCTAGTGCCCAGCTCTGCACTCAGGTGCTGGTCAGTGAGAACATCTTATTTTGGGCTGATGGAGGAGCTGTGGCATAGACTTAGCTGCAAGCCATAGGGAACAGCACAACACTGATGGATCTGTCAGTGGGGAAGGATAAGGAGCTTTTTTTCTGTTGGAATGTTTGTGTGTATTTTACTGACAGCTTCAGCTGTAAAAGAGCGGCAGAAAGATGTTTGTGCTACAAGTCCATAATCTGTGACATGCTGGGGATCTGTGCCTCTCTGCTTCCTCCATCATAGATAACAGCAATGCCACAGTGCATCTCCACAGCCCAACAGAAACAGCACCACAAAAACTGCTGCAGCCCAGAGTAATGATGCCATTGCACTCATAACTATTGCTCAGAGATATTCTCCTTTCTGTGAATATGCTGTGTGCATTCGGGCTTTCCCAGGTGGTTCATGTTCTGGTCAGCTGCTGAGGCAGGCTTAGAGAGGCTGAGAAACTGGCTTTTAGTTCAGCTTCTTAGTGCTGCTAGGAACACACAGAAACTGAAAAATGAGAAAGGATCTGGCTTGCATTGCTCCTGACACTAATGGCATTTTTTACTGTGGTCAAAGTCCCACCTGGCCAAGCTCACATTGGTGAGAGATGCTGCAAGATGTACCCTCTTTTTAGCCAATGCTATGAGTTTTTCCCAGCCTTGCCTTGCTCTGGGAACCCTGTTAAAGCTGGGATTGACAGCTGAGAGCTACCATTCTTTCCTGTGCACCACAAGAATGTAGAGAAAGCAACCCAAGAACCTGGCAGTGTTTACTTTCTGGAAGAAGCTGGACCTTTTGAGATCTTGTGTTCCTGGGCTAATTTTTGTTCCCTGAGCAAGGCCTGACAGCCACATTTGTTGTGCCAGACCCTCAGTCAGAAAAATATGGGATAATGAGTCCACTAGCAAATACTCTATTTATCCTTTGTGTCGCCCGCACTGGTTCCAAGTTGCAGAGCTCACTCCTGCCTGTGTTGCTGACTGACTTGTTCAAAGTGCTGCCCTAATGCAGGCAAGTGATGGTGACAGGCAGAAGGTCACCCAGCACAGCCCCCCAGCAATCTGAAGATTCCTCTTCAGTGGGCTGTGACTGGAGCAGGCCTGGCCCAGGAGGCAGCAGAGCACCCAGCGTGGGGGTGAGGGGCTATCACTCCCTTGGGTGCTCCTCAGAAGATGGGTGCACACCAGGGCCATGAACTCAGCGTTTCTCTGCAAGCTGCTTGAATCCTTGGCTGCTGCATAGAAGCTCACTAAAGCTTTCCAGGTGAGAAAGACTGTGCAAACAGCCTATGATGCTGCAGCATCTCCTAGCTTAGCTCAGAAGGGGCTTAGCTGAGGAACAAAGTTCACCCATGTACCCTGAGGCTCACTGGTGCTCACTGGAGCAACACAGGAGCAGTGCCTGAGCTTCTCATTTGCACTCAAATCATGTTTCTAAGGATGGAGTCTGGAATTTGTCTGTGCCTCACTGAGCTGCAGCCCAAAGGCACTCCTGGCTTGTCCCCTACCTGCACTGTAAGCTCCAGCCTGGGCTGGGAGACTTCCTCAGCACAGGCAGCAGGCTGCTGTTACATGCTGGATAAATGGAGCCCGTGTTGGTACAAGGGGTGTCCCAAGCTTGGTACCACCCTCAGGCATTGCAAGTGTTTTAAGCCTGAACTACCAGCAGCACCATGAGCAAAGGCACGTGGATCACAGAGCCTTAAGGGCTCATGACCCTCATAAATCTCTTAACTGCTTTTTCTCACAGGCTGATTGGAGTGGGAGAAACCTCCTCAGGGATACATTATAGCTTCAGGTTTCTTCTGTTTCTCTTGGAAGAGTACAGCACCAACCAGTGCCAAGAACTGGTCACACTGAGCCCATCAGCTTCTCTTTTCTTAGGGAAGCAGGCTGAGCTGCTGCTTCTTAGGATTCAGGAGACTGTAGAGAATATTTCAAGACTCATTGCACCAAAGCCTCCCTTGCTTCAGAGCTTTGATACGCAAAATATAGAAACAAATCCAAGCTTCGCCTTTTCTAATTACTGCTCAGTGCCTGAGATGTGTCTCTCACATTTCTGTCTGTCATGGGAAGGTGGTGATGTGGAAAGCTGATGTATATTTAAAGAGCTCTGGTTTGGCTCCCTGTTGCTGCTGGCTCTGCTTCTCTGAGAGCCTGCAGTACACCCTGAATTTCTGTAGATGTTGCTGCATGCCTGCAGTCTTCCAGCAAAGCTTTCCACAGAGGGAAGCCCACAAGTCCAGAGTGTCTGGGGGGAGCTGCACTTTCAGAGGGGCCTTCTCCTTCCTCCCTGGGCTCCAGAAAGTGAAGCTAAGGCTGTGGAGGCTGTTCTTGGATGGCTGGCAGTGGGCCTTGAGGAGCCAGCTAGCTAGGATGGAGTGGGATGAGTGCTGAAAGGTCACTGTGGCTAAACCTGGTGGAGTTAAAGGTTCACTGAAAATTGTTGCTGATCTGTGTGGCATCGCCTGTGCCACTGGGTTCCTCAGCACTGGCCGTACAGTGGTGGGTAGGGCCAGATGTGGAAACATGGCTGTTCCTAATGCCATCCTTCCATCCTGGGGACTCAAAAGGTTTGCAGGTCTCAAATTTACCAGTACATGTCCCAGAGCATCCCACAGTTCTGTGCCTGGCCTTTCTCTGCATTGCATGTACCCACCCTCTTGGGTTACAGGAGCCACCTAGCTCCAAACCACCAGGTCTTGGAGCAGGGGAGTGTGGTGTGACTTTAGCCTGCCATGGCCTCAGCAAAGTCATGTGCAGAGTTACCAGCTGAAACTCTTGATGTGCAAGCCCATGTGCTCCCCGCTGCCCTGGGGATATTAGCTGAAGCCACACTAGAGATTGATGTGACTACTCTTGACTGAAGATGGGTAGGCAGGAATCAGCTGGGTCCCAGGAACCTGGAGTAAATCCCAGCAGATGGGAAATACTCCTTTGTGACAGATGCAAGACCTCAGAAGCAAGGAGCCTTCAAAGATGATTACCCTGAGATGTGATCTGTGCCAGGCACACACAGAGTGACTGGAAATACCCACTACCCTCCGTGCCACATGTCATGGAGCTCCTCAGCCCCATGGGATGGACACAGTGGGTTGGGGGAAGAGGGGAGGGAGTGGGACAGCAGGCTTGCAGCTAGGGAAGTAGATAGGCTGCGGCACAGCTCTTCTCCCCTGCTACCACCTGCAACAAGCAATGTGCAGGGTAATGGAAGCAGTGGAGCTCTGCCTCCTTTTTCTATGCCACTCTCAAGTAAGTCCACCTTGTTTTATTAATGCAAGTCTGTAATTTGCAAACAAGGGAGAAATTTCTCATGGGAGAAATTACTTTGATTACAAAAAAGCAGGCACAGGAACATGGTAATGGGTTTAAGGAAACAGACCTGACTGAAAACCCCATAGAGCTGGAACAGAGAACTGAGATATTCCTGTCAGGATCTGCTGGGGCTGATCTGCAGTACATGCTAGGCTTGGCATGAGATTTTGGCATGTTTGTTTTTAGGTGTTGTTTCTTTTCAATGTTTATGTCCTGAAATGAAAGGTGCAGTGTTTTGGGGAAGCTGACAAGTCACTTGTCACTTGTCACTGTCCTGGAGTAGGGACAGAGATGTGAGCCCAGAACAGAGGCCAATGGTACTCAGAATAATCAGGCAGTTGCAGTGGGGATGCTGCTATAAAGCTATGGCTGTGTCCTAAAACGGTGGTAGCCAAAGGTTTTAGCAGTAAATGAGAGGATGTATCTGGAGAGGAAGCATCAATCTGTTGAAGGGAGTGCAAATAGTTACAAGGTCCAAGGAGTGGGCAGTGCCACCTGCAGCCATCAGGGCAAGGAAGAAAATCACCCCTCTGCCTCCCAGTCTCTCAGTCCTCTCCTCCCTGCCCGTGGCAGAAGTCATGGATGTTGTGAAGGGTACAGCAGTGACCATGGGGCTGTCAGGCTGCCCAGAGCACCACCTGGCTGGTTTGATAAACTTGTCACTTTTTGTGGGTTGACCTTAGCTGGCAACTAAGCACCACACAGTGGCTTGCTCACTCTCAGACCCTCAGTGGGATGGGGAGAGAATTGGACAAGTTCATCCATTGAAGCACATGCTGTTTAATAGGACAGAAAAAGAAGGGAAAATAATTGGAATATACAAAACAAGTGATGCACAATGCAATTGCTTACCATCCCTTGACAGATATCCAGCCAGTACCCGAGCAGTGGCCTCTGGCCAGCTTTCCTCCTAGTTTATATCCTGAACATGATGTCATAAGGTATGGAACATCCCTTTGGACAGTGGGGATCAGCTGTCCTGGCTGTGTCCCCTCCCAGCTTCTTGTGCACCCCAGTCTCCTGACTGGTGGGCTGAGGTGAGAGGCTGAAAAGTCCTTAACTCCATGTAAACACTGCTTAGCAGCATCTGAAACATCAGTGTGTTATCGTCATTATTCTGATCCCAAATCCAATGCTGTAGATGCTGCTGCATGCCTGCTGGTACAGCATTGTACCAGCTACTAGGAAGAAAACTCTCTCTATCCTAGCCAAAACCAGAACACATTTCTGGCTCAACTCAAATCCTGGAGCATTTGTTTGTCCTGCCTGCCCTAGGCTTGCAAGATGTGTGGTTCCTGTGGAGACTGAATGCAGGAGCAACGAGCAGAGCAGAACTGATGGCTGCTGTGAAGGGGGCACAACAGGGTGTTCATGCCCTACATAAGTATGGGTTCACATGCTATGCAGTGTGCAGGACCCAGATAAATGGCAGTCCAGCTTGGCATCTCACCAGCTGGTCATGTGTGCTTGGGATAAGTGTGAAAAGAGACAAGTTGTGTAGTGCAGCCTCTCCAAAATACTCCCTCAGATCCCAGAGATCCAAATTCAGGGATTCTCTGATCAGAGCTCCTTGGTTAAGCTACTGGTAGGTTTCTCTTCCTTGATTTTGGTCCAGTGTCATTTGTAGCCTTGTTGAGCATCCCCAGCACCCTGTGGCAAGGAGTCCCAAGACATGAAGAACCAGCACTTCTTTCTGGCTTCAGACCAGCCTCTTCCCTCTGATGGTCCCCTTAGTTCTGGTAGCAGAAGGGACAGTGAACATCTCTGCCTTTGGCAGGTGCACTGAGATCTGCTTGGCTTTCCCTAGATCCTGGCAAGTCTAAGGGCTGCCTTAGATTACATTCAGCTTGCAAGATGTAGACTGCCCATCACTTTTAGAATTTTCAGTTTTCTTGACTCAGATGTCACCCTACAGCTTGATCTTTAGCAAGGAAAGGGAGACCTCATCAGACATATCTGCTGCCATGAAATGCCATGGTTGAGGCACAGGCTGTTCAAGAGGTCCTTGCTCTGCAGACAGAACTTGCAGGAGGACAGGCTGAGACCAAAGCTGTTCTGAGCTCCCGGTATTGCAGCTCCCTTGCTCCTGCAGGCTCTCTGTCTGACTGGCACCTGGTGAGCAGATAGGATCCCAGTCTGGCTATGCCATTCATGGGGCTTGGATACCTTGCCCCAGACAAGGTGTGATGCAGAGATAAGCGTGTTCTCATTGGCATGTGCATCAGGGAGAGATAAGGCAGTGAGCTGATGGGACTGAGCCAGTCTGAAGGGCTGTAGCTGGGGGGAAAGCATCCTTGCCCTGTTCACAGAGTAGCAGCAGCAGCAGCAGCTCATCTCTCCCGGGGTCTCCTGTCCTTTCCGTGCACACAAAGGGAGGCTGCTTTGCATGCCAGCAGGAGTGAGCCTAACCTTTGATCAGCACAATTGGCTCTTTCACTGATTTCAGCTGCCCTGCTCCTCTCTGTACTCCCTGAAGGGCTGGAAGCAGACCCTGGGGCACTGGGAGCCTGGGGATGGGGACCCCTTGGCCTGGAGAACTGCTGCCCTGGTTATTTGAAGCAGCTGCTTGGCTCCCTTCAGATAGGCAGATCTTTCTACCAAGAGCTGCAGCACTGAAACAGTGACACAGCTACTCTAGCAGCTGGGGTCATTGCCTGTTGTCACCTGCACCACCCAGAAGGGCAACAGGTGCTCAGCAGCCCTGCCAAGCCCAGTGCTTTGACCTGGCTACCAAGATGTGGCACCCCCTGTTTGGGAAATGTGCTCTGGTGTGCCATTTCACTCTTCAAAAATAGGGAACAGTGATCCAACCCCTCTCCCTGGCCAGTCTGTTATGTGGCAGCCTGGCTCAGGGAGCACTGGTGCTCAGGACAACCCCTCCTTTCCTCTTCCCTGTGTCTCAGGTTCTCCATTCACTCTCTTCCATCATTCATTTCCCTGCTTTGACATGTTTTAGAAGATTGCCCTCAGTTTAGATGCTCCCCTAGAGTATCCTTGCTTCAGAGAGGTGTACCAGGGAGTGAGGGATGTGGGGAGCAGCTGGTGCCAGCGTCAGTCAGGCTGCAGGAAGGGCAGGTCTTGGCAGCCAAAAGGGTATTTTTTTTAAAATAAAATTAAAGAGTACCATAGAACCTCTAAATCCTAAATGGAAATCTGCTTTGTCAAAGGCCAGCCCTGCCTCCCAGAGTCTGCTGCCTTCAGCTTCTTTGTGCTCCTGTGCAATCTGCTCCTACATGTTAAGAAGCACTTAGTAAGTGACTAAAAGCCTCAGAAAAGGAATAACCTAAGGATTTAATAAACTGCAAACAAAATTATATGAAAAGATTTCCCAGGCAGTTGAGTTTTCAGTGATTAAGAAAATACAATTTCCTGTAATTAAATCTTAACAAGAAATGTTATTAAAAACACTCTGTCCCAGCTTTTGTAATAATTGCCCATTCCCCCAGAACAGTAAACAGAATTAGAGTCTGCAACACACACTCTAATCCATGTGTCATTTTGATCAAATTTACCTTAATAACTTTATCTGGAGAGAAAAGTTGAATCACAGTGTCTGAAATGGAAAGCCCTGCACAGCAAGTGCAGCATGTGTCTGCTCCTGGGGCTGGGGCAGCAGCCAGACTCGGTGGGTGACGCTGCCACAATGGTTCTGCCCTTGGGTGGGCTCCCTCCACAGCTGCTGTGGCATCCTAAACACTGGGGATAAACAGGCTTGGTGCTTCTCTCCATGTCATGGCATGTGTATCCCTCATGTGGCTCTAGCCCTTAGCATCTCCATCCCAAAATTCCTTGATGCCCCAGAATCCACCATGGCACCCCAAACCTCCCTCCTGGGAAGCTCTGCTCTACAAGGGTCATTTGTTCACATCTGTGGTTTCAGTCCTCTGCCACAGTGTCTCTTGTGCCTCATAAAGCACTTCTGGTGCTCTCTTTCACATGGTGTTTGACAACCCCATGGCCACCTGCATTTTAGAGCTGCTCTGGGGCTCTGTGCCAAAATGTCTCTGTCCCCATTTCCTTGTGTCTGGCTGCAAGGGGGCTCTGGCTGTGTGGCTGCTGCAGCCTTGCCCATGCTGCTTGACTCCCCTTCCCTGTCCTTGCCCATGGCTACAGCCTGCTGTGCCATTTCTGCCCTTGCCCCCTTCCAGCAGTAGCTCCCTTCTTCCAGCCCTTGGCTATTCTGCTTTCAGGCTCCCCAGCACTCTCCTGTCACCATCTGGCCCTGGCTGCTGGCAGAAGGTTTTTCTCCCAGCCCAAAAACTCTCCCCAGTGTAGCTGACAAGGTGTCATGCATCTCCCCTCCAAAACCTTCTCCAAATGCCAGGTTTGGCAATAAAAATTGAGTGGAGCACAGCATGGGGAGAACTGGAACATCTTTCCCAGGCAGCAGAGACTAACCAGGAGCTCTGTCAGCTGGCTGACAATTTCCAGCCTAACCTGAAATCAGTCTGACAGCAGCTGGGCAACCCACTCACCTGGGGGGGGGGGTAATTTTTTAAGCCAGTAATTGCCTGTCATTGCTGCTGTGCCAGGCTGTGCCATTGCCCCTGCAGCAAAGCCTGGGGAACAGATGAGGATCCTGCTAGAAAGAGGATGAATGTTTCTCATGTGTGCCAAGGGTGGCCATAGTAGGGATGGGGCAGTGCCTGCATATGTTGGGTCACGTTGTCCTGGCTGCTGCTGCTCTGCATCTTGCAGCACTGGGGAAAAATACAGTCCCTGCTATGAAGAGGAGCTGTTTGAGGCAATGTGAAAGGGGCCTTGTGAGAGGCTTGCTGCAGAGAGATGCTAGAAGATGTTTTTAGGAAGGGCAGAAAGACTTGGAAAGTGATAGTCTGGTACCAAGGAGAGGGGTGTGGGACTGGATTCAGATTAGTCCAGCTTCAGGTTCTGCTCCCAGCCACAGGAAGAGGCTGGTTTCTCTTGGAAACTGTGCAGATGTGCTACAGGGCTGAAGAGCCTCTGCCAACAGTAGCAGAGCATAGCACTGAGCAAAACCTGTATCCAAAAGCTGCAGGGACTTTTACATTTCAGTGGTTGCTTATATCACTAGGTGAAGGTGAGTGTAGAAATGGGGAGGTTTGAGGGGAGCAGAGAAGCTTTTGAACTACAATTCCTTTTTTTTTTTTTTTTTTTTTTGTTAAGAGACAAAGTACCTGGGCATGCTGTACAGTTTTGTTCAGTAGGATATTGCATTTTCCCACCCAGCTTCATTGTCCATTTGAGCAGCAGTTTAAGATCTTGCTGTCTTTGCTCCCCTCTAGTGATCCATGGCAGGAGATGTAGGCTAGCCCAAGCAGACAGGATTCAGCTTCTCAAGGAGAATCTGAAGCATGAACTATGAACTATGAACCCTGCCAGGGTCTCTACTTGCAAGGAAGCATGGGTTCAAACCAGAAAGACCTAATGAACCACTGTGTCTCCTGACCTAATGATTCCACTTTGTCTCCTTTCCCTGTCAGTAGATTCCTGGCTGTGAGAAAATGACAGATCCTGCCAAGGTATTGCTGGCCAGCCAGCATGGCAAATAAGGAGAAGAAAAATTGTGGAATGAATGCCTCTCTCTCTCCCCCCCCTGACCTACTGACCTACCTGTTTTTCATTCCAACCTTCCTTCTTCTACAGGCATACCAATCCATCCATCCATCCATCCATCCATCCATCCATCCATCCATCCATCCATCCATCCATCCATCCATCCATCCATCTCTCTCTAACAGAGAAATTCCACATTACACTGTTTGATGGTAGCATGTCCCTCTTTGAGCAGTGTTTCTGTAGGGACAATCATTAGAGTATCATGCCATCACCTACCGACAAAAGACAAGTCTTGGAAAGGCTCTGCACCTGTGAAATATGGTGATGAACCATTTTCTAGCTCAGAAAACCTCCAGACAAATATACAACAGATGTTGTATTTTTAAGCAAAGATTCCTTGCAAAAACGAAGTTATTTTCTGTATGGGATACAGCAGTCCTGCTAGCCTGAAAAGATGCATGCTCCCATGGGACTAAGTCCTGCATTATTTCAGGGAGGTGGCAGGGCAGACTGCACAGTCCACATACTCCATCAATGCATTTTGCTGGCCAATTTCTTATCTTTCAGAGTCTAAAATGCCTGCTGCTGTCAGAGTGTTTGAACAAACTGCCAAATCCTCACTCTGTGTCTCACTGCTGGCATCTGTTGCTGGTTCTGGCAATAAACCAGTTTATACTGTCATGATCCAGCCCAACGGTTCTCCTGAGTCAGTGCAGCATGGCTCGGGAAGGCAGTTTCCTTTTCATAAGGTTTTTATTAAAAACAACACTGGAGAGTAGAGTTTCTGTGCTGAGATGGTGGAAACAGCTGGGGGATTGGTTTTTTTCCAGCACACCATGCAGCAAGTATTTTATGTGCATTCTTCCTGCGGGGGATAGCCTTGATTCTTCTCTTCCTTCCGCAGGTGTAAAAGAGGAGCCTTTTTAATGGAGTTACCCTGCTGTGAAGCAGGTGTAAGTGAGAGGAAAATCATGCCCCTTCTAAAAAGAACTGGCAAAGTTAAAATCTTTGGAAGCATGTTGGAGATTGCTGCTTCAGTAGGTACTTGAGGAATATTCTCTGTCAACCCAGGCAGCAGGGCCTCTGACAGTAGAAGCCAAGTTTAAATAAAAACTTCCTCACTATTCAGAGAACAGCAAGGCTAGGGCAGGGCTAGGCTTGAAATACAAGGGCAGCCCCTGTGGGAATCTCTTACCTCTGAGGGGAGGACTCGGTGCGACCAAGTGACTCTGATGAGAAACCAGGGATCCTGAGGCTGGTTTGAGCACCAAGTGGAATTTGAAAACAGGCAGCTCTGAACCTTCCAGCAAAGGAGAAATTATTTCAAAAGAATCAGTGTCACGAGTGACTCAGACATGGTGCTTTGAATTGGAGCATCCTGTGGCATCTCAGCACCCGAAATCTGTTGGGAGTTGAGCTGTTTCATGCTTGATGTGTCCACAGCAGAGCCTTTAGCTGTGAGCCCTCAGAAGTACAGAGAAATGCATCAGAGCCTTGCCTGGAAGTTGGTATCCAGAGAACTGGGAAAAGTTTGTTCAGAGCAAAATCAGTTTGTGGTTCTCTCATTACCTGCTGGAATTCCAACTCAGGGGGATGAGACGCTCCTGGTATTTCACCTTGTACCTCTATTTTTGGAAGTCTGGCCTCATTGCCTGCTGGGGAGAGAAGTGATTGGAAGCTATCTAGCTCCAGCCACTGAAGTACTAGGCTTTGTCTGTAGCAAAGGAAGAAGGCATCCAGCTGGGCCACAGGAAGTGTTCCACAAGCCCTGTGGATGCATTATGAAAGCTGGAATGGTTACACTGAGACCTCAGATAGGACTTGTGAGGGAAGCTCACTATACCTTGTGCATACTGTGCCTTTTGCTGGAGAAGCCTAATGGTCACCAGCTTCCCTGATCTACAATCCCCAGTGCCTCTGCCATCATTAAACAGGCAGTGAACATTTAGAGACTGATGCTAAACTCTTGTCCACCTAGTGATCCCACTCTTGGAGACCCAGCACTGGCAGATGTAGTCAGACCAGAGCTGTGCTGATACAAACTGTGACATCGAAGGCGTTTGTCCATCAGGACATTGTCACACTGATTTCAGCAGTAAGGGGGTTTAACAGCACCTCTGTGGTCCTGCCCAGCAGTGTACAGGCTTTCCACCTCAGCTCCTTCCCCTGGCCCTGCAAACAGCTGGTGCCCAAGCTCTCTTGTCTTACCTCCAAACTTTGGTGTCCATTGCTCTTCCTTCTTCTTGGCAACACAGTCCCCTCCTACCTCCACCTACTCTAGAGAGGGAACAGCATGAAGTGACTAAAAGCAGGAGTATGTATGAAAATGTGGCTTTTCTGTAATAGCAGATACAAAGAAGAAAATCTACAGAGATGATGTGGCTGGCTCAGTTTCTTTAAGGTTTTGAGCTTTTGGCTGATGACAGGTGTTGAGTTAAATCACTTTGATCATGTTTTATAGTCATTAAAAAAACACCCCAAAGATAAAAAGTGAGAGACCATAAGCCATTTTCAGGATTTCCCCTTCCTTGGTGTTACTGCAACATTTTAATTCTCTCTCTCTGCACTTTGCACTGATCTTTGGATGTCAAGAGTGAGATCCTAAGCTAAGGATCATGCTCTAATTTGGCATCACTCTTGTATAGAATTACAGCTCCCTTGGCACTTTTAGCAAATGTTGAAATCTTCTTCTAAAAGCTGCACTGGCTGTTGGGACAGCAGAGCTCTCTGCTTTGGCCTTGGCTCTCGAGCATCATTCACTGCACCCACCCTGCCCTAGGAGACCATGCAATCAAAGTGGCATTCTTCAAAGTCAGCCTGCCCTGCAGATGTACGCATGCAATTAGTAACCTCCCTGCATTTTTAGTATCAACCCTTCCTTCCCTTTGAAAACACCTCAAGAATGAGTCTCTGTGATCTTTATCACACACATGAGGCCCAGAGAATGGTAGAGTCCAAAGAAATGTGAAAATGGCCTGTTTTTTCCTGAGTGGACCCAATGCAGTGAAGATCTGTGGGGCTTTGAAGATGAGGAATTTCTCACCAGAGGATGTTAAGCTGCCAAAGTTTATATGGGTCTGAAAGAGACTGGACCCAGAGGCAGCTCCTAAGGAGGACCTGTGCTCCTCCCTGGTCCTGACACCCCTTCCTTCTGGCTGATGGGTGGGCTGGGCTGATGCCCACCTTGCAGACACAAAACTGCTGCTTGTACCCATCTCCTGTGTCTCTGCCCATCTGAGGACACGTATGTTTCTGCAGAAGGGTGGGATGAGCAGGCAGGTGCACGAATGTATAAAGTAGGAGCATGTCAAAGTTACAGCACTTGCTTTCTGGAAGCCACAGACAGACGTTAAAGCAAAACTGTGCCTGTCTGCTTCCATTCATTTGAATTTTGCCTGGCTGTTTTTGGAAGGCCCTGAAAGGGCTCTAACTTTGTACTGTGTTATGCATGTTCAATAATGCATTTCCTGCTCACAATGTTTAAATGGTTATCTTCATTGTTATTTATTAAAACATCTTCAAGAATGTCTGGACATTCATGGCTCTGCATCTCAAATGATTCATTAAAATACCCACTTTCCCTGTCAGAAACTCCACTCTTGCATTATGTTTTGATCTCCACCACTGAGTGAGTGAAAGGCTCATGTCAGATGGAATAAAATCTTTATCTGACTGCACATCCACAGGACAGAGGTGTCTGTGCAGTTTCTTGCAGATGGAGGTGAGCACAGTGAGCCCCTCCAGGTTACAGAGAGCCAGCCTGCCCTCCTGCTAGCCCCTGCTAGCAAGGTGCTGGGCTGTACCTGCCCTGCCTGGCTCTGCAGCATGGCTCAGGAATTTAGGTGTCACACCTTGATAAACCATCTACACTGCTTCTGGGTGTGAGCTGGCTGGTGCCAAGCTCACAGCACAGGCAGACAAAGCTGGCTGGCAGGCTGCACTGCTACCTGCAGTAATCATGATGGAAAGCTCCTGCAAGTGTGAAGATGGTATTTGCAAGCCCAGGGAAAGCGTGCTGCCTTCAGTCATCCGTCCCCTCTGTCTGGCACTTGGAGAGAGCATCTGGAGCACCAGGTCCAGTTTGGGGCTCCCTAGGAAGAGAAACCAACAAAGTGGAATGAGCCAAGAGGGGGGATATATTGGGGGCTTGGGCACCTGGCATGTGAGGAGAGTATGGAGATTTGGGGCTCTTTGCTGTTCTCTGCTGTGTAAAGAGCAATTGCAAATAGGATGCCAAGTTGTTCTCAGCGATACATAGCAAAGGATGAGGGACAAAAATAGCTCCCAGGAAAATTCTGATCAGATATAATGGGAAAAAAATCTTCCCTGTGAGAGTGGTCTTAGCACTGAAAGACGTACCTGGAGAGAAACTCACAGAAGGCTGGACTAGAAGACTTCAGAGCTCTCCACCATGAATTATTACCTTTTTCATTTATTGGTGGCAACATTTTATAACCAGCTGCTCTCATAACAGTCTTCTCTTGATCTCCTGACAGGACCTGTTTTTAAGCAATACTTTTTTGCCTCCTGTCACCCTTACACAAAACACAAGGAAGATGTTTCTTCCTTCTCAATGTCCAGGATGCTGGCAGATTTCTCTTCCTAAGTTGGTCTCCCAGACTCTGCCTTGCTCTCTTGCAGGTAAGACCACCCTCACCTCAGCCAGGTGTCCCAGAAGGAGCTTTGCAGGTCTGGGAATCAGGTCACAATGCTCCCTAAAGTCTGGAGGAAGAGCAGTGCCACCAGATTTTGGCTTGTTCCCTCTATCCTCTAATTCAAGAGCAAGTATCATCAAATAAAGCTAGCGGGAGCTGGGCTTGAAAGAAGCAAAAAGAAGCATCTCTTCCCAAAAGAGATAATTACTTTCCCTGACTCTGCTGAAGGAGGTTATGATAAAGTTTCCACTAAATCCAAAAGAGGAAAGTCCACAGCTAATTACTAAGCATGACAAAACGACCTCTGTTTCAGCAAGTCTCTGTGTTGAAACTGCATGGAAAATAAAGGGATTAGGAGCAAGTTTTAGTACATGACTGTCCTGCTCTGCCCTGGCCCCTGGTCCCTGACTGGATCCTGGAATCCTGTGGGATACCATGCAGATGTTCTTGTAGGGGGGGCATAGCATTTTCCTCACTGCAAAACTCACTTTATTGCAAAATGGCAAATAAAAACCTTCTGTCTTTTGTCACACAATTAGCTGAGGCAATGAGCAGCCTGGGCTTCTGTGTTTCTTGGGAGAGTGTGCTGCTTCCACCAGCAGCTGTGCAGTCTCTGGCTCTTAACCTGCTCTATTGAGATTTTTCAGGGATGTAACATTTGACCATAGCTGTGTAAATAAGCACTGTTTTTGCTTGCTACAGGAACAGCAGCATTAAAAAATCCCAACGAAACAAGCCCACAACTGGGGGTCATTGGGAAATTCATTATTTTTCCGTTTCCTGCTGAAATGAAAAGCAGAAAAATCATCTTGTGTTGAGTAAATTACTCAGTTTGAAAGCAAATGTTCTGCTTAGGGATATATAAAGAAAGGTCTAATGGGCTATTAGAAATCTGTAAAAATAAATGGCTATTTCAAGAAGCTAAACCAGCTAATTCAGAAAATGTTGAATTGGAGCCTTTGAACTTCTCAGTTTTATTCCCCTAAGTTGAAATAATTCACTGATTTTTGCAGCCATGCATGACTTGGTTTGATCAATGCAAAGCAGAATTTTTCAGTGAGAAACAGTGACCCTGAAAGTTGTCTCCTTCTCCTCCTCAGGATCACCCCTAAAATGTCCTCCTCCTCCTGCCACACTGATTTTCAATTGCTGCAGCTTCACTGCTGTCCTTGCCACTGATCAGCTCTCTGGCACATCCCTGAGACACTGCTTGCCTGGTGGAGGTCCTCTAAAAAATAAGCTGTTACAGTGTTGTCTGCCTCATTTCAGCCTTCTCCTCCTCAAGGGTCTTCATCATTTTTTTTCCTGAGGTGAATGGGTGGCTTTAGGTGTGCTTTCAGCTGGACAGCACACAGCATTTATCATGGTCCCTGCTTTCCTGCTTGACATGGAAAGTGCAAAAAAGGCAAAAGCAGCAAAAGTTGCAAAACATTTTTGGAGACTTGTGTTGTTTAGGAGGGGTGATAGTGGGTACATCATCTGACTGAAGGTCCTAGGATGCTACAATCCTTATCTAGTGTAGATCCCCATAGCTGGGTTCAGCTGCTTTAAGGGAGGACAAAGTGAATACTAAGCATTTGTTTTTAATCTTGCAGTGCCAGGTGGATATGGAGCAGTGGGGTGCATGGAGCTGTGGGTTTGGAGGTTCACTCAACAAAGGAACATTTCAAGCACAGGCAAGACTTCTGGGTATGTCCATGCCATCATGGTAGCTCGGGGCTTTACTCTGCATGCCAGCCCAAACTCCCTGGTTGTACCTTATCCTTGAAGCCTGATTGGCAAGGACACAGCCAGTTGGAGCCCATGAGGTGATGAAGGTGGAGGAGGTGAGTGGGGGCAGCATGAGATTTTGCATGCTCTGCTGCAGATGGGTTGCATGTCCTCAGGAAAGTGATTTCCTGCCTTGTCTCCATCCCCTCGAGTGGCACAGGGAGGGTAACCTGTTTCCAGGGGCTGTGAGTGAGGCTGAATTCAGCAGTATCCATGGGGAGCCCAGAGGTGGCTATGGGGAAGGCTCTGGGGAGGGCATGGTGGTGATCAGTCACTTGTGAATGCCCCCATGGTCACAGGGATCCAGGCACTTGCTAAACCCCATTCCATGCAAGCAGAGTTCCTTCTCTCAGCTGCTCTTCCTTCTCAGCCCCCCTCACTTCCCAGAGATGAATGCAAAATGAACACATTTATCACACACCGTCTGAAAAAGCAGAGAGTGATCGGTTTAGAACAGGTTGTATTTGCAAATATCTGAGCCCAAAATAACACAAACAAGCAGTCTCATGACAACTCCATGGTTGCTTTTCATCTGAAGCCTTTCCCTGAGTTGGAGCATGCCTCTTGCTTTGCTTTTCACTGTCCTCTGGCAGGGGATGCAATACATTTCCACACTTGAATCTCCAGTTAATCCAGCAAAAGCTCTTTAAGGGGCAACAAATAGGATCTCAGCCAGTGACCCATGCCCACCGCTGTCTGCCCCACCACTCCTGCCTGCTGCAGGCTGCTTCCCAGGGTGGTTTTCTCTAGGCAGCTGGGGTGTCCATCCTCAGGAGAAGATGTTTTTGTACCCAGTGGACTCTCAATCTGAACTGGGAGAAGCTGGGAGTAGCTGCATTTCCAGGCTGGGAGACACTTTCTCCTCTGCAGTAAAAAGCAGAACCTGATTTTACCCACATTTCCCATTAACAAACAGAAAATGTGATGGTCCTGCAGGTAAAGGCCCTACCTCTGTGAGGACATAAATTGCAAAAAGAACAGGCTCCTCTTCCAATATGGCCCTGCTGATACATCTAGCCACACTTTCCAGAGATTCTGGTGGCAATGAGGAGCAGCCTGAGCTGCCATGGTCCTCAGAGCTCCCAGCAATGCTCTCAAGGGGCTCTGCTCCCTAACATATGTTGTGGTGGGATTTGTTTTGCTGTGGTGTGGGTCACTAGCCACATCTAATTATCCTCTCCAGAGATTCTGGTGGCAATGAGGAGCAGCCTGAGCTGCCATGGTCCTCAGAGCTCCCAGCCAATGATCTCAAGGGGCTCTACTCCCTACCATAAGTCGTGGTGGGATTTGTTTTGCTGTGGTGTGGGTCACTCCCATGGGCTAAGGTCTGGAGAGGTATCTGCAGTGGAAGAGACTCTCTGTATGGAGATCTTGGAACATCTGTGTGAGGAAAGGCAGTGACTTGGGAGGGGAGGAGACCAGTGGGGTGGATGGGACAGTGTGTTAGACTCCATTCCCTGCTGTCACTAACCCATGCAGTGACACTGGAAGTGTCACTCTCAGGGGGTTGTTGGTACAGACAGGAGGGGTTGGAGGTGCAGTGACGTGTGGGAAGAGCTGTTTATTTTTAATCGATGCCAAGTTTTCAGAGCCAACTCCCTTCTCTGTGCTTCTTTCTCAGCTCTCCTCTCATCCCACCTTTCCTCTTGTCACTGTCAGAGGCTCACAAGGATGATGGATGAAAGGCCTTAAAAGCAGCTGGTTTCACTTTTCATCACTGTCACATAACTTGCTTTCCACTTTGCCTGAAATCACTCCTGCTGCCAGAAATGCCCTTGGCATCCCAAGGTGTTTTCCCTTGCTGGTGCCCAGCCAGGGATGGCCTGCTGGAGTCAGGTGTCTCTGTAGTTTTGCAGAGGCCCTGGATGCCTTGAGAGGAAGGATTCATCACAGCCCTCTGCTCCTGACAGCATTACTTTGATTGTGGGAAGAAGGGAAGATTTGAGGTTGTCAGGATTGGCCTGGCAGAGATGACTGAATAGCTCTGATGAGGGAAGGAAGCTGGCATGGGAAACCTTGGTGGTCCAGGGACACGTGGGAATGCCTTTGGGACTCTGTGTGCTTGTGCAGCCCAGCTTCCTGCCAGCTGTGTGCTGGGCAGCTCTGCTGTGCCCACAGGGAGGTGTGCAGTGGGCATGGCAGTGATTGACTCCTTTGGGGATCAGCACTGGGTGTCTGGGGTCCCCTGTGGCACCAAAGACGGTTCCTGTCACAGGCAGGAGCACCCTTGATGTGGGGAGCAGAGGACAGCAAGTCCCAGGAGGACTGCAGTGCTAATGCCCTGGTGCCCATGGATAACCACGCTGCATTCCCATGCCATCTCTCAGTGCCTGGGCATGGCAAGACCTCGGCCTATATCCCCTGTGCTGGCAGGCTCAGGTCCAAAGCATGCCTCCCAGACTAGCCTGATCCTCAGAATGGATCTGGGCAGGGACTAGGTAGAAAATATTTATACAGTTGCTTCTCAAATTTCCTCCATTTACAGTGCAAGCAGGTGAAAAGCTGGGTTACAACCTCCCCCACCCTTGCAGGCAGCTATGATTGAATGCCTAAGGAGGGGAGGGGAGGGAAGGAGAGGAGGACAAGAAAAGAAATGATTGAATAAAAAAACCCTAAAGTAAAATAAGAATCGGTGTGAAGCGAGAGAAGACATTGTAAATCAAATTCTGCAAAAGGAGGCAGAGAGCAAACACTTCAGCCAGGTCTAAGCCACCACCAGTTATTTATTCAGATAACATATTATTAGTGAGGAGAGACACTCACATCTGATATATATCTCCCAGTCCCAGAGAAATATGAAAAGGCAGCTGGCTCTGCTCCTATCAGAACCATTCCAGATGTTTTCAGCTGGTGTCAGATGTGCTGCTCGGCATCACAAAGCAAAGGGGGGAAAAAAACAGAGAGAAAGAAGGGAAAAGAAATGTCATCAGATTTTTTTTTTTAAACACAGAAGGAAAATAAATCATGGCTTCACATATTAAATGTTTCCCCTGGCAGCTCCCGGTGTAGTTGTCATTAACAGTTGAAGCAGCAAGGGAGATAGCAGAACACAAGGCTTCTATTTACCATTGTTAATCAAGCACTAATTGGTAGTTTAGACATTCTAAAATTATTGTGGGGAACATTTCAAAAGTGTCAACAACCTAAGATCCAGTCTCAGAAGTGTCACCCAAATCTGATTTCCACATCTGAGTCATTAAAATGCTTTTGAAAATTTTTACCTTAGCAGTCACAGCTGACACTGGAGCATAAATTCTGGTGCCATGCACTGCAGCATGGATCAGTGGCCGTGCCCCAAAGGTTTTGATCAACATCCAGGAGGAAACAAACTCAGGCACCCTGTTCTACATCTGAGGGGTTAAGATATGCAAGGATTAAGGGTGGGATCTATATTGCTTTCCTGGGTAGTCCTGGAAACCACCCAGGCTGGTGTGTGTGCACAAGGCAGCAGTGCCACCCCACTGCTCTCACAGCACGCCTCTCGTGTGGCACTTGCTGATGCCTGCTGGCACCTCCAGTCTCCTGCCAGGCCTCCAACACCGATGTTGTGCTTTGGTGATTAACCATCTCTGCTGAGGACCCATGGGGACTCCCAGGTGATGAGCAGGGAAGGTGTTGAGTAAGGCAGGGCTTTACCTGTGGGGATCTGTTTGCCTGTGGATAACACAATCTCTGGGAAAGGAGGCTGGGAGCTGTTACAAGACCTCACTTTTTGCCTTTGGTCATGAGAAAGAAGGAGTAAGCTGCAAAGAGACCATGGAAGAGAAACACAAGCACTATTGAGGAGAGGCAAACATGGAGCTGGGATGCAGCCGGAGACAGTTACCATAGTTACTCCCCATCCCTGCGAGGAGGGAGGCTCAGGCAGCTGCCCACTGCTTTGGAACACAGAGCAGAGGGGGCTCCCAGAGCCCTGGGGTGCTGCTGGCAGTGGGAGTCAGCTGAGGGGAGCATCAGTCTGCTGTCCTGAGCTTAACCCCTTACCTGTGCTGTCCTGGGCAAGGGAAATGTGCTGACAGCTAGCAGCCTTGGCAGTGGTGGAGCACAGCTGGGCAGGCAGGAGCAGGGCAGGGGTTTGCTGAAGGATGGCCAAAGCTGCAACAGTGCAAAGGGCATCCAGAGGTTGGTTGCAGACTTAGCTGGGATGCTTGTGTAGATATGGGCCTGGGAAACTGAGGGGGAAAGAGGGCCTTCATTGAGATTCCTGACTGGGATCAAGGCAGGGCAGGATAATTGACATCTCCCAGTCTGGTTGGGGGATTGAGTTTAGATCTCCTTAGGGCCATTGGAAGAGGTGCATGCAGGATGATTAAGCAGATTGATGGTTGAGATGCATGGAGATGATTACACAGCCCCAGCTCAAGCTGTGCTTTGAGCTGTCAGTGGAATGACATGGCATGGATAGCATGCTTTACTTGTATTCAGTATGAGCCTGAACCCCAGAAAAGCCAGCCAGAAGCTTGAGTCATGCTACTTGGTGACTACAGAGAAAGAGCAGTCATTTTTCCCCATCAAGAAAAAGCCTTTTAATCACATCAGCTGATGCACAGCGACACCTCATTAGCCACTAGCTGGCTTTTCCTCTTAGAAAGAGTAAAGAGAGAGATGCCCATGCAAGAGATAAGCAGCCTACAAAATGAACCACAGGGCCCAAGGCTCAGCTCCAGCCTTCCAGTGGCCATCCACAGCATGTCAGCTGGGGCTTGCCTGCAGATGGACAGCCCCAGCATCAACCAGACCTGCTTATTCTGGCTGCCAGCAGTCCCACTGCTGCTTCCCTCGGGTGCAGGTATCACTGTGGAGCAGGATGTCCTCAGTGCTTCGGTGCAGCAGAGATGTATTTCAAAGCCAGAAGTCTGCAGATACAGGGAGCTGATGCAGAGGTGGCAAGAGAAGTTGCCAGTGGAAGGTGGTGTCAGGCTGCCCTGTCCCCTGGGAAGAGGTCAGCATGGCACACAGGCTCCCAAGGCACAGCCCACTCTGGAGGATGTAGCTGGGAGCTGGATATTGGCTGGTTGGGACTGTAACCATGGCAGCAGCAGCTTCTGCATTGCAACATGGCTTGGGGACCAAAAAAAAAAAAAAAAAAAGAAAAAAGAAAAAGGACAAAAAAATAAACAGAAAAACAATTAGAAAGTCTAACAATTATGTAAACTTGGTGGCAGATCAGGTTTGCTGAATGCCTTCCTAGGCAGGGCCCAACCCTGGGCACCAGCTGAAGAAGTGATTTCTAGAGGAAGCCAAGCATGTGCTCTGGGAAATCAGGTTGTGAGTGTTCAGCTGGTGCCTGGAAAGGGGCTTGGCTGGCTTCTGTGCTCCTGCAAGCTCTCATTACACTAACAGGGAGCATCGTGGGCAAAGACATGGGTACCAGCACCCTCACTGTGCTCTTAATAAAGTGCCTGAAGTTCCTCTACGTATTTTTATTAAAAAAAGTGTCAGTGCCTCAGTGAAAGGCAGGAGGGAATGACTAAATTGCTGTTAAGTGACATGTTCAGACACCAAATCAAGCAGAGCGCTACATTTTTAAATTAGTTTTTGACAGTCTTTTCCCCAGCATCTCACCAGGCTGCAGCTTCTGGGAAGATGTGTCCAGTCCCTCTCCTGTTCCCAAAGCACGGAGCTGCATCTCAATCTCATTCCTTGATTGGGACCTGCAGTACCAGTTTCTCCTTTTGTGGAGGTGAGATGACCCCTGTGCCTTATGGACCTGTGCTCCTGGAGTCTCAAGTGCCTGGTGAGAGCTGGGACAAGTGTGGTGGGTGCTTCAACACGTGCTGGAGCTCCTCTGGGCTTCCCCAGCTCATGTGGGTGCACAAGCAGCTGTGTGAGTGACCCATGGCTGCTTCATGCCATCATGGATCTCATGCCAGGGTGATGGGCTCTCTCTGGGGCCCTGTCTCCCAGCAGCTGGCTGGGATGACCATGCCAGACTCCTGTTTGACCTGAGTGACTCAGTGATGATCCCAAGTTTCATGGCTCCTCAGTATGAGACTTTCACCGCCAAAAGCAGCTCTTGGTCCATACCAGCCCAGCCCATGTCCAGCTGCCCATCCCTTGCCCCAAGCACATTTTGCCATGTCCCTGCTCTCCTGTATGGCAGCAGAGGTTGGGATGGTGGATAAGGTACTGCTAGGGAGAATATAGGTGTGTTGGACTCAAGCAGATTGAACTCTGTGTGTGGAGAGGCAGGCTTGTTCATGTCACTCAGTACAAGAAAACACCCCCCTACCACCCCGTCCCCAGCAGAGGGGTGAGGGTTCAGCCCAAAATTCCTGATCTCAGTTTGCTTTAGCTTGTCTGGAATTTTCATGTAGGAGATTTAGATTGCAAAAAAAGGGCTTTGCAAGTTAGGAATCAGGGCTAGGAGCCTCATTAGCTGTTGCAGCAGTGACAGAGTGGGGGAGGGTAGAGGAATGAAGAGTAGTTCAGAGAGAAGCTGTGAACTTGTGTAAAACACTGTGTGTCTTCAGGGTCACTCTGTCCCTCCTTTCCCAGCCCAGCATGCTGCAGGGGTTCTGTTGACGTTTGTGAGAAGTAGGAGTTGTCAGCAAGGGGCTGTGCTGCTTTAGCATATGCATGCCAGGTAATGTGCTGGTGGATACCAAGGAAGAGCTGATGCAAATTCAGGGGTATGCTAATGCAAACTCAGGGGTAGGCATGTACTTGGCCAGCCAGGAGCCAACATGCTCATCCCCAGTTTCTGTATCTCAGCATGTGCACAGCCATGGTACCTCTCCTGCAGTGGCACAGCGGGGCAAGGGGCCCATGCAAGCTTTGTGGCACACGCACCTTCATCCCTGGCAAGCAGTCCTGGAATTTAAACCTCCTGAAAGCATCAGGAGATTTCTCTCTGAGATTTTCCTAGAGCTCTTGGGCTGCATTTAACTCAAAAACTCACCTGCAGTGCATCTCTTGAAAGCCTCTTGTGTCAGAGATGTGAAGTCAGTCCATGGAGGGAACAGAGGGGGCAAGCTGTCACCTTGGATGGGCAGGGCATTGTGAAGAAAGGAAGAGTTTCCTGTCTGATACCCGCTGGTTTCTCCAATCCATCGCTTCTGTTATGGACTATTAAAAATTAAGCGAATCCTGTTTGTCATTAGCATGCACTGCCTTTGTTCTCCAGGCTCCTGGTACCCATTTGTAGGGCTTTTGTTATGTATTTTTCAGCACTTTGTCTCTTTAATTGCTCACTTCTCTCTGATGTGCTGGGCTGTGGTTTGCAAGTCAGCTGGAGGGAACAGAGGGGCATTTGTATTGCTCCAGACTGGATGTCAGTGAAAGGAAAGGCTCGGCAAGCCCTGGCTACAGCAGCCGAAGCTGCTACAGACCCTGCAGTCTCTGGCGCCTATGCACCAGATGCTCCTTGCTTCCAGGCAGGCAGGCAGACAGCTCTGGAGCCTTTAATCCATTACCGGGGAGAGGCAAGGAGGCTTTGCTGAAGGTTAGGCTGCCTTTGCTCCTTTTCCCCTTTCCTCCCAGATAGAGCCCTGCTGCTTTTCTCACTCTCTGCTCTCAAATGATGTAGCTGGTTCTGGCACCCTGAAGTGCGGTGCAGGGCTGGCTACAGTTCTGTGGTGCTGGGTGCCCTGGGCTCTGCTGCTGGCTGCGCTGCAGGGGCTTGCATGGCTGTGGAGGTACCTCCAACCAGGACCAGGCTGGAGGTATCCCCACAAGCCTTTCCTGATATTAGTCTCTTCTTCTGAACTTAAGTGCTGCCTTCACTGGAGTTTAGCTGGGCCAAGCAGGCTTCCTGACAGCTTGTATGGTCTGAATCCCCATAAAAATGGATGCAGCTTGGTAATCCCACCAGTTGGGCTGAGACTGAGCAAATGCCAGCAGGAGGTGTGAGCTTCTGCCCCACTCTTGAGGCTGTGGTCCACACAGCATCCCTCTTGCTAAAGGGAGGTGGGCATGCAAGACCATGTGATCATGAATCCTGAGATGCCTCCTCCTGCTGAGAGCTCCAGAGAGAAGGGGTGAAAACAGAGAGTGAGCTCAGTAGTAGGCACATAGACTGCTCTTGTTGTCAGGGGAGCTTTCTCCTTTGCTGACCTGGGAGGAAGCCAGGAAAAGAGATTATAGGGTAGGGTACTATTGCTGAGTCTCCTGGGGCACCACGTCACTTGAAGCTCCAGTCAGCTGGCAGTCAGCTGGAGAGCACCAGAGATGGGTCAGCTGTTTGATGCTCATGCACACTGAGTCAGTCCTCTGCCCACAACTCCCCAGTGGGATGCTGAGCAGAGCTGACAGGCAAAAGCAGAACATCTGCTTCCAGCCCTTGTTCTTTTTAAGCTCAGAAATTCTCAAACCAAGAGCTCACCTCGTGGAACAGAAGTGCCCAAAGGAGAGGTACCAGGACCTGGGGTCTCTGGTTTGGCAACAGGGGTCTGCTTGGCACTGAATCCTTCGCTTTTGCAACTTGGCAGGGAAGAAAGACTTGGTTTCCCTTTGGATATGGACAATTAAGACTAAGACTGGGACTTACCACTTTGATCAACAAAAAAAAGCCTAGACAGTATGTCTGCAGTTCAACAAACCATGCTCTTAAGAAAGGCAAAGATATTAAGAAGTTTCTTGTGCCCTGAACCTCTGTATAACACCCTGAATGGAGGAAGATTTTGGTCTCAATTACCCTGGTTAGTCTCCTAATGTTTCTTACCAGAAAGGTTGTAGATCCCCAAATCACTGATGTGTAAAAGCACATCAGAAGGACTTATGTCCTTCTGAAAATGATGTAAATATTTTCCTTGGCTTCATCAGTCTTTGGATCAGGATTGGACTCATTGTGGTCTCTGCATGGCCACTGTGATTAAAACACCCAGCTGCAGGGGGGATGGTAGGAAGTGTTAGAAGGGGAAAGGTTGGTGTCAGCATTCTCTCCAAGAGCTTTCATGCCCAACATGTTGAAATTTAATAATTAAGGAGTTACTTTCAATTTTTCTTTTTCTTTTTTTTTAATAGTCTGACAGCATGAACTAAGCCATTCAATAATTAATTGATAACTTTGAACTGCACATGCCAGCAGCCGAGCTGAGGGTGTGGGCTCAATCTTTGCAGGCAAATGAAGTGAGAAGTAATTGCTTCACGGAGAAAAGGACGATATTAACATAGGATTTGTCAGGTCCCTCATAGGAATTCATCATAGTGGGTCTGGGGCTTCAAATGGGATTTGTGCTGCTAATTAATCACTAATTAACACTCTAAATTGGCCCAAACATGAGGGAGGGAGGGAGGGAGCTGGGGCAATTCTAGACTACAACAAGCGGAGGGAGGGAGAGTGAGAGAGAAATCTTTTCTTTGTATGGGGGATGATTCAGAGGGAATAAGGAGGAGATAAATATGGACTGCTCATGCTGGACAACATATGCACACGTGTGTTTGCTGTTGGGAGGGATCTAGCAACATTGACATCCACAGGGATGATCCCAATGTCTGGATGGAGACTCAGTTCTGAGGAAAGGACTTTTAGTTCCACTCCTGGCTGACTCCAGTCTCCTTCTTTCTCATGATTCTCAGGATATCTCTGCTGTTGCAGATGTTACATCTTTTCTGTCTGGGTGAGATTAGCAATTCAGCCTCACTCTGATGCTCTGCTGCCTGAGCCTCTGTCCGTGTGAGCAAGCCTGCAGAAAGAACAAGGTGCCACAGCAAGGGGAGGCACCTCTCCAATGCAGGCTCAATGTGCCTCTGAGGTTCTCCTGTAATATGGGAAATAACAAATCCTCCCAGCTGCCACCTGCAAATGGCAGCTCTACCTACAATAGGGTGTGACACCTCAAAGTTGCAGCAATAATTTAAATCTGTCTCACCAGGCTATCTGTGTCTCTGTCTGTCTGTGTGCTGTGTGACTTGGGTCTCTCCTTGTTACCATGTGGGACAGCTCCACAGGGAGAGACACTGAGGGCTCAGTCAGTGTGCCCGAACCTGGCTGCTGGGTGCTAACTAAACTTGGGGTGCTCTGTTCCCCTCCATGTACTCTGATCCTCCAGCTATTAGAGGAGTGTCACTTTTCCTGTGATATTTTCTTTTGGTTTTTTTCCTTTATGAAAAAGCTCAAAAGCTTATTTCAACATGATAAAACCACTAAAACCTTGAAAAATGCTTCTAAGAGTACAACTTTCTCCTTCCCATCTCCCAGTTGATTCCCAGGACAACAGATTAGTAGCACTGAGAGCTACAAAGGATCACTGGTTTAATCAATAGATTAAAAAAGATCACAACTGTTAGCGCCAGACTTTGATTTTTACACTGCCACTGCATTTTATGTGGCCGTCTGCCCCTTTTGTGGAATTTTATAGCACTCAGGATACCTCTGTGTTACCTCAGTCCAATTTATGCCCTAGTTTTATGCTATTCATCTATTCCTTTGCTATCCCTCACCTCCTCAGATCTTCCTGGATCCATGTCCTGCTGTGTTTCCATCACTCACAGGTGGGAAGCAGTCCCTCGAGAGACTGGCAGCATTTGTGTGACATTTCCAAGGCAATGCAAGGGCAGGCTCTTGTACTGCCTGCTTTTCACTTCAGGACCAGCAACTCCTAATTTTGGCTCAAGGTTGACCAGGGACATGTGATTTGTGTCCCCAGACACCACAAGCAGAGTCCTGAGCTGAGCCTCTTCCCCTTGAAGGGGATGATGCGGACAGAGTGCCAGCCACGCTCAGAGCACCTGAGCAGGCTGCCAGAGTCCTCTGAGATGGGACTGCCAGGAATGGGGTCACTTCCAGTGAAGAAAAGGTATTTCTCTCCCCTTTTCACTGTTTACAGCAGCTGAGCTACTTACTCCCTCCCCACCCTGCATGTTTTTGACCTTTGCCTTGCCCATGGTGACAACTCTGAAGCACCCTTAGGAAGGACAAAGGCTTCAGGCAAAACGTGCTGCTGTCAGCTGCTGCTGCAGAAAGGGCAGTGGCCAGAAGGGCCTCTGCGCCTCATGTTTGCAAAGAAAAATAAATGGGTATAAAGAACAAACTTGTTTCCTCAGAAAGTCAGCTATGAAGGTCCCCTGAACTTGTGTAATCATTTTGCTGCCCGAATGTGACTAGATATGTGAGTAGATGGATTGAGGTGCTGCAGCAGCAGAACAGGCTACAGACAGAAATGAAGGCACTGACAAATTACAGTGATTCTCTGGTGTGGTTTATTCCAGAGACCTTGCTGCAGCTTCTAGGAGAGGAGTTACTCTTGAGGGAATGCAGCAAGTTTTCTAAAGTCTCAGGAGATAAAACCTTCCATAAAAATGCTATATTGGCTTCCAGCCAAAACCCCTCTAAGGAATGTCTCAGTACCTTTTGGGTTTTGGGTCATCCATGGATTGCATGCACAAACATACCCTTCCTTGTGTCATATACCCTGAAAAGGAAAATTTGGGTGTCAGCTGTTTTTTATGACTTTTGGAAATTCTGAAAGACAGAAAAACACAGGCAACTTCATTGAAGAGAGCTACGAGTCCATTCTCTGACTTCCTGGTACAAGTCCTTGGATGAGTTTTCGCTAGTTCTGCTACACATGAATGGAAATTTCTATACCAACCTTAAATTAATTGGCATTGTGGGTCTCTACTCCATTATGTTTACAGGTGGGAAATGAAAAATCCCCAGGTGAGGTCTCCAGCTCTGTATTTCTGTCTCTGGAGAATCAGTCTTCATGGCATTCCCTTGGACATTGCTGATCTAATAGAAAGCTTCCCACAAGATTTTGTTTTCAGCTGATCATCAAAGCTTCTTCTTAACCAGATTTTCTCTTTGGGTTCCAGGGTGAGTTGGGAATCTTAATTTGAGCATTTGAGCACCATCTGTAAGCCCAGAATGGCTATGTCATCTGATAAAACACTTCTTGTTAGTCTTCTGTCAGCCACAGAATGATTTCTGCATTGGCTTGTGTTTGTCCTAGTGATGATGTGAGTTCTACCCTGTTTCCCATGCATGAATAATCAGACATTGATTTGAGGGGGGTTCCTGCAAACACTGCAGCTTTTGTGACAATCCTCAGGATTCTAGGAGGTCAACACCTCACTTGTACCTTGATGAGGACACTGAGGCCCTTTGTCCAGAAAACAGCAGGGGAACCTGGATGATTGTCAGCTATCAGTGCTGTAACTTCAGAAGAAAATTACTCTCTGAAGCTGATCTGGGATGCACAAATCAGTACTGACCCAAAGGGTAACGTCATGGCAGACTAGAAATACCTGTTAGTGGATCCCCAGAAATACAGATACCTGTGGCTTCTGGATTCTCCTGGAGGGTTTCCTGCCCCAGAGCCAGCCAAGGACTTAGCTGAGGGTGTGTGCATTGCCTCAGTGTGTACACATGCTCCAGAGGATAGTGCAAGCTTCCTTCTTCAGTGAAAACAGCAAGTAGAGGCAGCCCTGGAGAAAAGATCAACTCCTTTACTTCCCCAGCAGGATTTTTAAGACAGAAGAGCCAGAGGATGGGCTCTGCTCTGTGAAACTCCTTTGGAATTGTGTCTTGCCACAGTAATGAAGGTGGGTGCAAGCTGGGAAGAAGTGCTTGGATAGAATGGCTCTGCTTTTGGTGTGTGCAGGGTATATGGCGACTGGTGGAGAAAAGAATGACACAACTGTGGATATTCCTGTCCCTTCAGGTGGGATTTCTGCTCTTTGCCACTTGCTGTGTCCTGCAGTGTTTGAGAAAAATGTATGAGGGTGAAGGTCTTTGATGCCTGGAAGGCAGAAGATTTCCAGTGAATACTTGGACCAGACAGAATTCAGTCAAACTGGGGCCCGTTGCACCATAAAATACTCCAGATTATGAGGTGGGACTGTGCTGGCTAGCAGGGATTCTGCTCCCATGTCTTTCACACCCTGGAATATTTCCCTGGTCTCACAGACAAGAGTCCCAAGACATATTTAAAAGTGCTATAAATCCTGAACCTTTTTCACTCTAAATGGTACAATTCAGATTTCCTCTTTCCTAGCAACATGGAGGCTAGCGAGTCCTGGTTGTATTATTGCTTCACTGTGCCAAGAACTCTGCATCAAACCTATTCCTTTTACATTCCCGCCTTCTGAAAAAGGGATGCAGGTAGCAGCAGAGAGTGCCTGGAAAACACATCTGCAATGTTAGTTTAGGCTTGTGGCTCCCTGGGAAGTCCTAGTGAACTGCAAGCAATAGCAGTGCATCAGAGCATTGCAAGAAAAGCAACACATCAGCTCTGAACAAGTGACTGTTTGGCTGCAATAGCCAGCTCAGGCAGCTCTAACAGCTTTGCACTGACTTTCTGCTGGAAGAATGACTCCTGGCTCGAACAGCAGAGATGCATCTGTGGCCAAGGGAGGTTCCCTTGTACCAGCACCTGCTGGGAGCTCTGCGAGGGACACTCCAACACTTCCAAACCAGAAAATCTGCTATCAAAATGACCCTAAAATACCCACTTCAGTGACATTGAAGAGAAACCTTACAGCTTCATAAATCAAACTGTGGTGAGGAAAGGAGTGCAGGTTCTGCAGTCTGAGTCTGGAGGGTATAAACAATAGAAGGAGTACCTTGAGCCAGAATGCTCAGGGTCAGGTTTATCAAATGTTTAGGGGCAAGCAATAGTGTCCTGGCTGTGTCTGATAGTTAGAGGATGGATGGCCTGGTACAGTCCAGGACAGGCAAATCTACAGCTGAGCAAATAGAACTGAACATGCAATACATATCAGGCAACTCAGTCTCTTTTCCTCCTGGGGGGAATGCCAGCCATCTGCCATTTCACTAGATCCTGTTAGCATACAAAATAATGGGAGTGACTTGCAGAGTAGGGAAATGATCACATTTTTTGTAAGTGACAGCAAAAGGACCAGCTGCGAGGGTCTGATCTGCCATGGCTTGTGGCAAGGCTCTGTAAACTTTTCCTGCCATCCTTTAGACACATGTGGTATCTGCTTTGCTTCTGTTTGCTACTTAAAAAATTGCCTGCCTTATATAACCTGTCCATCTGCCCTCCACTGGGGACTGGTGCCTTCTTCTTCCTTCCAGTATCAGGGGTTGAGCACAGTGGGGGGATGCTGCTGATACTACACAGAGCCATGGGGATGAGTCAGTAAGACGTGGAAGAACATCCCGCAGGAGGCACCACAGAGCTGGCACTGATGGGCAGACTTATCACAGCAAGACCAGACAGGGAGAGCACAAAGGTGTCACCTGTTGTGGTGTTCCCTGGTCCCCTCCACAGCCCTGGCTGATGCAGCTTGGGAGACACCATGCTGTGGGGTAAGGCACCAAGGGCAGCCACCCAAATCTCCTTGGTCCATCACCTCTTTACCCTCAGCAGAGCATTCCCTGCCCAAGAGGCGCTAAGGTGGAGCGGGACAGGGATGTGATGTGCGGAAGGGGTGACCCCACTCACAGCCACCAGTGCAGGGTGCTGCCAGTGGCAGCAGGCCTGTAACTGTCCCCCATGCAAACACTCAGCGGTTCCTTCATTCAGGCAGATGTAAAAGGAAATCCAATGCCGTTTACAAGCTCCCAGCCCATTACCGAAGGGGTTCATAAAGCAGCGAACAAAGGCTAATCAATATGCTGAGTGCAGGGGAGAGGGAGCCTGAAAGCATTGGCTAATCAGGGGGTTGCTGCCGGCCTTATAAATAAGGAGGGTGTCTCTGGTGGGGAATGGGCCCAGGGAGCAGTTTGGCAGCTTTCATCTCCAGTCGCCTCTAAATGTCTCTCTCAGTAATGAGCCCGGCGCTCCCTTCCCTCCCCAGCGCGGAGCGGAGCGAGGAGGAAGAGGCAGGCGGAGCTGCCGCTAATGGTAACTTGCCACAGGGATCAATAGATGGGAAGCAAATTAACTACGATCCCGTGGGAAGGGATTTGTTGATATGCGGGGTGACATCGGATCGGATGGCTGTGCCTTTTCGGAAATACCAGCCTGTAATGAACCCCCGAGGGAGGAGGAGGGAGGGGACCTTCCTGCCACTCTGGAATGCTGTCTTTCCTCACCTCATCCTTCCATTAGCATACACACCGCTTTGACTTTTTCCCCCTAACGAGTTCTCTCGCTGCCTCTCTCCTTCTCCGAAGTGCGGCTCTCTCCAACAAAACTTCTTCCCCAGATGCTCCTGGAAATAGGGTAGGATCCTCAGAGCCCACGGAGAGTGACCTAGGCGGCTTTGCCTTAGGATGTAACTGTAGCCCTTTCTAAGAGGCTTGCAGCCTTCCTGCCCTGGAAATGTGGCATGTGCCCTAGAAAAGCCCTGGTCTATTTAGCTTGCCTGACTGCCGTGTGAGGCACTGTGCCGTGAGGTGGGCAGGGGGCAAGAGAGGGCTCAGCCAGGTGTTGCTCGCCCCTTCCTCCTCTGGCCCTGGGGAACGAGGCACTGCTTCTCCGGGCAGTGATGCTGGCAAACCGTGCTCCTTTTCCAGCCAAGCCTGGCAGCTTGGTCAGTCTTTGATTCCTGTGTGAGCACTCCTAGAGATGGAGATCTCAGGCCCCTCTGCCAGCACAGGAGACTGGAGGAGGAGACTGCTCCCAGCCAGCTGCTCCACAGAGCAACCTCATGGCTGGGAGACTGTGACGAGGCTGGGATTAAGAAGCAAGCATCTTCAGCAGAAGCTGATGCAGCCTGTCCAGACTGCCAGAATCACAGAACCATTTAGCTCAGAAAAGACCTTTAAGATCATCAAGTCCAACCATTAACGCTGCACTACCAAGTCCACTGCTAAACCCCCATGCCCATAAGTGCTCCAGCTACAACATTAGGGGAACAGCCCTACTTGTAGGGGGCTTCTCCTGCCTTTCCTCCTCTCCTGCACATGGGTAGTCCAGCACTGTGGGTGTTAGTCCTGGCATTCCACACCTCAGCTGGAGCCAGAAGAGTGGGCAGGAGGAAAGGTAAGGCTCAATTGCCTGCTGGACCAAGAGTGGCTGGGAAAGGTCAGGAGCTGCAAGTTGTGGCACCTGCTGGAGATGGTTCAAACGGGAAATCTGTGTGCAAGTAGTGTTTTTAAGAATTGGAACAGCTTTCATTACCTTCATGCTCATATAAGGGAGGCCTGGCAGAAGGGTGGGTGGATTGGAAGTGCAGCTGCAGGGGAAAACAGTGGGCTAAGAAAAGCAAGTCCTGAGCACACACAGAGAGCAGGATGACCCTGCTGGAGCGTCAGTCACATCTGCAGAGCAGATCCATTTTTAGTATCTCTCATTCACTGCAGATTTCAAGGCACAGCAGAGAAAGGGATCAGTTGTTTGCTGAGACAGCCAGGAGCTGGATTTCCCAGCATATTTGCAAGACAAACTGTGGCTTAACAATGCTGAGCATTCCTCCTGGAGCTGACCAAGGAGACCCTCTTTGTCCTGAAGCTCACTCAAAGCAGAAGTCATGAACGAGCCCTGAATCCAGTGAGTTTTTTGGAGGACACCCAAGTTCCCTTGGAAGTCTGGGGAATGGGTAGCCTGGACATGTATCCCCAGGCATGCAGAGGTGCCTCTCGTTCTCAGCACTTGGAGGTGGCAGCAGGACAGGGTTCATCAGCCTGTTGTGTGGCAGGCGGTGCGTTCTGGCAGCTGCTGCTCTGAAGGAGCGGGGGCGATCTCCTGGCTGCGCTGCTCCGGCAGGGAAAGCTCTCGCTGCGCTGGCGGCCCCGCCTCGCTGCCTGACAGCTTGTGCCCCGGGGGGCTCATTTGGTGCAGATCCAGCAGCCAGTTCAAACCTCATTTAATTTTGCCCACACGCGCAAAAGAGAAATTCCTGTTGTTTCTGCTGCTAGCTGCTTGATTGGCTGCCCAAAAAAAACCAGGGAAGATAAAGTGACCCTGGGCATCTCTGCTAAACCATGGCCAAGGCTCGGTTGAGCAAATGAACCTTCAGAGAGAGAACAGAAAATAGCATGAATTTGCTCTGCCTTGGCTGTCCTCCCCACCAAACGCTGCTGGCACCCAAAGGAGTGGAGCCTCCTGGGTACCTTTCCTGCTGGGGGTCTAGGAGAGTAGGAACAGCTTTCCAGGGTGGGGAGGAGTGAATGGAGTTCTCATTTGGGAAACCAGAGCACGGAGTGATCAGCAACTCACTTACAAGGTCAAGAACAGAATTTCTTTGGGAGGTATGCTCTGTCCAGCTGCTGGGACTGCAGTTTGCTCATCTGCCCCACTTCTCTGCTTTCCTCTCTGCTTATGGCTGAAGAGTCCAGAGTCTCTGGGCACACTTAGGAAGGTAGGCTCAGGGCCATGCTATTAAAAACTTGAAAATAAACCTTCCATTGCTCCTTCTATCTCCCCCTCACTGCCTTCTGCACCCTGCTTTCTCATACTTCCATCTTTCCCTCCTGATTTCTACCTGCCTTCCTTATCGTCCTTCCTGTCTCTCCCTCCTGTTTGATCTCATCCTCCCTCTGCAGTGGAGCTGTGCCTTTCAAGCAGCCTATTGAAGGGACTCGCTGAAGGAGCCATTAGCTGCAGGAAAAGCGGAGGCCTGCGGTGGAGGGCGGGGAGGGAAGAGCTGGTCTGTACAATCCAGCTCTTCTCACTGCCGAGTCAGAGTGACCCCCCTCGCCAGGCACCACTCAGCCACGCTGTGACAGCCCTTTGTGAGGAGTTCGAGCATTCCCATCTGCATTCCCTAATGAAGACAGAGACTCGCAGAGCCCCAGCTGCATCACAGCCCACTCCCTTCAGCTCCATTATGGGAAGCATGGGTACCTGCTGGAGTTTCTGCTCCTCTGGAGGAGGCTAGCTCTCACCAGGAGGTGAGAGGAAGGTGTGTAACATGAGAAGGGACCCAAGAGAAATCTAGAGGTGACAGCAGAGGCTGGCAAGCTCCTGACTCTTTTAGGCTGTTAGAAACAGGTGACAATGACTCCATTGTCCCAACAACAACACATTGCCTTGTTGACTGTCAGGGGCTGGCTGTGAAGCTCTCTTGCCTCTTCCTCACTGTTGGCAGTGACAAAAGAAGGTCTGTGTATAGGAATGGAAAATGAGATTGGATTGGAGTTCTGCCTCTCTGTGCTAATGCCCTTTGAGGTTAAAATGATGTCTGGATTTAGGGACAGCTTCTGTTGGAACTGCTTGGCAGGATCTTCTGGGTGCTACTGTTCTTTCTGTAACAGTGAAGCCTGGCTGTGTCCCCAGCGCCATCTGAGCACTTTCCCTGCACAAAGCTCTGCCCCAGCAAAGAGCCAGTGTGTGCCTGCAGGACACTTGCTCTTTCCGTGGCATTTGTGGTCATGGAGTGTCCTTGCTTGGGCACAGAGAGGGTGCCTGCAGGATGGCTAGAGTTCTTGTTCAGGGCTTGTGCACTGCAGCCAGTAAAATATGGGAATGCTATAGATATAATTTCATGTAAGCAAATGCTAAGATTCCAAAAAGGCATCACTGTATCACTCTCCATCTGTTAAGTGCTTTGAGATCATTGGATGCAACGTTTGATATAAATGCAAAATAATTATTATTTTAAAAATTATTAATTTCTTTCCATTATACTCAAATGCACCAAGAAGTACATTGCCATTGCCAGGCATTTGCACACAATCTCTAGAGAGTGGCTTGTCTGATGTGTTTATTCAGTGTAAATAAGTTAAATGCTGGAGAATGAATGGTTCTACTAATTGAATTTATTCTTGTAAATTTAATATGTCATTCTTGCCAAATGTGCCATCAAAAATGTGCATTATTTGTTCATCTGCATGGTCATCATTGAAATTCAGAGAACACATTTGAAATCCTCCTGCATGCTTGGAAGAAACGGTCTTTCCGGCAACCCATGGAATTACTGTGTGGGATTTCAATATTTGTATATCCAGAATGATGGCAATTGTAATGCTGAAATGTGCTCACTGTGAGGGAAAGTGCAGTTTCTCAGCTTTTCTTACTCCTTGCATATTGATTTCTTTTAGGCTTAGAGTCCCTCCTGCGCTCGGTCTTTGCCCAGAGAGGATTTTAAAGCAGAGAGGAAAGGGACAAGGAAAAGCTATCAGTTTGTGTGCTTTCCACACATTGTAAGAATTATACCTGGGTATAACTCAGAATAAGTAAGGTATCTTTTGCTCTAATTCTCCTGCTCTGTAGCTCTAATGGAGAACTGACTGCAATGAAAGAGCTGTTTGTGAGGACACAATTGATTTGGAAGACCTGAGTGTAGGAGTTTCTTTTTGAATCTGAGTGCTAAGAGGATCCTTTACATTTCTTTAAGCTCTTCATCCAAATCTTGCACTGCAGAAGGTCATGTATCTGCTGCAAACTCGGTATCACACTTTTCAGCCTGTTGTGTGGCAGTTCAATAAGATGGTTCAGAGGTGGGGGAAGCTCCTGCTAGCCCAGCCACAGGAAGGGAAATAAAGCAAAGCAGAGAATGTCATTGTGGCACTGCCCACGTGCTGAGTAGGGTATACAGCTCTGGCTTCTCTAGCTCAAATGCCTTTTATATAGTAGAGCTAAAAACAGCTCAGAGCAGCAAAGATGACCAGAGGTGGGAAGTGACCTGGGTGTGGAAAATTATTAAGTGGGCTAGGACTCTCCTGTGTGGGAGAGGCTGGTGAGGAGGTGTGGGATTGTGAGTACCACGGAGAAGGAGAACAAAGAGCAATTGTTCTCCCAGCAGCAGGACTGGGCTGGGGCTAGGAAGGAACAGGCAGGTGGTCTTTCAGAAGAGACCAGAGGATGTGACTCCATGACGGGCATGGATGAGCTGCGAAATGCCTGGCAGCAGGAATCTGGAGCATCCCAAATGTGAGTGGACAACTCTGTGGTGAAAAATCCAGGAAGTATTAAAGACAGGAATGACACATGTATGTCTGGAAGCCAAAGGTGGCTGGGAGAGTAATGTGGGTAAATCCTGTGGCATGCTTGCCCTGCCCTCACCTGCTGCTCTTTGAAGGCAGGCTGTCACGTGAGATGGGTCTCTGGTACTACCCAATATGATCATTATTGCATTTCTATGTCCATTGCTCAAAAAACACCCCGTGGCAGTCAGTTCAGCTCTAGGACCACTCAACTTCAGAAAGTTATGTGACTATTAACTGCTTTATCTACATGCCATTTAGTATCATTAGGTCCCTACTATGGGTTTAGCAGAACCCCGATGAGCCAAGAGGGAGAAATAATTGCAGCCCATATGCTGAAATCATCCATCCCACTAAGGACTGCAATTCAGCTTATGAGCTGTAATCACATCAATTAACCTTTGTTCCATTGAACATTAGGAGGGCCATAGAATTACAGTTTTTGTAATTAACCTCCTAAATAGGGATGTATCCAAAACAGAGAGAGATCCCTATGTCTCCCAAGCCTGAGCAAAGACAGGGAGAGGGGGAGATGAGGATTACAGAACAAAAAGAAAGAGGGATTAAAATGCCCACTGAGCTCTGCTGTTGCCTTGCAAAGGGAAGGGCTGCTCTGAGCCCTGGGATCTTGTGGGCCTCCCAGACACATGGCAGTTCTGCAACAAGGGCCTTGGATCCAGTGCCAGAGAAAGGAGAGATGTGGGATCAGGAGTGGGGGAAAGAGGAAGCACGCAGACCTAAGTAGGGATGAATAAAGGAAGCTCCTGCCCCAGAGAGCCAGCCCATGTGGCATCACAGCCCCCTGGGATCAAGTGCTGAACTGAAGATGCATGCGATGCTGGAGACCTGGTCTCTGCTCCTCTGTCAGAGGGTCAGACAGCAGAGCTGGCCTCAAGGGGGAAAAAACATGGAGCAGCCAGTTAAAAGAAAAAATGAAGAAGATTCACTGAGCAGTAATGGGAAAGTAATTGAGCTAAACTGAAATGTAATTGGAAAATAATCATGGTGAGCAGCAGCTGAACACATTTTATTGTAATCTGAACAGAAGGTGCTTTAAGAGTTTGTGTTCAGCTCCATCTTGGGGCTCGTGGTGTGTCTATGATGTAGACAAAATACTTTTTCTGTGGCTTGGAACTGAAGCCAGAAAGAGACTCTGCTCCCTCATGCTCACTGCTGCCTTTGTCTCCACATTCAGCATTGAGGCAGAGCAGGAGGAAGAACCTGGTTTCCCCAGCAGTGTGGGAAAAGGACGGTGATACCACCCACAGCAGACTCTGGAAGCTGCTGGCCTGGGGGGCAATGCTGGGAGACCCCACTCGCTTAATCCATGTGAGTCAAGAATATTTTCCATCCATGCTTCACGTGTACTGCTCTGCTCCAAAGCTGCTTATATAAAGTGTTCAATAAATACCCCTGAAAAGTGGAGGAGATGAACAAAGTAATGTGAAGATTAATGAAATGTCCCTCAGCCTCTAGGGAAGCAATATTGACCAGCTGTGGAGAGAGCTCATAATGAGCCAACTTTACCCAGAGAGAACAATAATAGCCTTCCTTTCTGTAGCCCCTGCTTGCCATCCCTCTAAATTGTGTTTGCTCAAGAAAATTATTTGTGCAGGAAAGGAGCCAGGCAGCAAATGTGAAGTGGAAGGGACAGTGTGGAGGGAAGGAGAAAGGTTGCAGGGGGAGTCATGGCTTGGATATGGCTCTGCACAGTCACTGCTGCAGACAAGGTCTGCAAGGTGGGAAAGGCTCCTCTGGACCCTGCTGGCCCAGGATCCTGGGGAAGGAGGCTTTGGGGTCTGGGAGCCAGAAATGGCAACAGGGGGTGGATCCTGGGCTCAGTGAGTGTGACCCTCATCCCAGTCATGGTTTTTCCTTGCTTCATCCAGCTCTCTCTGTCCAAACCTCTGTTCTTTATGCAGGTGGTGTGATCTCTGCACTGGCCACACTCTGTCCTGACAGTCACTCCAGCTCCTGAGCAATGCCCCTGCTCCCAGCCGCTGCTCCCAGCACCTGTCTGGATGGAATCAGGGAACTTGCATCCTGGACTCACTGACCCCTCTCCCCTGGCCCCTTTACCCACCACTGTGTCCTGTGGAGATCTCCTGAGCTGTGGCAGAGCACCCAGCTGAGATTGTGTGTCTGGGCAGATGATCAGCCCCACAGGGGTGTAGCCCAGAGTGCCCAGTTACAGAGCTGCAGTTTCCCACCCACAGTGGCTCTTGTTTTCTAGCCCATGACCTGGGGTTCCTGGTGGCCTCTCCAGCACTACAATGTCTCTTGTTTCATCAGTCATGGAGTTTTCTAGAGAGCACCAGCTGCTCACCTGGTTTTAACTGTGCTATCTGTTCAGTGCAGCATCCCAGCTACATTAACCTTGATCACATCATCCCTTCCATTCCTCATTTCCATTCCTTGCCCCCTTGTTATCTGGGGAGGCAACAGGTCTGTCACTTTGCCTTTCTGTTCCTCCTATTAATTTCTCTGCCTTTTACTGTCAGAGCTTCCTTTGCCCGCTCCCTCCTTGAGCAGCATGCCAGTTGGGACCAGCATCTCATTAGACTGCAATTCCCTTTCCCTTGGTCCGGTGTACAAAGTGCCAGAACATCTCAAATTGAGCTGGGACTGTTGCCTCACAGACAGCAAGGTCACTGCAACCCAAGGAGTTCCTAAGCCTGTGTGTATATGAGGTGGCCCACATTCACACAGTGCAAAAGGCAGCTCTGCAAACTGTAGAGCTGTCTGAGTCCTTAAATAGGTGCATTGAAACAATGCATCATTTCTTTAGCAGATTTGGTTTTATTATTATTATTATTGTATCATTTATTTCCTCTCTAATGCCCAGAGGAGAGACTCCTTCCTGCTTCCATAGCAGCTGAGAAAAAGGGGCAGGAGAAATCCCCAAATGGTTGAGAGCTGGGATAAGGCAGGGAATTGATAAGGGTGACTGGTGATATAACGCTTGATGTATGGTAGATCACAGATACATGGTGATCTTCTTCCCTGCTGCACTCTGATGTGGCCCATTGTATGGCCAAACCAGGCTGGGTTTTTCAGCCCTTTATGTTGCTCTCCATGGTCTCACCACAGCCTTTGTGACGAGGGGTTTCTCCCCCTGAGATGTGCACAATACCACACTGGCGCCCTCATCGTGTGTCCGTCATCCTCTGCCAGGCAACAGAGGGGTTAGGCTTCACTGTGCCCTGAGGAAAAGTCTCTGGAAGCTGTCAGCCTAAAGCAAATTGGAAGAGCCCCCCTACTGTGTTCAATCTGTTGATTAAAGCATAGCTGATCTTATTGTCATTCCTAGCAGATCAGCCTGAGTTTTCCCAGGCTGCCGCTGAGCCCACTGTTAGTTTGGCTGGTTGCAATGATCTGAATTTATCCTAAGGGTTTTTGGTTTTTCCTTCTTACAATTTTGAGTCTGCTTGGAACAAAAACTTCTTTTTCATTTTGTGTTCATTGGGATTTCATGTGGCAGAACCTGCCAACCTGGCAAAAAACCTTTGATAATGAGTTGCTGAGAGCTGCTGAAGCAAATCAAACTAAACCAAGCCATGTGAAATCCAAAAACTCTAAGCCATGACCAAACCAGACCAGATTCAAAAAGACCCATCAGATCAGCCTCAACCAAAGCAAACCAGAGACCTACTTTAACTTGACCAAACCTAATTGAATTAGTATTTGAGTTAAGGGGAATAGAAAGGTTCTTGGGCAGAAAGGCATTTTCTTTGCTGCATCTACTGACTCCAGGAAAAGCTCTGCTCTCCTTTTCCCTGATAATAACTTGCCACAAGGCCACAGTATTTCAGCAGGGATGTTTTTTCTATCCATATAAAAAGCCAAATAAAAGCAGGGAATCGTCCTTACCCAGTATATACTTCCTTAGGAATCTCTGGAAAGAACATAGGAAATGCTGTCTTGCTGTCACAGCACCTACTATGACTTTTCTGCTGTGGTTAACACCAGAGCTAACCTGGATTTCCTCCTGCCTGGAGGTGACACACAGCTGTGATCGGAATGAAGGGATTAGGAAGCTTTGTGCCTGTCCTTGTGCCTGTGCCACATGATCACAGTCAGCAGCACCAACCCATGGCCTTGCTGCTGTCCACTCAACAGGTATCCAGCAGCAATCCCAATCAGGAACAGTAATTGTCAAGTGGAACAGCTCTTTGGAGACCAGGTATTTACCAGGCTGTCACTATCCATTGAAGTCCCTCCTATGATTTTTTTTTCTCATAAAAACAAGGAAACAAACAACCTAGAAGAAATAATTTTCTGCCATCTCAACAGTTAGGATAAAATGTTTGTATTTAGACCTTCTCTTTTTCCCCATGCCTCAGGTTGAGCTCATTACTCTCCCCAGCTAATTAGAATGCAGCCTGCAGGTTCCACAGCATCAGCTAAATATAAACCATCCTTTTATTTTTTTCTTTTTTGTTTGAGGGCTGTTGACAGAGCTTTTTGTTCACTTGAAAGGTAGAGGATTAGCCATGTGAGGTTCATTCCTCATGTCTGTCTCCTGTCATCTCATTAGCCAGGCACACATCCAAGGCAATGCATCGGGCAAGGTGTCAGACAGGAAAACGTCACAGCCGGACTCAAGGGAGTGAGTGCCTGGGCTCTCATTTGGCCACAGTCGAGTGCTGAGGACAGGAGCTCAGCTCTCATCACTCCTGCCTTCTCTTGCCTGCCTCTTGGCTGTTACAGGCAACTTACCTCTCCTCAAAGTGCTTTGTGCTCTCCACATTGTTGGTCTGGAACAATCCTGTTTAGGGAGAAGAGTGGCTGAGGTCTGTGGATAGAAGAGTTGGAGTGGGATTGATCCCAGTCATCATCCTTTTGGTTTCACCAGCCAGTACCTGTAAAATTCTATGAGATTTGCTAAAAAATTAGCCTCCAGCATACATGGGGCAATGATATGTGTCCTCTCCATGTCCTTTCATGCTTCTACCAACAGAGCTGGCCCCCATCCCTCTCTTGTCTGCCAGTTTGTAATGTTTTAGGAGTGATGATGTTCCAGACTGAGGAAGAGTGAGCACAGTTTCTGATGTTAATTTCTCATCATTTGGTGCCCCCTGTGTCCTTTACATACCCATTAGGAGGACAGGGTGACATTAAGGGAGCCACAGACCGCATTTCAAAGCCTAAGGGATCCCATCTTGGCTGAACTGTAGCTGACATTTCACCCACCCTGGGCTTTAAATTGCAGCAAAGACCCTCTGGGCATGATACACAACCGTTTTATAGAGCACTGAAACAGCATTTTCCAGCTGGGATAATAAAGGAGGGGATTCTTTTTTTCCAATGGCTCCTGTTGGAACACATTATGAAATCCTTTGTGAGAGGCTTTAAAAAGTGCCTTTAAAATTAATTCAAATGGAGTGAGACTTTGCAGAGTTTGAAGTGGAAGAAAAATGTGGGGGATGGAGAATCTCCAAACCAAGGGAAATAATTCCAGGAGCATGGAGAAAGCTTGTCAGCAGGATTAGATCTCTTTCCTCCTCCCAAACAATGAAGGAAGACTCAGATTTCCCTCCCTGAAGCTGACACACAGTTGTCCAGTTCATCACTGAGTCACAGGTTTGGTCACACATTTGCTACCCTACAATCACAAACAGCTTGGTGTGGACCCTCAGAATGTGCTTAAAGTGTTAAGATTGGTAGAGCCAGGGCTGATGTGTTAGAGGCTTCCAGGGGCCTCACAGTTTTGCTGTGAAAGATTCGTGTCTGGAGAAAGTGGGTGCTTTCTGATAAGGGCTTGCTTTCTGACTCTGATTAAAGGGGTTCTAAAAGGAGTAAGGGATGAAATTTGAAGATAGGGATGAGTATGAGAATCTGTATGGTAATCTCTCCTACATATTGAAAAATGAGAAAAGAGATGAAAATTAGTCCATGTTTGGCGCACGAGAGAGCTGGAGCTTTCTTTGGCCTTGGGAGAGGAAGGGAAGAAGGGAAGAGTGTTTAGCGATCTCCACAGTTTGCCAGTGAAATCTTCAGGTGCAGTTCAGGTCTTGTGTCATTACTGCAATTTCCAAAAGCAGCATGATGGCACTCAAAACAAAAAGAGAAGCTAGAAATCCTGTGTCTTGATGACTAGCTTGGCTCTGGTATCTTTTCCTTATATCCAGACTCATTGCTACACTGGAACCACTAGTTTCAAAACCTTGATTCCTCCGTGCCTGCTCCAAAGTTGATCCATATGTTAACTGTGCAAGCTGGGGTTTTCAAAGCTGAAAATATGCCTTGGGCTGTTTTAATGTTTCATCCAAATTGGGTCATTCATTTCTGAAGAGAAGATTAGGGAAAAAACAAACACCACTGCTCTGACCACGCTGAGCAAAATTCTGACAGATGGGTGGTTGGGAAGTGCAAGCCTACATGTCGGAGACAGGAATCAATGTTTGTAAAATTCCACTCAACCTATCTAGAACTGCCCCAGTGAAAAGCCATGCATCTTTGCAAACTCCATGGCCCATCTATTTTCTGTAGAGACTGGCTGTATCTGGACTGCTCTGTCCTCAGAAGCACTTGTGTTTGCTGAGCTTGCTCTGCCTTCCTGTAGCTCCTGCAGCCCAATTTGACAGCACTTCCAGAGGGTGATTTTTCTGGTGCAGCTGCTACTTTGCTGTATCATGGTAAAGTTTTCAGTCGACAAAGCATCCTACAGCACTACTGCTGAAAGCTGTTTCCCAACTCCCCATTTTCTAGAGGAGTATTCCCTGGGATGCAGGTGAGGGTAAGGCTGTAGGAGGCTCCCCCTCCAAGTGCTGCCTTAGCTACAGCTCATGGTGAATATTAGGAAGGACTAAATGAGGGAAATGCAAGATGCAGAAGAATGATCTCATGCTGCCCACCCCAAGAGAGTGGTTTTTTTACTTCCTCTGTCACTCTGCTCCTTGCTGTCAGGGAAAGGTGGCATAAGGTAAGACATTCATGGAGAGCAACTCATTTCTCCTTTCCTGAATAATGAGCCTGATTTGTGCTGTTCCTTATTATAACCAGATGGATTCAAGCTTCAAACACATAAAATCCCATGTAAACCATGAAAAATCAGACTTCAAGATCTTTGCAAATCTAGCATCCCAAATTAATGATAATTTTGAATGAATTTGGCTTTTTTTCTGTCCCTCAGTTCATCAGGTGTGAAGATAATAAAGCCACCAGATTCAACAGGGGAAGCACTGAATAATTCATTAGTACCTGTGGCACTCAAATGCTGTCATGAGCAGAACTTGGGAAAGGCTTTGAGGAAGACCTTGACTCTGCTAAAGGCTGTGAATGAGCTGGAGCCAGAAAGGCAGAGGGGAAACTGGGGGGGTTGGAGCAGTGGGAGTCACCGTGAGCAAAGAAAAATGACTGTCATTGTGATCCCTCAGCCTGGAAACCTTCTCCCTGGTTCCTCTGAGGGGAGAAGACATGAGGATATTTGTCTGGAGGTGCTTGGTGATAAGACTGGAAGTGCTGAGGAATAACCATGCCCTGATAGTCAGGAATGGGATCCCCAGATGGGATAAGTGGGTCATCTCTGTTACAGCACTCCATCATGCAATTCCCATCTATAAAGAAGCACCAAGCTGAAGAGACAAATGGCTGTCCTTGTGGGAATATGGTACTAAAAGAGGAACTCCACCAAGCCCTGGCTGTACTCTGTGTGCCAAGGTACAAGGCAGGACAGTGTCAGCTGGCTTACCCTTCTCCATGCTGCTGGCTGTCATGACTCCTGCTCCTGGCCACCGTGCAACCAGGCATTGGGCTGGGAGCAGGCAGCTTGTGCCATCAGCCCAAATGCAACTAACCTGCAAGGGAAGGAAGAACATGTGTTAAGTATTAAATAGTGCATGGCCATTAAGCACTTCTGAAAAATTCCAGCTCGGGTGTACAAACTCACATAACTGCGAATCAGTGGATGATCTCCCCAGTGGTAGTTTGTGTCGACAGAGTGGATTAAATGCTTGTGCAAGGCAAAACCACCCCCAGAGCTCTGCTCCTCTGATGGGCTTCCTCCTGCTGTTTCTGACCTCACATATACAATTTTCTCAACACCCAAACTCTGTGTCTTTTCCCTTAGTGCCTCGAGGTGCTAAGGTATTGAAGGGTTTAATTTCAAATATCTGCACTACAAAAGGACAAGAGTTTTCTGAGAGGTGGCTCACATATACAAAACCAAAAAAATTTGAGTTTTTTGGTTATAATGGGGTGGTTCTTCAGTTGCTGGGTAATTCAAAGCATCTGACATGGCACAGTGGTAGTATGAACTTCCTTTATGTCACAGAAGTCCATACCTTATAAAAAAAAAATCAAAATGACCTAAGTGATGAGAATAATCCATCTGGAGGATTGGTAAAGGTAATACACATCCCCAGGTGACCCAAGTATCTGAAACCCTGGTCACTCCAACTTCTTCCATGGTGTATCACCAGAACATCAGGACATGGGTCTGCGAGTGTCTCTTGACTGTCTGGGCCCCAGGTGGACAGCCTAGGTCAGGTCAAGCGGTGAGATCATACTTTGCACCAGGTCAGGAGTTACCTGATTGGGATAGAAGTACACTTTGCAATAACCTGAGCAGTTTGAGCTAATATTTGATCAAGAAGTGCCACAACAATGGCGTTTTCCACTGGAAAGGTCCAGTTTATTGAAATCTAGAGTGTGCAGCAATAAGAGCTGACTTCAGTGATGGGAAGAAAAAAAAATATGTGCAAGAGCATACATTTGTAGGGAAGGAAAAGTTCCTAGACTGTCAAAACCACAGTGAAATATTTGTGGCTTTCAGTTTGCAGCAGCTTTCCATTCTTGAAATGTTATTTAATTCATACATAGAAGAAGAAAAAAAAAGCCTTGAAAGCAGTAAAGGTTGAAGAGGCTGCATGAATAGAGGTCTGTAGCCTTGGAGCTGCTGGAGAGGCACTTTTGCCACACAAGAGCCAGGCAGGAGAACAATATCTCCCTGCCTGTCAGGAGAACAATATCTACCATCTCCTCAGGGGAGTGCCTGGGCAGGCTCTCAGCCCTGGAGGGGTGGCCAGCAGCTGGCTGAGAGCTCCCAGTCCAAAGGGGCACTCGGCAGAAAAAGGACACATTTCCACTGGACAAAGGGAAAGACACTGTGACTCTCTCTCCCTGCTGCTTTCCCCTCTCAAGCCACAGCTGGATCCATCCCTCTCCCTCTCAGGCTGAGGGGAGGCAAGGGGAAGATCTGGCAGCAAGGAGGGCTGGGTTATAGCAGTCTGTTTGTAACCCTCGATAAATGCCAGAGTGCAGCCAGCGTGAAATGAAGAAATATTGCTTCTGGTAAATATTTATTTTATATCAGAAATTAGCATACCAAATGTAATTAAAAACAAATTTATGTGCACGTTCCCTCCCCCCCTCCCCAAGTCTGTCAAATTACAGCTTAGAATAACTAGTCATAAAGAATGTGGCCTAATTAGCAAGCATCCCAGCCTACTGCTGCTGTTTGATAATTACCCTACAATGAGCTTCTGAAATAGGGATTTCATTCCTCCTTTCTGCTCTCCTCCAGACGAAACCAGCACCTTTCTGTTGGTGAATACCCCAGGGTTACATGCCAGAGCCATCCATGAAATCCCTCGCTTTGCTGAGCTGGGGACAAGTGAGTGACACCTGCCAGCAGAGCCACCCCTGTGACATGGGGCAGTTTTGGCAAGGCAGGCACTCGGGTGTCACCTGTGCTCCTCAACTCCTTGTCCAGACACCGAGGGCTTGCCTGAGGTGAGAAGAGTGATGGGATGGGAGGGCTTGGATGAAGGGAGACTGAAGAGAGGCTTGGGGAAGAGCAATCAGAAAGGTCTCAAGACAAAGAGGGAAGCAGTTAATCCCGATCTGGCGTGTGGCTGCTTAATTGCTTATCCTGGGGCTGCTCGGGGAGTGCCTGCGTGCAGTGAGCCTGCTGCCTCCGTTCACCAAGGCATGCAGGAGAGATAAAAACCAGCTTTAAAGTCTTAAATCCCCCACAAATGACCCTTTAGTGGCAGGGAAAAAAACCAAAACAAAACAGCACAACAACAAAAAAACCTAAAACAGTACAACAACAACAACAAACACCCAAAACAAAAAAACAAACAAAAACCCAAACAAACACACAAAAATCCCCCCAAAATATCCCCACCAGATGGTGCGTTGTGAAAGACAGTCTTGTTGCTACAGTGAGACCAAGGCTGCCTCCCCCAGCCCTGCACAGGTTGAGCCTGTGGAGAGGGACTGCTGGGGACCCGAGGTTTGGGAATGTGTGTAGCTCATTTTCTCCTCCTGAGGTTTTTTACTCCCGGTGATCTCTGCGTCTTGTGCCTATGTGCACCCCTGTCTCACTCTGGCCCCTTCCTTGCAGATCCATTCTGCCCCCACAAGCATCCTCAGGCTCCCAGGGGCAGGGTGGATGGGGGACAGTCCCTGAGGCTGGTCCTCAGGGCACTGCCTGCCCCAGCCTGCTTGTCTCTGAGCCCCTTGCTCCCCTTCTCCCTAGGGCAAAGGTGCTTTTAGGACCTGCTTTGTCTAACTACGTTTAAACACTGACCTTAGTATGAGACAAATGATGTCATGGAAGAGTCTGTTTTCCTCACCTGACCAAGCAGAGACCACAGGGTTACTTGCTGAGATAAGAAAAACAACAGTGAAATGAATCCTGTTCTGAGATGCTGTTTTCCCACAAACAGGGGCTAACCAAGACAAAGCAGAGGAGAGGGGCAGATAGGCTCAAAGAGCAGCAGAATTAACTCCGATGGGAAGCGTTTCCCAAGAGGCTTTTTGAAAGATGCTTTTCATCAGCGCACAAGAGAGGCATTGCCTTTGTCTGCCTTTGTCTGGGATACTTCACTAAGAGGAATGAGGCCACAAAGAGATGAGATTTTGGAGAGAACCACAGCTGAAAGGGTCACACTGGAGCCGAGTTCTCTGGAAATTCAGAACATTCATTGGTGGTGGTTTTGATAGCTTGGTTGAAAGGAGGAGTTTTAAGGGAACCAGAGGCTTTAGGGAGAAACCTTGTGCATGTCTGGGAAGGCCCTAGGGACTTCTGTTCAAGCCACCCACATCTCTAAGGGCGGAAGAACAACATTGTCTTACTCCCTGCTTCCATCCCAAGTGGACCAGAGACTTTGGATGCCCTCATGGGTTAATGGCTGCTGGGGCTCTTTGGGTGTGAGGAACACAAAAAATGCTGCACTGCTGCTGGGCTGAGACATGCTGAGGGAGGGCAGGAACAGAGGGAAAGGGACCTGGATGGCTCAGGAAAGCCTTCCTGAGACTCTGCAGTAGCGTCTGTCCCTGTGCTGACAGTGCTCCCAACTTTATGGAGACCTCCTTCTGTTCCTGAAGAGGGCAGAGAGGATTGCCATGCTGACACTGCAAATGCAGCAGCCCCAGGCACGGGTTTTCTAATTGCTGTGCACGGCAGGGTCCTCTTGGGGATCAAGGAGGGTTATTGGAGATAGTGAAGGCTGGTGTTTCATTTAAGTCATTAGAGAATTCCTCAGGGAGCTGGAGGGAAGACAATGTGAGAAGTGTGGTGGGGAGAGACAGGGAGAGGCAGGAGAAGAGGAGAAAAGGAAGGAATGAAGGAAGGTGTGGGCAAAACATGATGGAAATATGGTGAAGTATCTGGAAAGTAGAAAAAGAAGAAAGATCAGAGAGAGAAGAGTGGGCAAGGGAGGTGGGGGGATGTCGTGAAGGAAGAACACCCCCATGTCTTCCCCCAGGAAAAAACCCTGGTACTTACCAAAGTAAGGCACAGGAGCACTGCAAATTTTTCCCCTGGTGTGTGCTCAGGTCCTGTGGCCACCTGCTTCTTCCACCCCTCTTCCCTCTCTTTTACCCTGCTCTTTGTGTCACCTTCCCAGTGTTTCTCTCCTCAGTTAGTGCTCTGCACCCATCTCCCTCCCCTGCATTGGCAGATTTTTCACCTTGGAGGTTTTTATTTTAATTTCTTACAGCAGTGAGAGCAGCATGGTCTCTTTCACTCACTCTCTGCTTTCCTTCTTTCTTTATTTTCTTGTTACTCCCTTTCATCCTCTTTTCCTTTTTTTTTCTTTTAGTTTTTCTTCCTTCCATTTTTCTTTCCTTCTTTCCCCTTCTCTATGTCTCTCCCTGCTTTTGAAATCCTAAAGTCTTTTCCATCCCCTGCTTCCCTACCCTCAAAGGTGGGAAGCAGGCAGCTGCTTGCAGAGCAAGGAAAGGAGGAGCTGACCAGCAGTGGAGTGAGCTTAGCATCACAGTCTGTACTCTCATGAAGTTCTAATTGGAAATAATTCACTTGTTTTCTTTGGAAATACTTTCTTATAAAAAAAATAAAAGCAACTCTCTTTCCTATGCACTTTTTTTTTGAGGGGGGGCAGATTGTTTTTTCTATTAGATATCATGTTTTGTAGATGGAGGAAAATCACAAATTTGTATAACAAATATCTACTCTCTTCCTCTATTTCCACTCAGGGAAAAATGACATGCCTGAAAAAGTGAAGTATTTTCATGGATTCTTTTGAAGAAAGTAATCTTTTTTTGTAGTTGTAGAGCAAAATATAAAGAAAGATAGTTTTAACAAATTCTGCTGGCATTCTGAATAGACAAAGCAAAATAACCTCACTGTAGCTGTTTCACTGCTGTCTTTTAGCAGGGGAAACTGAGACATGGCCAGCCTCATGGGCTGACTCAAAGGCAAGCTGTGAGTCTGTAGGAAAGTGAAACATCATTCCTGGCTTGCAGGCAGTGCCACACTTGAAATGACTTCCCTGCTGGCCATGAATCCCGTTCAGCTCAGCAGCTCAACATCTCTGTGAAGCCCAGGAGGTAGAGGGAGCCACAGTTTTGCTGCCCTGAGGATGGGGGAATGGGAGAGGGGCTGGATTAAACTAAGCAGCTGTGCCTACTTGCCATACAAAGAGTTACCTCCTCCCAGGCTGGATTGCACCGTGCTGTCTCCCCACCACCTCAGTGCATTTCACCTCACCTGCTCCAGCTGCATCACCCCCAGTTCAGCTGCAGCCTTGCCATGTGGGCACACTGGCTGAGAGCTGTCCAGCAAGGATGTTTCTGCAAATGAGGAGGCTGGGGAGGAATGGGAAGAAGATTTAATTGCTGAAACTCAGTATGTTTTCCAGAGCTTGCAACACAGACTTCTTCAAATACGGGATGCGTCAAACCTAATTGCTCTCCAGGCTGGCCTGCTCCTTAATTAGAAAGTGTTTTAAAGCCCCATGTCAACTCCCTGCTGATAAAACTGCTTTGCAGTGTGAAATGAGATCCAGCTGCTCCAGCACCTTGCAGCATTGCTAGGACAGAGGCAGGAGCCCAGGCTGCCCCCAGGGCTGTGGTGTTGTGAGGTTCAAGGGTGGCCTCTGCTTCTGGCTAACTCATCTTCCCTCAGCCTGTTTCCAAACTGAACTGTCCCACAGGATATGTGTCCTTCCCCGGCATAGAAATTCTCCTACTAGAAATTCCAGGTCAGTGAGGACACGAGTGATTGTCTTGGGCTCAGTCTTGAGGCTGGACAACAGGTGAGCATCAAGGGGCAAGCAGGGGAGTTGCTCCCAGGCTTTCCCTGGCATGGAGATGCCACTGCATCAGCCATTCTGTCTGAGCTTGTCCAAGCTGCTGCAGATCCATGGGAGAAAGAGGAAGCAAATAGTTTCCAGCACAGTTTCTTCTTTCTGGATGCGCCCCCTCCTCTGCCTTTCCCCAGTCTGCCATTGTCATTTCCCAGTTGGCCGGCTCCACAAACATCTTAATTTCATGCCTGCTTGTCAGGGCTGCTCTGTGAAACATCTGAATGACATTAGCACAGTTAAGGAGTGTGACAGACTGAGGAGCAGCAGCCTCCTGTGATCTCCTATTCCAGATGGTTAAGTGACAAATCTCACTTCTGATATCTTAACTAGAGAGGTGCAGGAGGAAAATCTCTCCAGGGAGCACCAACACCCCACCCCCAGCTCTGAGCCCTTACTGGGACCAGGCAGCAGTTAATGCAGAGGGAGACATGCAGCAGATACCATGTTCTTTAGGGACCCTGTAAATATTTTCCCCTCCCCCTGACTTGTTGCTGTCTCATATCAATTACATGGACAGCCATAAACAGCTCACCCATACCCAGTGCTTATTCCAAGTGTCTCTCACCCAGAGACTCTTCTCACTGGGGTGATACCCTGTCACAGTGCTTTCAGAGGGTATCTGCAGTCTCATAGGAATGCTCCAAGCCCCAAGCCATTGCAGGACATTTGGGGAATGAAACTGCATTCACAGCAAACCCTGCTGGGGGTGAGTTTAGAGTCAAAACTTGGGTGTGTGTGTGTAAGGGTAGTGTAGCAGAGGCTGGTGAAGCCCCTGGCTCAGGGCACCTGCTTGCAGCTTCACTTTCCAGCATAACCTCTCCTGGATCTCTCATTAGTGTGGGAGTCTCCTACTCCCACCACCTCTGGGAGTGATAGAAATGCACTGTGTGACTAGTGCTGGCAGGTTCAAACTCTGCCAGCAGGAAAAGCCAGAAGTTTCTGGGTCAGCACAACAATCGCGTGTGTGAGTGTGTTTATGGGCTGCTATTCTGACTCTTGAAATGCAGCTGACTGCAGCCTGGAGCACAGCATCTGATTTGGAAGGACAGGACAGAGGTAGCAGGGCAGGAGTGAAGCAGAATACTGTAAAACTGGGGAGGGCTACTTAATGGTCATCAATAGCTGGCGTTTTGTGCCTTCTCTGTAGTACAGCAGTGTTACAATGCTTCCTTTTTTCCATGCAATATAATGTGAATTCCTATCCTGGCTCAGGATCTGGATCCTGAGGTGATGCTGCTCTTTCTCATGCTGTAGCAACAAATGTATTCTGGGTCTGCAGGCCACAAAACATTCAACACACAAGGTCAATATTGAGAGGCTCTGCCTTCCTATGTTCCCAGTTCTGTTCCCATTGCTATAGTTACAGCATCTGTGTATTTGCTTCATAAATGCCCTTGCCTCCCCTTATCCCTGCTACCCCCAGCCTCTACTCCCAAGCTCAGACACCTCAGGGGCAGAAACTCACAGAGCCTTTGCTGCCAGCACACCTGGCTGGCTTGTGTCAGTAACCTGGGCAAGGAGCTGAGCAGCTTTACTAGCCCCCAGGCAGGGAAAAGTGTCCATCCTTCCTGCCCTGATACAGCCTCCCATCCCTGAAGAGAGGCCTCCCTGCCTCCTGGAGCGAGAAGCTGAAGTCATTAGCAATTGGTCTGGGCAGTGGGAATGAAAGACAGCAGCTGAAAAGAAAATAAAACCAGAGACTCTGGGGAGAGGAACTAAATCTGGCTTTTACTGATCTTATACAAAATAGCAGCAACCTTGTAGTTGGATAATTGCTTTTGTAAAATGCTTGGATTTGAATGTAATGGTTGAAGGTTTCCTGGTGTTGCCACATGAATAAATTTGGAGTCAATGCAGGTACTGCTTTCATCTTGATGAGATGTTTGCTTTTGGTGGCAGGTGACTCAAAATTGCAACTAATGCTCTGTTCTGTGCTTGCACTCAGCTGCTGCAGTCTGGAGCAGGTCTGACTTGCAGACTCCTGGGAAGTGCTCACAGGAGGCATCCATCAGCATCCTGGTCTCTGCCTGCCTTCCTGCTGTTGTGATGGAGCACATCTGTTACTTCAGAAATATCCTTTGAGCCTCTTAGAAATAGAAATACTAGGGAATTAGTGTGTGCTGTTGAAACCCTATCTTCTGCCCTCCGCAGATAGGAGGCAGAAATGGGGTTGGATCCAGACAGGATTACTCTGGATGGCTGAAACCATCCCCAGTCTGGTCCCAGAAGAATGATGGGCAGAAAAATGAATGCAGGGGGAACAGATGTCTGAAACCTTGCCAGTGGAGAAATGTTTCCAGTTAGACACTCAAGGAAGAAATGAAATGTTCAAGGGCCCAAGATAGGTGTCCTGGCCTGATTTAGTTCACCTGAGTGGCTCTGGGTGTAAGGAATCCCCTGCCCCAGCCTTGGTTGGGACATGGTGTTGCTCATTACCTGCAGCCCTGCTTCCCTCCCCAGGGATCCTAGAGGAAAGTGACAAGCAGAACAAAATGAAACCTGTGGGACTCTGGAAGACAGCAGCAAAGTCCCCAGCCATGAGTAAACTGTGCATTTCTCAGCGTTTTTAATCTCCTTATTATGGTAATGGGCTGATAACTGATTGTGTAGTTAAAATGGAATTTGGCACCAGGGCTGCCTTTTCTCTGACTTCAGAGAGATTCTGCAGTAAACAACCTGGTAAAGAGCTATAAGAGCTGATGTTCTGCTTCAAACCTGTGCTAATGGGAATATGAAGAAGTGCAAGAGAATAAAGGGAAGCTGAATTTATGTGGATAGAGGCATCAAATGGCCCTGGATAAATAAAGCATTTCTTGGCCTAGAAAGGGGATGGTAAGAGAGGTCACCCTGTGGGTGGAGATGAAAAGGCACGGGAAAAGTGGGAGCTGTGCAAATAGAAAACTCTGGGGCCATTGCCTTCAGTGTACAGCATCTGCACAATGCTGCTGCCATGGCTGCACACGTAGGCTCAGCAGGCAACTGCCTGAGCTGACATTGGTGGTCCCATCATCCTCTTAGCCCTGCAGGGCACTACATATTCTTCTGATGTGGCTCCCTCTGTTAGTCCCAGCTGCTCACCAAGTCTTTTTATTACATTTCTTTTATTTTTCTTCTGCTGTTTTATTAATTCATAGATGCTGATTTTGTATTGTCTGCTGTATTGCCTGCTATGAGGTCCAGCGTGAGCCAGCATAGATTTCCTTTGAATTTTCCAAACATTTCAGGAGTTAACTCTATTGCTTGACATGATCTGAGAGCTTTGCTCCTATCCTATCCTATCCTATCCTATCCTATCCTATCCTATCCTATCCTATCCTATCCTATCCTATCCTATCCTATCCTATCCTATCCTATCCTATCCTATCCTATCCTTCTGCTCATCCCACTGTTCAGGGTAAGACTTTCCCAGCAAAGCACAGACTAATGTCCATGGCTTGTGGTTTGTTCTTGTATATTCACTCCTGCCATTGATTTGTCATCAAGCTGTGTTTCTGCAAAGGAGGAAAGGGATTTCTATCACGGTCCTAGCAATTAAGTTGCAGAGGATAAGAAACACCAAAGTGACAGGGCTGCAAATCTATCTTTGCCTCTGTCCCTATAAGCACACTTCTTCCACACTACAGAAAAAGAAAGTGAAGAACTTCTTGCCACTCACCCTTCTGAAACAGGTGACAGCTGATAAGGCAAACTGCAAACCCCTTTGAACTGCTGGACTTCTGGTGCCTTCCCAGTTCCTTAATTCTGAGGGATTTCAGGCTGATGGCTGCAGGGAAAATCCTTGAGCAGTCCTGCTGGGTTTACCCCAATGAAGATCTGTAGTCATGCTCTACCAATTACTTTGCCTGTTCCATTCTCCCTTTGAAAAACATAAAGAAAAAAAACATCATGATGAGGATCTGCTTTTACTTTTTTCTAAATTCACAGTCAAGTACATTTGTAGGGGACAAAAGACCCATTGAATTTCAAGGTCTCGGGCAGCAGCTATTTCCTCCATTAAGCAAGCGGACTTGGGGAAATGAGGGAATGTGTATTGATTGATTTTACCAAGGTCCATTGTAGGTTGTGTGGATTGAAATATCAATCTGACTCTGACATTAGGCAGAGAGGAAGCTGGACTCAGAGAGGATGCTGTAATGAGAAGGCACAGCTTTGGGTTTTTTGGTGGGCTCAGCAAGAGGAGGACGAACAGCGTCCCCAGGTGCCAAAACAGGCTGTCCTCAGAGGCTGCAGGTAGTCATGATGTGTTCACAAGCAACCTCCCAGCCCATCCTCTTCCACCTAGAGAGCCATGGATGGTGTAGCCATGGGGTGTGTGAAGCCTCAGACCCCACCATGAGCACACAGGGATGGGATGCCCTGGCTCCTCAGGCACTCTCTGCCCATGTGCCAGCGCTGAGAATGGCACTAACACAGCTCCTTCACGAGAGAAGCTTGGGGACTGAACGCAGCCTGTCCCTGAGTGCTGGATGGCTCTGGTGCTTGATAAAATAGCAGTATTTATGGAGGAGACCACTGAAAGGTGCTTCTTGGGGAAAGCACTGACTGTCTGCTGTGATTAGTGGGAATGCCATATGGAGGCTTTTATCCAGCTGCATGTAACATCCTCATGTAATGCTGAAACTCCTTGCTGGCCTTGCTCTGCAAGTGCTGGGAAGCAAGCAGGTCTGAGGGCATTACACTGTGATGCCCAACAGGGTTCATGGGCTAATGTCTCACATTCACCTTTATTCTTGGCATGTGTAGAATTAGGAGAATGCACTGTGTAAATAAGAGCGAGTTCAGCTCCTTTAGGCAAAGCACTACCCCAAATCAAACTGTGCTGATGCACTCAGCACATGCTAAGCTGTGGAACTCCTTGACACAAGAAATTAATGGTGAGAATAACTTCACCAAGCTTGATGACACACATAGATAGGCAAACCAGTACATGTAGTAATACAATATTTTGGTCCATGGCATAAGATGGAGTTTCTGTTCTAGCTGTTAGGTCTAGGGGGTTTTCCCAGCTGTTTTTTCAGCCTGCTGAACACATACATCTTTGCTATATGCATGCTATATGCATGCTTCTATTTGCACTAATTTTTTAGCAGGGGATCAGAGAGGTAACAAATGTTTTCAATCTGCAGGATGCTGCTTGGCTGATGTACCCTGAATCAGAAATGCAGCTCATAGGAGTCTGTGTGATTTCTTTCCTTCCCAGAGCTGTCAGTAAATCCAACAACACCATCCTACAGGTCAAGCCCCTTAACCAGCCTGGCTGTGTTTTGGGAGAATTTGTGACCTTCTTCAGTTCTGACAGTCAAAAGTATGCTCTACCCTTCTGCTGGGAGAATTTCCTTGTCCTTTTTTGTCTACACCCCAGCTCCCTCATCCCAAGCTTTGAACTTGTCAGACATTGCCCATCAACTTGGAACAAACAGAGGCTGTTTGCTGCCTGCTTGGCTGCCTCCTTCATAGCCCTGTCACTGTGGTTGCACACCAGACTCAAGGCAGTGATCCCTGGTGGGAGCTGGACTCTCATCTTCTCCTTCCCCTCCACTGCACATCATTTGTGTCCTTGTCACCTCTCTGATGCCATGATGCCTTCTCTCTGGTCCCTCCTCATTAGATGCCACTTCCAGCCATCCCTTCCCTTGACACAGTCCAAGGAACGCCCATTAGCATGAGACTTCCCCTCCTTGCAAGTCACAGGCAGACCCACTCCTTTTGGGCTTAGAGTCTAATTTTAGCATTACTTTTCCTTACAGCAACTCTTCCCATGAGGTCAGAAGTGTCCCTGCCCTGTCAGAGACATTATTCTCTTGGCAGCAAGCAGATATTTTGTCATCATAAAGCCAGGCCTCTCAGAAGCAAGCAGCCTTTCTTAGGCATTAGGGATGTAGGGTCATTAGGCTGGGCTGGCATGGAAAAGCTCTCACACAACAGCTGGGGGTCCCTCCCCAGCCCTGCCCTGGGCAGCACAGGGTTGTCCCTTTCCTGCCTGGCACTGCTCTATGACTGTGCCTCCCAAGAAATTCCACACAGACCTGGACTAATGCCATCTAAGTGCTGCCGCTGGCAGCAGCTCCCTCCTTTTCTTCCCAGTTCCCAAGGTGTAGGTGATCCCTGCAGACTTGCCTGGGTCCTTGCCCAAAGGTTTTTATTCTGTTTTTGTGTTTCAGAGAGGCATTTAAGTGCTGGGGAGAGCAGAGTGCAGCAGAGGTCTCCCCTGGCTCCTCTGGGAGAAAGATGTGCTTTCCTAAGCAGGCATTCCTGGGTCATTGTACATCTCTGTGAGTATGGCTTTTCACAGGAACTGCCTCTGTCTCTGGGCTGACTGACACCCTCCGTGAAGTGAGCTGCCTTTTGGAAACACTGCACTCATGGTGTGACAGGGCTGTGTATTGAGGTTCTTCCAGAAGAAAGGCAGCCCATGAATTATTTAAGCACCTCTGTTTCTGATTAGCTTATGACTAATGCTCATTGCACTAACCCCTGAGACACAGCACGTTAAAAGTAATGCAGAAAATATAATGGATTTAATTGCTTTCTAGGTAACAAGGTACACATGGAGCTTCTGTGGACTCTTGTGTGTTTGTTTTGCTTTTAGTTTTAAATAGGTATGCTGAAAGAGAGCTCACAAAGTCTGCTCAGGGATTGGGAGTGCACAGTGGGCCTGAATCGTTTTTCAAGGTCAACAGGGAACAACGGGGAGTGAATACCACAGCAGACAGGAGAGAAATCTTCTTCTGATTTTACATTAAGGTTTTAAAAGCCTTAAGACCAGGAGCAAGGAGGAGAGATTGCCTTGAGATAGCCTAGGGAATGAAGGGTGCATAAGCAAAACCAGAAAATTTTACATCATGTTGAAAAAGCACAGAAAATAGTGTTGGTGGAGCTCAGAAACCAGAGCCTGATGTTAGAACAAGTTAATAAATGCCTGGTGTGCACGGACCTCTTTGTGTTCTGTGGCTGGAATTGGAGGCCATTTCTCCTGCTGGAGTGGATCTATGGCAATCCCAAGTACCTGCCTCTCACCAGAGAGTGTGAGACTTACCTCACAGCTCAGCTGCTGACTGCTGCATGGATTGAAGACACCAGCTCAGGACCTGGAAATTCAGATTTTTAACTAGCAGTTTCATGTAGGATTTGGATTTTCAACTACAGTTTTCCAAATGATTCCTGTACCTATTAGCATCCCCCCTTGCCAGGTGGCAGAGCTATCTTTGGGTCACTGGAGATCACAGATATCTTTTTGTCTGCTTCCCTTCTTTCTATGGGTCAAATGAGTTGAAAACTCTCAGACTGTGCTTCTTTATTCACATGCACTGACTGTTAGCTGTGTGTCCCTCTGGATACCTGTGTGCTGGCTTATTAATCACCTGAGTTATATTTGCTAGCTATGAATCTTCATCACAAAACCCAAGCAGCAATTAAAAAAAAAAAGAAAACTTCATTATTCATTGTATTATTCCACAATTACAGAGCCACCTGTGCCATGTGTCCCAATGGTGTTAGTTTCCTTCAGACCTTTTCCTCAGCTGAGCTCCCAGTTGAACAAAAGCCACTCAGAACAAAAGTTTGGGGTCCAGAAGGAACATCAGGGTATTCCCTGCTGGGAACCTCAAACTCCTGCAGCCTCCTTCAAAACTTGTATCTGGTTCCAAAACTTCTTTTTTTTCCTCCATATAGGTCCTGTTTGGGTTTCTTTCATCTGAAGGAGCACTGTTTCTTGGGTTTAGCAGGATTATCTGAGACCCCACATAGCATCAAGAAAAAGGAAAAAAAGAAATGGGTTAGAACAAAGAAATAGGTTACAACCAAACAAGGTCTCAATAGCACAATGTGTTATTCATTGAACTAAAGAGAATTTTCAGTGGATGCTTCATCTGTTCTCTTCATCTGGAATAGATAAGATTTTTCTTGTCCTTAAAATTCCTCTTCTCCAATAAGAGGATCCTGGGGTGAATATTTCACATGGAGGCATTTGTACAGCAGACATGCAGAGGGAGAGCAGGAGGGGGCAGATTTGGCCCCTGGTTACAGAAGCAGATCACAAAGATGAGAGCTGTCACCCAGCTCTTCTACTTGCTGCCTTGTAAAGCAGGAACCAAAGTGGTGTTTTCCTGAACAGACACAACCAGTGAGTCCCTGTTTACACTTGGGAGCTTACAGCTTCTCCTGGAAGCAAAGGTGGTTTCAAAGTGTCTTCCAAGAGCTTCTCAGTGGCTCAGTTCATTTGAGGGATCCCACCCTGCTGTGGTTTGTGTGTGCCTGCAGCTGACCCACAGCCCATTTTCCTGCCACGGGTGCAGAGGGTGTGGAGCACAGGCTCTCCCATCCCTGCCCCCTTGCCTCAGAGCAGGCCAGCTGAATCCCAGCTCTGAATTCCTGTGGGTGCCTGTTGCCAGTCCTGCCTCACCCATCAAGGCATCTCTGTGTGCTGAGTGCTTGTTTTCCTGCCACTTTTCAGAGACTGCATATCTCAGGCTTAGGCAATAGATGTGGAATCTACTTATGCTTGCTCCGTTCTCTGTCTTTGGGAGGCTGACTAGGTCTTTCTAGCCTTCTGAATTCACCAGAAGGTCTTACCAAATCCAGGATTTCACCAGATTTCCTAAAATGAGTAGGATTTTGCCTGGTCAGTGTCCCTGTGGGAAGCGTGCAGGGCACATGCAAAGAGCTAAACCAAACAGCAGTGGCTTTCAGCATCACTGGCATGGTGTGACATGAAGGGAGGCTTAGATATGGTGGCAGGATGGCCACTCTTGTAGTTAAATCCTGAAATGCCAACTGCAGTGATGCCTTGACAATTCTTAGCCCTGATTTTATGACCATACCACAAAGCTTGTGAAACTGCTTTGTGCACCATAGTTCCCATTGGGGCTTTCATTGCTGCTTGCTTGGTTTCTGCAAGTGCTGCCTCACAGCCCACCCCAGGGGCAGCTGCACTGCAGCACAAAGGGACCCCGTTACTTTTGGGAGTCCCTGGAGAGGGGAGATGCCACAGCAGTGTGTTGATGGTGGCACAAGAGGGGCTGTTGTGGGGGACCAGCTGCTCTCCCTCTCTGCTATATGTCTGTTTCTGTTTGCAGCCTGAGTGCAAACACATTTTATTAAATAAAAACGCCTTTAATTCAATGAAATTTCCAAAGCTGGTAGGACTCCAAAAGCAATGCCAGCTCCAGGCACTGCTTTCCTTTTTTCTTTGACTTTTACCCTCTGAAGTCCAAACATCTCTCAGATATTACCTCTTCTGCATTTTCAATTGGCAGGGCTCACAGGTTTAAAGTATTTCTGTGCTCAGTTCAAGGAACACCATGGCCTCAGGACTGCTGCCAGCAGGATGCATCCATGAGGCCATCCTTCTTTAGGAGGTGTTGGTTTAGCCTCATGGATGTCAGCACCACACCATGCTGTGTGCTCTCCTCACCAGAGAACAGGCCTTGGTCTCTGAGAGCAGGAGAAAGGGTGTTTTGTCCTAGCACTTCTGCTCTCCTGGTGCTCCCTGCCACTGCTTCAGAGCATTGAAACTGTGCTGGCTATAGTGGGAGATACTTCACCTCCAAAGCTGCCATCCTAGGAAAAGGATGGATAGAGCAATTGTTCAAGAAGATGAAAGCACTCAGAGAGGAGATGTACAGTATCGCCCTCAACAACATCTTAAAGGCATGGCACCAGCCTGTGGAAGAGATTCCCCTTCTCCAACTGTTGCTACAGAAGCAATTTTCCACTCTGTATTGTTATGATCACTTGCAGGAACATCATGAGTCTTGTGCATGCCTTGTGTTCCTTTCAGCTTCCTTTCCATAGTGACCTTGCTACACAACATCCTGCTGAACCTGTCCTCTCCTTCATCCTCTCAGTGTCAGCTGCTGTGAGAGGGTGCCTGTCCCTTTGCTGCAGCCCACTAGGGAATCTCTCCTCCTGGAGTCCTGATCCCCACAGTACACACAGTGTGCTGAACCAGCTGAAGCACAGGCAGCTGCAAGGGACGCATCCTGGTGGTGGCCTTATGGGCTGGGACACCTCTATGGTGACTTTGAGGGATAACCAGACTCCAGCAGGGCATTTTCTTCACTCCCATGTCAGTCTGTGGCCACCACACAAAACTCCTGGCTGTGCTCTTCCCGCAGACACCCAGTGCTGGAGCATTACAGAGCGATGTGCATTAGGCAACCTTGACATACACTTAACTGTTGTTTCCAAACAAAGACAAAGGCAGTCATTAGTGCACAGACATTATCTCATCCATCCTAGCAGAACCCACTCTGGCTTCCTCGGCGTTCCTCATGGCAGCCTTTCCACCATGACAAGAGGATAGCTCATCTGTCTGATTCCTCTTCATTGCACTTAACTGCTGCTCCCTGCAGCCAGCACCACAAAAAAACCTGTTTTCTCCTCACAATACTTTCAGGTTTGGGATTAAAGCAGCGAGAAGCCAGGGATATTTCCCTTCTGTACAGTGAGGCTGTTGCCATTGAGAGCCTTCATTTGACTGGTTGAAACTTAAGAGTGGAGTTCAGGGATCTGCAATCAGAGCCGATTGCTTCCATTACTGGATGCTTTCAGCACTCACCTGGACACAGTTCCCAGCCATTGCTACCAGCATCATTTCTTGCACTGAGAGCACTTTGCTTTTGACAGTTGTCCACTCTAAGCTTTTTGCAGGACTCTTGCTTAATGCACTGCACAGATCATATGATACTATCACTAATCCCTGGCATCTTTAGTGCTTGTTTCTGGGGATATTCCAATTTCTTGAGCAGGTTTGGGGTCAAATCAGCCTCACTCTATAATCACTGGTTGGGGGTTGTTTTATTTCCCTGAACACAGAGTACCCAGTTCCTTCATGTATCATTTATATTCCCTGCACCCTGGCAAAGCTCCTGCCATTTCTCTATTCCAGCCACGTTTTCAGAAATGTTCATTTTCTTTCAGATTCTCTTTATAAAAACAGAGCTCCTCTATCATCTCCCATGACTCTGAGGATAGGTGATTTTATGAATTTTCCACAATCTCAGCAAATGCTTTGTCTGCAGATTTAATAGACACTGTTTAACTATGCAGTAGATTATAAATTTTAGCCACGATTATGGTGAATAAACTGCCAGAATTTTTTCAGATGTTATGCATTGTTTCCTCTCATAGCATAGGGTGAGCAGTTTTCTCCCAAGACACTGGAAAAGCCTGTTTTGCCCACAGCTGAACATATTTAATCCTTTCCCCTTTGCCCTCTGCATGGGTGAATTCCTCACATCGCTGTACCTGCCCTGTGCTGTATGAGGGGGTTTTGTGGCTCTCCTCATTCACCAGTAGCCTAGAAACAGGATTGAGCTGAGATGCAAAAATGAGTGGGGAGAAAACGGCTGTAAGTCCTGGGGGCTGGTTTGTATCCACAGCTTTGCAAAGAGATTATTCTGTGCATCCATATAGGTGGAAGAACTGTGCCTTCACCTTTTGTGCTGCTACCCAGGTCTCCCTCTATCTTTTCTGTCTTGCAAAGTTACAGCAGAATCTCTGGCAAATCCTGCAATGGGTTTGCATGGACCATGTTACGAGTTAACCCCAGCCAGGAGCCAGGCCCCCCAAGCTGCTCACTCACTGCCCCATCAGCAGGGCCAGGGAGAGAATGGGAAGGGTAAAAGCTGAAGAACTCATGGATTGAGATAAAGAGAGTTTAACAGGGAAAGCAAAAGACAAACACACAGGCAAAGCAAGACTGGGCACTCATTCACCATTTCCCATGGGCAGGCAGGTGTTCAGTCATCCGCAGGAGAGCAGGGCCCATCATAGGTGCCAGGGACTTGGGGAGACAAATGCCTTCACTGCAAATGTCCCCCCACTGTCCTCCTCCTTCCCCCAGTTTATATCCCGAGGAGGATCTCCTATGGGCTGGAATATCCCTTTGGTCAGCTGAGGCCCCAGTCCCAGCTGTGTCTGCTCCCAACATCCCATGCACACCCAAATTCCTTGCCAGTCATGGCAGCATGGAAAGCAGAAAAGGCCTCAGCTCTGTGCAAGCCCTGCTCAACAATAACAAAAACATCTCTGTTATCAGCCCTGTGTTCAGCACAAATCCAAAACAGAGCCTCATACCAGCTACGGGGAAAAAAATGAACTCTAGCTGACGCCAGCATGGGCCAGCACCCTCAGCTTGGCTGGCACCCCAGCTGCCATGGCTCAAACACTGCCAGTTTGCAGAAAGGTTGCTATCAGGCTGCTGACACTTCCATGTTGGAAGAAGGACAGCCTGTTGGGCTCTGTGCAGGCTTTGCCTTAGCTGGACTGTGTTTGAAGCAGAGGATGGCTGCAAACTGAGCAGTTGAGGCATTGCCTATACCTCCTTCCCCAGGCCCAGGTTTCTTCCTGAAGGCTGGGTGCTGGCTGGCTCATGTGGCTGCTCTGTGAGCCTGGACATCTCTAGCCAGGACACAGCTTCCTGCCTCTCAATTGTATAGGCTGGCTGATGAGGATCTGAGGATGCTCAGCCACTTAGCTGAGCTAATTAGCTCAGCTCCAGGAGAGCTTCCAAATCCTCTCATTCTCTTCTAACTCTCTGCCTTCTGATCCCATTGTTTCCACATGACACTTCTGACAGCTGGATTTTTCTCCTGGTCTCTTTCTGCTCTCTGCAGCTTGCAGTCAGTTCAGTGGCTGGAGGCTTTGGGACAGGAGTGGGACAGGAGCAGGAGCTGGATGGACAGAGCAGTCTGTGGATGTGAGATCCATATCCTCAGTGTCTTCGGCAGAGGGTGGGGCCTAGGAGTTACGATACTGTTCAGCATCAAGAAGATGGACACAAAATCCTTTCACTCCTGTGATGTGGGATGGAAGCTGGGATTGCCAAGTGGTCTCTCGGGCAGAAGCAACTGAAGCAGGAGGAGAGGGCTTTACTGATGTCTCTTCAGACCGTGGTGCTGAGGTTCCACTGACCATCCCAATCCCAGTGCTCCTCCAGAGAGCTCTCTGCTCTGGGCTGAAGCTGTCTCTGCTGAACCATTCAGGCCTCTGGAGTCCTGGGAGAGAGGGATTAAAGCAGAGCACGCCTGAGCTGTGGGAAGCCCACAGGCCCTGATGCAGCTGAGCAGAAAGGCAGCTATTGAGTCTGCTGAATGTTTTATAGTGCATTCAAGTACTCAGACTACTCTCAAAGCTGGACATTATCCATTTAGAGCCTTGTCTTCAAAAGAAATGATAACCCTTTCAGGATGAGCTCCTGACAAGTGAAGAAGAGAGGTTGTATGTCTGATATGGGAAGAGAAACTATACCAAGAAGGCTGAGCATTCTCACCTGAAGGGCAGAAGAGATGGAAAACGAGCTCACAGAGTGTAGGCATCCCTCAGATCATGGCATCATCCAACGCAAATTTCCCAGCAAACAATATTTTTGTGTTCAATTGGAGAATTTTGAAACCAACACTCCCCAGAAGAGAGGGTTAGCATAGCACAGATGTCTTGGGAAAGAAAGAGGAAATCAAAAGGACTGTGCTGAATTGGGAATGCAATGCCATAGGCACTGGCATGCAAGGGAAGGCAACATGGGCCTGAGGAATGTGAGGAAGGAGCTGTGCTCTTAGGGAATTTACACTGGGTGAAGATGTTGTGGGTAAAATGGAGCTGTAGGTGTGGGGGACAGGTAATGGGGTATAGGAAGATTTGCAGAGATCTGCAGGGAGCAGTGGGACTCAAGAGCCCTGGGAGGGAGGGGGACAGCAGTGGGAGAGGGCAGAGCTTCCTCCTGCAGGAGGTGTGTGGGGCAGGGAGCATCACCCACACAGCAGCAAAGCTCTCTGTGTGCCCAGCCCTGCTCAGACACACAAACAGACAGCTACTGCAGAGAAAATCACATGAGCCATGAATCCAAGCAGTAAACAAAAGGGGTGAGGGAAGGGAGAACAGGGGGCCACTGTGAGCACAGGAGATGCCACACTGGAGAAGATGAATGTCCCTTTAGGCCCTTATCTCAACCCTGACAATGGCTGATATCAGATGCTCCAGCGAAAGCTGCAAAAACTATCTTCACAACACATCTGGGCATCTGTGTGATAGCATCCCCACAGGGGCTCTTCCTGCCAGACCCCATTTGCTGATCAGCCTGCACATGGAAATCAGAAGACTGAGAGCTCTTGTCAGTTTTTCTCTGGCTGATGTTGCAGCCAGAAGGACTTTCACTAACATAGCCTGCTAGCCCAGCTGGTTTCCTTGCCCACTTGCTCTATTCTGTGTGTGGTCTGGGCCCCTCAGCCCTTGTGGCAAGTACAGACCCATGAGCTATGTCCCTGTCCCCACGTTCCTGCAGACAAGCACAGCCCAAGGTGAACTATACCCTCTCTAGCTCCATCTAATTGCCATGGGCGGGGGGCTCACCCATTCTGCATCCTGCTGTTTTAAACACCTTGCAGCAGCATGCCACCACTCTTTCCTTCTGTGGAGGGCCATTCCTGAAGGATGGGTTTGCAGGAGTGTGAAGAACAAACCAGGTGATCCACATACCACTGCCATGGAAGTAATGGAAGGTCCAACAATGCTGCATGGCCCAACTGGAGGGTGTATGCCAACATTTCCAGGTGCTTGAGGCATTAAGTCTGCTGCCTTCATTCTGCACTTGGCAGGACTGATGAATAGAGGAAATAAATTTGAGGAAGGATCCCAGGAACACAGGACAAGCATCTGGGATTTACTGACAATTGCTATCTGGGATTTATTGGCAATTGCTGAGCAAGTTGATGGAGTGCAGCATTGTCACAAGAGATCTTTGACAGGCCCTAAGATGACATTCCATAAGATACCAGAGTATAATCTACAGACCTATTGTACATAGATCTCCTAATGGAAAACCCACACTATCTGTTCATACTCAAAGTACAAGGAGACCAAACAAAGAGAGAGAAATAAAAATGGAATAAAAGAGCTTTAAAATTTTGCTTGGCTGTAAATGAGAGTTGCTCCTGGCTCTCTGCACATGATGCTCTTCTGGAGAATTTCTCATCAGCTTGGGTGGTCACAAAATCACAGGTGATAAAACTCTGATCTAATAGATTTTCTGGGCTAAGTCCTCCCCATGGATGTGATTAGATGTGAGCCTGGGACTGCCTTCAGAAAGACCTTCCCTCTCCTCAGCACTGCCTGGGAAGTTGGAGCATAAACCACAGGGGACCTCCTGGCTCTCAGCTAGTTCAGTTCCCCTGACAGACTGTTGGTGGCACTGGGAGGTGTGGGGCTTTGTTTTCAGCCCTCCTGTCCCTTGCATGTGCACACGTGCATACATGTGCTCAAGTGCCAGTGGTTTCCAGGTGCTTGAATCTGTGATTTCCCCCAGCTGCAGGATTACACACCCTGCCAGCAGAAGTGGTTTTGTTCTATTCCCCATGCCCTCCCCCAAATAACTGATTTTGGGGAACACACTGCACCGATTCATTGCTACTCATTGATGTCCCCACTGTGACGTCCTTGACCATGGATCACGGTCAAGGGGCAGGGGCTGCATCTCACTGTCCTTGCTGTGCCCGCTCTTGGAGGAGCCCCAGGGAGGTGGGTGCTTGGCTGCTCACTGCTGCCACCTCTCTGGATGCCTGTCCCCATGTCCCTCTGCCCTCCCTGTCCCGCTGCAGCCCCCAGAGGAGGCGGCTCTCCCTCCCTGGCTGGCTGCATCGCGGGGTCACGGCTGTGCTGGCTGTGCCCTGTCGCTGCATGCCATGTGGGACCAGCTGAGCACAGCAGGTCATTCACAGGAGTGCCAGCATGTGGGACTTGGCTGGCTCCTCCAGCTGCCTTAAAATCCATGGGCAGATAAATCAATGACTCTCCAGGGAGGATCTCTCCATGTACTGGCCCCTTCCCTCTTTTTTCTCCTGGCCTTTTTGGTGAACTCTCAGCATCACAGAGAGGTAAATAAGGACACTTGAAATCTATGATTTACACTTGTAGGCCTATGCTGCCTGATTTTTTAAGGTTCTTTTTTATTCGCTACTGGGACACCACACTTGTACTGTCACAGTTTCTTTAGTGCAACAGTGTTCATCACACAAAGCACTGCTCTCCAGGGGTTAACACTGCCCTTCCTTGGGAGCAGCGGCAGCTCTGCACACTGCTCTTTGAAGTTCAAGGTGACAGCAATAGGTAATACTTCTTGAGCTGCTAATGGCTCCTGGTTCGGTTCACGTGAACTTTGTGGTTTCTGGTACTTGGTTTGTAGTGTGGCTTACAATGCCCAACAAAGAGCAGGGAGCAAAGCTGGCTCAGAGACCACATGAATGCTTGCACTTTCTTTCCCTTTAAATTAACACTTTCACAGTGTCAACATGGAGCTTTCCAGTCCACAGAGGTTCAGGGACTTTATCCCCACTTTAATGTAATTTGTTCTTCAATACTCATTGTTGGTTTGTTGGTTGGTTTAGGGTTTGTTTGTTTATTTTCTAGTTTTTGTGTTGGTTTGGTTTGTTTTTTAGAGGTAGCAATGCTTATTTCTAAGCTGCTTCCCAAACAAACAAACAAAAAAGTGCCTTTAATCAGGCTGGGAAAACCCACAAATGATGCAAAGGCAGCTATGTGCTGACAGAGGTTACTGAAGCACCCTGGACTTCACCACCCCTCCTTACAAGTGCAGTGTCTGCTATTAATACAGAGCACAGATTCATGAGGTATTCCTTATACAGTTAAAAGAATCTCCACAAAATATCCTCCCCTTCACATAGATTATAACTACCCCTCCCTCCCTTGCCTTCTCCAAAGTAAAAGCCCAGTTTGGATCTAGGGTAACCCCACTATCCACACAATGCAGTTCCACAGCTCAGGGACTGCCCCAGCCAGCTCTGCACTGCTGCTCTCCAAGGTTTGCAGCAGGGCAGGAATGCCAGGGGAGTGAAGGTTGTTTCTATGAAATGAGTTGGGAATAAAACCTTGGATTTTGAGCTTGGATACTCAGGAAGTCAGAAAAGGTAGAGATGGGAGAAGGGCATAATTGTGCCTCTGGCAATACAACCATGTAGAAATGTGTTTAGCTGAATAGAATAAGACCATCTCAGTGTTACACAATATGTGCCTGTGTCCAAAAACCTTGCCTCCAATGCTGCTGATGCACACACCGATGTGGAGGACTGAATGATGGATTTGTAGCTCCCAAATTGCTCGTAACAAAGATCCCAGTAGTGATCCATGCAGTGCCTGTTATTTATTCTGTGCATAAACAAAAGAATTCATCCTCCAGGGGCTCTGAGTCTAGTTTCTTTCATTAAGAATAAATGAAGTATTAATAACAGCAAAAAAAATTACAGAACAAAAATTTTTAAAAGTGTTTTTTTGATTGGAACACATTTCCGTAAAGCTCTGGCTGGAATAAGCAGCTTGTAGTGCAATGTATTTCAAATAGATAGAAATAATGCCCTAAATAACTGGGCTAATTAGATGTACTTTCTCCACAAAACCACAATTCTAATGTTCCTGTCTCGCTGTAATTAAAGAAGCATTTACCATGCATTGGAACTTTTAATTAGGTCTAACATCTAATAAACTTGGAGTAAACTAACAAATATTTTCTCTGCCAGTGGGTAGTTTTTAATCAGTGTTTAGAGGTTTAAAATTTCAGATAACAGACATCAGCCAGTGTCTAAAGAGCTTGAAGAGGCATTTGAGCATAACCATTTGAGTAACTGCTGTGCTCACCCCTGTAATGTTGAGGGAACCAGTTTCCAGCTTTTTCCCTTTGGTAGTTTAATTTTTGTGGGGAGAATTACTCTAGACGCTGTATTTGCACAAGGTTTTCTAGGCTATGGAGTGGATGTGGGTACCTGCTGGGTGGCAAGTGAGGGTTCCTTCCCCCTTGCAGCAGCTGTCCAGAGGCCAGACCAGCACTCCTGCTGTAGTCACTGGAGGAAAAGCAGGCTCATTCCCACCCAAACAGTGTTTAAGAGAGGTGAGGCCAGCCTCCTGCCGAAGATTCCCCTCTTTCTCCATCAAGACAGAGCACCTTAGTGGCCCTCCCAGATTAAATGTCTGAATTTTAGACATCTGAAGAGAGATAAGAGGCCTGTCCCTGTCCTGCTGCCCAGGAAAGCCCTGCTAGTATGAGATGGAGTTGTGAGTTTGCAGACATGTCCCAGCACAGAAATCAGAGCATGGCCCACAGGAGAGCTATTGGGGAGGAGAAGACATCTCCTGGTGGCAATGGGGTTACAGGAATCCAGTGGGGACAGCTTGTGCTAGCCATGTAAAGAACTGTGCCCCTTTCGTCAGGAGGGAGGGACAAGGCTGGGGAACTGGGACCTGGATGATGAGGACAGAGGGACTGGGGGCAGAGCTGTATCCATGTGCTGTGCCTGTATGGGATAGGGAAATGGACACATCTCTCAGTGACCAGAGGCTGTGAGTAGGAAGGCTGGCAGTCCATCCTAGGCAGTTTGCCATGGCTGTGTTGAGGTTCAATTGACAGCAAGAGAGAAAAGACATTGCAGTGGCCAGGCAAGTACACAGATGGACAGCACAAGTGCACAGAGCTGTCTGTGGCTGACAGGTCTGAGTCCAGGGAAAGAGGTCACCTGAGATCATTAGGACAGACTTCCCTGGCTGAGGAGTAGGGTCTGCAATGGAGGAGTGCATCCATCTGCTTTTCTGTAGCTGTTTCAGTGGGATCAGACAAGTTTAGATCCTTTAGGACTTGCCCTCTCAGGAAGTTTTCTGTGCAGCAGGACAACTGTTTTGAATCATAAAACACAAATAGTTTGTGTTTTCCTCTGGAAGGAGGGGCATGATGCTAGAGCTCCGAAGCATAATCAGCATATTGTGTCTCTGCAGCATCCTAAACTGCCTCCAGGAACCAGGCATGCTATCTTCCCATGATGAAATAGCTCAGAAATTTCCACATTCTCTGCAGAAGAAGAAAGAGCAGGGGAGGAGAGTAAAGGAATATTTGTTAAAGGACCAACTGAGGAAACAAACAGAGAAGTCAGGAGGCACATGCACAGGGCAAAGACAGGGGGTATGCTCTTTGAAAGAGAGTGCTATGGAGGATTTGTTACAGTGAAGAAAACTGGCAAGATGTGAAAGGGGTAAAGACTTTCAGATTTGGTCATGAAAATGGGGTTAGGACACTTTGGAGGGGCAGGATGGAGCCCAGGAGCTGCTGAAAAATGGGCGCACAAGACAGTGCCTGTGAAAGTAATACTTGCTTCAGCACAACTGACACGTGCCTGTACTTGTGGAACAGAAGGTCATACATTTTATTTTCTCCTGTGTGTAGGGAATTACTTTGATGTAGCTTGAAGTACCGATAAGTGGAATAAATATGTGCCATTACCAATAACAATAACAGCTCTGGAATATTTTCTATCCAAAGATCTCAAAGCATTCCTTTTCGTGATTTATTCATTGACTCTTTGTGTCCTCAGGGAAAGAGGGGATTATCATATTCACCCACTTTGCAGGTGGTGAAACGAAGGGCAAGTAGCTGAGCTGTGAATAGAGCCATGACTGTTATCTCTCAGCATCAAGTTCCCAAGCCAGTGGTTGGGAAGGAAAAAGTTACAGCAAGTGCCAGGAAAGGCCCCTGGCATCCCAAGGAGCATGCTGAGAGGCACCTGTTGAACCTTCCTGATATGACTGTGATGTGAAGACAGATATTTGGACACCATGAGGGCAGAGCCAAGCAGGCTCAGTCTTGTGCCAGGCAGATTCTCTGGTGCCCTGGCTCCTGTGGCCTGGATCCCAGCACCATTTGGAAGTGCTCAAGCTGAAGACCTGTTTTTGAAAAATTGATTTACATGGGTGAACCTCAGCTCTCTCTCCCCTCACTCCCAGATACCAGGCTAGTTTCTCACCCACTCACAGAGGACAACTCAGAAGTCAACAAGGGTGTTTGGTGTGATCCGATAGTGTGGAGAATATCTAGGGTCTGCTATGTCTCTCTGGCTATAATTGATGTTCAGGCTGGCTTTTAAGCTACCAGACCAAAGAAAAGGGGCACAGGTCCACACATCTATGGGTGACACAGTGTTTGTCCTCTATTTGCTGTACTGTATGCAGTATGCACAGAATTAAATGGAAATTTGATAGGGAATTTCCTATCTCTGTGTATATCTTTAGAAGCCTACTAGGAACTTATCTGGGAGCTATCAATGAAATAGACAACTCCCCAAAAGGCAGCTTTCCACAGTTGTGGAGAAGGTTGTCTCCAGATGCAGAACAGAAGTGTAAAACATTTCTGTTGCAGTGGGAAAAAACTCAGACCCTAACTATAAGGATACAGTTAAGTTGCTTGGCCACAACCTACTGGCCTAGTAGGAGGCTAGTGAAAACCTCTGTGTTGGTGAAGCCTTTGTCTTGCTTCTGTCTTACCTCCTGACCCTTTCCATCAACATGACTCCTCCTTTCTTCACTTACTGCTTTTACTGGATCTGGCTGAAAACACACACAAGGAAAGTAGACCATCACAGCCAAGCTCCTGAAGAAGTTTTTCCAGTGGGGGCCAGCAGACCAGCTCACCCTGGGGTGGAAGGTGCCCTAACCTTGCTTACACTGGCTGGCTCTGTCTCTCAAATCAATACAGGCTAAAGTGAAAAGCCTGAACTTGCCTTCTGCAGCTGAGGAGGGGCTGGGGGAGAAGTGTGGCAGCACTGAGAGTTATTGCTGTGGCATTTATGGAGCATGTTGATATGAATCGATATCTCACCATAATTACCTCATTTGCCCGTTTTTCAAATTAGATAACAAGGTTCAATGCTTGACCAGATCATTCTTCATCCATTTGCATTTCCTCCTTTCCTTTGCAGTGGAGGGGAGCCCCTCTCCTATTAATCAGCAGACCTTGGGGTGAGTGGGACTACACCCTGAAAACTCCTTTTGTCTCTTACGCTGGAACGCTGTCATAGAAGGTGGGAGGCCAGGCCAGCTGCCCACTCTGGAGGACAGGGGGCTGTTTGTCCAGCTGGCTCCATGCTGAGATGGGAGGCAGACAGCAGTGAGCTCACGCTCTGCTCAGACACTGACATTTCCGTGGGGCAGGGCTCATCCATCATGATGTGGTGACTGAGGAGAGCTGTTAACTCTTTCGAGCTGGCTGCCTGCCTCCTGTGCTGCTGCAGCTGAGGCTGCTCCCACTGGGAGCTCAGGACCTGCAGCATCCCTGGGGAAGCAGTGTATGGGTCTGGGGAGAACCCCTCCTGAGCAGGGGGACAGTGAGGAGGACAGGAGAGCCCCACCATGACTCAGTGTTTGGGGAACAGAGAGAATCCGTTTGTAAGGCAACTGCTTCTGTTTCACTCCCAGCTCTGAGGAGATTTCTTTCCCCTTTGCACCCACGGTTCTCCTTGCAGAGGACAGGCAGACTCCCCCCAGCATGTTTCCTGCCTGTGCAGGAGCTCATGGTTTGTATCACAGACATGCAGCCTCTTATCTCAGGGGTGGATTTCTGGCTGAACCTGTCACCCTCCATGTTGTGGCTGGGGCTTTTTTGTTTCTTTTGCTCAGCAAAGCATCACGCTCATCTGGGTGGTGACTTGGCTTTTGTAAAAACAGCACTTGTTCAAAATCAGAAGATTATAATATCCTCAGCCCTCTTCATGCCTCATTCTCCTGAGCCAGCCTCCAAGGCAATACCTATTACCAGGTATTACAAGCAAAGCAAATTCTTGTAGTCAGATGGCTCATTAGCTCCTGCTTCTCTGGGGACGCCCCTGTGCCTTTCCTCTGCTCTCTCTCCCCTGTGAGGAGCAAAGGACTCCACCTTTGCCAGGGCAAAATAAAGAACAATTAGACAGTCATTAATCTGCAAGAAGGGAGGGCAGGAGGAGCAGCAGCTGCTGAACTGCTGTTGCACAGCTGAAGTGTGGTTTCCCAGGGGCAGGTGGGAGTGCAGCTTGGATCAGAGATGGGAGAACTGTCTTGTGCCTCTCCCTTGTTGTCAATTAGTACAAGAGGTTAGCTTTACCTCCAAGTAGCCAGAGACCTCAGGAGCAGCTCTCAAAGCTGCAAGCAGACTCTTTGGAGACTAATTGGGGTCTTTCACCTCCTTTTAGCTGCTTCCAGCAATGCAGTCTGGAGTGCAAACAGGAGAACAAATGCTTATTTTGCCAGGGAGTCAGCAGGGCTTTACCAATTCCCTGGAGTCTGAGGGATGATAGAAATTGACCTGGGAGACTCGGTCCTGAAATCAGCAAACCACTTTCAATCATTTACCAGTAGTCCTGGCAAACTGGGGAGGTCCCAGACGACTGAAGGCTGGCAAATGTGACACCCATCTATAAAAGCTAGAGGCATGATCCAGGAAAATACATGCCTATAATCCTGATGGGAGTACCAGGGAAGGTCATGGAGCATGTCATCCCGAATGCCACCATGCAGTGTGTATGGGACACTCAGAGCCACCATAGGTTTATTAAAGGTAGGTGCTGCTTAACAAACCTGATCTACTTCTGTGACAAGGTGACTGCTTGGAGGACAATGGAAAGGCTGTGGATGTATCTGCCTTGGCTGCTGAAAAGCCTCTGACACTATTTCCTCCAGGAGAAACTGGCTGCTCATTGTTTGGGCAGGTGCACTCTTTTGGGCAAAAAACTGTCAGGATGGCCAAGCCCAGAGAGTGGTGAATGGAGCCACACCAGCTGGTGACTGGTCACAAGTGCTGCTCCCCAGGGCTCAGTGTCAGAGCCAGTTCTGTTTAATCTTTATTGATGGCCTGGATGAGGGCATTGAGTGCACCCTCAGTCAATCTGCAGGTGACACCAAGATGGATGGAAGTGTTGATCTGCTGGAGCATAGGAAAGCCCTGCAGAGGGATCTGGACAGGCTGATCGATGGGCCAAGGCCAATTGTATGAGGTTCAACAAGACCAAGGCTGACAACAACCCATGCAGTGCTACAGGCTGGGGAAAGGGAATCTGGAAAGCTGCCTTGGAGAAAAGGACCTATGGTGTTTAGTCTGGAGAAAAGGAGACTCAGGGGACACTTTCCTGCTCTCTACAACTGCCTGAGAGAAGGTTGTAGTGAGGTAGGGGCTGGTCCCTTCTCCCAAACAACAAGTGATAGAAAAAGAAGAAATGGTGATGAGTTCTGCCCATGGAGCTTTAGATTGGGTAATGGGAAAAAATTTACTGAATGGGGTAGTCAAGCATTGGAAGAACAGGCTGTCCAGAGAAGTGGTGAGGTCACCATTTCTGGAGGTGCTTAAAAGACATGTAGATGTGGCACTGAGGGACAGGGTTTAATGCTGGACTTGGCAATGTTGGGTTAATAGTCTGACTCAGGGGTCATAAAGGTCTTTTCCAGCCTCAATGATTCTGTGTTTCAATAAAGTGCTTTGTGGCAGGAGAGAGACCCTTGCATGGCAGGGTGGTACCTGCAGTGGCAGCCAGCAGGGAGGCTCCCCATCCCCAGCCTTCCGACCCTGCATGAGACTCCCTGCTCCCTGCTCATGTCCATCTCTGTGCCCAGGTTCCTTGGGCTGGTGCTCATCCAACCTGTAAGAGACCACCTGCCTTCCTCTGTACCTTCTCTGCGGGAACTTGGCACATCACTCCGGATGTCCAGAGTTACCGAGACAACCCTTGGGGGGCTCAGAAATCCTGGAATGTTGCCAAAAGTACCTGGTGGCTTGACTTTGATCCTTTGAGGGATGTGCCACCTGTTTGAGGGCATGAGAGTCACTTGAGAATGAGTGGTGTAAGAATGATGTATTTACAGGGTGAAATATAGATTTTAGGATTTTGGTACAGGGGGGTTATGGAGAAAAGATGGAGGGATCAGGGCGTGTCTTGTCCTTCTTCTTTCTTCTTCTTGTCTTCCATTTTCTGTGGTGATGTTGGCACTTTGGGATTGGTCCTTAGTGAAGGTGCACTTGCTAATATGGGTGAAAGTTATTGGGAAATAAAGGTAAATGTGATGTACGTAGTTTTTAGTATAAAAAGAGATGACCGCCCAGTGGGAGGTCAGAGTGCCCTTGGCTGCTTTGCTGGACAGACCTCTGTCAGGCAGAAAGAAAATTCTATAGATAAGAAATAATAAACAATTCAAAGACTGAAAATCTGAAGAGTCCAGACTCGTCCTTTGCAGCGCGGGCTGTCCCAGAGCCATCCTACGTGTGTCCGGGCAGAGACAAACAGCTGAACCAGACACTTCTCCTCCATGGAAACGTGTGGAGAGACCTTTATGCATGTGGGGGCAGCTGCTGTTTTGCCAATGTGCTGCAGAGCAGGAACATGTACATCCACGTGGAGAGGCCCCCCCTTCTCCCTCCTGCTGCAGGCTCATGGTGGCTTACATGAAACAGTAACAGAAGCGTCCTGTGAAAAGGAAAGGGAAATGACTGCCCAGAGGTCTCCTGCAGGAAAGGTGTTTCCTCCTGGGGAGAGCAGAAAGGGATGAGTCCAGAGCCTCTCTGAAAAGATGCTCTGGACTGCAACAGAATCCGCCATGCAACGAGTGTGAATGGCGGCTGGTTATGAGCCCCAGTGGGGAGGGCAGCAGGATTCAGGCTCAGTTATTAAGACCATAAATCATGGAGACAGTCATGGGAAAGGCTGATGAGAAGAGTATGTGCAGCCAGGAATGCCAGGAGGGAGACGGTGGGCATCAGAGGCACAGAGCTTCTACACATTCTGTTATTTTAAGAATTTTTCTTTTTTATGGCAGTGCTGTCATTTTTATCAGAAGAAGGGACAAAATGATTTTAAGTTCCCATTTCCTGAAGACCCAGGCATGAATTCCAGGTTGCTCCTGATAAGAGCAAAGACTGTGGAGTTGGGGCTGAAACAGCATGGGCAAGGGCTGCAGGGCAAAAGTGAAAGGCAAGGACAGGGCTGGAGTGAGGCACCAAAATACCAGGAATTTTTGAGGCAGAGGCCAGCCAGGATTTGGGACTGGGGTATTTTCCCTGTCAAAAGCAGAAGGCAGGTTTAGGTGAGGTGGGGAGGTCAATGCACAGCACTGTCTGCAGGGGAAGGTGGGGCTGTTTGAGGCAGCTGGGAGGGAGGCTCTGCACAGCCAGGTGTGCTGCAGCCCTTTCCCTTGGGCAGCCCGTGTGGCACCGATGGCTTCTCTGCTGCCCGAGCCCTGCTGCTGGTGCTCAGCTCTGGTATCTCTGTGCTGTGCTGTAGGTGTGATGCACAACTACCTGAAGGGTACAGCAGGCAGATCCTTGTCCACTTGCAGCTGTCCAAGCCTCCCATATCTCCTCAGGAACCTTCAGCTCTTTCTGGTTATATGCTGAGGTCTCTCAACAATATCTGGGGCAAGGAGAGGCAGTCCCCCACAGTGTGCCTGGTGACTGCACTTTGCTGTGGGGCTGAAGGAAACTGCCTGGCTCTGGCTTAGCTCTGACTTTGGTTTTGGCTCTCACCCAGAACATCAGACACAGCTGGAGCTGCACAGGGATGTACAGTGAGCTTTAGGCACTACTCATGTTCTGACAGCAGGGCTCTGGCTCGCTGCAAAGCCCATTCAGGACACTGGGTTAGAAGAGGCTGAGTCTTGTGAGTGTAAATCTATTGGATGAAGGATACCTCAGAGGTTTTACTCTGCAGTGTAGCTCTTTTCAGAGGCAGATGAAGTTGAAATCATCCAGGGCTGCCCATGAGAACATAAAAACTGGTCCTGGTGCTTTGAACAGGTGAGATGCCAACCAGGCTGAAACAGGGCAGGAGCCTGTCCAGAGGCTGCAGCTCAGTGTTCAGGCATGGGATGGGGCCCCCTTCGTTCTCAGTGGTGTGGAGCATTTTCTGATGCTTGCACAGGCAGGAGGTGATACCTTTGACCTGCTTTGTGGTCTGCTGGCAGGCTTCACTTGCAGCCCAGCACCCTGCAGGAGCAGCCCTGGCCCTTCCTCCTTGTCTGCTCTCAAGAAAGGCCTTCAGGGGCATGTCAGTCTGGCTTTTGCATGGAGCAATCTGTGATGCATCTGCCTTCCCTCCTGCCCAGGGCCTCACATGGGATGTGGAAAAGCCCTGCAGGGATGGATAGGTCATCTCTGAGCTCCAGCTGCCAAACCCTTTGGCCTGCCCTGGCATCTCCCATCATAGCCACCAGCTGCAAGCCGCCAGACTCTGAGCTAGCCTGTCTCCTCTCAAGGCAATGTGAAATAATTAGCTAATTAATCCCCATTCCCTCTGCATGGCAGGGAGCAGCATTGACTCAGTGCCAAAGCAGAGCTACAGGAGCAGGCAAACAGGAGCAGGCAGTGCTCTTGCCTTATGCTACAGGAGTGGAGCCATGCAGGAGGAGGGCACAGCATCCCCAGCCCTGGGTGCAGCACTCACAGGGCAGCGAGCCCAGGGGACCAGACTGCACCATCGACCTCCCTCCACTAAAAATCCTGAGTGCAGCAAGGAGGATCAAGATGCAGCCAAGGGAGGCTGAAGGGAGAAAAGGGGCTGTCCTCACACAAGGTGGGACAGTGCTCCCATAGAGGGAGGAGAGTTTCCCAGAGATCAGAGATCCAGCGGTAGCAGAAATCCAGGAACAATCTGTAGCTGACATCAGCACAGGGCTATTGCTGACAGAAAAGGGCTGGGGTGGGGAGTCAGGTTCAGTCAGAGCCCTCATGGGGATGAATATGTGGCATGTACATGGGGCCACACATTGATGGAAGAGTGTGACAGTGCGGAGAAATGCAGATGGAGGGAGGTGCCCCCTCCATCTCCAGATATCTAAGCATATGCTAATCCAACAGGTCTCCTCCTCGCTGTCCCCACTGAGCTGATGGACAAGGCTTTCCCAGCCAGACCCAGGACCCAGCTCTGCTCTGGGGCTCACATGGGCTGGCAGGATGCTAATGTGGTGGGCTACAGCTGCAGCCTGTATCTCTAAATCTTCTCTGCTTTTTAGGTCACTTTGTTCTGCTTATAAATCCTGGTCTTATAAATCTTCCTCTACAGTCAGCACCATTTATTTTTTCCTCTGGTCTTAAATAACAGGGTCAGAATATTTAAAATCCAGATTGTAGCATTTTCTGTGGGTTTTGCTCATAACAAGTATTCTCTTTCATTCTGGGAAAATGCCAAGGAAAAAGACCTGTGGCCAGACAGTCTTGCTTAGGAATTTGTAGGAAGAGAGGAATAGGGAAAAGGGGTTCCAAAGGACATGCTGAAATAATCTGCCACCGACACAGCCCTTGCATGTATGTACAATTCCATGCATGTGCTTGGCACAGCTGATGCACCCATGTGCAGGCATCCTTACCTCTCCTGCTTTCACACACACACCCTTGCTGGCACCTGCCTCCTCTCTTCACTGAGGCACAGCCTTGCACAGATCAGAGCTACACCTTGTCCCTCCACCTCTAACCCTCATCCAATCCCAGGCATCTGGCAGGGAAAAAGTGGTTCCCATCCTCTCCCTAGCCAAGCATGGCCATCCACACAAATCTGGTCTCTGCCATCCCAGATTGGTGCTTTGAGCCTTGACACTCTCCCCAATGTCAGGAGCTACTTCTCAGCAACCTCCATACCCAGCTGTGCTCCTCACCCCTTCCTGCAAGGTGCTGGTGGGTGTTCCCCTGGCAGAAGCAGCATCTCTCCTCTGCTGCCTGCCCAGGCAGGGGAGAGACTGTGAGACTTGGGTTCCTGTGCTGGCACAGCAGTAAACGTCCTCTGCCAAGCACCAGGACAGCCCTGCATGGGATCAGGAGCCTGCCAAAAAGTCGTGTGTGATGGTGCAAGGCCAGCACTCCATGCCCAGCTAGCCTGGAGCCCACAGATATGCAGTGAAGCATCCTTGTGTCTGCATTACAGTTCTTTTCTTAATGACTGTACAGCTCCTGTTTCTGCAGGTTTCACACAAAGGACTCCACTCACTTGAGCATGCAGTCAATACTCCTTTCCATCTTCATCACTCACTGTCTGGCTTCAGGCTTTATTTATTGCACAGCATCAATTCACCAAGCCAAAGACAAGTGGCTTGCTCCCTTGTGGCCCTTTTGGTGGGCATTCCCAGTGATCCAGCTTTAACAAAATTAGCATTGCTTCTACCTTTGGAGGTGATTTTGCTGTCTGCAGTGCACACAGGAGGGACTGAGCTGTAGCAGCTGTACAATCAATAGTACAGACCTTGCAGGAACAGCCTGAACCTCAGCCTGGCTCCTAATCTGCCAGCACATCCTCATCTCCCTTAGGGAAGAATTGCAACAGAAAGCTTGGGAATGTATTAGTGTGTAGGTAGCCAGAGTGACCACAGATGGGGTGTCAGGCAAACACAAACTAAACAGTAAATTCTGGGTTATCAGAGGCAAACCCCAATGGTGGTGCCTTGTCTGAGAGAGCCAGAGTCCAGGCTTTTACAGTATGCGTCATTTTACAGCTGACAACACACTAAAAAATTTGAGTGCTTCTGTAAAGCAGACCTAGTGTGGGGACAACTAGAACAGCAAGAATTAACAATTAATGACAAAATGCAATGTTCCAGGATAAAAGGTAAGCAGCTGAAGGAGACTCCAGCTCTCTGGGTGATTTGAAACAATCTTACATTTTCCTTCTTTGGCTGCTCCCCTCTACCTCATTTCCTTCCCAGCCTGTGCCTGTTCTTTCAAAATGCAGCCTGCTTTCCTGCCCAGTCCCTGTGCAGCCTCAGAGCTGCTCTGGCCTGTGTGGGAAGGGAGAGGGACTCTGAGGAGGAGTCGTGGCAGAGTGGGACTCTGTCTCAACATGTGCATGACAAGGATGCGCTGAACTTGGGCAGGAATGACAGAGATGAGTGCTATGTGCATGCATATATATGCAAATATAGAATATATATGTATGTTACATATATATAGACACATACACACACACACACACATGTATTTGTTTAATAGCGCTTTCCAGTACTTTGACCTGAATCACCACAGCAACTCCAGTATCCAGCTCCCTTCAGACTCCCATCTGGAACAGTTATTTTTCATTATGAGAGGGAAAAAGGAAGCATTTGCTAGGGGTGATTACTTTCATAGAATGATAAAACCAAACATCCTCTTTGCCAGTGGGTTTCACAACTGCTTGCTGTGAGGGAAGCAGAGGAGGCAGAAATGTTGGGTTAGTTTGGAAGACCCTTCTGCATTGCTTTGAGCCCTATCCCAAACTTTGTCCAGGCAGCTCAAATGCCATGGAGTCATCACCATTTACACCAGATGAAGTGGTGTTAATGGCAGGGGTATGGCAGTAGCTGATGTGATCCACTGCCCCACACTCAAGGTAGGCACCTGAGTTTTGTTTTAGAGTCTGGTGAGGTTCAGCCAACAGCAGCTTGTGCCATGTAAAACAAAATTATATTTGGTTTTCACCCACAGTTCTCTTTAAGTGTTGCTCTTAAGGGCTCAGGTGAGGCAAAGCTAACTTAGGATCTGAGCTGAGTAGCTCTGCAGATCTCATGGTAGAGAAGACACGTTCACCCAAGAACATCTTAGGCATCATATGGCTGGCATTGCCCATTCTCTGATGGATCCATGGAGCAGCTGGACCCATGCTGGAGACCCTGAGGTGGAGAGGAGTGCCAGGAAAAGGGGCCCTGGCACCCCGCTGACAGCCCAGGGCTGTTGGCTTGTTTCACACCTACCAGTTTTGGAACTGCTGCCTTGGCCCATTTTCTTGAGGGAGAAGTCAAGAGCAAAGGACAAAAGAATCAGTTTTGAGTGTGTCACAAGAAGCCAGCAGCCTCAAGAGCTGCAGGTCTGGGATGGGAGGAGAGGTTTAGAAAAGGCAGGAGTGCTGGGTAAGGGAAGGGGAGGGCTCTGAGGCACTCCCTTCACAAGGGTTCCCCAGCACTCACTGTCCCAAACCTGCCTGTGCCATGTCCTAGGCCCAGCTCCTGTGCTGGGGTTTGAGCAAATCTGAGAAGCCTTCCCCAGGGACCTCTAATCAGATATTTTGGGAAAGGCTCAGGGTCAAACACTGGCACATGCCTCAGTGCTGGGCAGCAATACAAGTTCCTCCCTGCCCAGCCACTGTGAGCACCAATTGCAGGCTGCACCTTGTCACCCCAACCCCAGAGAGAGGGACACACAGGCTCACCCACTGGAGTACTGCAGCTTTATTTGAATGAAACAATCCACGCTGAGAGTCTGTAGGTTACATAGCGGGTGCACTGGGCTGGGGGAGGTGGTGGATGAGGCAATGCTTATAAAACATCTCACCCTGTTTGAAAGGTTCAGTTCAGTCCCTTTGTGTTTTGTGCTTTTAACGTTGTGGACAGCTTGGCATCATGGTGGCAAGAGGGCCCCAGCTCCACTCAGTGTGGCGATGGCACGCTGTGAGATGTGGGGTGGGGATGGGACACGACATGGTGGCAATGAGGGGCTGGGTGGAGATGAGGCTCTGTCCCAGGATCCCCACCTAGGACACTGATAGCAAAAAACCCAAGAGACACCAGAGGACCCCCCTCCCTCTTCCACAGTATCCCCACACACACAGACTTTGTGGGGGCTGTTTCCACACTTCTGTCAGGTCAACCAACACTCTCTTACTGGCCTTGGTGACATGGACGTGTGAGGTGATGCAGTCCCACTGGAACTAGATCCCACTGAAGTGGCTCACTGTTGGGCCTGAGCTGGTTCTCCCTGCACCCCAGAAACTGAGGATGGGATTTTGGTGTGATCCCCTTCTATGGGATCCAGGGATGAAGTCTGCTGCTGTCTCTCCAGGCTGCAAATGAAACACTCAGTGAGGGTAAATAAGGGGGATGGAGTGAGAAGGAGTGTGGAAATCACTGTCTGATGCTCACTTCTGGCCAAAGGCAGATGCCACAGTTGTTTCCCCATGAGCCAGTTGTATCTTGGATGATGGCCCCTTTCCTCTGCTGCATGTATTGTGATACAGGCAGGATGGTTCTGACTGGGGAAAAGGACCCAAGCAAAACCATGCTGACCAAACCAAAGTTTCCAGTCCATCCAGAGATGAGAAATTGTCTCCACGCTGTCAGGCAAGGGCTGCAACTAAAAACCACGAAGAAGAACCACGTATCTGCAGCATTCTCAGCTTTTAGGGAATGTCTTGAGATGAATGCATGCTGTGGAACTCCCTGCTGTGGAATGAGATGATACAACTAGAAGATCCCGAAAAGTGGAAAGCAGGCCAAACTTTGAAAGCACTGACACTTTACCCAGCTTTAACACCAACAATTACATTAATGTGCTGAGAAGCTGGGGATGGGCAGCAGAGAAGAACAAAGTTTGACGAGAGGAAAAGGTCACCTCCAGCAAACTCTCAGAGAGTCTTCTTGTCTCAGGATGCTACATGCATAGGAAAGGTTTGCTCCAAGTCTGTAAATATGTTTCCTCATCAGCATCTGAATTTTTCCAGGGAAATGTCTAGTGTTCACCAGTCCCTTGCTCAGTCTCTGTGTGGTTCGTGCTGCCACCCACACAAAAGACCCAAACACTAGTCCAGTCAATGCCTGTGGCATTTTATAGACAGAATGGTATCTATATTCTCCTCTCAGCACAGTCTAGGTGCTGCCTGAGCTGACGATGCTGCTACAGCCTGGCTGTCACTCTGTTCACTGATACCCACAACTGGTTCTTGAGAACAAGGCCCAGTGAGACATTAAATACCAAATGCCCCAGCTTTGAAGGTACTCTGAGTTGGAGCATGGACTGTGGGGAAGGGAAAGGTGGGGACTCCACCAGTAAAAGGGGCCTTATCCCCTGCCTGCTGCATTTCTGGCAGCTGCAACACACCCACAGCTCAGCTTTTGGCTTTGATCCCTCTACAGGCTGCTAAGATAAACCCCTTACCAGGGCCGGACCTAAGTGCAAGCAGCGCCTGGAAACAGTTTCATCTCTGCACCACATTGCTTGTCAGGGTCACCAAAAGAAAACCTGTTGGTGCCTGCCTGCAGAGGCTGCAATGCAGAGAAGGAAGTGGAGCTGCACTTGCTCTTGGCTGGTTTGGGCTCAGCCTTGAGCTGCTGGAATGCTGAGAACAAAGGAGGTGCAGCTCACTGAGTGGCAGCACAGCACTGCTGACATCTGGGACGTTCCAGCCCCTACCCAGGGCCTGCCTTTGCTGATCAATTGAGGCTTGCTGTAGTTATGCAACTTCTGAAGATCCTGGAGCATCTCTCAATTGTAACAGCTGGGCTTTACACAACTGGAAGCCACTTCACTGCCGAAATGGCAGGAGACCAGAGCCCATCTCCCCCAGGCAAAGCAGATCCCCACTGGCTCACAGCAGCAGCAGCAGCAGCACCAGGGGCTTTCATCTTCCCACAGACTTGGCTGGCAGACAGGACAGATGCACATGGCTGGCAGAGCAGACAGGTACCCTTCACTTGGTTCCAAGCTTCAGGCAAGGGCCCAGCCATTACAGCATAAGGCACATCCATCACTATGGGCTTTGGGCACTGGCACTGCCTGGGGACTGGCACTGTATGACAGCTGTGCAGTTGGCCCTGTCTTCTGCTGATTTAGGCCATCCTGGGGGTAAAAAATCCTACTCTAAGTCAAATATTCACAGCCCACTTTGTTTTAGAAAAATAGTTAATGGAAGCACAAAATATTGTCTCATTCCACAGGAGCGCATTGTTTACAGGCTGTTGCAAATGCCAGCAAAACCTGGATTTACCACAGACTTGCACAGCTCTCTACAAAAATCTCTAATCACCCAGCTCTACCTTTGCAACAGTAAAGACAGCATCTCTCCCTTTCCCTTGTTCTCTGTCCCATGCTGGAAAACCCTCACCATGAAAGGCAGCAGAGAGAAGGACAGTGGTCACGAGCTGGGACCAGCCCTTTGCAGCTTTCCTCAGGGATCACCCGTGGGAGGACAGTGGCTTGCCTGGCTTCTTCATGTGCTGAGGATCTGGAGCTGGACTGGTGCATTTTACTGGGAAATCTGGTCTCAGGATTTTCTTTAGTCTCCTTGCCCAGCATCTGAGAAGCCTCAGGTCAGAGCTTGCTGCCTGCCATCAGTGAAACAAAGGACAATGCACTGTGGAGCTCATCTTTCCTCTCTCCTTTTCCAAAGAACACAGAGAAGTTCTGTTCCATCCTTTCAGCCATGCATGGGGCTGTTTGTGAGCCCTCCTTTGCCTCTGATGGAGCCAGGACATGACCCACACCAGGTCCCTGATGGAGCCAACACATGTCCTGAAGTGCTCCTGCTCCACCACCACCACCCAGGCAGCCCCTCAGGCTTTGCCAGGGCTGCAGGGAGCAAGATGGAGAAGGTGCCAGAGCAGATCTAGGTGATCTGGACCCAGCCCCCCATTCCCTGCAGCCACAGAGCACAGGGACACAGTATGTCCTGCTGACTTGCTGTCTGTCTCTGGAGGTCTCTCTCTCTCTTGCACCCAGGAGGCAAATGGGTGCTGCAGCATTTCCAGAGAAAATTGGATATCTATGTGGTGCTGACTGACAAAGGTGACTAAAACAGCAACATCCTGAAGCAGCAGCTTCCTGAGCTCTCTGCTTTAACAAAAAGGTTTGTCTCCAAGTGGGGTGAACTAACACCATTTACTCCATGGAGGAGGGAAAATGCCCCGGTTCCTTTGCCTGTCCCTGCCCGGGGCAGCATGAGGACCCCTTGGCAATTCCCATTGATAAAATTCCCTGCCTCAGCCTTGCTGAGAGCTAATGGGGAGCAGGCCTTGCTCCTGACAGTGCCTTGAGGGGACCCCTTCATGCTGGAGACAGGGCTCAGGGCAGTGGTGGAGAGAAGCTTCTCCACAGCACCACTGACAGTCCCCCCAGGCTGAGCAGCACCCAGCACCAAGCCAAAAGCTGGGCCCTTCCTGATAGGGACAGGCTCAGGAGGAGGAATCCAGACTTTGCTCTCCCTTTGGTAGTAAAGCAATGTTTTTGTAATTCTGGAGTAGTGCACCCACAGGATTTTGTATAGATAGAAATTAAATTTCAATACTTTGGATAGCAATAGGGAATAAAATACGATTTGTAGCATGTTTACTAAACTCATTCTCATATCTCTAAATTATTTTTGCAAAAAAATTACCAGCCTAAATATCTGAAGCCCTCCCACTCACCAATTTTTCCCTGATTGCTCCCATATTTCTTTCCAGAAGAAAACCAGTTCCCAGAAGAAGGGCTCCCTATCACTGTTGCTACAGCTGTTCTCCAGGCAGCACACTGTGCAGCTCTGCTGGAGCATCTCTGTGTGCCTGCCAATCACAGAATCCCAGAATTTGCTGAGCTGAAAGGGACCCACGAGCACTTCCCAAACCATTTGTGCGCTATGCAAAGTTTTTCATATACATGAAACAATTTTTCACTCTCATACAGCTGGGAAGAGTTGCACTCAGGTGCTTCTAATCACTTAACTCCAGATCAAATGGAACATATTATGTCCATCACTTTCCAGTGGCTGATCTTTGTGGAAGAAAAATAGTCTATTATTATTACCAGCCAGGAACTGCATTTCAGGGCAAGCAGCAGGAATTGATGTTCAGATTGTTAAAAGCCATGGATTAAAGTTCTGTTGATGACCTGCTATTTGGACTTGCACGGAACTGTAGAAAATTAAAATTAAAAAGTATATTTTTCAGAATACAATGAACAACTACAAAAAGAGATTTCAAATGTAAAGTTTCTTTGTAAGCCCCACTTGTAACTACACAGTAGCATTCACTACTTCTAATATCTACAACTTATACCCAGGAGCCTGCACACTCACATATTTTCTGTTCTACACCCTGAAAAAAATGAAATTGAGTATATATTGGCTAACACCCACACAGCATTCTTCCTAATGTATTTCTACAACTACCAAGCAGAGGTCTCCTTGTAAATAAAAGCAGTCTCTTAAATTTATATTGCACTTTTCTTCTGCAGGGACTTTCATACTATATACAGGAATAATATCCACCGTTGCTGAAATGCAGCCACTTCTGGAGTGGAATAAAGCAGCTACTTCATAGGCACAGAGCAACATAAAACATCAGGAAGAGAAACATAACATTGGGACTGCAGCAGATATTTAAGAAGACAGACAGTAATTAAGTTTAAGGACTGTAATTTAGCCAGAACAGTGTGAAAAATGTGAAGGGATCTTTAATTGGAAGGGGTAAGGAGCATGGCTTTACATCTCACCTGGGATGCATTACCTCCACAAGGAGACTTGCCTCTCAAGCATGGGGTAGAAAACCACAAGAACCACTACCCTCAAAGAAGAGGGACCCTGCCTCCCCTCCATCTCATCAATGCACATCTTCCCATCCCTGCTGCTGAAGTGCCTCTTTCCCCTGATGCCATCTCTCAGCACATCTGCCAGGGAAATGAAGTCTCTCCTGTTGTCCTCAGTACTTTTGAGAAGCAGGGGCACTTGTGTTAATGACTTTACCCCAAACTCACTGCCAGCTGCTTTCTAGCCAGAGATAAAAGAGCAGAGGTTAAAGTGGGATGGGGCTTCCTGAGACTTTTACTGAAGCTGAAGGACACCTGACAGCAGAAGGCTTCATCTCTGGCTGGGACAGCCTCCTTGCTCTGCCCTGCACCTACAGCCACCAAAGGGCTTCTTGCCCCCTGTGCCATGGCTTGGTGTGGTGAGGCTCTTACAGCCTTCCTCACAGGGGCTGGCAACAGGGCATGGACTCCCTCCCTGCAGGCACCCCTGTGTGGTGCCCTTTTGCTGACACTTGCCTCACAGGTAATGCTTTGTCCATCATCCTGAACCTTCAGGCTGCACCTCTCCAGCCCCACAGCACCTCTGATGCTCACTAAACACCACCAAAACCTGGGTGCTTGTGCAAGCTGGGCTGAGCAGTCTGAGGAAGCCAACTCACAAGGCCCCTGCCTCAGAGCTCAGAAGGTGAGATGGTTGCCCTGGGCTATCTCTTACTGATGGGGAAGCACTGTCTCCACCTTCTGCCCAGAAGAAGCCTCCTGCAACCAGCAATGCAACACAAATGTTCTGCTGCTGGCAGATCAGGAGCCATTGGGAAGCTCCCAAGCGCCACTGGAAAGCACGGTCTCTCTCCTAGGAGTGAAAGTGGACTCTTACCAGGAGTGGGGTGATGAAGCACAGACGAAAAGAAGAGCACAGGGCTGAAAGAGCTCAGCCTAAAAAGGCAGCGCTGGCTGCCCATGAAAATGGCAACAGGCAGCAAGACACAGAATTGCTGTTGGCACCCACTGCACTCCATGACACTGCCTGGCCCTGGGCAACAGCCACGGCTTTCCTGGTCAAATGTGCACTGTGATTGAGGTCTGGGCTCTGGAGGGAGGGATGGAGACAGAAAAGACACAGTCCCAATTCTTGGAAATGGAGAAAAGCAGAATGAGCTGGGGAGACTTGTATCATGTCCTCTACTGTCTTGCAAGGCCTCCTGTGAAGAAGGTCCCCTTGTCCCTCAGAGCTGATGTCCTTTCTCTCTCTGATGGTGGCTGGATCTCCTGGGAGTTAAGGAAGAGCTTTCCCCCTCCATCAGTGAAGGCAATGAGGCCCCAGCCATGGCTGGAAACTGAGCAATGCAGGAGGCAGTTAATACATTCAGGTGATTTCAGACAAACATGGCTGTCTTAGAGAAGCTGATATTTAATCAGAAATGGCTAAGGTGCCATGAGTACTGCAGTGAAACAACTATCTTATCTGTGGTACTCCAGATAGGGATTTTGGATGGGATATCCCTTAGGAGGAAAAGTCACACTTAATTAATTGCAAGTGTGGGCTAGTAAACCCCAATTCACAGCCTTGTGGGGCTAACTCTGCCCTGTGCAGGGAGGTAAGTCATGCCCAGAGCTGCCTCCAGATGCAACAAGGCTATCACAGCTCCTGTGTGGCTGGTGCAGGGCAAATCCTTCTCCTGGAGGTTCATCTGCCTCCACCTTGAGGCTGTTGGGCCAAATCTGCTGCAGGTCTGCAGCAAAGAGAAACACCACCTTTACCCACTCATGATACCATCAAGAAAAAGGTGAATTTCCCCCATCCCTGCTCCCTTGTTCCTCAGTGGCAAACAGCACCACAGCTCAGCACAAGCTTCTTGTGCACAAGGGCCAATTTCCTGCATGAATCGTTCTTGGAGCAGTTTCTTGCCTGTTCCACACTTCAGCTCCTCTGCCCACTGCCCTGGCAGTGGAAGCTGAGTGCCTGTGTGGCTGCATGTGCTGACAAAATTCAGCAACCTCAACCCTGAGCAGTGATGCTGTTGCCACCATTTGCCCACACTGCAGCAAATGCACTGTGCATGTAAAAGGCCTTGGGAGGTGAGAGGGCAGCACTGGAGCTGCCTGAACTGCCAGCCCAGGGGTTGGGTCATGAGCACAGGACTTGCTGCCTGGCTAAAGAACATTTAAATGCCTGAATCTTCCCATAATCCAGAAAACTTGAGGTGGAGGAAGTAATGGAATAAAAACCAAAATAAATAGGTAACAAAATACAGGCAGAGAAGCAATTGTGGGTTTGGGGCTGAGGCAGTTGCCATCCCAATATTCACAGGGGGAAGCCAATGTGCAACTGCTCCACCCTTCCAGTCCCATCCAGTCACATCCCATCCCTCAGCCCCAGAGAGACCAGATTTTCTGTCTGCAGCTCAGACCTGATCCCTATCCAGCAAGAGTGCTGAGAGACAGACAGAGGCTCTTGGAGGCCTGTGCTGCAGCTGGATCCAGACAGGACTTCCCCACTCAGCGTGGTCCATGCCATCGGTCCCTTGCTTGCTCCATCTTCTTCAGGCTGGGGGATGAGGAGAAGCAGAGAGCGGTGGGAAAGGGCCAAAGCAAACCACACTGGGGGCAATTAAGTACATGAGAGCCTGGGAGGTGTGGATGGATGGAGACACTGAAGCACATGCGGTGCGAGGAAAGGCGCTCCGGCTGCCGGCACGTGGGGCGGCTGCTGCCCCACAGACGGGGCCGGTGCTGCAGCCGGAGCGGGGCAGCCCCAGCCAGTGGGAAAGCATGAGGAGACAAGGGGAGTACTGCAGGATATCATCCACTAAGCTGTGGGCTCTGCAGCAAAGAAGGTAACTGTTCTGGTAGAAATTTGTGCTTTAATATATTTTTGTTTGTTTGTTTAAAACAAGTTCTCACTTCCCTGAGGAAGCCCTGTCCGACATTCCCAAGGAAACATGGGTGTGTTTTTTTTCTTCTTTCATTTGCTCTTCACATTTCTTCATTCCCATTTTTTTGTGTTTCGTTCCTTCTTTTCTCCATGTGTGTTTCTTTCCTTCCTCTCTCTCTCTCTCTCACTCTCTCTCGTGCACGTGCTTTTTAAAAAAAGTTTTGTCTTTATTTTTAAATTTTGTTCTAGACATTATAACTTTCTCAAGGAGTGCTCCAGTTCTGAACCAGATCCCTTTGCATGGTCATGCCTGTCAGTCTTTGGTAACATATGGACACTTTGGTGTGCCAGTGAGGAGGGGAGGAAGGAGCAGAGGTGGCTGAGTAGGAAAGGAGCAGGAATGTCTTGGTCCGAAGACAGGAGCGCTCGCTTGCCATCATCTGAGCAGCACGTAAAGGAAGAAAGTCAATGGGCCACAAAGCCAAGGGCTGTGCAGGGCTGGGACACTGCTTCCTGGAAGAGCAACAGCTGCCAGCCGAGAAGGGAGAAAGAGAATTAGTGATGGGACAGATACAGACCTCATCACACAAGTCAGCACACATCTAGGTGTTCTACAAGCCTGAAGGACAGAGAGTTCCCTGATCTTTTGGAAGACGCTTTGAGACTTTCCTGGACATTTTCAAGGTTCCCCAAAACTAACTTTGGATAAAAGGTTGAGTCTTAGACTCTTTTGCAATCCAATCCGTTCTTCCCCAGAACTTTCAATCTGAGTCAAACAAAAGACTCTCATTGTGTTATGGTTATATCCCAGGCTAAAATAAACCTTTAATTGCACCTAAAATTTTGAAAATTTTACAGTGTTCTGACTTTTGTTTCCCTCTTCACCTCTGGAGTTAAGAAAATTGCTAGAAGTGACTCTTTGAAGTTTTTCTTGCTTCAAAAATAAATAAAACAAACTGATGCTTGTTCTCAGGTGCCTGTCTGGCTCTGGTTTGCATACCCTGAACATCTGCTCTCTGACCCAGCTGGGGCATACTATCAAGGGCACAGGCAGGACTAGGGCAGAAGGCACACCAGGAATTCCCACCCCATGCCTACGTACTGTTTACACACACCTTGCCGTGGCTGCAATGCATGGTGCACCCAACAGTGGAGTTGTCTCCATCACTGCAGTGCTGGCATCACTTTATGTGGTGGACTAGAAAGGGGCTGGTGGGATTTAGCCTGGCTGTGCCACTCTGCTCAGATAGGAAAGCAGCAGAGTCCTCCCATGTTCCAAAGAGCAGATTGTTTTTTTTCTTAGAGTAGGACTGACTTAACACTACAAAGACCATTAAAGACTGCAGAAGGTCCCTCTCCTTTCCATAACTAGAGTTTCCAGGAAATGAAGTATTGCAGAAGTCCTTATCTTATTGGGGATGACACCTCCTGGTTGTGGTTGTTCTTTTGACTCTTGCTAACTCTCGACTGCATAGAACAAGCCCAAGAGTCTGACAGCCCCTCTGGTGACTCCTGCTGGTGGGGTCAACCACTCCGTTGAGTCCCACCAACACATCAGCGTGCTCTGAAATCAGCTGTGCAGTGTGTGAATGCACTCCTACCAGCTTGTTTGCCTCTGAGGCAGGCACAGTCTCACCCTTATTCGGTCCAATTGGCTTCCTTGGGCAGTCTCCCTTTTTCAGAGTGACGTCATCGATGGCAATGTCCCCCTCGTAGCTGGTGCCTCGAACACCTTCAAAGATGATCTACAAGCAGAGCATGGGAGAGAGCCCAGCATGAGGCTGTTATGTGGAGGGCCCCTCCTGCACTGCAGGGCTTTGCAGAAGTCAGCAGGACACAGAGCAGATCTTATCAGGCCCCTAAGAGAATTATTTCCTTCCTGTTTCTCCAACATTCATAGGCTCTGGAAAGCCAGATCCCACTGTTTATGGGACCAACCTCTTTGTACTGAGCATCTGTGCAGTAATAAATGAGCATTAGAGCTCTGCTTTATTACATGTCCTGCTCTAACAAGCCAGCCAATACTGAACAGAACTTTCAAGAGTAACTACATTCTTATTTACTATTTTGAAGTGTCCAAAAACACACTGGGCATTTTGCCACAGTGCCACAACTTAACCAGCCTGTACAGGGCAGCTCTCACAAGCAACTCTACAACAGCAAAGTAGCCTGTTGAGTAAAAACCTCAGCCATAAAAGCAGCCCACTGTCTGGGTACACATGAACAATTCGATGAGAACATGCAGAGTGCCCAGCTCATTTTCACAAGAGCTCCCAATGCCCTCCATTGTGCCCCACCAGCCCCTGTGCTTCAGAGGAAGATGTTAGCCAGGAAATCTACATCCATGGCCTATGGACAGGGCAGGTGGCTCCTTGACGGTGGGCTTGGCTTACCTGGAAGGGCCCGGGGGGGTTGATGGGCACATGTGCTTGCTGCCACACGTTGCCCCGATTGCCACTGAGGGACCAGACCTGGGTGTCGATGGCTCGCTTGTTCCGCACGCGAACCAGCAGGTTCAGGGAGCCTGTAGGAGAGAAACAGCCCTCTTGGCCAGCCTGCTGGGCTGGCTCCTGGCACAGCTCTGGGCTCAGCCCCAATCCATGGCAGTAAGCCCCAGCTGGCACAGGGACATCCTGCAGAGCTGCAGTGGCCATCTCTGAGGGGAGCCAGCTTCCTCCCATGTCCATGGGTAAGTGCCACTGGCAATGTTTCATCCACCTGGCCTTTCCTAGGGAAGCACGGACCCAGATAAAGAGGGGCAGGATGAGGAAGAAGCAGTGTGCAGCATGGCTGGGGTGGCATGAGAAGGGGCTGGCAGAAATGCTAGCTGCCAGGGACCTCCTGCTTGAAGCTGTCTCCTGCTGTCCATGAAGGCAGCATGGTTTTGCCTGGCCAATCTTGAACTTCCCTGAGGAAAGCAAGTTCTTCTACTGTCCAGTATGAACATCCAGCACTACCAGTTGTGGACACTGTTCCTCGTCATATAATCTAATACTATGAAAAGATTTTGGTTCCATTATCTTTGAATTTGCCCTTGAAACAGCTGGGGGCCAACGGCCGACAGCAACCTTCTCTTTGCCAGACTGAGCAAGTCCAGCTCCCTTAACTTCTCTTCCTAAGGACTTCTGCTCCTGGCCCTTGACCATCCTGCTGCCCTTCTGCTGGGCCTCACCAATTTCTCCACATTCCACTTGAAATGGGGAGCCCAGAACACGTATTTGCCTCCCCCTGTTCACCACTGACACCTGAAATATGCAGTGCAGCTAACAGGGCTCTCCCTGCTCTTTGCCTGGCCATCAGCTGTGGAAATATAACCAGTGTCCCCATTCACCACTTGCCCTGGGAGCAGCCTTGGAGTGAGCAGCTGTTCTTTGAAGCACCAGTGTTGCCTGTTCCACACCACCTGGTACCATCCCAGCCCAATGTTTTCAGAGGTTCACAAAGATACTGCAAATCAATGCTGACTTCAAGTTCTTTCAAAAACAACAATTCCCAAAAGGTTTTGTCTATCATTAAACCAAATTCAAAGCCAACAAATCTCAAAGCATTTCCAGTTCTCACTTTGAAAACAGTGTCACAGCTTCCTACCCTACACCCACTCACAAAACCATCTCAGTTTGTCTTACTGAAACATTTTGTTAGCATGCCCTCAGATTACTTATTTTCCTTTTTTGCTTCAGTGAAAAACATTCAGAGTTAAACATTCAGTCAGGGTTGACCTGAAACACTTTTTTTTTTTTTTCTCAAGAAATCAATCAATCACAAGTCTAGTCATGCTGTTGCTCATCAGGGTTTCTGGTCTCCATACACAGCTATATTACACCTGAGAGTATGGAGGAAATAGTAACCCTTACTTATCCATCTGTAGTCTATCTGCACTTGGGATGCTGCCTTCCCACATGGTTCTGCCCTTTGGAAAAGCAGCAGAATGAGGTCAGAGGAAGAGATGGGGAAACAGACTTTCCTGTATAACCTCCCTCCTACACAATCCCCCCAAATCCTTCTTTCTTGGCACATCCACCCTAGGGGCACTGGGTGAAGGACAGGCACCTGGAAACACTCCCATCAAGCACCTGGCTGTCAAAAACTGAGAGATACATTGCAGGGAGTTCAGATCATGATAAAGATGATGAAATGTTTAGATTCTTAGTGAATGACTTGCAAGGAAAGGTTAAAAAAATGAAATATGTATATAATTTAGTGAAATGAGGATAGAAAACACATTATTTTCTGGAAATATTTAAAAGCACTAACTGAAAGGCAAGCTGAGAAGACTAGATGAAGTCCTGACAGGACATAGACAGCATATCCAATCCCCTTCCCTGGTGGTACTCAGTTTGGGATGCACACCATACCCTAGGGCAAGGATAAAAATCGCTTCTTTCTCTCTCTCTCTTGACCAGCTGGCACTGCACAACCTCGGGAGATCCAAGCCAGTGAGACCTCCCTCCTGGAAACCCAGTGCCACAGATAAGAAAAGTCACTATAGGAATCTCTGGCAAAACCAGCTTTGAGCTGCTGATTTCTTGGCAACTTCCCTGCCCTCAGCAGCTTCCTATGAAGGAAAGTCTCTCTAAGGATGCCCAGCCCTCATGGAGCCCCTTGTCCAAACTGACAGCTCAGGCAGGAACTGCATAACCCCACAGATCAATGTCAACAGGAGTGTGTTCAGAGCAGCTAATTACAGACACCAGGGCCCGTGAGGTGAGGGATTGAGAGCAAATGAAGAATTAATATGGAGCTGCTAGCAAGCAAGGATTAAAAACAACCATTGTCTATTCTATCCTCATTTGGGGACTTGTAGCTAGGATTTGCTGCACAATAGCCTGGCTGAGTAGTCAGCACTGGGACAAATCACGCAGCAAACGAACTTTGATGCCCTAGGAAAAAAGCAAAGGCGAGATAGAAAGAAACCCAGAGAAGCATCTGGAATGCAAATTAGTGCCTCCAAAGCACTGGCTGTGAATGCCTGGCCTAAACCCAAACCAAGCCTGAGCACATCCTGGCTGACAGCTCCGTGTTCTTGCAGCATCAGGAAAAACAACCTTTTGGCCCCTGAATTCCCTAATACAACAATACTGAATATGAGCAGGCATTCTTCAAATGGTTTACAATTGGAAAGGAATCTCCCTTATCTACTCACAACATGCAGTGTTTCACTACTGTCTACACATGGAAAACTGAAGGTCAAAACAGAGGAGCAGCAATCCCATGGCTATCTTAGAAGTCAGTCAGAGTTGTGAAGGGCAGCCAGCTCTCACAGCCCTACCTGCAATCCCTGCTAAGTTACAGAGGTTTCCTGAGACTGAGAAGGAACTACAATACCTACATTTTCCAGTAACACTGTCACTAGGAATATGCTTCTGGGAGGGATGGAAGTGGCTCCTGGACGTGAAACAGTGATGAAACCTCTATCCCATCTGAACTGAGTCCACAGTGTTGTAAATGTTAAATTTGTGCAGCTCTTCTACTTTACACCCTTCTACCGCCTGTCTGTCTGCCACAAGTGGCCAGTAAATTTAAGGGCACATAGCCTGTGATGGAGGTACCTGTAAATGAACCTTCAGATCTGCACTCTAGGCAGAGCCATGAAACACTGCAGACTTGGACTATGGGAATCTCCAAGTCATCTTCCTTTCCAGTGCCTACAATCTGAAGAAGAACCGAACTGTGACCTGCTCTCTAACGCCTCATCAGTGGAGATGAGAAAGACCCATCAGTGCCAGTTGCTGCAGTCACCTTTTTTGCCTGGTTTCACACTGCAGCCATGCCTGGTTTCCTCTATCAGAGTCCAAAGCCAGCTGGACAGTTTTGTTCCCTATTTCTCTCCTTGTTGCCCCTTCCCCATCTCCCCTGCCTGGCACTTTCTAAGGGCACCTGCTGGTGAGGCACACAAAAAGTTAGATCATCTATCTACTGCTATATCTCTTCAGCCAACCAGAGAAAGACAAACAAAAGGGAAATCCCAGGACACCAAGAATCCTGTTGTTACCTCTTCCCATACACGGCAATCTTTGCATTTGTCTTGTAATCTGTATTATTCTTTCTTCCCAGTCAAAAGGGAGAATAAAGGCAAGTGATGAGTGATGAGGAATTAATTACAGGCAAAGCCAGCTGTACCTTCTGCTGGCTGCCTTGAAGACCAGAGCTGGCATTTCAAAAGACTGGCACTCACACAAAAGACCAGCTGTGCTGCCAGATAGAATAACCCAAGGGATGCCTTTAAATGTTACCTTCACACAACAAAAAAAAAAAGTATTCACTCAGTTTCCACAGGAGGGGGACTTGACTGTCATGCTGAATTGCAGAGTAGCTCCAGAAGAGCTGGTGCAGGGAGATCTGGGAGGGATGCAGGGCCTGCAGGGGCAGGGCCATCAGCACAGTTGGTGTGGGATGGCAGAGAAGGTAGAGGGTTCCTCAGGAGCTCTCTTGGGGAGTTAATGCAGGGGATGGGGTGGGGAAAAGGCTAAGGTACAGCTCAGTTTACATGGCTCAGATGGAAGGCAGCCAGCTGGAGCAGTCAGGAAGCAAAGGGAGGATGACACTAGGCACTGAGAGATGGGGTGCCATGCCAAGTGCAGCAGAGCTCCGTGGGATGGGTAGGGAAGGCTGTTGGATCCACAGCCTCGAGCTGGCACACGGGATGGTTTCACTGCATCTGCCTGCTGCACTCCTGTAAGATCCTTGCTCCAGTATGGGGCAGTCTCAGGAGATCAGCTATGGATGAGAATTCCTAGCTGCAGCTCCACTTTAGATTTGGCACCCAACTGGGAATTCAGGGCTGAAAGCCCCCATGGAAATTCCCATGGCATTTCCAGTCCAGGCCAGACAAATTGAGGCAAGAAGCTGACTGATTGCAAGAGATATCCAGTCGCTAGAAAGAGATTCACGGTGTGGAGAGGACTTAGACCTTGCACAGCTTAGCAGAGTCATCTGTAGACCCAAAATGAGGGTTAAAACCAATCCAGGGAGAAAAGAGCTCTTACATTTTCTAACAGGGGCTCTGAGCACTTCTTTGAGTGTTTAATGTTAATGCCACTGATCAGAAACCAAAAGCCCAAAGCTCAGTGCAGGCAAATACCAGGAGTCAGTGACAGTCTCCAGAAAGAACATTACTGTTTATAATCTCCACAACAAACACAGGTCTCTCTCCCTCTCATTTAAATGGATGCTAATGAATAGCAGTCAGCATCAGGGTGGTTACAGAGCTGGGGGGAAAGTTATTGCTCTGAGAGCTAGAGAGCAGAGGGTAGAAAAACAATTGTAGCACAGATAGAGATGCAGAAATAATACCAGGTGGTACTGACTCATAATTTCTAGGAATGTAAGCTGTCTTTGTGCCATGGTAGGATGTATTTACTCATTCACAGTCTCTCAGGATGCTTCACACATTAACATATGAGGAGTAAGACAATTAAAGCCTCTAGGCTGCTTTCCACTTCTGACTGCAGAGAACTTCTATTTCTACATGCCTGTCACTGTTCTCAGCTTGGTGTGCAGGGTCCCCTCTGTCCAGTCCTAGGGTCACTACACAGACCTGTTTCTGCAGCCACTGCTTAGCTAACTTCAGAGCAGGAGGGTTCAGAGAGCTCATCCTGCTCAGAGTTTGGAAAGCTCCATGATCCCACCTGTACTCCCAAGGCATCTGCATTGGGGCATGGAGAACATTCAGCCTGTGCTGCCTGCTGATTGCTCTGGGACACTCAGTGCTCTGGTACAGTAGGGAGGCTGTGGAGAAAGGAATCAGGGGAATCAAAGCCTCCTGTTTCCTGTTGTATCTAGGACTTTCTGGGGATATAAACAGCAATAAAGTAAGTTCTGATTGGCAATGTTTCCCCTACAGCAAACCTGCGAAAATTACTTATATATAGCTACAGGGAATTTTCTTTGGAGTTAACTGTGGATTTCAAAAACCCAAAGAAACGAACACATTTCCACCTCTGACCTCCTAAACCATCATCAAATGAGGCTGGGCTTGAAGCAATATTCCCTGACATGGCAAAGCCAATTGCACAGATTGATCTATGATCCATCACTATCTATTTGACCAGTCTGGCATGTACGGGAACTTCGGGATGGAGGGAATGTGCCAGCAGAGAAGCAACAACACTCTAAAAAGGCAAAGCAGACATATGGCTGGGCTCCTGGGGAGACACACTGGGCAGGGGGGATCTGGGCCCTGCAGACAGTGGGGTAAGTGCAGTGGTATTGTCGTGGCTGTCTCATGATGGGGAATAATGGGAGGAAGGCAGGGAAGCTACAGCTATAGCTCCTTCTCTCCAGCATATCCCCACCTGTCTGTGTACACAGAGAGCAGATGGTGATATGGCAGGAGCAGACTCACAATGGAGCTATGCTTGAGCTCCTTTGCTCATTTGATCCACCAGTCTAATTAGAGAAACTGTTAGCATAGAGAGATGAATGATACAAGACTTCCATCTTTGATACTGTGTTTATAGAACAAAATCCCGGCACCCCTTTTCATGGAAAATTCCCTGAGAAACTGTGACCAGTAACAGGCTTTCTATGTGTGGGCAACAGGATGTGGTTTAAGAAATTCAAAAGAGGGAGAAAAAAGATCTCCACACTCCATACACTCCATCATGTTAAATTTATGCTATCTCAGAAGAACAAAGGCCCATCTGATATGCAGCTAGAACAAAGCAGAGGGAGGGCACAGGGAGGGTGCCTCAGCGGTAAGTTCAGAGCTGGTCACTTGTTGGGGCTGTGTAGGAGCCCAGTGCTGCTGCTGACCCAGGTGCTGGGCAGGGAAATGGATGCTCTCATCATTTCTCTGTGCAGCTGCTGGCAAGCAGGATGGGAAGATGCTGATGGGGGCAGCTCCTTCCCTCTTTCCTACTGTAGCTGCAGGTCCCCAGAAGTGCTGCCTTACAGAGGAGAGGCCAGCCTGGGGGAAAATCATAGAATTGTTTACATTGGAAAAGACCCTCAATATCAAGTCCAACAATTAAAATTAAGAGTTTGATAATGTCTTAGGTTACAAATGCATGATGTGGCTGGGGGGGGTGTATTCTATTGCCGTCTGTTGGAGGTGGGGCAGTTATCTTCTGTTAATTGGGCCAGCTGTTAAAAACAGGTAGGGCAGTTTTCTTTATCTCTTCCAGACCAATCCTCCCTCTGGGGAGATATTTTCTTTTAATGGGCCACTGAGTTTCACTGCATGACTGATAAAATTATATCATCCCCTTGTGAGATGCTCCACCCAGGGGGAGGAGCCAAGCATTACTACCCAGATATAATCTGAGATTTGGAACATGAGAGCAGCCTTTTCCCCCTGGATTCCCAGAGAAAGACCAGGCCCCTCTGCACCACCATTGGACCTTCAGAGGAAAACTCCACCCTTCCACAGGATCACTGCTCCAACAGAACTACATCTGCCACTCCAGGAGGACTGCAGCCACCATTTAATCGGACTGCTACCAACATCCTGACCAACAGTGTCAGGTCATATTCTGGCTCTGTCAGTGTTGTTCGGCATTACTGCAATTTTATTTGTTTTCTCATTTGTTATTTTTCCTAACAAAGAACTGTTATTCCTACTCCCATATCTTTGCCTGACAGCTCCTTAAGTTCAAAACTGTAATAATTCGGAGGGAGGGGGTTTACATTTTCCAATTCAAGAGAGCTCCTGCCTTCCTTAGCAGACATCTGCCTTTTCAAACCAAGACAGATAAACCTAGCAAGAAGGAGCTCATGTATAGGCAACTTTTCCCACCAATATTGTAGACTCAAGAAGCAGAGTGAACCGTAGTGCATTTGTGAGGTCTGTTTGCTCCTTGTTCACCCTCTGTTTCATGACATGCCCAGATGCCTTCAGGCAATGCTCTCTCTCCTCCCAGCTTTGATAAGGGGCCCTTTGATCTTTGGCACCAGAGACAGCTGGGTCCTTTGCGGAATTCATGCGCTCAGCTCTCAGGCTGAGAACACGCACTGTGCTCAGCACTCTCCGACGAGCTGAAACAAAGTCTGCTTCATAGACACTGCCAGGTTTAAAAGAGCACAACAGCCAGACAGGGGACTCTGCCTGTCTCCCTTCTGAGGACAGGCTTTGCAAAGACCTCAGCAAGAAAGGAGGGAGCCTCCCAAACACCCAAAATACAAAAGATGTGTGTGAAAGGCCTGCTGACAAAACCCCTGCAGACACTGATGTACTTATGCTGAGGAAAATTTTGCCTGTCTCCTCTCTATCCCTATTAACAATTTCCCTATATCCCCATCATCACCCTGTCTGTGGTGTCTCAGTCCTGGGAGTCAAGCACAGCAGCTGCAGGGCTTGGAGCAGATGGGCTGTTTTCCTGCAATGCTGAAGCCAGTGAGACAGCAAAGGAGCTGAGATCACATTTCTTCCTGCTGAACTGAGGATACCACTCAAAAGCTGTTCTCTGGTCTCATCTTCTGCCTGACCCAGGGAGATGTGAGTGGATGAATGGTTCAGGCCTTGAAAGTGATTTGCTGCAGGAAGGCTGTTAGAACAGGCTGCGCTCCCAGCTTTGAGCTCCTTATAGCTGGGATGCATTACAGGATGCATTGTGGCAAGAGACTTTTCCCACTTCATGCTCTGTGGTTTTGCACCGCAAAACTCCAACGCAACTAGCTGAGACAGTGAGACTCCAAACCTGCAACTGCAAACTCCTTCAAGTGTTGGGGTGCCTGTCATCCTTGCAGAGCTCTCTTTGGGAGACAAAGTCACTCCTAGAATTGATGGTGGTGACTGACACTTGTTGAGCATTTCTTTGATTTTCTGGGATGCATTTCCATACATTACAAAATCATGTCTGGTTGAAGTTCAAGTACAGATAGGGATAGATGCACAAGTAGGATATCATGGTTTGCACTCTGTCCCCATAGCCTTTCTCCTGTCAGAACACTCAGGGGAGTGTCCAGATGTGCACCTGCAATGACCAACAGTGAAATAATTAATGGTCTGTGGAGAGAATAGAAGAGTGACAAAGGAGTGCTGAAGAAGTAGCTGGATATGCTCTGAGAGCTCCTGTTTCCTCTTCAGGGTGTGTTAAGTTTTGTATATATCAATTTCACAGTCTGAATAATTGACGCAACACCTGATGTCTCAGGAGATGATCAGGTTGCAGTGTATCCTTACAGCTCCTCAGCTTTGCAGAAGGCTGCTGCTATGATTGAAGTCTGAATGGTAAGATGTTCTGCTGAGCGAAGGGAGGGGGGATCACAGCAAGTGTCCATCAGAGGAATAACTGTCTCCAATCAGGTGATCAGGAGCAAAGAAAATCTGTGGGGATTCGGGGCAGCTACAAATGAATAGGTGACAGCAATCTGTGCTCCAGCAACCTTCCCAACAAAGTCTGCAGCAGGAAAGTAGTCAGACATTCAACTGGTAAGACAGAGGAGGGTTTTTGAAGAAAGTAACATTTCAGTGCCTCTCTGCGCTGGGAACTTGATTCAGTGATACCCTTTTAGTGAGGGACAAGGAAAGGCAGGGATCAGTGAACCCACATTCAAGGTACTAAACAGAATGCCTGCATCAACATGAAGACACAATGTTTGTGGAATGAAAATTACATGTAGCCAATCCACATCTGAACACCTTTCCTTCACCTCCACATCTTCTTCTTTAGATGTTAAACTCTTTGGCTTAGGAATGATCCAATCCTACATATCAAATATTGGTGGTCTTTGTAAGTAAATATCTAATGAAGGTATAGACACATAGTATTTACTGGGCTCCAGCAAAAGTAAGTGAAGAGAATTCTCTGGCCTTGGTTATGCAGGAAGTTTGATTAGATGATGTATCAGTGCTATTGGGTCTTAATAATCTTTAAATCCATGCCTCTAATCCAAAGTTCACAGAATTCTTTAGAGAAACAATGACTTAATCTGTCTTTGCTTCAGAGTCACTGTATTGAACTTACAGAGGCTGAATGACACTTTACAAATACATGGTCTTCTTGCTGGGTATTTACAATCCTTGCTCATGATCATGGTATTTGACTAACCTCCCAAAAAACCCATGCAGATACTACTAAAAAAGACCACAATCCTTCCAAAGGGTCCACAGCACAGCCCACAGGAAGGTGCTGGATCTCTTATAAATCATTAGTCAAATAGGAATTTATCAATGGCCAAAACCACATCTGAGTAAGTGGAAAAAGGATGAGCATTAAAAAAACTGAATGCACTTTTTCATTATAAACTCTTCACTTAACTCTAACTGCAACTTGTTTTCAAGAGCCTAGAGGGAAGTGAATCATACTCATGAGGAAAATCAGCCTCTCCTCAATCAATCCAGTGATGTAATCCCTATTGTGTAGAGTAATTGTATTGAGATAATGGCATGGATTTAATGAATGACACATTTCTATATAAGGCAAACTTCTATATTTCTATGTAAGGCAAACTTCATGTATCCAAAAGAACACAGCTACCTCCAGAGTGCCACCTGCATTACTGTGCAGTGGCAGGGTGCTATGTTTATAAACAAAGTTTGGGTAGGAACGAGGGACCTATGGTGGTGAATCTCACAAAAATGATGGCTTTGTGGTTCAAGCTGCTTTTTCAATGACAGAACTGGTACCTCTCAATCTGTGTGACCTGACAGATCTGGCTAACATGACTTGTCAGAAACAAGCCACATGGCACCCACTGGCTCCTATGTGTGATCATCCACCACGGCCTATTGGACACACTCTGCACTGATTGTCTGATCTGAGCTGAAGAAGTAAAGAAGCAATTCAGTTTGGCAGGCCTTCCAGACCTGTGATTCCTCCTCAGCAGGAGGGCTTCAGTGGTGGCACTGCCTGTGTAAGTGGCGTGCCCACAACACAATTCCCTCTGTGAAACAGCCACGGCTTTCTTGAGCTCAGATGCTGCAGCAAGCAATCTGATCAGGTCTCATTGTTTCCAGTGATTCAGATTCAAAATCCTTCTCAATCAGTCCCCAGCACTGTTCCTCATGGAATAGAATAGAGTAGAAGAGAAAAAAAAGAAAAGGGAAATGAAAAGAAAAAAAAATTGAAAAGGACCTACAACCACCTGACCACTTGGATCACCTCTCTAGGAAGCCCATTACAGTGTCTCACGACCCTTTCAAAAAATAAATTTGATCCTCCCCTGATGCAGCTTTGAACCATTCCCATGCATCCTGTCATGGCATTCATGGATTGGCACTTTTCACTCCCTTTCCTTCCTCAAGAAGCTGTAGAAAGCAATGAGAACTTTATAATTTTATTGGAAGCTTCCCATTCAGATTATACACAGACCAGACTTAGCTGGGGTGGTTAGGTAAGGTCTGTGTCAGCACTGGAACAATCACACCCTTAACTCTCCATTCAGTGGCTGAAATTTCCATGTCTCTCTCAGCAACCTTCACACTGTGAGCTGACCATGAAGACATCTCTTGCTTGCAGCAGCATCCATAAGTGAGCAGGAGGCTGCACAGATCATAACCTGGCTACCACTGAGTTAGGAGGCATGAAAGAAAGGTGGCAGGGGACTGTGGTGGAACTAGTCTGTCAGGAAAACTGTCCTCTTAAAGCATCCCCCTCTGAGGCAGCCCCCAGGAAGGGAGGAAGAGGAGTCTGATGGCTGAAGCAAGGACTTGAGGATTTGCTCCCAGACAACCCGACAAAGAGGCTTTTTGAACTTGGCAAATACTTGCTAGCTGCCATGGCTAATTTCCTCCCCCGAAGAAAGCAAGCAATTCCTCAGAAACACAGAACACAGAACATTCTGAGTGGGAAGAGACCCACAAGGATCATTAGGCCCAACTCCTAAGTGAATGGCCCACACAGGGATTGATGCCATGACTATGGCATCATTAGCACCAGGCTCCAACCAACTGAGCCTCATTTGACACTTCCACACCAGCTGCAAGTAAGACACTCTTGCTCTTGAATGCCTGGTGGAAATAGGATTTCTTTTCTTCTCCTGTCCCTGATTTTTGTGTTGGGGCTGGCAGGATCATAGGGCAATGTGAATGCTTGCTACAGAGGGGGCCAGAGGAAGAAAAACAGATGGCCAAATAACTTTAGAATAACGGGGACTGCCTCCAGGGAGCTCCCCTTCATCCTGCTCTCTCATCAGCGGAGAGATATTCAACAGCATCCTACTCTGCTAGTCACTGAATATTTTATATCATGGCTACAACCGGTGCATTTGTATTCTGTTTCTCTCTTTCGTCATATCTATTATAAACGAGTAGTGTCTGGGAACTCTCCCAGGGAAGATTTGCCTGGATGGCTACGGATATTTTATAGTCAAATTGTGAGAGTAAAGCAGCTTTCAAGTTCTGTAGTGGGGGGGAAAAAAGGTAATAAAAGAGTTATTAAAAAATAAATAAATGTCGGGATTTTATACGGCTACTTTTTGTAGCAACAGAGCTTCAGTTTGCTCCACGATGGAGCTGGAGCTGCTGGAAGAGGCTTGGGATGGGAGACACCCTCTTGCTGGCATTTTCTGCTGACAGGAGCAATCTGATACACTCTTGCTGGCACCTGGCTTGGCAGGACTCTGCTGGCACTAGTGAGCCAGGGGCTGTGGCTGTGACTGCACAAGGGACAGCCGGGTCTATGGGAAGCAAGGCATGGCTCAGGACTGCAGCAACCCCACCTGTGCCTTCACATTGTTGCACATGTGAGATGGATGGGAGGGCAGGGTCTGTCTCCTCCTTTCCCCCTCCTAGGACAGGGGAGGTCCTACTGAGTCCTCTAGCCCCCTCTAACCCAGGGCTGAAGAAGAAGAGCTGAATAAACTTGTTTTGCCCTAAGAGTTCTCTCAGCCAATAAGGCATCAGCCAATAAGGGCATCAAGCCTGGTGTCAAGGCACAATTGGCAGGCAGATAGATGGTGGGTTTGCTGGACCAAGTCATATATTTCACAGAGAAAAAGAACTTTTTTCTCATTTCATTCTCTTTCAATCTCTGTCTAATCAGTATGATTTTAAAATTTGCTCTCAGCTCAGCAGCACCCACCATGGAAATCACATGGCATTAAGGAGTCTATCCACCTCACAGAAATTTATCAGCCTTTGTACAACAAGAGGAAAAACAGGGATCAAACAGGGCCTATACCATTGGGTATGAAGGGAAAAACCAAAAGATATAAAAGGTGTCTGAAGCTGAGGCACAGAAAATGGCACTTAGAGGCTTTCTGAGGTCTCAGGAGTCACCATCACTTTTGGGTAATTTGTGGGTAGAGAAAATTAGTAAGGAGTTAAAATGCTAAAAGAAAAAAACAAACCCTGTAATGAATTGATTCTCTGGCATGTCCAGTCCACTCCATCTCCAGACAGACCATTTAACAAAAGAACTGTTAAATCGAGCTCTTTTCCAAAATCAAGAAAATGTTGATGAGCCTTTACTTCACCTGTGAAATGAACGTGGAAATCTGACACAAGAAAAAAAGCAAGAGAGGCCTCCTCTCCCCACATCTTTTTTTTTGCCAATATCCCACCAGTCTGGGCCATTCTTCATCAAAGAATGAGACCCCTTTCCCAGGCTCCAGGAGAAGACAAGCAGGAATTAGGCAGCAGAGCTGACTTACCATAAGGCAGGGAACACTTGAGTTTGCCAGCCAGCATTAGCAGCTGGACTCTGTCAGCCAAGCAGGACCAGCAGCTCCAGGAAAATATGGTGTGAGCCAACACTGACAGTGCTCTGCCGGAGCAAGCTGCCACTGATGGCATGACTACAACATGGAGCAGCCTGTCTCCAGGGGGAATCCAGGTGTGTGAAAACACCTCTGACCTAGCCCAATTCCAAGTGCAGAGAGCAGATATGAGCCCTCAAAACACAGACATAGATGGAGACCTGCTCAGTGAACTGCAGCCCAGCTCCTAGCCCCGACACTCATGGTGTCAGGGTTTCAGCCTTGCCCAGATTTTGCAGTTTAACCTCTCAGCCGTGCCACATGTGCACAGAGATGTGGCCAGACTCAGGAGCATGTTCCCTCCCAAAGACATCTGCAGTGCTGAACAGAGAGAGGTTAATTAACCCCGCTTATTGAAGGGCGGACACATTCCTGCCTGGGCCCTGATTTTGCAGTCAGGCTCTAGTCCAGCAGGTGATTAATAACCCTGTGTGCTGTGCGAAGAGTGCATCTATTATTCAAATTAATGAAATTATAATCAAGAGGTGATGAATTAGCAGTTGCTCCTTGACTGGATATGGAAACTCATTAGTGTGCCAGGCGTTTCTGTGGTGCTCGCTGCACTTGAGGCCTACAGGAGCCAGGCAGAGCAGGCAGTCCCTGGCCTGGCTGGGGGAACACACATCCTGCACACCCTGGGGTAGCTGTGGCCACCCCAGAGCTCTCTGGTTCACAAAGCCCCTTCACCCTCTTCTCCTGTCCAATGGACAGACTGACTGTAAGTGCTGCCCCAAGGACAGGCTGTGACAGCCTCACAACTCTGACACTGCTGGGCTATGGGACAATATCTGAGTGCAGCAGCCCACCCTGCTGCTTGGAATACTGGAGTAGGACTCCCACCCTCTGGAATTGCTAGTCACAGGCACAGCTGCTGGAGCAAGAGGCTGGAGATGTTCCCCAAGAGCCCACATGAGGCTGAGCTGACCCTTGCCCAGAGGGGACTCACCAATGTGCTTCCCGTACATGTGGTAGTAGAAGGAGACGCAGTAATACTTGGCAGTGATGTTGTACAGGGGGCTGATGAGCCGGGCTTTGTCTCCTGTCACCCGGGGCCGAGACGCCTCAATGAACATGTAATAACCTGCAGAACGAGAGGGAAAGATGGGCAAAGGCAGCATGCACCGGGTGTCCCTTCCTCCAAATGATGGGATGCCAATGTGGCTGGGACACCACCCCTCCTCTGGGAGACACGGCCTTGCTCTGCCCACCTGCTCTGCACCCACTGTGGTCCCAGCCAGGGACACTTGCAGGATACCACCAGTGCCTCCCTGCCCTGACAGTATTTAGGGAAGCATGGGAGAGACAGGCATCTGCAGACCTGCTGTGGGCACACGTAGCAGGTGAATCCCTGCACACCTGTCTGGGTGGACAAAGAGCCCCAGAGCTGGCTGCACTGTGCAAGGAGAACACCAGAAAGAGAAACCATTCCAGACTAATTTCTCTGCCTCAAGTAGAGGGAGAGAGGGTTTGGTACGTCTAGCCTGAACAATATTGTTGTCTAAAGAGAACAATACCAAAGCAATTGTTAACAGCCCAGGGAGGAAGAGATTAGCCATTTAATTTGTTAACAGCATTTTCAATGCTCAGTCAGGTTGGGTGTACTGAACACTAATGGGAGAAACCATTTCCTTAGCGGGCCATTGGATGTTTCCCATTTTTTTCTGAGTTCAAAGATAGGTGTTTGCATACAAATTTACTTTTCTTATTACAGAAAGAGGGACATAGTATCCACTTAAACAGGGAGCATATGCTCCACACACAGCTAAGGTAATACATAACACCAGTCTCCTCCAGCTATAGGTGAAGCTTCCTCCTGCCCCATAGGCAGCTCCTGTCTGGGCTCTCAATGCTTCTGTACTTGGTACTAAGGAGATCTGTTTGCATCCTTGAAAATTCCTTCAAGGAAACAGCTCGCTAAAACTGACAGGGCCATTTCTAGGTGTTAGAGATATTCTCCTCGTTGTTTATCCATGTTTTTCTTCAAAACAAGCATCAAACAGTGCAAGAGCATTAGGCATCAGGCAATTAGCTGACAACAAGAACTAATGCTCACACTATTCCCTTCAACAAAGTTGTGGGTGTTTTAATTGGGTGTTTAATTCCAATCAGCAACATGCAAATTAACTGCCTGCTCCCTGCACCCCATGTGAAGCAGAAAGCAGATCAGCTTTCTCCCTGAGCTGGGAGGCTCCAGTCAGGAGATGGTGTGCACCTCCCCTCCCTGCCAAGCCGAAGGAAGCCCAGCCGTGTGCCGACCCTCGGGCGTGCCACTGATGTCCGTGGGGGGCCCCGTGTTGACGGTGCGCTTGGGGTTCTGCGTCAGCGCGTTCTGCCGCGTCCAGTCAAAGTTGTCCATCTTGTCCTGCACGAAGCCGCAGATCTTCTCGTCCTCAAAGCGGCACGTGTTATCTGCGGGGATGGGAAGGGAAGGGCTGCTCAGCTGCTGCTTTTCCAACACCCTCCCCAGGCTGCCTGGGCGCTCACAGCAGCGCTGTGCCACCACTGAGGCTCCGTGTCAAGCCAGGGGCAGATGGGCAGCCCCTGGCCTCCGGAGGAAGCTGAAAAGTAAGGCATCATAGAAATCATAGAAATCGTAGAAATCACAGAATGGGTTGAGTTGCAAGCAGCCTCAAAGTCCATTCAGTTCCCAACCCATTGCCATGGGCAGGAATACCATTCACTAGATCAGGTTGCCCAGGGCCCCATTCAACCTGACCTAGAACACTTCTACAGATGGGGCACCCATAATATCTCTGGGCAGCCTGTTCCAGTGCCTCACCATTCTCTAAGTAAGGAATTTACTCTTAAAATCTACTCTAAATGTCCCCTCTTTTATTTAAAAATGTTCCCCCTTTTCCTATCACTACCCATAATACACCAGTGATCAGTGTTACTACAAAAGTGTTAATCCAGCCTGATAAATGTGATGGTCTGACAAAATGGAAAAAAGCTATTATGGCTAAAGAGATTCTCTGAGAGATCTGAAGGGGCAAATGTAGAGGAAGGTAAAAAGATCACCAAAGGCAAACTGGCTACAAGGGCTTTTATATCAGAACAACTTGATGGTAGAATAATTTCCCCAGGAGAGAGGAAAAAGTAGCAGCAGATGACCCCCCTTTAGGCTATATATTTAACTAAACTATGACACACATGAAAAAAAATCAGCTGTGGAGAAGAGGTCAGCTCAGCATGACAAACGTGTCATTTAGCCAGAGTACATCTAATTTATACCAGCTAAAAAGCACATTTGATTTTGCAGCTTATGCTGGTTCCCCTAACAAAATAAAACACGTAGGTAAAAGATTTTTATGTAGGATCAACCATATGTGCAATAGGGCTCACTTTTATTGCTGCCACAAGACTTTTACACCCTACAGCAATATTGTAAGACAGATGAAAAATCTCGTGCATAGACATAACTCAATATGGACTTGCGGAGATTGGAATGAATTGGACATGACCAGGCTGAAGATTGTAACCTTTGTGTTAAAAAGGTAGTTTTGTGTCACAAAAGCAAAGGTCAAGAACCTGCTTTACACTGCTGACACAATAGGAGAGGGATGGATAAAACAGGCAAAAAAGAAAGAGAAAACAGGTCCAAGAACCAATGTGAAAACTGCTGTGTGTTTTGAAAGGTCCCTGGGCAGAAACCAAAGCTGGAGAATGAACTGAAAGTGGGATCTTGGACCTTGTGAGTGATGTAGATACGGCAAGCACAGATATCTTTAATTGCTGCTTTTAAGTAAGAGCAAGGAGGTGTGCTATGAAACCCAAAGATAAAGCCATGAAAGAACACATATACAAAGGAAAAGAAGGCTTTCCATGACGCCTTGGAATGTGCTAGGAACATCATCCGTGGCAGGCTGGTGCAAGACTCAACTTCTGGGGGTTTACCTCCCACTATTATTTATCATGCCTAGATGAAGAGAAGCCCAAATGCCTCCGGGGGCTCCTTCATTCTTGTATCTTCAGTGATGCCTTGCTCTGGTTCCTGGGCAGAAGGCTTTTTCTCCTAGCATGCATGACTCTGGCAGGACATGTGGGACAGAGCAGGGTCCTTAACCTATGGGCTGGGTGCCAAGGATGGGACACACAAGGGAAGTTTTCTGCAATGCCAGGGCCAAAAGCTCCAGAAGCAGCACAATGTGATGGCAGGAGCTTCATATATCTACCATATACAACAAAATCTGTTCTCTTGTACCAGAGAAGAGACTACCCATGAAATGAACAGAATCTTGACTCTGAGATGCTGCACCTTCTGGAGGCTACCCTACCTTCTGGTGGCTAGCATCCTCCCTATCCCCTCCCATTTGGAAATGAAAATGACTGTAATCCAAATGGACATCAAAGGTCTGCACACCCCTGGGGTAGGGAACTGGGTTCCCCTTTTCTGCCTGTCTCTTTCCAGCATCCCATCAAAGCAGTGAGAAAAGAGGATGCAGCCCCCTGAGGTGACCTGCAAAAATGTCTTTGCCAGCACAGGCTGGACAATGCGAGGCAAGTCAAGGGCCTGTTTCACAGACCAGGGCAGCTGGGTTTTCAGTAAACTCAGCAGGAAACGCTGCATGCCCACTCCTCTGGGATGAGCACAGCCATCGGGAGCTTGTCTGGGCTGGCCACTTAACTGCTGATTAACCCTGGCTAAGTGCTTTCCACTCAATCTGCTCATTTCTAATTAGCATCCAAATCCAAATTAGCCACTGCTCTGCAGTGCCTAACACAGGGGGCCAAATGGCATCTGGAGCTGAAGGAAAGGGAGCAGAGGACAGGGCAGATGCTTGCTGGGTCTGAGACAGGCTAACTATGTGGGAGCCTCCTTTATTCCCAGAACAAAGAGACAGAAGGAGAAAAGAGTCAGAAGGCAGCTCCTAGGGGTCTTCCTTAGCTCTCTTGGCTGAGACGCTGGAGCCCACAAGCTTGCTGATGCTGCTGTGTGGTGTAATGCCCCCGGTTCGTCTCCACTGCACCAAAAACATCTGCATGACTCCAGCTCGTGGGTTGCCAGCTGCAGTTACAAGAGACACATTTTCTGTCAGAATGGCATTATCTCACACAGCAGGATCCACAATGACTGTCCTTTTGCAAAAGCTCCAGGGCGGTTTGCACCTCTGACCCTGCTGAGAACACAGACTTCCAAAGAAAGATGACATCGTTCTCCAACACAGAATTACCTTAACAGGGAATATCAGGTGGAAAGCAGAGTTGGAAGCTGTAACACAGAGGTCAGCCAGGCAACAGATTGAGAGGGAACAAACTCCAAATGAGGAGGCACAGAAATCAAAGGAAAGGCAGATTAAGGAGAAAGCACAGGCTCAGGTGGGTATCAGAGAGAGTTGTGCAAGACAAGAGGACCTGAGGACAGCATTCCAAACTTAGCCCCAAGGCCTGGTTGTGCCAGCCTGTGGACTGTGGTGGACTACTGTGCCTTCATTATTAAGAAGCCACACACGTGGGATGAGACTGTTCAGAGAGGAGCTGTCTATAGACTTTTGACTCAAAAGTCTATAGACAGCTCTTTTAACATCCAAATAGGGCCCTGAGTGCATTTTATCTTCTCACTCCAATGCAGCTCCTTCCAGAAGGCAATGCTTCCAGCAGAGCACATAAAATAGAGAAGGGTCCCGTGCACCACAGATCAAGCAATGCTTAATCAACAACATGATCCATCTTATGTGCAACACCACTTGCTGTGCAGGAGTTTGAACCTCCAGCACATCGCCTCTGCTTAGCTTGGGAGCTCAAGGCACTTTGAACAACTAATGAACAAGGCTTCTTAATTTCTCTGTGGCATAGTAATGCCTCTTTCTACGTAACTTCTGCATTACATGGAGGAAATAGATGCACAAAGTATACAGAGACACATTTAAGGCCACAGCAGGCAGTGCCTAAGCTGGAAACAGAATCCAAGTGCTCTGACTCCTGGTCCTTTGGTATAAAACAAGCCACAGGAAAGCAAAGCTCTGTGGTTTCTCTGAGCTACAATGGAGGTGCCATGAATAACTAGGAAGTGTTCAGTGTGGTTTGTGACACTGCCAGCATGTCACCTCTGGATGGTTATCAACAAGGTTCACCAGGACAAACCTGGCAGATCCAGCCAAGAAAAAAATCTTTATATCACTTGCTGTACCTCCGAGACCACAGAGGTGATCTGACTTTTGACCTTGACTGTGTGATGCAAGCCTTCTTGAAGACTTTTGCCATTTGCCAGGGATCCTGGTTCATCCTCAAGGAGTAAATGAAGCTTCCTGTTTAAAATTTAAGCAGTGGATTTAAATACTGAACACTAAAGTTGCTATCTGGATTGTAACAACTAAGGTGGAGGTGGCAGGGGAGCTGGCTCCTCAAAATCTGGATTTAGTGCTGTCTTCACCACACAGATTTCCTTGGCAGGCTTTGCAGTGGTGGCAGCTCAGAGTGCAGAGATGTTTGCTCTCAGTTGCAGACACTTCATGCATTCCCGGGGGGGGAGACCCTCTGCTGTGGCTATTAGCATTTCTTGTTGCTTTGCCTTCTTGAGAAACATAATGAAGGTTTTCCTTTCAAGTCCTTAGGGGAAAAACCATCCCTGGTTCTGAAATTCTGTCTGCCAGACGAATGCAAAAAATAAAACTCCTATTCTAGCAGCAGACTATGGGTGAATAGCAGTTGGAGTGCACTTGAATAAAATTGCCTTCATCATTTAGCTGTGGTGTGACAACTGGCACTGGCTTGGGGCATAAAGGACCATGCTCTGAGCCTCAGCTCTGTTGCAGACCTGCTGACTGACCCACAGGCTATCATTTTTTGGACATCAGTTTCCCCATCTAGAAATTGCAGACAATGAGAACTATATTGAGACCTCAAAGTATGTCATGATCTAAGAAAGAATATTTAACAGTCTCTCCCATTGCAATTTTCTAGGGATTCTATAACCAATAATGGGAGAAAGCTTCACAATGCTGTAACTGGTTGTCATCCTATTTGCCACCAAGATACAAGGAACTGTCACCTCTTTAAACCTTTGCATTACAAAACATTCTTGAAGAATGGGCACAAACTCAAGTAGTCAACTCTAAACACAGTCTGACATCTCATTCCCACATGTTCTCACCTGAACAAACTTGGATTCCTCTGGACTCTGAGCATTACCAGAGACCAGACACCAGCAATAGATGGCAAGCAACAAGCCCGGCTAATCTGCAACAACCAACATCTGCCATGGATCACCACCCACTGTACCTGCCCATGGTCCCAAAATCATGGGTTTAGCACCACACACAGCCTGACTGCAGGTATGTGAGAAACAGTGTTGCTGCTCTGAAAGGGCAAGACAGGTTGGCCAACCAAATATTAAACCAGCAATCCCATATATTTCTTAACGACATCATCACCAAGGTTATAAGGTTGCATCTGACAAAACAAGGGAAACCAAAACACTCCAGGGAGGAGGAGCTGGAATGGCTCTCCAAAGCTGGAATGGCACTCCAAAGAAAGCAAACGCTATATCCAAAAAAATTACAGAGGAGGTAAGGACAGAGCAGATTCCCCAGCACTGGAATGTGGTCATGACATTAAACCAATCATTTATTCTAAGATAACCTTAAGGTAATATCTTAGAATTCAGATAATTCTTAGGCAGTTTTTAAAACACAAATTCTGCTTTTTAGAACCAGATTTACTGATTTTTAAGAGCCAGTCTTACTGGTAACCTCTAAATATTTGAAATTCCCTATGTCTTTTGTCACTTCCTCTGTTCTTCCTTTGCTTTTCCTTTCTAACCCAATGCCTGGCTCTGTAACCATGCCACATGCATGCCTGCCCCAATGTTATTAACATCTTATTAGGCTGAGAGAGAAAATGCATGAAGAAGTAATTGTATTAAGTGACTCTCAGAGTTTGTAAATTAATCACCATTGTGCATGCCCTTGGATCAGGCTGCCAGAGGCATTAATCATCTAATCTTTGCCTTTCACTCCAGAGCTTTCAATGTTTGCTCCCAGAATTTGGCTCAGCAGCCTACTGTGAACTTTTCCCTGAGGGTGACTGTAGCAGGGGAAGTATGAAAAGAAGAGGTAGCAGGAGGGATTTCTGTGTTTTGGGATGAGAGCTGGGGAACTCAGCTGTGGTCCAAAGAAAGAGCAAAATCTTTTGAGCTCATATTTCACTGGCAGCAGGTCGGAAAGGAAAGGGCATATCTGAGAGCAAGTGTGGTAGGTCTGATTTTAGGCAGTCAGTCTCGAGGTGTGAACACACGGGCAAGAGGTGGCCCAGAGGTCCCAACAGCCACCAGAGGCTGGGCAATCTGTATCAAGAAGAAATCCTAAGTGTTGGGTTTACTGCATGAAAACCACGAGTGGCTGAGTTGTGTTCCACCACAGGCAAATTTCCTGCAGCTGTTCTGGACTCAATAAGGCTGCCAAAGGTACCCCAGGCAGGCAATCTGAAGGCTCAATTTACAAAGACCCCAAGAGACTGACACAATTAGGACTGAAGTTGCTCTGGGTTTCCCAGTGATTTATGCAGTGTAAAAGCAAGTGGCAAAAGGCCAGACTTTGTCACTTCCACCTGTGGGCTGGGATGCTTGCCTCCTCCAGCAAGTACTGAGAGAAACATTCTAGAGTAGGTTCCTGGCAATATGCTTCGTGTATCCCAGTGAGTCTTTTATGGAGAATATTTAAAGTAAATCGGGAAGTGAGGAAAAGAAAACAAATGGAATCAGGAATTAGAGGCACAAAATCCCTCTGACTCTGTAAGAAACTCCAGCTCTCAGGCAGAGTATGGTTCATCAAACTATCCTCAGAGTGTGAACGTGCAAGAATTAACTCCTCGTGGCTGCCTTAACAAGAGAACTCCCTATTCTGCCATCACTAATCCTGGTTTCTCCTCTCTGCTGGTACCCTGCAGTGCTGTAGCAGTACTTACCTACACACAGAGTAACACATAAAACCACTGAATACTGACTCAGCAGCTGGAAATGGAGAAACAGCCCCACGCTCTCCATGGAGCACTAGCAAGTAGTCTGCCCATCTCTGCCCAAGAGCTTTGCCTGGGCTTACATTCTCTAATCAAAGTGAAGACTTTGGGGGTCTTAGAGCAAGGTAGAATTCCTCTTTTATGCTCAATGGGCACTGTCATCTTGGTGTTAAAGAACATCGTTCTTAGACATTGTGTATTCAGCTCTTAAAATAAATGGGAACTCTGGATGCTCAATAGAGAGGGGCCTGCATCTTGCCAGGAATAACCAGAAGGTAAAAAAGCAAGTTAACAGTGATGACAATGAAGGGGAGGAAGAAAGGGACTGTGCTCAAAGAGTTTTCAAGAAGAGATAGATCTGAGCTGGAGACTGCTCCATAAAAGCCTGCAGAGATACCAAGTGGTATCATTCCTGGTCAGAAGAGGATGGGGAATATCCCTAAACACAGATATTTTGTGAATATCTGCTTACTGGAAGTAGATTGCTTGTACTGGGGCATGGGAGTGAGTGCTCAAGATCACAGTCTGCCTCATCACAAAGATATCAGGAGTGAGTAAGAGCCATATCCCTCGCATAAATCTCCTGGCAATAACTCAAGGTACAACAAATGGCAATATTTACTGGAAGCTTTAGTGTATACAATTTCATCCTCTTTTGGGGAAAAAAGATTTGACAAAGTCAGCTATGTATTCCAGCTGCTTGTCTTGCCTGATCTGCTGGAGCACTCGACTAAAGTACATTACATTCAAAGCATCAACACAAAGGTCTTGTTGCTTACCTGTTGGGTTGGGATAGTTGATTGCTGGAAAAAGAAATAGAAAAACAAGTCAAAACAAAAGTACAAATCATAATCAAAGTCTGAAAATAAAATAAACACATCAAGAAAGGTCACAAATGCACAAGTCTCGTGGCAGCATCCCTGTGAGAAAGCAATGCCTGATGCCTGTTTTGGTGATGGAAAAAGATGTGGACGCTCTGATTCAAGCAGCAAGAGACCTTGAGACAATCCCACCTAAGGGGTGATCTTGGGATCATAGGAAAACCCTTCTGCAACCCAGTTTCCTTCTGAAGCACCCAGTGGAATAGCACCCACTTAGATACCAAAGCTTGGTATCTAAGGGTGACATCAAAGCACTTTGATGCACTGTGGAAGAGTGACAGGACAGGTATGCTGGGGACACCGGACATGCTGTCAGTCCACGGGACAGGAGGGATGTGTGAAATCAAGCAAACATAACAGAAGGATCTGTACTTTCTGCTGAAATAGAGGGTCCAAACTCCTGTTGGAGAGTAAAGGAGTCATAGAGTTGTGGGAATAGAGAGAGCTGTGAGCTGTTGGGATGATGGGAAGAGAAGTATGGTCAATGCATACCAATGAGATAATCTGGGATTCAAGGTACTGGACAGAGCTACAGCTTTATGAGTGACTAGTTAGGACAGGAATCATGCATCCAGCTCTGGAAATAACAAGTCTTCCGAAATTCTTTTACTTTTATGGGAGTGTGGCTAATACACAGCATCCAGTGGCTATCTTGCATTATAAGCCACTGTACCACAGGGAGCTGCAGCATGGCCTGACTGGGGTTTTGGGCATCTCCTGCCCACAGGGTGCAGTGTGAGTCAGAGTTGCTGAGTGAAGGATGTGTGGAGACTGACCTTCAGAAATCTCTAGTGCTCTGCATTGATGGCAGCATCCAAAATACAAATTGAATGCGACCGCTCTGTGCCATCAGAACTCCTCAGAGCACAGAGCCCCACCCAAGGGTGACAGAAGAGCCCCTCTCTGCATGCCCACATCCCCTGAGGCTGGCACCTGCCTCGTAGGCAGGACGGAGGAGGAGACACCTACGTTCCATGTACCGGATGATGCGGGCGGCCATGTCTCCGGCCCCAAAGCTGGTGATGGGCGTCAGGCGAACTTCATAGCTCTGAGGCACTTTCAGGTTGGGCAAGATGTGCTCCAGCAGCAGGCCTTTCTCCATTTTCTTCACAGGAATGAAGGTCTGGATGGTGTTTCTCTGAGACAGCTGCACAGAAAAAGAAATATAGTGTTATGAAAATCCTGAAACTGAAAACCTGAGCAATCATGTCCATCATCTAACACCCTATTCCTCCTCTTTCTACACAGATATACACCCAGTTGTTCCATGAGATCTTCATGTAGTATTGGTTTGAAAATTGCCATCCCTGGTACAGAACAGTGATCAGGAGCCTGAGTTCTCCCTGAAGGGAAGCCTTGGTGTCCTCCAAGGGAGGGACTGTAGGGACAATTTGAACTACAGGTCCTGAAGCAACTTCGTGTCAGAAGCAATGGTTTCAGGAAGGAGAAAATGAACCCAATTCACCCCTGTTAGTGCACCCAGGTTCTGTGCAAACACAGCATGGCATTGCACCAAGATACCTTTCAGTTCACAATCACTGCTGCAGAATTCATTCATTTGCTGCCTGAGCCATGTGGCACTTCATTTGGCACTACTGCCAAGCAATCTACTACCACACTGCCTCAGAAACCTTCCACAGGGTCCATCCTTGGACAAACTCTACAGACCAGAGCAAGGGGTCTATTTCAAGTTGATGGTTCTCTGGGGTCACTCATGGGCTTCCCCCGCCTCTGTTTCCCATTGGAAGGGGCTGAATTATGTTAGCTGAACCATACCAGCTAAACACTATTCAGTTTGCTAAGACAGCAGGGAAGTTTCAAGAAAACAACAGGGAAAATATCGTTATCAAAATCACCACCACTAAAAATGATGAATTACATGTCAGCGAGGCTTCCCTGCCATGGTCATGCTTGCTTGGCTGGGAAAGAACAAGAACGAGGATTGCATTGTGAAGATACAATTTCCTGCCTGTCGCTGGGCAGTGCCTGGATCCTTGTGGCAAGACACATTACTGGGGATGCTGGGGATGGGAAAAAGACCATTGGCAGCACTTTCCATAGTCCAGTGTTAACTAAGCTCTCCCTTGCCTCTGATATGTCTCTAGGCTGAAGTTTCCATAGCAAAGGCAGTTCTCCTGCCAGGCAGTCTCAGTTCACCATTAACTCTGAAGTTGCAGGATTACTGGAATTGGGATGCATGGAGGAAGGTTTACAGCAAATGTGTCAGTGGGGCAAGAAGATGGAGTGAGGGCACAGCAGAAGTGAAGGCCACTATCAAAGCAGGGCAGGGGCAATGCTGATGTGGTGCTTTCAAAAACAAGTGCATGCAATCCCTGCTCTGCCTGCCTCCAGCTCTCACATATGTAACTCTAAGTTCAAACCCAGAAGCAATGGCTGCCACTGTAGAGCTTTTTGTGCCAAAGCCCCATTCATTTCCAACACAGCCAGGACTCACTGACTCACCTCCTTGATCTGCCCACAGTTTGGATGCTGGTCCCAAGTGAGGGGGCAGGGACTGGTCCCTGAGAATCTGTGGCTGCCTGTGGTTCTCCCAGTGAAAAACAATTCTGCACCTGCCTTACAGATTGCACCTAAAGGAGACCAGACTTTTTGTACCTGCACACATCAGGGTGTAAGTTGCTCGAGGAACTGCTTGCTGCACTCTCCTCCTCCTCCCCTGGCAAGCTGGAGCAGAGAGCTGGGAGCTGCCCTGGTGCCTTCCCCCAGCTTGGTGCTGCCCTAAGGAGCAGTCCTAGTGGGCAGGACTAGGGCAGAGGCTCCCAGAGGCACCAGGATGCTGCCAGGATCTGTTCATATCAACAAGGCCCTACCTGCACACATGCCAGCTGGGTTCTGACCCAGCTGGTGTTCCTATTGCTCAGTCCTCCCATCTGCCAGCCCTCCACACCATTGCTCTGGACAAGCAGTGGCAGAGATGGTTCCCTGGGACAGAGACTTAAGCTGGGCTCATTAGCACCAGCCCTCCAATTATCTGGGAGAAGAGGAGCCGTCAGAAGCCAGAAGCAGAAGGCTGGAGTGGTACAACTCCTAGCATGGGACCTTTTGGGGAGCAGAGTGTGACTGGGAGGGCTGGCAGCAGCTCCTCCCCACAGGCTGCCATTTGCTGGGGTGTTAGGAAGGCAGCCAGCAAATAGGAGGAGGTCAGGAGCCATTTCCCTTGTCTAGACATAACCTTTAGAAAAGAAAGAAAATGGAGAGTGAGACAGAAGCTTGAGGGTGAGACTCAGCCAGTGCAAATTCCACCTCAGCTGGGAGTTAGGTGGAATTTGGGTATCTAAAGCTTCTGGGAGCAAGGTCAAATCACATACTCTCCCACATCATCTAATCCAGGACAAAATGAGAGATCAGCCTCCAGTCTGCACTGCAAAGCTCTGGATCCCTTAGTTGAATCTATCCTCAGGGACTTGTGTAACCAAATAAATAACTGGCTGCCACCCAGGTTTGGCTGCAAAACAGAAATAATTAAAGGCACATATGCTTCCTATGGGTTGCAACCTCCCTGCTTTCTAGAAGAGACCTGGATCACTAGGTAATGGGAAAGGCACAGCCAAGGCTCAGCATGTATCTCCTCCTGGTGCTCAGAGGTAAAGTTTTAAGAGGTCTTTTCCCTCCACCAAATATTTTGTAGCTCTATCTTCTCCCAGCGTATGTCCTGTCTCTATCCAATATGCAGCTTGGACTGACACAGAAACTGGCTGCCAGCAAGACTGCCCTCTGCACATCTTTACTACACTCTCTACAGTCCTGGCATCACAACAGAACTGGCCCTGGATGTCTTTGAAAGACTGGCTTCTCTGTGAAAAGCAGCATGGGCCCTGAGCTAGCTGCAGCTGTCAGTAGAAAGAGCCAGGTGCGCTGCCAGCACAGCTTAAAGGGCATGAAATTAGTGCCAGGGAGAGAAGGGGGCAGCTCCAGCCAGCTGCTTGCTGTGTGCATGTGGAGCAGGTGCTGGCTTACGGTCACTAGCACAGGTCCAGCAGACACAGACACAAAGGCCAAAGTCTGCCTCTGCATCCCCCTCCTTGAACACGCTCTGTGTCCCTGGCTGCCAGCAGCAGGTCTGTGCAGAGCTGTGTGCATCAGTCCAGCAGGAACCCATTTTTCAATCCACTTCAATTGCCAGCTGTTTCCCTGTCTCCTGCTCCATGTGTTCTGTGCTATCCTGGTATCTTCTCCCTTCCACCCCCTTCTCAGCATCTCTCCTCGGATCACGCTGACCCCGTGCTCCAGTTTAATATTGCTGCAGTGCAGTTAATAAAGCAGAGGCTGGCTCAGAGGACAGGGAAACACTGGCCACCTTATTAGAGACGCTGAAGCCTCAGTGGAGGAGCTCATGCTACAAGCTCATTCATCACCAGGCTCAGCAGGCTGGCCCAGGGGCCAGAACAAGAGCACTGTGCAAAGCACACACTCGCCTCTGCCTTTCCCTCCTTCCATTCCCAGCACTCTGAGCAAAGGATGGGAAAGGAAAAAACACAAACAAATCCACAGTTCCTACCAGCTGGCTGTGAACGTTACACAGGAGGCAGAGGTGAGAATGTTCTTGTAGAATGGGTTCTCTAGAAACACCTTACAAAGGGCAAAGTCAGCCCCGTGTGGTTTGTGTGTATTCACGTGCAGGGTAAGCAACCTGTCCCTTTCCCTGTCCCTGTCGCTTTCCCTGTCACTGTAAACAGTGTTAGCCACCAGGGGAGAACTCACTCACATGCACTCAGCCACCAAACCTCTGGGAGTTGCAAACTGGGGCTGCCCTTCATCATTCCTCACCCTCACCTGCCCTGTTGGTGGGCACTGTCTCCCCTTTCCTCTGTCATGTCACTTGAGCCAGCTTGTGATGCTTGCAGGTGCTTGTCCCACTGTAGCCAGCCAAGCTGGCCCACGGACCAGGAACACACACCAAGAGTCTCAGAGACAAAAGCAGGATGCCACAGTACCCCTGCCCCTGCTTCCATTCCCAGCTGGGGCATTGTCATAGCACAGGGCCCTAGGTATGACACTGCCACACCTTCATTTTCTGTTTATACAGGCTATTGAAGGAAAAAACCAGGATGATGTTTTCAGACCGAATGATGTTTATGCCAGATGTGTACCAGCTAGAAGCCTAAACAAAGCTAAAGGATATTAATAAACACATCTGTCAAGAGTTACTGTTGTGGTTCTGCTCTACACCACCACAACAATATACCTGTGCTGAGACTGGTGTGGCTTGTGAAGCCATGCACGCGGTCTCACAACTGCATGTTAATGCTTGTTTGAAAGGAGAAATTAGAAAGAAAATCTGTTTCATCCCCAAGCCCCCAGGTACTTCTAACAAACAACAGCTAGAAAAGTGAACATTAAAATCAGGTAGACCCCCCAACAAGCTGAATGGAGCAAAGACTCTGTGACTGTTTTGCAGGCATCCAGCTTCCCAGCATTGCAATTCACTCCTGATGCTCTCTCTTTACTTGTCCTGCTTCTTCAGCGACTTCTCAGCTCAGGGCACAAGCACCAGCTCTGCTTTCCAATATCTCCATTCAAATCCTTTCCACACACGCTCGCTCTTTCACTCTTTTTTCTCAGCCTCATTCAAATTCCCCTGGCTGCTCCTTGCTGCAGCACAAAAGAGACAGGGATGGCTGTCTGCATTCCCTCTCCAACCTCCCTAACTGCAGATATGGGCTGCAGGGACAGCTCCCAGCTCCTTCTGCAGCCTCTCCAGCCTCTGCAGGCAGAGGAGGCAGCAGATAAAGGCAGGCTGGTGTGGCACAGCAGCCTTGCACGCAGGCTCCATCCCTCTGACAGGCTCTTCCTTGCTCCCTGTGCAGCTCTGCACACCAGACAAATGCTGTCTCTGGCTTGTGTGCAGGTGGGGTGTTCTAACCTCCCCCAATCTCTCCCCCCTCATCTGTGAGTGTCAGGACACTCTGGAGATCAGACATCCACCAGAGTAGGTGCTGGGGAGAGCCTGGTGGTGCAGGAAGCACAGGTATCTCCCAAAGGTCTGAAAAGAAGCATGGGGCAATAATCTGGACAAAATAATCTTCAACTGCCTGTGCAGCTGGTGGGCTGTACTCTTCAAGCAACCAGCAATCAAGGTGGTCTTCAAAGCTCAGTGCCAAGCTGCCCAGTTTCTCAGCACACATGGATATCCCTGTTTAGCAGGGGGTCAGGAGGAGTGAGTGTAGCAGAAGGGCACATCTCTTCTGACAGGCAATACCACCCAGGGTGTGACAGAGCCTCCCACTTGTACCATTTCAGCCTGTTTGCACAGAATCTTGGCTTGCTTACACAGCTTTGTCCCAGAGTGCTGCAGGCTCTTATCAGATTTCCCCAGTGGCTGTGGCTGCAATGACCTCATCCCAGCAAAGCCCAGCTAAGATACAGCTGCTCCCTTCCTGAGGGAGTGTTGCTCACAAGCACCAGAAACAATCACACCACTGCCCTCACCACAATGAAACAGCCAGGACAGATCTCTCAAGGTGCTGAGTTTGCTTATGGCACTGGTAACAGCTCCTGGGATAAACATGGGGCTCTGCAATGCCAAACCTCCTGCCACTTCATCAGACATTCCCTGTCCTCACTTCCTGCCCCAACTCTGCCTCCAAAGCTACAGGATATGTGGCAGAGAGGCAACCTCAAAGAGTTTAGAAGCCATGGACTTTTTAAAGTTAAAAAAAAAAAAAAGGAAATATGATTACAGAATTTATGTGTGTTGGAGTTTATAGTACCAAAGTTTGAAAGAAAATGATCCAGTTCTCCATTGCTGGACAATGAGAGCTCAGCATGTAAGTTCCATGGGTAGAAGGAATTTTTTGGGAAAGTAGAATGAAAATGCTCAGAAACAGGGTCAGGAGGAAGGTGGGGATAGGAAATTTTAGGAAACTCTGTTGAACATGAGGCTCCAATATGTTCCACACAGCTGGAAAAATGTGCCATAAATCTGGCCCTTCCTTTCCCCTTCTTTCTATTCACTCTGACACACAGCAGTGGATTGAGATTGTGATCCTTGATGTCACCTTGGCACCACAGGGCAAAGCAGAGGAAGATGTCTTTGACATTCCTTTTGAACACTATGAATTGGATGCTTGATCTCTGTATTTTGGCAGAGGGATAAAATCCCAGAGTTCAGAGAAGAGCAAAACATGGCTACAATCTGGGACACAGCAAGGGTTGCACACTGCTGCCTGACAGGGGCTAGTCCCCTGTCACCAGAGGGGCTGCCTCTGCTTATTAATTTTATGTATGTATCACGTCTTATCTTAAAAGTGGTTTGTTCCTTTTGGGCCTGCTCCTCCCCCTGGACATCTGTTCCAGAGCCTGACTGCCCTAATGTTCTCATTTCCAGACTGAATTTATTCACATGCAGCTTGCACCCGGTTATCTTGTGCCAGCAGTGTCCTGTAGCTTCAGTGGCTCTTTTCCCTCGCTGCTGCTTGACCCCCTGATGTTTTACAGACAGGAATCTCACCACCTCTCAGCCTCTGCTTTGCTGGGCTAAGACTCTGTGACTGCTCTTGTAACACAGACTCTCACTTTCCAGGATTGACTCTACAGTGTTTTTCTGCACAATCCCATTTGCTGGATCAGTGCCCAGCCTGCATACAGGATGTAGTGGCACTTCTCCACCTTGCCCAGAAGTACCTCTAGTTTCATCTAGGAGTACATTTGCCCTTTCTCACACCTGCATCTCATCAGCAGCTCCTTGAAGTCAACTCAGTTGAGCACTGCACTCATTTTCCAAAGATGAGCTTCCAGCCTGCAGCACCTTCTGCATGAATGACCCTGCCTTTGTACCACTGCATTTCATCCCACCAGAACCACTCGAATGGTTTTCCATCTTTCAGATCTTTCTTCCAATCTTTCCTAACCCTTCACCAAGGTGGCATTGTCTTCCAGCCTGCTGTCAGCTGCATAAAATTTCAAGAGCACAACCCTAATAGGGGATTGGCTGGTATCAGCTGCAGGGAGGATGCCTGCCTACTCTGGAAAAACTATTTGGGTAAGTTTTAGGTAGGGAAGACATTTGGTTTGGATATGAAGATAGTCATTGTGATGCTTCTTTATAATCTCTCATCAAACTTTCTCTGCCTGTCACATTGAATTAAAATATTTTCTTTGGTTAGTACTTAATCACTATCTTGGATAGAAATGATGTCAAGCATTAACCTCATCAATTAAAGGGTTAAGGTAAGTTTAAACCTGGATTTATTGCATTTTCCTTGCTTGATAGCCATAACTCCTAAGGGGTTTCCAGAACAAATAACCACATTGCAAGCACAAAGCTGGCATTTCCCAGACAAGCACATCAGTGAACTGAAATTCATGCCTATGTTTTTCATCAGCCAAGCACACAGGTTCAGATCCTGGGATTAAGCAAGGATGGATGCCCAAACCAAACCCATTATTCAGTCTAAATGAGGAGTCCTGGAAGCTTTTTGTACTGAATTGTCCTTTATCAGGAGGCCCAGTTTCTTGGCTGAAACATTCCCAACTCCAGAGAGAGAAGCAACTGCAACCTTCAGTGGCTTCTGAGGACAGCTGGAGCCATCAAGGCTGGGAAGCAGTCTTTCTCTCTCTTCCTCTTGCACAGGCAATCAGCTGCCCATCCTCATTAGGTGCCAAGAGCAGCAGTTTATGGCTTTCTAGAGAAGCCAAATTGGTGCTGTCATGAATTACTGTAAGTGCTTGTTCCACACTCTTCAATAATGTCTTTCATTAGGATCTGATCAGAAAGCAATATGTATTTTATTAGCGTATGTTCCCTGGTCTAAGGAAGAACAGACCTAGCCTTCACTCTGTCAGACAGGCAGTCAAGCACAAGCCTTAGCTGAGGCTTGCTCCTACTGTCTCACAGCCTTATTTTCAACCCTGAGGACATGTGCAGTCCTTCTGCTTCAGACTGGAAGCTCTCTACTCTTTCTGCAAGTTCCTGCCTGTACTGACTCTTGACTGTGCACGGCAGAGCCAGAGATCACCTCTCTGTCTGTTGTATGGGCACGAGCTGGATGAGAGACACCATCTCTCATGCTCCTCCACATCCCCCTCTTGCAGAGAGCAATGGTGCCAGACTCTTTTGAGCCTCACAGCTGAAAATCAGCACTGCTTGGTGCCTTACTGATCCAACTTTATACTCATCCCTACATCAGTAAGCACAGCCTCCTCTTCCACCAATTTCCTTGCACTGGACACACTGGCTACTTGCAGCCAGACCCATGCATGTGTCTGTGCACTGTGCTGTCAGCACTTCTGACTCCAAGAAAAAAAAAGCAATTTTGGCTCTGCACAGCCCAAGTCTGCCCAGCTGCAGTTAGGCTGAGCTCTGAGTCACTTTGCCTATAATATGGGTGTTACTTGCAAGCAGGACATGCTCCACCAACAAAAGCTTCATTTCTTCCCCACAGACCCTGGCAGAGCCCTGTGTTAGGGCCCCTTCACCCTTGAAAACAACTAATAAAGGATGGGGCTGATGCTTCCTGGAGCAGAAACAACCTTTTTGTGTGACTGAACTTTCCAGCCTGGTACCTGTAATGAAGGTTTGTAGGTAAGTATCATTCCAGAGCCTCTAGGCTGTCTATAAAGAAGAGGCAGAGGCAGCACAGGACATGCAGGGAGACCCATAAAGCCCTTCACATTGCTCCATGCTGCCCACTTCATTTCTTTATGATACACAGCCAAAACATCCATCTAGTGCCTACTCCTTCCATTTGTGACTAGCTATGGGAGAGACTACATCTCTCTTCCAAACCCTTCCCCTTCACACACTCTTAGTTCTTATCTCCAATGTGTTCTAGGAAGTGAGAGCCAGGGGAAAAAAAAAAAAACAAAAACCAGAACAAACCCAGAAAAAGGAAACAGAAACAAAAGAAAGAAGAGGTAGAATATAGGAAGGGGAACAGGAGAAAGCACAAAGGTCCACAAAGAAAAGATGGTGAAGCAGCAGGAGGAACACGGACTGACTACTGAAAAGAGCAGATGAGCAAACAGGAGGAAGCCACATCACAGCCTATCAACAGGGACTTTCAGAAAGACTCAATACTCAAGCATGTACCCCTTGAAGCCACCGAAGGAGTGTGGATAAGAAATGCACAAAAAGGACTGACTTTGATACTGGGCAAGCATCTTTCATTCTGTACTCAGCTCTGTAAAACACAAGCCAAGAGCCTGCTGGATACAAACAAGCACAGTGATGTGGAAAAAACTTCTGTACCCTGCAAAGCTGCTATGAGGAGTCTATTGGTTTGGGGAATCTGATTACCTCCTCTCTCACATATTTCTTACCCAAAATGAACACTGAACAGTGGTGTTAGGAGCTAGAAAGACATGAGATTTCCCTTCCAGATGTGTTTTAAGGTCATATGAGCCTTTCCAGCAAGATTATTGGAATTGCTCTTCTCAGTCGCTGTAACTGTTCTGAACACAGCTAAAACTGGGACATTTGCTTGAAATATTCCCTTGTACTAGGAAAGCTAAACAATATCCTGCTTTCCCTCTTGCCCAGTTAAGTTCTTGAATGGCATTAGGAGCAGTCCTTAAAAAAATTAATGCAAAGACAAAATCTCTCTGCCAGGCACCTGATGAATGGCCAGACACCTTGAACACTGTCACCTACCCTGTTTTGGGCAGGTTACCTTAGGCTTTGGATCTGGCTGGGACAGAGGTAATTTTCCCAACAGGAGCCCTCACAATGCTGTGCTTTGTGTGGGCACCCAGAAAGAACTTGATAACACACCAGTGGTTTGGCTCCTGCTAAGCAGAGGTCCCACAGCACCAGTGCTGCCTCTCCACACTCTCCCCTCCCCAGCAGGCTGGGGGTGGGCAAGATCTTGGGAGGGATCATATCCAGGACTGCTGATTCAAATTGGCCAAAGGGATATGAAAGTATGACTGTGATGCTTGTCTTCCAGAGCAACTGCTGCATGTACTGAGGACCTGCTTCCCAGGAAGGGATTGGACATTGCTTGCTGTTGGGAAGTAGAGAATCAATTGTTTTCCTTTGATTCTGCACATGGCCTCAGAAGTTGGTTATTAAACTGACTTTATCTTGATTCATGTGGCTTTTTCAATCTTATTTTCTCTCCCCCTGTCCTGCTGAAGAGGGGAGAATGATAGAGCAGTTTGGTGGGCAACTGGCATCCAGCCAAGGTCAACCAACTACACTTCACTTACTGTGGATAATCACAGAAGGGAAATGATACCTTAAGACTGAAGCATAATTGATCTGCCCCTGCTCATATTACTAATTTTTCCAACTAACTGATTACAAATGACCTGTGGACTAGGGAAAACCAGCTCAGAAAAACCACATATCATACTGAAGAGTAATTTGTGAATGCAAAAAGACAGAATTAATCAAACTAATTCAGTAGTTAAGCATCATTTGCTAAGCTCTCATGGGCAAAGGGAAGAAGTCCCAATTGTGGCATTGGAAACTGTCAGACTACCAAAGGGGGAACCCTTATCCCATGGCTACCAGTCATTTCCAGTGAGATCACACCTGACCCATCAGTGCTGGTCAGGCCTGTGCCAAGCTTTCCTGGCCACCCTTGTAGAAAGCACTCTGATCCTCTGGCTGACAGGGCCAACAGCAGCCACGGCCAGGCAGACATCTCCTCCTGCAGTGAGTGGGAATGGCCAGGGGAAAACTCCCTTCCTTTGTGCTGGTGGAGGCTCTGCTGCTGTCAACTTAGCCAACGTAGAGTACAAACATGAAACATGGAAAAAGCTCCTTGTTTCCACCCCTACCAAACATTCAGCTATCCTGGGATCTTCCCTTATAACAGAGGTGGAGAAGACTTTGTTCTAGCAGCCCCTTCTGTGACAGATTGCTAGGGATGAAAAGCGAGATGGCTCAATGTGCTATCAGCTGCAGTGACTGATGGTGTGTCCCATTTCCAGGCAGAGAGAGCACAGCTGAGGTAAGATCCTGCTGTCTTCACTCCCACATGCCTGTGGCAAAGTCACTGCTTCACTTCCAGGTCCTGCACAGCAATCTTATTAAGCTTCAAGGACTGCTTGTCCACCATTTGTTATTGACCAGCCCGCTCTCCTTCCAGGGGTATGCAGCTGACACTCAGTCCCAAACCCCTCCTCCTCTGCAGCCCAGAAAGGCAGAGCCTCCTCTCCCCCCTCTTGCTTTCCCTGGCTTTGCATCATGATGACTGTTCAAACCATCCACCAAGCACACCTCCCACTGGCACTGGCTTAGTTCTGCATCCTTTTCCACCTCTTCCTAAGGGATGAATCCTGCCCAGCATCACGTAGGCCACTAGCACAACTGAATGCAATTGTCTTGAGAGCACAGATATAATCTGCCTATTCTCACTGCCTGAACAAAAGTCGAAATAAAAAAAAGAGCATCAGTAGGGAGATAGGATAAAATACCTTTTCCACTACAGAGGATGGTTCTGCAGGTAGATGGAATTGTGTTGATTTGATATCCAATATGACAGCAGCCTGTGATCAAACATCAAACTGGCAGACAAGGGAGGCAAAAGAAGAAGAGAGGACCAGAGAAGCTTTCTGACAGATTTGACTTTTGAGCCATCCTGTAACAGAAGGTCTGCATTGAAATTTGTTGCTGGGCAAACACTGTGAAGCCAAGTCACTGGAGTCCCCAGTCCTAACACCAGTGAGAGAGGACCAGCAGAGCCTGTATCAAGTGCAATGATGAGCACCATGTGCAGCTTCAGGAAAAGCCACAGTCCCTTCCTAGTTGCAGCCAGCTGTGACTGTGATGCTCTGGGTAAAGGGACTCACACATCCCTGTTCCATGTGCCCAGTCTGTGTCCTACCATGGACATCAAACTGGTCTGTCCAATTAAGCAGCCTGCCGGCTGGAGGATTTTTTGGTGGATGTGGCACGACATTCCCTTTTTCCAGGTAACACCAGGCCAGTGCATCACACAGCATATTTTATCCAGAGCAGGATGGATACCTCCCTAGCTCACAAGCTGCAACCCTTCTTTAAGCTTTTCATCTTCTAGTATGAAAACCAGGATAGCCCTGACTGCTTTTTAGTTAAGTCCTAAAGCAGATATCACCTCCTTAGTGCTTGCAGCATGCCCCAGCTGAAAACGTCCCTGCAACAGTACTGTGGGAATGCACAGGATGGGGCCAGTGGGGTCACAATGCACCAGAGAGCTTGGGATGAGGGCTGTGGACCCAACCCGGTCTGCAGCGGTTGCCTTGGCAATGGCAGCGCTGTGCTGTGGAGCCAGCAAAATGTCAGAGCCTCTGTAAAGCGAGTTCTGCCACACTGGACTCTGCCTTGTGCAGAGCTGCCTCCTCACCGAGCCTTTGGTGTCCCGTCCTCCCCTCCCTCACTCCGAAGTGCAGCCCCCAGGCACCCCCTAAGGCACCAGCTGCTCGTTTTCCCATCCTTGCCTGAAGCCATGGCTGCATGTGCAGAGAAAAGGAATCTTGTTCAAGAAAAGGAATTTTGTTCACCTCCCAGGATACACAGCTGGGCTGCTGCAAGAGCCACCACTGCTCAAGTACATCACCTTTCTGCAGCCACAGCATTTCTAACCTGGGACCCAAAGGCATTCTAAGCAGACATTCAGGGGAAAGTGTGGGCAGGTGCACTGCTGTTCACGCTCCCTGTTGTGCCACCCCTGCTCAGTGCTCTGAGGGAGAGACCCCCCTGCCCTCCGAGGGCCGGCCGCTTCCAGGAGCCCATGAAGCCAAAGACAGGCTGCAGCAGACAGATACTGCCCAAATGGGCTCAGGGGAGAGAAAAAGAGCAACTCAGAGGCAGAAATTAAGAGATACAGATCCACAGTCCTCAGACCTCGGCATAAAACCTCTCCCGCTGTGTTGGGATGGCGGTCAGCAGAGTTAACCTTCCACTCTAATCACAGTCATTAAATTCCTGCTAATGCCCCTGTCCGGTGTCTGTCCCAACAGCTCTGTTATCTGTCACCTCCCCACATGGTATGCAGGCTCCCCACGGCCGCAGCTCTCATTAATGCTGCTCTGGCTGGCTGATGAGGCAAGTGGCAGCCAGCTCCCAAGCCCAGATGAGTTTTGTAGACAGCAGGGAATGTTTATCCAACATGGAAGGGATGTAAGTACAAACAAAGAGGGACCACACAATTACTCAGGCATTGCACAGGGCCAGTCTCATTAGATGGTCTCCCTGACAGGAATTAATCTGAAGTGACAACCCAGGGAGCAATTTAGCAAATAGGTCTGGGGCCTGGCCCAGTGCAAATTTCAGGGAGACCCCTGAAATTTGTCTGGCATGTAGACTCAGCCTGCTCTGAGGAGGGGAAAGCCAGGAATATATAAAGCTGGCCCAGTTCTGGCCTGAGCCTGTGCATGAGAAGGTTCGGAGGAGACAGCAGCCTCAGGTCGCCTTGAGGGGAACAATGAAGATTAAACTTTCCTGCTGCACCAAGAGCTTCTCCTTCCTCTTTCTCTTGCAGCCTCAGGTCACAGATGGGTTCCAGCTCATTAAGTGCACAGTTTTTCTGCCACAAAAATCCCCCAAAACCATAACCACCAGCCCAACTTAGATCTTTCCTCCATGATGCAACCTGCTTGCAGTATTAGATGGCTTTTCATTTCTCTTTAATGTTAGAGCAGAGCCCTGGGACGGGTATAAAATACATAGAGAGAAACAAGCAACTTAAAAGGCTTTTTATTTTTTAAGCAAAGATCTGGTTTGGGGAGGCTGCTTTGAATCCCCAAGCAACGAAAATAATTTTCAGTTGGAAGGCAGTACTTCAGAGCCTTTTTTACACTGCAAGAATACATGGAAGAAAAAAAAGTTGACCAAACAAATAGCCCTAAAGCCTTGTGGCATCTGCCCACAACCAAACCACTCAAGGCTGTGACCTCATCGGGGTCCCTGGGTAAGGTGGAGCAAGGTGGTTGGCATTTGGATCAGTTGCCTTGCAGCAAGAAGGAAAAAACACCCAAGCTGTCAGGACAGATGACTGTGAGGCTCCTGCTGTTCTTCACTGGGTACGTTTTCCCCTCTGAATTGTCATCAGCAATGCCACTGCCTAAGCCCACCTGAACTGTACCCTCCAGTAAATTACAGTCTCTCTGCTGGGACATAGAGTAGAGGCTTCACAAGAAGCTTTCTCCAAGTTGCTATCATATGCACTTTCCTGGGTCAGTGGCGCCAAGCTGTCAGGCTGCTTATATGGTTTTAATCAAAAGTAAATTCTTATTCTGCTGGCACTGGGGCGTCTGTTGTGCCACTCAGCCTGCTGTGCAGCCCTGGGAACAATGAGCTCTGGTGGAAGGGCATCTGCCCATCTTGCTGGGAGGCCCCACACATTGCTTAGGAAACCAAATTCCCCCAGACTGCTTTCAATCCCCCCGGTAATGCCCTAGGAAGCTTCTGAACAGGAAGAATTGGAGGAGGCATGGCGCCAGCCAATTAATAAGCAGCACTCTGACTCTCACCCAGCCCCAATTTCAGCAGCTGCAGCAAGCAAATTTAATTCAAGCGTTCCCAGGTGCCTTGCAAAGCATCCTGCTACTTGGGCATCTTCACATTACATATGCCAAGAGCTCATTGAGCAAGCCAGGGAGTGTGAAATGAAAACCAGCAAACTAAATTGCAACCAGTGGGCATCCCAGCAGGTTGCCTTTTGGATTCCAGCTCAGAAAGAGTTAATTCTCCTCTTTTCATCCCCTCTTCCCCCTGACAGCCCCTTACTAACCCAAGATTGCAGGCTGCCACGTTCATTCATCCTGAAGAGCCCTTGCCATGACCACTGGGGCTGCAGAACTCCAGGGACTGGGGGAGAAAGTGGGCTGGGCTGGCTGAGTGAGCTTTCCCCAGCTTGATGCTGGCAATAAATGACTTGTGTCTGGCCACGTGTAAGGCCTGTTTCACCTAAGGAGAATATTCCACTCCAATCCGAGCTCTCTAGGAGGATTTTGTGCCACCACAGCTGGTGCCTGGAAAGCCAGCATGTCCAGTGAGAAGTGTGCACGGGCAAACAGCAGCTCCACACTCAGGCAGATAAATCCCTTTTCTTAAGAGCTCTCCAGTCAGTAACACTTTTAGGCTTTTGGACTTTTCAGTTATATTCACTAAGACGTTTTGCAGTCCAACAATGGAACAGAAGGGTGGATTACTTAGTCCAGGGGCCCCAGCACAGAATAAGATGTGATAAAGCAGCAGAATCTGCAGGACATGGGAGAGGGTGATGGAGCAAGGGAAGGAGTGAAAGGTCAGAAGGTGGCACAAGGCTGCTTGGAGCCCAAGTGAGATGTCACAATGAAAACACCAGGAAGTCAGCACATGAACAGAGGGAAGCAGCAGGCTGGATGTGAGAGGGGATGTGATCCTCTGGGACAAGGAGATGAAAAGGACTCCATAAGACCTCAGTATGGCTCATGGAGGTGGAGACCTCACCACGAAATGCAAGTGTTTTCATTGGAGAAAAGCCAGGAGGAGGCAATACCATGAAAACCTTTTCCAATGTGTCTTAGTTTCAGCCAGGGAAGGGTTCATTTTTTACAGCAGTATCACAACAAAGTGTTTCCTTCTTGTGCTTGGCGGAAGTGGGATCAAAGCTTCCCTCTCTCCTCCTCTCTCTGCCTTTCCTTATTCAGTCCCAGAACACCAGGATGACACCTGTAGCCATTTCTAAGAGCTTTCCCATACACATGACTGGGCTACAGCTGAGCCTCAATATCATGCTCCTCTAAAACACAACACTCAGCAGTCACAGCTACATCGTGATGCTGCAAAGCAGGAACAGCAGTAACCAGTGGGGTATGAACCAAACTGGGTGTGTGTTTAGATTTGCATGGCGCTCAGCTCCCTCCATGTCGTAACTCAAATCAGAAAAGTGATTTTCCCTTCTCTTGATCCCTTTTAGTAGGAGCTCAAAGAAGGACAGAACCAAGATTACTTTTAGACACTGTGCAAAAAGGAAAAAAACCTCAACTTACTGGAGAAGGATAAAACCCACAAATATGTTCATTGAGTTGCAGTGCTGATAATAGCAAAACTTGGCTCAGAGGGAAGATCTGCTATGACAAACTGCCTTCATTATTAGAGGCTCCCCCGGGTCCTGTATTATTATTAAGTACTGACAACGTGCTCCATACGGTGTGAGTAACAAACAAAGGCTGTCCCACCCCAGAGAGCTCACAATCAAATGGAGACATAAAACTGGAGCCTACTGTGCAGAACTAGAGGAAAGAGACACTTGAATCTTTTTAATTATTTTGTTTTCTATCTACAGTAAACAAAATTTTCCTTGCAAAATGCATTTGCTTCTCAGCTACCAGTGAATGGTATGAACTACCAATTTCACGTGTCCCCATTTCTCAAAAATGTTGAATGTGGGCGCTTTGCTGGGCGTGGATGAAAGCACCTGGCAAGCCTGCTAAGATAATGTGCTCTTTAAAAACATCAAACTCTTTTCCATAACCTTCTCCAACCAGTGATGTCTTCAGATTTCACTCAGTTCTCTACCCCAGCCCCCAACCCCCAGTATGATTTTCCTTCAAACTCAGAAACCTTGAAACCCACTTCTCTTCCCCTGCAGAGTTCATACAGTCCAAATAGCTTAGTTAGTGTGACAGGATGAAAGCCCTTCTGCAACACAAACAGCCATTGACTTTTTCCTGCAGTTCCTGCCTGGAGAGCTCTTCAGCTTATTCCCTTTTTTCCATACGAGTGAGGAGGATGGAATTCCACTCGTTTGAATCTTTGGCCTATAAAATCTACACCACCAACTAATGACTATAAGGCATTGTTCCCACTGAAACCCCATTCAAAACACTGAGCATGAACAGCCCAACTGGGGCCACTGGGCTTTGAAAGACCTCAACTGTACCCAGCCCCAGAGGTAAAAGTGAACACTGAGTTGTGCACTTGGCCTGTCTCTTCCATTCAGTGGGGAAGGTGCAAGACCACCAGGATCTGCCAATTTCATCACTTTCAGCTCTTAATCAGCAAGAAAACATTGGTGTAATTGCCTCCTGAAAGGCCATATGCTGGGGCTGCAGGAGAGCAGACCTTACCTGCCGGACTTCCAGGCGGTACTTGAGGATGGGATCCACAGCATCAGGCTCCTTCTGGGTCCACTGCAAGACGTAAGAGTAATTCTTGGATTGCCTCTGGCTCAAGGTGGGGTTGGGAGTGTCATAGTAAAACTCTGGACTATAAGCTTTTGCTGGAGGGGAAAAAAGAAAAAAGAGGGAGGAAAGTAAAAGAGTGGGTCAAGGGGAACAGAAATTACAAAGAGACGTGGTGAGAGTGGAAGAGCTCCACGCACCCAGCTTATCGACCTGCCTCTAACACAATGGACACCTTCACTTTGCACAAATGTGCCACCGTTTTCTGTGAATCACTACTGCTTTCAGAGCCTAAACTGCTGGGAGGATTAGCAGCCCTGCCACACCAGTGGGACATGACCAGCACCTGAGAAGGTGGGAACAACTCCAGTTCTCCAGCTGGAACCAGCTCTAATCTTTTCTCTCTTGCTTTGTAGTTTAGATTGAAGTAACAGCTTTAAACTGGCATTTCTCCCGTTTCATCTGCTGCTTTACAGAGACTCCTGCTAACAAACCCTGAGGAAAGATCATTTGGCCAGTAGGTCATAGGAAAAGTGTTATTTATCACACAGAGACCATGGCATTAAAAAGGAGACCTTGCTCCTTCTGCATCTCCCCTGCCTTGGCAACACAGCGCTCCAGCCTCTTTGTAACACAACAGTCAACTCGGCAGCAAAGAGGACACTGACCTCAGCCTGGGTAAAAGCAGTGGGAGCTTTGGCAGGGGCGGAGATGTCTTTTTCAAACCCACGTCTCTCCTTAAAAACAAAGTGCAGCTGGAGAAGGGAAACACAGAAGGAAAGAAGTACCAGAGAGAAAACGAGCAGTTCAGAGAAGAAGGGAGTACCTGTCATTTGCTCAGCAGTTTCTGTCCTGAATCACGACCAAACAGAATGTGAAGGCTCCTGCCATGCAGCCCAGCAGCTGGAGGACTAATGCACAGGGAGCACAGGTCTTACCCACAACTGGTTTTGCCCTATTTGAAATCACGATCATTTCACCCAATGAACTTCAGTTTTTGCCAGGTCCTGTCCTGAGCCAGGCAGGAGTTGGACCTGAACGAAAGCTCAAGTGTCTGGGTTTGGGTCCAGTGTGAACCAGCAGAGACCAGAAAGATGTCTGGGTAACAAGGGATGCTGGAGAGCAGAACAGGAATAAACACCATCTCCTCAGGAGGTCTGCTGCACCCTTCCACTTGAATCACCGGCCCTGCCATTCTGTGTGGTTATAATTAGGCTCGACAGGATTCAATGTTTATTTTTTATGAACTCAGATGTATAATATTGATATTTATTTCCGAGTCCTTTTTCTCTTATTATTTTTATTGACTTGAATTTTTGCACAAGCAAGAAGTTCAGAACCACCTCAGAGACTAATTGCTGCTTATTCAACTTGTATTGACTATGGAAGTCAAGCTTTATAATGGATTTCGGAATAAAATCAGAACTGATGATAATGATCATCTTGCATGATATTAATTCATTATTAATTGATTACAAGATAGAAATAGAAGTTAGAAAAAACAGGTGTTTTTTGATAGAATTGCTGCATATCAAAATACTTACAGAACTTCCTTCTGGAAGCTTTTACTACTGCTGGAAACTTTTGTCTTTTGCTTACAGCTGATGGGAAAAGCTGAAGATTATCCATGTCTCTCTTTGAGGCTCTTCTGTGCTTCTGGCCAGTGAGGGAGCACATGATGAACAGCAGGGGTTGCCCTGATAACTTCCTCAAGAGGAATGGGTTGGATGTTTCACTATCCTTCCAAAACATTTTGGAAAGCTAATAACTCATCCATAGAATAAAATAATCCTATCCTGGTCATACATGTACTGTATTTTCAGTGCACCTGAACACCCCACAGTCAAAAATTAGTCACTTTCTGTCACATAGGAAGGTTTTTAGTATTTTTTTCCACAGAGAAGAAATAAAACCAAAAAGAGACCATGCCACTTTCTCTGCTCAAATAGGAAGGCTGTGGCTGATGGGAATTAAAACTCCAGCAATCCTGAGTCCAAGTATAGCAGTCTAGTCACTGGAATATTTTTCAGGTTGCTCTACAGGCTCAGAAGCCCTAATTAATTTGTAACTGTCCAGGACACAGGCAGAGATGTCTGGAGTTGAACAGCTACAATCAGATATCAATGCCTTGGAAAAGGAGAAGGGATGCAGGAAAAATAAAGGCTTGCTGCTTTCCTGATCAGTGTCTCTATGCGTGAATCCTGCTTTCTGCTGAGGGGATCTTATCTGAGGCACAGCATGGCACACGGGGTGCCAATGAGTGTGTGTTGCTGCCACCAGCAAGAAATTCCTGGGAGCGTTCCCAGGCTTGACAGGGATGCAGTTTTCTGTGATGGCTCATAGAGGGATTTGGTTTGCTATCACTTAGTGATGTGAGAGTTACAAGCATATGAAAAGGGTAGAGAGGGAAGGGGCCAAAGCTTTCAAGCAAAACTCACTGCAAGACAAATGCCAGGAAATCTTAAGGGGTGAGAGCAAGGTCCTGAAAAGGGACCCAATAGTAGAAGTAGTTTGGGTTCCCCCATTTCTGTAAGCATCCCAAAATTACAGCATACCTGAGCTTTCCCAAACCCTAGGAAAGGCCTGCTTCAAAATCAGGCCTCTTTGGATGTCACTCATTCTCAATTTTTTCAACCCAGGCTTGAAAAGTACTATAAATTGGCCCTGGACTCAAACCTGAGTATTTGGACTGAATTTATTGCTTATTAAGGCAACTTCATGGGAGAGCTCTTCTAGAAAATTGTGCCCAAGTCAGTTGTGGGGTCATGGGAAAAGCAGATTTAATGATCAGCTGGAGAGGCCGGGTCAGATGTGCAGTTTTAGATGCTATAAGTCTGCCATCCCTCTGTGCAGTTGCAGGTGCTGCAGAGGAGCCCTGTTACAGGGGATGATGGATTCAAAGAAAACTGTGAGCAGCAAATCTACTGTGTACTACTGACCATTCCCAGCTCATGTTTTTTCTAGAAAGCACTGTATGACACAAATAGACAGGAGTCATAGGGAAGGCACGGGAATACATAATACAGGTTTTGTTTCTTTCTTTTCGTTTCTTTCCTTGCTTTTAAAGAGGAAATCACATGGTTTGAAGCCTCTTGGAGGGATGTACAGAGCTTTTCACTTCCCCTTCATCAATACTTATCAATGATAGAGGTTGTCCAAGCTTCAAAGTTGATTGTGGCCTTGAGTTTAAGTCCTGTAAGTGGTCAAACACTGCTAAAATCTAACAGGGGTGAGCACTTAGTTGTTCCAGGTGCATCTGCCTGAATGATGAAGACAGATCTCCCTGCTGGCTTCTGGAAAATTATTCCTCTTGAACAGAATGCTGGGCACACAGGAAGCAATAGAGGCATTGTAGTGGCACCAGTTTATGAGGAGCAAGCTTCCCATGACTGTGGTATTCACATTCTCTGAACAGAGGGAGACATAATTCTCTCTCCCAGGATTTTTCCTGGGAAAGGCAGTGAGAAGCTCAGAGAAGAAAACAATTCTTTTCTCTACTTGCTGCTCCTGTTGTTTGGCATGTAGAATGTGTTAAGGAGATTGTTTACTGAAGGTGATGGTTTGGATTGATTGGCCAAGTTAGGTCAAAGCTGTGTCATGGCTGTCTCTAGACAGTCACGGGGTTTTCTTGAGAATCTCTTTAGCATAGTTATAGTATAGTATTAATGTAATATAATATAGCTTAATAAAGCAACTGTTCAGCCTCCTGAATCATGGAGCCAGAGCACATTATTCCCTGGCTGGGGGTTCCCTGCATCGATACCTGACCCCATCCAACAGCTTGCTCTGATGTGCATCCTGTGACTTACCAGACACCTGGAAGAGGCAGGTGGAGACCCCCACGTCGTTGGAGATGCTGCACTCGTAGTTCCCGCTGGTCTCCCGGCTGACGCTGTCCACCCTGAGCTCTGAGTAGTCCTGCTGCTCTGCCAGGGGCTGCGCCAGGAGGCTCCCGTTGAAGCGCCAGACGGAGGTGGCCACCTTCATGGGGCTGCCCTTGAGCATGGTGCAGCGCAGCGTGACGCCGTGCCCCATGCCCTGCCGCACGTCCTGGAAGGCCGGCTCCACCACAGGCGGGACTGGAGACCCAACAGAGCAACACACAGGGATGCATCAGGGAGCAGCTGCCTCACCCAGCACCGTCACCCTGAGCACCTCTGACAAGATAGGTACCCGTGATTTACAAGGGGTTGGAGCCAGGATCCATCACACCAAAAGCAATAGTTGTCTGACATTCCCTTCTGACTGGGCTAGGGCCACATTCTACCTCTCTCCCACTTATGAGGCAGGGTAACCTTTAGCAGCAAGCACTCATCCCACACTGAGCGCTGCTTGGAGGAGCTACCAAGCTCTGCTCTCTCATGTGAGAAGTGTTGCACCAGCAGCTGTATCACAGCTTGGATTCAATCCTCAGACCTAATCAGAACGACTGGTCCTGTAATACAGCACAAAATGCGCTCCCTGAGCAGGCAGGTAAGTTCCCAAGCAGTCATTTCTTCTTGTCAATATTTGGCAGGGTTATCAAGGACACTGTGTTTAGATGGAGGGATCTGCACCGGCTCTCCCCACGGACCTGAAAAGGTTTTGGAGGGCCCCTCCCAAATACATCAATACAACACATCACAGACTGGCTACAGGGACTCTGGGTCCTATTTTTATCTCTAGCAACAATTCCCTGATGTTGGGAGGTAAGTCACATCTATCCATGTCAGCTTCTCTGCCAGTAGTGTGAGAATGAGAATGGTGATGTGTGCTCACCTCCTCAGCAAAGGGAGACTACTATGTCTTTTGCAGTTTTTTAGCACTTGTAAAAATTTATGGGAACCTCATGATTTGGGCATGGTTGAGGTACAGCAAGGAGAAAGTCGGATTGGTACTGTTTGGGTTATTCCTTATTTAACGCAATGAGAGAGGACATAAATCCCCACTGTCTCTGATAGACATGTTTCACTTGCAATAAACTCTTAATTAAAACATTAAAGTGTGGGAATAAACAGAAGCTCCCCATCTAAAATGAGAAAAGCCTCCTGAACACAAAACAGCTGTTAGCCTGAATGTAAGAGGGAGAACTGATTTATAGCAGTTTCAGCACAATCACAGCTGACCTCCAGGTTCAAAGCAAGTGCTCTTCCACACTTTCTATGCCCTAGAGATCCACAGAGCATCTGCCTCCTCTAAAGGTCCACAGACTTGCCAAGCACAGCCCGGCCCAAAAACATGCAACACCCAGCATCTGCAGTGCCCCAGACACAGGTGCACCAACAACCATAGGTCCCTCTGCATCCCTGCTGCCCTGAACAGAGCTGTGCTGAGAAGGGCTTCACCACACACCAGCCTCCTCCCATAGTCTGACCCCAGCAAGTCCCAGCAGCTCTGTGACACCAGTGACATCTCTATCTTCACCACAGATGAAGGTGCTGCATGCACTGTCCCACACGTGGGCACGCAGTGTCCCATCTCCAGGGGGCACAAATGCACCGGTGGGTATCCTGTGTACAACCATCCCCACCATGCCCTCCACCTGTCAGCCTTTGTTTGACGTGGCTGATTGCCTTCCAGGTACCCTGTTCTCAGCTCTGTCTTTGGGCCCTTTGCTGTGCTTAGGTGGATTAAAAGCAGCCCTGCCTGAGCTGGGGCTGCCGTGCCGAGCGGCACGGTCAGCTCATTAGGGATGGCTTTCCTGGGGATGTGTCTCTGCCAGTGCTTCGAGTGCTGACTTGCCTTTGGCTCGCACGTCTCCCACCTCACAGTGAGAATAATGTGAGAAGTTGTTTGATTAGACCTAGTGCCGTGCATGTATCATCTCCATCCCTAGCTGCTATCCCATTTCTTCAGTCACATCTGATCCTTAATTGAAGCCAGTGGGGTCTCACATTATAATCTAGGCCAGCTGGTGATATAGGGAAAAGAAAGAGAAAAAGGGGAGAGAAGAGAAAAAAGAAGGCTCAAAAAATGGCACAGCCACTTCAGATGTACTCAGAACAGTCTATCTCCTGAGGAGAGAGAGGGGTTGGAAAGCAGCTTCCCTCACTGAATCTAACTGTGCCAGGTCTGGGGCTGGGACAGAGGACAAGGTCTGAAACTGGACAAAGTCCCTGCAAAGACATGCTGCAAGGAAAGTGCCCTCCTGGGCCTCAATGTGGGAGTGTCTGGGCTGGCAAAGGGTCACAGAGGAACAGGGCTGGGATGCTCCAGAGGCTTCATTAGGTCACTGGAACACCAGGACAGCCAAGGATGCAGAAGATATTTAATCTTCTTCAGCTGGAAAATGGGATTTACTTGATTTGCACTGGGACAGGCTCCAGGACTATGTTACCATCTTGCAAAGAGTGTCTATCAATTAAAAATTGATTATATTTTCTCCTCTTGTCTCTTGCACTAGAAAACACACAATGAATATTAACTCTCCAGGTAGTCCTGGAGTTCCTGGGTTTTCTGGAGAGAGAACTGAAGCAGGTTATCCCATCACTACAAAGTATAGAGAACTACACCAGGGGTCAGTTATTCCCCAAGGTTCCCAATGGATATGAAAACAAAGGAAGGTCAACAGCAATTGCAGAGCCAGACATCAGCTCTGGCCTCCAATGCCTACTGGGGAGCTCACACTTGTTCAAGGAGGTTAAACACAAAAGGCAGATTCACCACAAAGGCAGGGATTCAGTCCATAAAACCTGACTGCTAACAACACAGCCTTTTCTGTTTCTGCTCTTTTCCTCTGGCTTAAAGGCAAAGGAAAGCTTGTTTAAATGAGCTGGTGCTGCTACTCCCCAGAACTGGGAACTGAACAGCTCCAGTACCCCTGACATGGGGGGCTGTCTTGGAGAAGAGACCTGTGACATCAGCCCTGCACAGACACCTTTAGGGAGCTGCAAAGAGGATAATGATTTTCAAGGTGCTTCTTACACTCACAGGGAAGCAGCATTTCTGCTGACTATAAGGAAGTTGTATTTGGCTGTTCTGGCTTGCTAAGCTGCTATGATGCTCTTTAAGTTTTTAGCCCAGTTCCAAAGGTGAGTCCTCATCCAGAGGCTCCTCAAATGCCTTCCTGTATCTCCTTTGAAATCCAGCACCGGTATCAGAAGTGCACTTTTAAGTAGCTTCCACATGGCAGGCAGCAAGTTGCTAGGCTTCCAGAAGGTAAAAAAACCCTCTGTGCACATAGAGAACTTCAGGATAGCTTGGCAAGAAACACAGCAAACAATTATAGACAATTACTGTTCTCTCTCAGCACACAGCTTAACTCTAGAAGAGCTTGCTGGCAACAGCAGTGATGAAAGGGGTAAAGAGGCAGTGTTGAAGTGAGGGTCCTTCACCAGCCTTGTTGAGATGCTGCTGCTGCAGAACACAAGGCAGGATGCTCTGTCTTTGCAGCAGAATTAGCTGGTTAGGAGCAATTCCAGTGAGCCAAACATAGGCAGCCTACTCCAGGCACCCTAAAGCAAAGCTGGGCTGCAGGCAGCTCCTCCTGTGAGCCAGAGCAGATGCTCTGCACCAAAGGGCTGGTGAGCTAACGCGGCTCACAGTGAGGAAGGGCAGTGGAGAGGGAAGCACAACAGCGAGATGTCAAGCACCAAGGAGTGCTGCTTTGTGTCCCAATAGCCTCTTATTTTCTTAGTTTTACTGGAAATAACCAGAACAGAAATGCTGATCCGGCTAGGTGTGTCAGAAGTGTCTTCTCACAGTTTATAGTTATAGCTGCTTGGTTCAAGTCTGTTTTAGTTTTAGCCTTGAGAAAAGGTAAAACTAAACTAGGGCTTTTCCTTACAACAGCTCAATGGAGAGACCACAGCCTCTGCTTTCACTGTCACTGTGCTGTCCTGCTTGGGCATAGCTCAGCAAGGGATACTTGGCCTTTGCAATGCTATCAGATTGCTGCAGGTTCCCATCAAATTCAGATACCCCCCAGAAGGCAGGGATGTTTCTTTCACCAGTGATGAAGTCAGAGTATCCCAGGATAGCAGAGATGCACTTTGAAGCTTTTTACTTGTGGGGTTAATAGAGAGAAAAAAAATTCCCTTAAATTAGAAACTGGCAATGTTGTCATGAGGCTGCTCAATCCAGTATGGATGAAAGGCAAAGAAAGGCTTCTGTTGAAGTGGACTTATGCATAGAAATCAGTGACAAGCTTAAAGACAAACCAGGATCTGCAGAACAGGGGAGCATTGAGTGAACGGACGTCATACAAACTGTTCAGGCAATAGTTGAAAAGGTTGAACATCCTAGACATCACAGGACAGCACTACTATGCAAGACACACGCAAATTCTGCTTTCCCACTGCAATTTGGTAACAGTGAATAGTATAATCTGACCAAATCTCAAATGCTGGCTTGTTTTGGAAAGGTTGTCAGAGCTAGGGAGCTCTCTCATAATCTGCTTCCTGACTCACAAGCAGCCGTGTCCCCCATGTAGCCACGTACAGCTGACAACAGCCATCTCTGTGGGTGGTGAGCAGCCAGCATTGCACCACCAGCGTCTGCAGCTGCCATGGGCTGCTACATTCTTATTTTGCTACAGGAATTTACTTCCCACAACACCTCCTCTGCTGCAGAGACCCCCACAGCACAGCAATGTCATGGGGAAAAGGAGAGGCATGAAGAGAAAGATGCCCTAAACAAGGTCACACACACAGATCAGACAAAAGCAGCGCAGGAGTCGTTCATCCTTACTTTCACTATCCCTTGCATATTGGGACCCATATCCTGGTCCTTCCACTCTTAGCCCAGAACTCCCTGTCTGTGGGAAACACCCTCTCCTCTATCCTCCAGAACCAGTCTTTAATTTTTTAATTTAAATCTAGACAGTGCAGTATGTGACACGAGTGATGAAAATAGCAAGCTGTGCTGGATTAGAAAGCTGCTTAATTTCAGCAGCTCTCATCCTCTCATTTGACCGACTGCCTCAAAGCTTAGCCGTGCATCACAGCACCAGTGGGACTCCTGACTTTGTTCTGCACCATGTCACTTGGTGAGACCCAACTGACCACCCATTTGTAGGACTAGCATTGCAAACAACACACAGATAACCTGGCATGAAGGACTGCACAGAGTGGTTAGTTACAGTTCTTAGCTGAAGAAGCTAATGACAACAGGGAGTCATTTTTCTCTAGAAAGCAAATCAGCACAGGCAGCTATTTGGACCTTTTGAGACCTATATGAGTCCATCCAGCATCCATTTAATTTCTTATAGGTATCCTTTTGCAGACTGCTGGATGCAGTCTTCCCTAATCTCTAGACAACCAAAGCAACCTCAGCAAAGGATGCCTCCCTTTTCCAACCCCCAATCCATAACCTGGGGCAAGAAACATATCACAGACAGCAAAGATGCTGCAACCCTTTTCTCATAGCAGGAAGAAAATTCCATGGTTTCACCTCCAGGAGAGACCAGAACTCTGTACCTGAACAAAAGGGAAGCTCTTTTATTGTCACAGGGCTGGGAAATCACAACTGAGCAATTCTGTTCCTTGCAACTGCACCTACCCCCCATACCCTAGGAACACACATTAGGCACCAGCAGTTTTCCATGTGGAGACAAATATCCAACCCAAATTTACAAGCCCAGTCTCATATGCTTGTTTAATATATAATTGAGTAGTTAGAAGAAGGGAGATACAGGAAGGCTAGCTCAACCTGTTTCAGCTAAAAGCCAAATCTCATTCTTTTATCTTATACGGCTTTTGCCTTTGCACTTCAGTCTCTCCATGCATGAAGAGATAAAACATGTGGGTTTTGCATAGTGCTTGAAAGCCAAGTTGCAAATATTGTTATCTCAAAGAAAACAAATTTGTTTGAGTGAATTTTCTGCTAGACAAGTGAGTGCAGGGTCTGAAGAGGCAGGGCTCAGAGAATGCTTAGTTCTGTGCTAGTTGACTGCTTTTAAAAGAAGAGCAAATGAAATGTATTCACTACCAGCTTTTCTGCTTTCCTCTTCCCTGAACTTTCCAAGCCAATTAGCTCAACCAGTCTTCACCTATTAATAAAGAGGGATTTACTAAAGGATTTCCTCTTCTGCATGATGAACTGTGCTGATTAATACATGAGATCCCTTGCTTGCTTTACAGAGTGCTTTGAAGAAAGTCCATCCTGGGTGGGAATTTCCAGACATTTAGCCTCACAGATAGGCCTCAAAAAAAGATCTGTCCCAGACATGCTGGAATGCCACTCAGACTCACTGCCCAATTAATTCACACAAACAAGATGCTACAAAGACAAGTATTCTTCTGCAGTGTAAAGCCACCCCATTCCCATGCCTCACTTAACTTCCAGTGTCTCATTTTAAAACAGTGCACTCCCCTAACTGAAAAAGATAAGTAGAAAAAAATGCTGCATGGACAGAAAACACATGCACATTTATATGTGAACTGCATGCTGCAAAGCCTTCCCCCACCCATACACCACCCAACCAGCCAAGCTGTTCACTGGAGAAATACAGAGGATGAGAGTGGACATTTCAAAACTAATACCTTCAAGTACTGCCAGACCAATGGCATAACCCCAAACAGATTAACATGAAAATATTTTCTCTAGCTCGCAACCAAGTTTGCTAATTATAACATGGTGAAGCAACATGGCAGCCAGGGTGGTTCTGCCCAGCCTTCATTCTCCTGCCCACACACATACCCACAAGAGGAGAGCCCTCCCATGTGTAGCAGTGCCGGACCACCAATGCTTCACTCAGGTTCTGAAAGTCTTCCACAAGATAACAAGGTGTCACCTCATATCCATGCATCTGTTATTAAATACCTCTGTTTAACAAATCGGGCTGGCAGTGACACGCCACTCCCAACAGCATATAAATAGTTTAGATGCAAATATTCACTAACAGCCAACCAATGATATTCTTTGCCCAAAAGCATCCTATATGCATTAACTTTTGGCAGAGAAACAGTTATCTTACTATTCAATAATTCATAGGTGAGCTACTCAGTTGGGCAGTTCTGGGAATAAAGCAACTCATTGCCAGTGCAAACTAAGGAAAAGAATTAAAAACCCAAAACCAGCCCCACAAAAAAGAATAAATGAGATTTTTCCAAAGCAAAGAATCCACATCTTTCCTCTTACTTCAGAGTTTTTCAGTAATTTTTCTTACCATCTAACCTAATTCCCTTGCTGCAGTTTAAGCCTACTGCAAGTCCTCTCCATAGATGTTTTCATGTCCTAGTAATCAACTCTGTACTATTTTCAGGGTGTAAAGAAGGGAAAATAGAGGGAAAACAGCTAATCTATGAAGTTCATCATCCTAGTACAGGCCCTCCACACTCCTGAGAAAGATTTGGAACAACTGGGAAAGGACTGATAACCTCCCCTCCCCAAGTTTGACAGTAAAGCTGGTGCTAGCTGAAGCAGGACTTTAAAGCTCAAATTTATCACATTTTAATTCATTGAAACACTCATCTTAGGAATGCTACCTTCTTCCAAGGCTGTTAAGTGAGAGGGACATCTCCAGAGGATGATTCAGATGGCAGGAATTCCCAGCTGGCATACGAGCCTCTGTCCTGCATGTGCACAGAGACCTTAAGGTGATGCCAGCCCTCCCAGCTCTGCTAGGTGGGATGAATGCAGAGTGAAGGAAATGCATTGATGTGGCCAGTGCCCCCCTTCCCCATGAACCTCCAAGTGCCCCTTGTTTGATGAGCTGATCAGTAAGCTGAGTCTAACACACACCTGAAACCCGGGAAGCGTATCCTGCTCTTGGACAGGAGACACCTCCTGTGCTCCAAGTGCTGCGTGCCACAGCAGAGCTCACCTGGGCAGCAAAACAGGCACCAGCCTGCACATTCCCCATAGCAGACACACTGAGAAAGCTCTGGACTCCAGGAAATGTCCAATTAGTGCCACCACCAGGGCTCCTGTCCAGAGAATGCAGCTGTCTCCTACAAGGAATTGGTTGAATTCCCCCTTGTCTCCTGGAGGTGAGAGCACCCCCAACCAGAGGAGCAACTGGGCAGAGGTGACTGCTGCCTCCAAGCATCAATCCAATAGCTCCTGTTCCATTGCCAGCTGCCACAACAATTCAATTACTTCCATATATTTACACCCCTTTAATAAAAGAACTGAAATTTAAAAGCAGGGAGGCTGCAGGAGAAAAGTACCTCTGAGGACTGCAATCCCGTCAAAACAGAGAAGAGCCCCTGCCTTAGAAATGCAGTTATTGTCAGGGCTGCAGGGCATCAGCGTCTTCTGCTCACAGCTGGACCACAGCATTACCTCACCTTCTGTTTTCAGTTTGAAAACTAAATTGAGACCACAAGACAATCCCTCCACAGCTGCTTTCCAAACAGGCAGGCAAAGTGAGAGGCAGCACAGTCAGAATCAGAAACATTGATTAAGAAATCAGACCTGCTTTAATGTTGGTGAGGTGGGACCAGAGCTGGAAAGGGAAGAGATCCAAGTCAGAAAGAGCCCAGTAGGGGAAGGAAGGCCATCCAAAGCAATTAATATAATCAAATACTAACCAGCACTCCTTAATATGTTTACTTTGAAATCATTGTTCACAGTAATAAACAAAAAGGACCAGGAAGACTTAATACAGGGGTTCACCATTTATCTACAGAGTGGAAAGAAGACAAGCTTCCCCACACAAAACAGGCTGTTCCTCAGCTTCTCCTACAGACCTAGTGGGGAATTTGGATCAAGGATGAAGAATTCTGTGTAAAGCAATGCTCAGTTCTCAATCACTTCTCTATCTGCTACCTCAGAGTTCTGCTGCCAGTTGTTTAATATCCTGCTCTACAAACTGCCATCATTACCCCATCTTTCCATCCTTCACCCTTGATTGGTCTTGATTCATCTGAGGAAGATGACGACAATGAAAACGTAACTGTTCAGAAAGAGGCTGAAAGGATGCTCAGACTAAAAGATTTATGGCAAACGCTCAGGCTCATAGATGAAACAGCTGAGGTCAACAGATATCAAAGCCATTTTTCCCATAAGAATTAATGTAACAAGGGGGGCAGTGCATACAGGAACTCAAGAAATGCATGCAATTTAAAAACATGGGATCAGTATATATAGCAAAGAGAAAGGAGAGGCAAGAACATTTTTTACTGTAAGCATTTCTACTGTCATTCCCTGGATGGTTACTGCTTCATCATTGTCATCATCATTTTTGGATGAATCAAGGTAGATAAAATCAATCACGGGCAAAGGATGGAAAAATGAGGATGGGTTCAGGAGGTCTTCAGATGAAATGGCTGAGGTCTTTCAGAACAGTGACTGACTTCAAAAAGCCAGCTGCCAAACAGCCACAATCTCTGCCATCTGTACATCCTGTTTTTCCCCTCCATCCTTCACACTATCGCCTGCACACATTTAAAAGGTGTGACATCCACAAGGACCTTTGTCCAACTCCCCCTCTATTAATTAATTACTTAAAAAATACTTTATCTGTCCTATTAGTACTGTCATAGTTTTTCATGAACGTACCTTCAACAGATTGTTGGTTACATTGGGAGAATCATCTCCCTGTACTTTATTCCAAAAGATGCTGCCTGCCTTTGGAGGCAGCAGAGGATCTGGCAGTCCCATTTCTTCAGGAATGGGCAATATCACCCACCTCAGAGAATGATATGGACTTACTCCTGCATTGGAAACCCCCTGTCTTCTCTTGACACTGGCTCTGTGTTTCCCAAGGCACACCAGCCCTGCTGCTGAAGCAGGTGCAGCCCTGCAGCCCCTGTCTTTCCTGCATGAGGGAGACCACTTTCACTTCTGAACTGACAGGTGCTGTGGGCTCCCAGAAATCACTTTTCAGGGCTTGGGGTCTCTTCTGCAGCAGAAGGCACAGAAAGGAGGCCAGTGAGAGAGCTGGCAACCATTCAAGGACAGCAGCCTGCTCCTCAAACTCCCCATCTGGCTATCGACTCTGTCCCATCTCATCTGGACTTGGATCAGGAGAGCAAAGTTTATTAACAGTCTCATTCACAGGATAAATCTGATCTGACATTCGATTTTCCATGGCTGACCTCAAACTGGGCCAGTACAGCAGAACTCTTTGGATGAGCAGCATCCCTGCAATGTAGGCCTATCTCCTACATTCACTTCTTTGTGTTGGCCAAGGAGAGCTTCAGCTCCAGCCAAGGTGAAACACAGGACGAGTGGGAAGGACAACCTATTTCTTCTTCCAATTCTTGGATTTTGGTCCAATACATAAAGATCTGAAATTGGTTCCATTCGTTTTCATTATTCTCATTCTCAACTCTCCTGGGACACAAAAGTTAAGGCTGTTTCCTTCCTCATTCTGACTCACTGCATCAAGATCTGAAAGTGGATCCTGGCCTGAGTCAATCCACCAGCAATCATCATTCTGAGGGTTTGCACCAGCACACACTGCAGCACAGCATCCTGCTCCTTCTGCCTTCTCTGTAATAAATAATAATGCTTCCCAGAATCAGCTATCCCAGGTAAAAAGGACATTTTAAACCAGCTTCAGCAACATTTGCTGAGACATACCACTGTAGTAGGCAGGAATTAAATATAATTCTGCACACAGTTTTGGAAAGAACATGCGTGGACTTAAATCTGGAAATACTTGTGGCTAAATCTGTGATACAAGCCAGAGAAGCAGGAAAGACAGACTATGTCTGTTTGTAAGACTCTGGCTAGGTCTATGTACCCTGATCTGAATTCACCAGTACAAAAATGGTAGACTATCAACTGATCATAAAAATCTTAAAACTGACACAGAAAGTAGTAAAATATCTACTTTCTGTAGAAAAGGGATCTTTTCTGTATAAAAGGGAAAATTTTGTCCAGCTGGACCATTGAGGGAAAGTTTGTGATAGCACCTTGTGAACACCAGAGGAGATAAAATTATTCTGTACCCTCCATGCAAGCACTGCCTATGGAGGTAGAAATCAAATCATTGGGACAACCTGAGCAGATGAAACCTCAGAACAAACAGCAATAAACCTTTTTATTCCTCACTGATTCCATAAAAAAACTCATGGAAGATGAATGTGGGATGCAACCTTCCAAGCTAAAAATGAATGATGATTAATATAGTTTTATGGGTCCTTGGCAGACAAACCGGGTAGTGTTTGAGAAAGCAACAAGAAAAGTAACTATCTTGTCATAACATCCTCAGGCTTTGGAAAGAACCTGGCTTGCTTCCACACGACAGACTAATTGAAGATGTAATACTACTCAAATGCAGCCCACATTAAGCAGATTAAAAACACATTAACTGGAAGAGTTCAAAAAGAAATTTTAAATGGCTACATGCACCATTGGGATCTCTCTAGTGAGAGGGAACACCTATTCTAGGAAGACATCTCTAGAAAGAACCCACATGAACCTCTTAAACTGATGCTGTTTCACATCTCCATCAAGGTCAGAGACCCAGAGAGCAGCTTGGCAAAGCTAAAGTATTATCAATTATAAAGCGCCCTGTTCAGGCTGTGTAGCCAACATCACACATGACCACCTTTAGTTTTTGAATGACCTCACATCTGTTTGCAGCTGGTGTGGCTGGGTGCACACTTTGGCACATCTGGCATGGGCTGTGCTTCCTTCCCTCCCACACAAAGGCAGCGATAAGTGACAATCACCATCCCCAAGCTCCTGTGTCAATACAAGAACCAACATTTCTAGAAGATACAAAACACGTAGCAGTAAATGATAAAGAAGTACCTCTTACAGGACAATTTGGCTTGCCTGATGGAATAGTCTTTTGGGAACTTCATTCGATTTGTCCTGGATATTGGCAGAACCATAGAATATTTGGGGTGGTAGGGACTTTTAAAGGTCATAATGTAATGGTTCTTGAAAGAAAACTGTTGAGGAAAGAATGTGTCACTCTTGCAAGGAAAGAGACAATGACTCCAAGAGGAGCCTGAGTTAACGTAACCCATTAACATCAGCTTTCAGCTTAATTCTGTGGTCCAAAGATGTCCAAATCCTTGGATGATTAAGCCAAAGCTCACTAAACATATTGTGAGATGGGCATCACATCTGCACTGGTGAGATAATTTCTGAAAGCCTGTTTAATACATGTGGCCATGCTGACAGAATGATGTTGAGAAAAAATGAGAAGAGGGCTATAAAAATAAATATAGGGTTGGAAAACATGCCTTGTGATGAATAGCTAAAGAGACTCTTTTTGGATTGCATACTGAAAAGGCTAAGAGATTACTTGTTCTGGTGTCTGAGACTACATGAGGAAGAGACCACTGATAACAAATAGCTCGTTATGTGAGAAGACAAAGGCATAAAAAGATCTTGTAGCTGGAAACTGAAATGAGACAGGCTTAGATTAAGTGATGACAACAGAACCACAAGAGTAAAAAAACATTAGAACAACTTACTGAGCAACACACTGAATTCTCTGTCACTTCAGGGTGTGAGGAGATGCTGCACTGAAAATGTACAAATAATCCAAGTTTAGATGCACAAAGGTAAACTCTCCTTGTTCCTCAGCTCCACCAGTGATAGGGAGTATGCTTGGCATATAAATAAGTCTCTCGTCCAGACAAACAGCACAAAATGGTAAGAAAGAGATTCAAAGAGCTCTTGTTTTCTTATAGTGATTGGGAAGCTGGAGTCATGGCATTTTGGATAAGCAGATTGGAGAACATAAGCTTCCCTAAAGGGTTTAAAAAAAAAAAAGGCAAAAAATCCCAACACAAAACCCAACTCTTTCTTCCTTTCTTTAAAATAGTTTCATTTGCATTTTTTCATTATATGTGTAAGATGGTTCCTAGAAAGTGAATCAGTATGAAAACTTACCCACTTCCATGCATAAGTTTGGACTTTTGCAGAGCCTCGTTACTAGCAGCCAAAGGGGAAAAGAAAGATTTCCAAATCACAGAACCCTATTTTGAGTTGCTGTGTTTTCCTCTGGTTGAGCCAACTGCTGCCATTTTCTTGTCCCTTTAGATCTACTACAGTCTCTCCAGCAACCACCTTAGATGGAGGGCTGCTCACTTTCCCTCAAGCCCCATTTCTCTGTTTTACAGCATGCCAGAATGTTGGCTGAAGGGCCTGTATTATGCATAAATAATGAACCGCTCAGAAAATCCCAGCAGACTCAGTGCTATTAAGCTCATCTATATTGCATTGAGTTATTAGATACTGTGTTCTAGCTTGCGATTAGGACAGCAGAGCATCTCCTTGCAATCAGCACTTCCTAAGGAAAATCCCTGATCAGTGCAAATGCTACTGTCACTCATTGTTCTCTTGACCTCAAGCACAGCCACTGCTGGGAACCTCTATTGGTTCTGGCACTCCCAACAATTCCTCCTGTGAAATGCTTGGCTGAATTTGCCCCAAAGTTGTAGCATATTTGCATGAGATCTGCAGCACTGGTTTCATCGCCTGTGAGAGCAGGTCACAATAGATCAAGGATCTTATTTTTCTTTCCACCACCTTTCAATCTGGACTACCTGTAGAATTTGAGATCTCAGTCTCAATCCCAAATTGCCATTTCAGTCTAGCAGTGGGTTTAGAGTACAGGGAACTGTGAAGGTTATACCTGCAGGGGTTCTGGGACTGGAAAAGGCATGCCAAGTAGAGCACAACACTGCACCAACATTGATCTCTCCACATATTTCTTAATCTGTGCCACCCATGGTACTGGGGGCCTCAGGCTCTGTCCAAAGCTGCAATTAGTGGTAGGGTTCAGAGAAAAAAAATGCCTACAGGTCCAGGGATACTGGGGCTGGAAAGCCTGCATTTTCAGGAATCAAAAAATCCCAGTCACAAGTGCTGTTCCCCAGTGCTCAGCGTCAAAGACAGCTCTGTTTAATCTTTATCAATTATCTGAAATTGTCAGATTGCAGTCAGTTTGCAGACACACCAGTTTGGGTTGGAGTGTCAATCTGCTGGAGCATAGGAAAGCTCTGCAGAGGGATGTGGACAGCCTGGATCAATGGGCTGAGACCAGCTGTAGGAGGGTCAACAAAGTGAATTCCGGGTCCTGCCCTTGGGTCACAACAAGCCCTTGCAGCACTGCAGGCTGGGGCAGAGTGGCTGGGAAGCTGCCCAGCAGAAAAGGACCTGGGAGTGCTGGTTTACAGCAGCTGAACATGGGCCAGAGTGTGCCCAGGGGGCCAAGGAGGCCGATGGCATCCTGGCCTGTACCAGCAGTGGTGTGGCCAGCAGGACCAGGGCAGGGATTTTCCCCCTGAACTCGGCACTGGTGAGGCCTCACCTTGAATCCAGTCCTCAGGTCTGGGCCCCTCAGTACAGGAAAGACATTGAGTGTGCCCAAAAAGAGCTGGTAAAGGGTCCAGAACATAAATCCCACAAGGAGTGACTGAGGGAGCTGTGGTTGTCTGTGGGATCTCAGGATCTGAGTCCTGAGATGCCGAGCCACCGAGACCACCCTTGGGGGGCCCGGGAGTCCTGGAATGTTGCCAGAAGTGTCTGGTGGCAGGACTTTGGTCCTACACAGGAGACACCTGTATGAGGATAGGAGGACTTCACCGGGGTGAATGGTGAAGGGATTAGTTAATTAGAGGGTGAGACAGAGGGTTTAGGATTTATGTACAGGGGGGTTTAGAGAAGTAAGATGGAGGAACTGGGGCGTGTCCTGTCCTTCTTCTTCTTCTTCTTCTCCTCCATCTTCTTTGGTGATGGTGGCACTTTTGGATTGGTTATTACTAAAAGTGCACCGGGCAATAAGAATAAATGGTATTGGGGAAAAATGATAAATATTGTACACGTAACAATGGGTATAAAGATAGGTGGCTGCCCGGAGGGCAGCACAGTGTGCTCATGGCTGACTGCTGAGCAGACCTCTGTCGGGCTGAAAGAAAATCTTTTAGATAAACAATTAATAAACATAAAAACCGAAAGAAGAACTGAAGCCTCTTCTCGTCCTTCGATACGCGGGCTGTCCCAAGGCCACTCCGGGCCTTTCCAGGCCCTTCAAACAGCCGAAAAACCGACAGTTGTCCAATCTGAATAAAAGAAGGCTCAGGGGAGATCCTATTGCCCTACAATTATCTGAAAGGAGGCTGTGGCAAGATGAGGGCCAGTCTCTTCTCCAGGCATGAAGTGATACAAACAGCAAGAAGATGAAACAGCCTCAAGTTGTGTCAGGGGAGGTTTGGGTTGTGTATTAGGAAAAATTTTTTCACCTAAAGGGTGGTCAAGATTGGAATAGGCTACCCAAAGAAGTGGGGGATTCACAATCCTTAAAAGTAGTCCAGAAATAAGTGGATGTGGCACTTTGTGATATGGTTTAGTGGCCATGATGGTATTAGCCCAGAGGTGATCTTGAAGGTCTTTTCCAATCTTATGATTCTAAATGAGCAGTCTCAGAAGTCAGCTTCCTCCCAATCAACATTTCCACGGTTTCCTGTGACCACATGTGACCCTAGAAACAAGGACTACAAAATGAAACAAAATGCAACAGGTAGGCATTCAAATAGGAAATGTAGGCATGCCTGTCAATTTCTGGGACTAATGATGGATTTGCAGGTTCATTACTGGGGTCATGAAAGAAAACCAACTGTTCTACCTCGAGTAATGGAGGCCAATTATATTTGAATCAGAAGTAATAGCTGACAAAGGGAAGGAGTGTGTGCACACTTGTGCTTATTTGTGTTTGCAATAGAGATGCAAAGGAGAATGGAAATCAGGAACTATATGAAGTGAAATAGGGTGAAAGGGGTGAATGTTGGAAATATTACTTCTGCTCATTGAGAAAACACTATTTCCTGGCTTCAAAGAAAAAACAGTTTCTTGCTCAGAAACTGGTCCAAGTAGAAAAGCCCAAAAGTGGTGACTGAGCAGCTCCACAGAAAGCTCCAAAAAGTTCTATGACCTTGCTAGAAACAGAGCCCTCAGCCTCCCTGTAAAGCATCCTAGCACAGAACTGGAAAAAGGGAGACTCACTGGGATGTAGAGAAGCCTGAGCACCTCTGAAATTTAATTCTCATTTAAACAGTTTCCCTATGGGGTGAATGTAATTAGTGCTGTTTCAGAGCTTGGGGTCAGGATGGTCACAGCTAAATCAGAACACATCCAGGATGCTCAGATTTCTACTGGGGCTTTTGTTTATATCAGGAATGTCTCAGGGGCTTCCCTGCATAAATCCTCTCCTCAAAAGTGGCACCATTATTCTGTTCATTACTTCCACATGCCTGCCACAATCTTCCAGTCCTCCTGGGCTTGAGGAAATAGCTCTGCTCCAATGCCAGAACCCAGAGAGCAGGTGAAAAGTAGCATGGGATTCTGCTCCTGCACAGTCATGGGTGCTACAGGCTACATTTACAGCCCAAAAATCCTGATAGGAAAGCAAAGGCACAGGCACAATGCCATAGCACCACATAATTCTCTCTGGAAAAGAGGCTAAGGGAAAAGGACCTCTGCTCCCCTGGCACAGCTCCTGTGTCAGGTCTGATGGCCCATGCTGCTATGCAGGTGTGGACAGCTGTTTTCCCTTCTCTGTGCCTCAGGCCCTTGTGCAGAGGCTGAGAGCTAACATGAGAAAATGAATCACAATTTTTGTTTGCTTGGTGACTTCCTGGTTCTCCTAATGAGTTCTGGTCCATGACTTCTTTCTCTTTCCACCACCAAGAGGCAGAATTTGATAGGGACAAGCCATTCCCTCTTTTCCTGTCCTGTGACCCCTGGCTCAAAACATGAGAGCTGACAGCAGGTTTCTAATTTGCTCCATCTTCCACTTCCCTTGCCCCATGACTGCTGAAGCCAGTGCATCCTTGTTTTAGCTGGCACAGAGTTCATTTTCTTCACAGTAGCTGGTATGGTGCTCTGTTTTTGATTAAGGTACAGTGATGTACTTAGGATGAGAATAATTTTGAAAATGCACTGATGTCTTGGTTGTTGGTAAGCAGTGCTTTAACTCATTTACTTTTCATTGTCTCATGCTCTGCCAGTGAGCAGGTGCACCAGGAGCTGGGAGGGAATGTGGCCAGGACAGCTGACCTGAACAAACCAAAGGAATGTTCCAAAGGAATGTCATGGCCAGTATATAAACTGGGGGGGAGATGGCTGAGAGGCAGCAATTGTTGCTTGGGAATGGGCTGGGCTTTGGTCAGTGAGCTGTAAGTAACTGTACTGTGTTTCACTTATTTTTCTTGAGCTTTACTACTTTTTTTTCCCCCCATCTCTCTCCCCTTTACATTACTATCATTACTACTAATATAATACTTTATTTCAATCACTAAATCATTCCTACCTCAATCCACAAGTTCTACCTTTTTTTTTGGATTTTCCTCCATCCATAAGAGATTCCCCATGAACTCAGATACCAGTCCTATTTATCACCCTTAGCAGAGAACATCCCATAACCTCACATTTCAGGATCCACAAAGCTTTCTCTGCCTTAGCCAAGTTCCCATGTCTCCTGGACCTTTAGTGGTGCTGCATGGGCCCAAAGAGAAAACAACAGAGCTGCAGGGCCAGACTCACTGTGTCTGACCTAGTGACTGGAGATAAGCATATGGCAAAAGTATTCACAGTGTTTGTTACATCCCTGTGCAAACAGAAGCAGAGCCAGGACAACCTCTCCCTCCAGCTAGGCTGTCTTGATGCAATCTGGGAATCACCAGCTCTATTGCACTTCGGAGAACTTTGATACAGGTGGTTTTACCCATGGTCTAAGCCTAGACAACAGCAGGACTCAAAAGCAAAGCAGTTTCCTCAGAATGGCAAGATGGGAGGCACTGGGAAAGTGTCTGACAGTCCTCTGGCAGCAGTATGCTCCTGTGACTTAAAGAGAATCACATGTGTGGGTGAGACCCAAACATGCACAGCTTTGCAGGATGCTCAGCACAAAGCATTTGAGTGGATTCTGGAGTTGTTTCTTATCCCAACAAGTTGATATATACCCAAGTCCTACAGGGAAAATAGCTGCCATGGCAGGAAAACCTTAGAAGGAATGTCTGCATTAGAACAGTATGAGATTTGGTATCCAGCCCTGAGAGGGCCACAGGTGAGCAAACACTTACAGAGAGATGACCAAGACTGTCTGCCATCCACTGCGTCTATACAGCTCTTGGCTCTCCCTTCCTGACAAAACTGTACAGCGTGAATGTGTCTCTCTCAATAAAGTTGCTCTTCCTGCAGAGTCTGGCCAAAACCCAGGATAATGGCAGATTATGGAACTGTATTTGTTTCTCCCAACAATATCTGAGAAATGGATTAACCGATTTAAACCAGTTCTCTTCTGAACAAACAAATTCATCTCTCTAGGCGACGAGCTCTCACACAAGCTTTTACTCAGCCTATTATTGCAACCACAGAGGTGCTGAGAAATGAGCAATGAGCTGCACAGAAGCTGAATGGCAGCGCAGGTGGGCTGCAGTCTCACACAGCAGACCCAGGTTCCAGCTTTAAGGCAGGTTCCCACCTTCCTGACATGCATATCTGGGGATTTTCCTCTCTCCTTTCATGGTCTTTTACGCAGGGCACAGCGAGGAGGCCTCACTGCACTTTGCATCTGACGTGTGGTGCCACAGACTGGACATGCCAGCTTTGCAAAATCTGCTCCACGGCCTCCGAAATCCCCCTGCCATCTGGGCCTTTTGCTTTATGTCTGAAGTCTCTTGTATCTCCTGGCCACCACAGGGTGCAGACATGCCCTGTCAGACCAATTTCAATCAAAGAGGTGAATCAGGAAAGCTCTCAGGGCACAAGAGAGGCTTCCCTTCCCAAGAAATCTGAGTGAGTGGCAGCACATGGGAACCATCCCCACAAGGTAGCAAGCAGAGAAAAGACCACAGCTCTTGCAGGGTAAGACCCAACTGTTAAACACTGATGACAAAAATTCAGACCAGCCCAAACTCATACAACTGCTTTACCCTGTGAAATATGGGTTGTTTGTTTGTTTGTTTGTTTTTTTAAAACTGGATATAACAAATGCTACAAAAAAGCCCCAGCACTGGGGCTCTGCTGTATGAACATAAAGGTGTTCCAAAGAAGAAGGCTTTAGCTAAGCATCCTTAGCCAGCCAGACTTAAAGGCTTGAGGCTGGCAGGAGGGCAGGACCAATGAGTCCTACACAGTAACTTTTGGTACAAGCCCATGTGAGGACCCAATTCTTAACTGATGTGAGCACTGTCACAGACTCCATCTATCAGGCCCCAGGACCAATACATGGTAATTGTTATGACAAATCTGAGGCCAGCTGTAAGTGTCTGTGATTATTACTTTGTTCTGAACTGTGGCCATTTGGGTTTACAGTCATGACAGAGTAAAACTTCAGCCTGTCCTGAGACTGACAACTCTAATTAGTTGTTAGCAGCCTGGGCACTGGGAAGCAGAGAGAGCAATCCTAATGCCATATCACCCAGGACAGGGCTGCGTGCACAAACACGAGCTCTAAGGAGCTTAATCCCAAACAAGATACTGCAGGAAAAAAGTGTGTTGACAATCAGGAATGAAACCCTCTGCTCTTAAAAAGGAAGCAGAGGGGTGCTGTGTATTGAGAGAAATGCAGAAATCACATGTATACTTTCAGTTCAGTCACATAAACCTCTTATGTGGGGAGAAGCAGGGAAGATTTCCATCAAAGTGAAACCTAACTACCAGGTCAGGCTTTGTTTAGACTGGTGGTTCAATATCATGCCCATTGCTAGGAGTTATTTTATTCTTTCTACCAATTAAAGTCTCTAAGGTTGCAAACCCTGAACTTGCAGAAGGCACAGCTTTCCTTTGGCTTTGGATACAGACACACTTGCCCCAGAGCATCAGTTCATTCTTAAACCTTTGATGGTGTAAAATGATCCAGAACACACCAGAGTTGTAGCTGGCAGGAGAGCCTGAGGTTCCCCTCTCTTGCCAGCAACACGTGTACCATGGAGAACAGCAATAATGAAACATGAATGAAAGAGTAGGAAAGCTCCACTCTCTACAAGAGCAGAAAAAGCATCTTCTGCCCCCCAAGTTAGCTCCTGAACTGTGCTCCTCATCTTGGGGGAGGGTATCAGGATGAATTTCACCAATGAAGACAATAAAGAAAAACAAAGCCATCACTATAAATATATACACTCAGAAATTAAACCAACCAGGTCTAAAATTCTTAGCAGATGGCTCCACAGTGCAGCTCACATGGCCGAGCAGCAGGACAGATAAGCCAGCTCAGCCACAGATGGAGGGGTCAGCTCTGGCCCCTGACAGCCTCATTTCTCTTAGACTCCCTTCATAGCAGGGAGAGCTGCAGGGAGCTCTTAGCAGCCAAAAGCCCCGTCTTAGCCACTCTGCAAAAACATCTCCATGCCCAAAACACGTCTCAAGAGCACTTTTAAGAGAGCAGTTAATATCCAAGCTTATATTTCAGGAGGGGGCAAGGCCCCAGCAAGAAGCACTGACATTGAGCTATGGCTCCAACAGCTGATCGAAACAGTTTAATGCATTTCCATTTCCAGTTGCATGGAGCCAGCAATGTTTCTTACTTATTTACAGTATCCCTCCTCCCCTGCTCCCCGCTCTTGTGTTTGCTACACAGATAACACGGGGAATTGATGCTGACTATCGCCTGCCTGATGTACTGCCGATGGCTTCAGCAGGATTTTAAAGAGGAATGAGTCAACAATGTGTGACCAGGAATAACATTTGCCAGTGTGTGAGCTTGAATAGGAAAACATATCTGTGCCCACCTGAACATTAGTTAAAGTGACACTGGCAACAGATGCCCCAGCAGGACGTGTTCTGGCAGCCCTCCAGGTCAGGGCAGAGCCAGACCTGCCAGCCACCAGCCCTATAGCAGTGCCTGTGTCTAAGACTGTAAATGGCTCCTGAAGTCCTGATACCCATCCCTCCAAAGGGAATGCCAATCTGCTCTCCTGATTACACCTAACATTCACTATGCTTTGAAGATAAAGCACAATAACCCACCTGCTGCCTAATGTGGCAGAACTTTATCTAAGGGCAGTAAGCGTAATCCTTTGGAGATCAGTCACAGATGATTGTGGGCTATTACTTTAGATCCAGAAGAGGTAAATTCACAGGCCATGTTATTGCAGAGAAGAAGGTGAATTCCTTTCCTAGTCTTTCTTCCTGCAAAGATTTCACCTGCTGTGTGATCCCAACATGGGAAACAGGGCCAACTTTCAGGCTTGAATAGTGAAAACAAAGTCAGCCCCATATAACTATTGCCCTTTCCTCCTACTCTTCTTCGGCACTCAGAGACACCAAAACCTCTGCAAAAGACAAAAATGGCAGCAGCAAAAATCTGCTCATCTCATCTTCAGAACTTGGTGAAGTAATTAACAACTCAACAGAGGACACAGGTGCTCTTCTACCAGGTTTTGATGGTTATCTAAAGAGGGAGAAGCCATTCAGATGGTCAGGTGTGGGCCTGAGACAGCACGTAGCGAGTGCTGTGAAGGAAAATAAACTCATCTGCAGAAAAATAGGGGAATAGATGTATCGAGGATCAGGTGGGATGAGGAGTGGAGGGCTGAGCTGGACTTGGATGGAGCTGTGCAGTGGTTTATGAGATGTTGTCCAGGACTGGCAAAGCATCAGAGATGACATGATATTACTTGAGCAGGAAAATGTAGTAAGACTGCAATTTTCACCACACTGTTTTATGAGGCTCTAACAGAGCAAATGTCATATTCACCATTTGTAAGACAATCATCTCAAGGGCTGCCTCTAGCAACAGCCAGAGCTTCAAGTCACTACCAACCTGTGTAATTCCTGCAAATACTGCTTTGAGCAGCCTTTTAGGTTACATGGCTAATACACGTCTTTCAGTTTTTCGTTACATATTTGCTAAATTAATATCTAAGTAGCATCCTTTACACTGATCCACACATGCCTGCTTTCTTTCCTCTTCTCATACACAGCAGCTCAAATGACACTACTGAGTTCCAAAACCCAGACTGCTGCACATTTTCAAGCCCAGTGTGTGTTTCACAGCCTTGGACTAGTTACCCCACAAAGGGTGGCCCAGCTCTGATTTTAAACACACCTCTGCAGAGGATTCATTTTTCTGATGGGATTCTCTGCAAGTACCTGGTCCTGGAAAAACCCCTTGATAACAGTATCAATGATAGCATTGATATTATTAACAGCACTCCCCCACTCCATTAATATTTTTATTTCAAGACTTAGAAGTGCTATGGTTATTATTTGTTCCACAAATCTTCGATTAGATGGGTCAGTTTTATTCCTGTTTTGAAGGTACAGGAAAAAATGACAAGACATTGCCAATCCAAGTGTAGATTCCCAGGAGTTCTGACAAGCCCAGTCTCTCACTATAACCATTATACAACATTTCTTCATCTTAAACACAGACATATACGGCTGCGCAGACTTTCATAAACTTATTAATCTTTCAAAGCTCTACACTACAGACCAAGAAGTCCAGGGAACAGATCATCCATCCTGTCAGAGAGCTGATGATAGACAATTTCAGCTCATAAGCTAACAGAAAAGCAATTTCTTCTGCTTTCTAAATACAAAAATAAAAGCAACTTTTTCTGCTTTCTAAATACAAAACAAAATACTAAAAAGTCCAAACACCTTTTTTTGACAGCTGACTTGTTCTTTTTGTCTTCTTATTCTCCTTCCACAATTGCAGTGCGGTTGGAAAAGCCTATTTCTGGACTAGCTTGTTACAACAGAGCACCATATGCATGAGGATGAAGGGAGAAAACCAAGGGTGAAGGGAAACACAGAAACCGGTTCTGACATCCAATCAGATCTGCTGTATTGATTTCGCGACTTTGGCTCTGGAGCAGATCAGAGGAGCAGCCCGATTCCCGCGCGGCTCCCGGCGCGCTCCCGCGGCCGCGCACACGCGCCGGCTGATGCGTGCACACGCGCGGCCCCGCGGGGCGCGCCCCTCCGCAGGGATGCGCCGCCTGCGCCAAGCGGGAGAAGCGCTCATCACCGAGGCGGCAGGAGCCACACGATCCGCATTTCCAGCAAGATGAGAATTCCAGAGCGAGCCGCCGAACTAATGAGCTGCCCACGCTGGAAAGCTGTGTTTCAATTAAGCACAGCAGCCCCTGCTGCACCCACATCCTCCCAGCAGCATGGACAAGGAGGACAGGGATAAACAGGGACTGTGTTGTTTCTGGGTCTGCTTTATGCATGAAGGGAAAGGGAGGAGGTGTAAAAGGGATGAGGGCAATTCTTGTTCTATTTTCTTGGTTTCTTCCATTTTCATACTAATGCAAGGAGCAATCGACAGCACTGAAACCCCAGCTGCCTGCTGAGGCACAGAACAGGCAGTGCCACCATGAAGTCTTTCCATGTTGTCCAGGCAGGAGGAGACAGCTCAGGTGTACAAACACTCAGTATGCACCCAGCTTCCACTAAGGTACACATAACAGATTGACAAGGGAAGGGGGCTGTTTGGGTGGGCTGGCATGTGGACTATATGACCATTACTTGGACAAAATCACAATAAAGTGTTGCTTGGCCATGGGATGAGGTGTAGGAAAAGTGTGTTCAACTACCCTTTACACACACATTCATTGCATCTTTGCTTTCTTGAGGGTCACATCATAGTCCCCACCCCAGATAGCTTCTGGCTTGCACCTACCATCTTTCTCGTGTGGGGAATCATGTCCTATCCCTTCAGCCCAAGATTCGGGTCTGTGATCCCCCTCCAGACCACCCAGTATGAGTGAATTCATCCCAAGCTCAGCACTGCTGCTCCCTCTGCAGGGGCAGGGAGGGTCAAGCGAGGTCCACACAGCTCTACAGCTTTCAAACACCCACACCAAACTGGGGACACCAGCCAGTATGATGGTTCTTGGCTCCCAAGTGAAATTTTGCTATATCTGTCATTGTCTCTTGGTGTGACTAAGAATCACCTTCCCTGCCATGTCCTTCCAAGTCCAGTATGATTGAACCAGGCTGTCTTCCTCAACAGCTCAAATCAGGACTCCCATTTTCACCCTGCTTAAGGGAAGCTTCTCCACATGTACTTACCAGCATGGAAATCTTCACACATTTCCCTATCTCATCCTGTAATCTAAACCTGCAAGGCTCCTGAATAGACAGAGATAATTTTGAAAGGGGCTCTTCAAATACCCTAAGTGCCTGCAGGATTTCACACACCTCTGATATTGCTGTGCTCCCAGCAGCTCACATCTGTGAGCAGTTTGTCTGGTTGGCTTCAGCCAGGTTGTCTGCTCCGGTCTCACTTCTCCTATTCCTGGGGAGCGAGGCTGGGAGAAGTGTGGCAGCATGTCTAATGAGTGCTGCTGTGCTGTGTCTGGAGGCTTGTCACTCACACCTCACAGGCAGCATGCCCAGGTGTAAATTAACCTGTTCCCTGCCCGCCCCACACCTGCCAGATCTGTGCTGCTCACAGCACTCTGCCAGTGCTCAGCAATCACACTGCACTAATGGGACAGGATCTGCAGGGAGAGCCAAGGCATTTTATCTGGCTGCCTTCCCCCAATCTGATTTCAAGCCTTGTAAGAGAGAGAGCACAGACTGCTGCCTGTCAAAACACACCTCAACAGCTGAGGGAGCTGAGCAGGCTCTCACTTCTCTGGAGGGAGAATCCACTGCAGGGAAAGGATGGAGATGTCACCCAATGCAGCGTGCCACCCTCCATGTTCACCTCTGTGTACAGATACTGCCTTTAAGTGGGGCTGGGAGAACCATAGCCAAAATCACCCCACACACCTGCTAAGTATCAGCTTCCTGTTACTCACAGCCTGGCTGTATGAAAACCATTTGGGAGTACAGATTCCCTGTCACCTATCCCTGCTTTTCAGGCAAAATGATTCAGACATATCCAGGGGTAACTAAGTTGAAGAAAGCGTTGTGGTGTGGAAATGATCTAAATAACATTCATTTTCCACCTTTTGAGTTCTTGACTTTACAAACTTACTAACATACCCTGAAGGTATTTTACACACATGTAATGCACATAAACACACCTGGTAAAGATGCACTCATCCCCTGACATGGAAATAGAAACCCTTGTACACAAATACACACAACACCTCTCCCTTCCACTTGCTTGCCTTATGGTACCCTGCCCTTAGACCAATTAAATATAAACTGTTCAAAGGTCCCCAGACAAAAGAGATGTGTCTGCTCAGCCCAGTAAGAAAGGTCAACCCTGTCTAGCCCCCAGGCTTTTGTGTACACAGGCATTCAGGCAGGCACTCCAGCGCTGCATGGCTGTACTCACACTGCACGTTGAGCTGCACCAGGGCTTCCCGGGGTCTGATGTTAAATCCATTGTACCTGGCTGTCTGACACTTATAGGTCCCACTCATTTCTCGGCTCACGCTCTCCAAGTGCAGCTTCCCATCGTAGGTCTCCATTGTCATTGTCCCTGAAGGCATGGGGGTTTCCTTGTCCACCCGGGACCAGAGGATGGGTGGCTTGGGCTTTCCTCGAACCTCGCACTGCAGCTCAGCCCTGGAGCCTTCCCGCACAGTGACGGCAGACTGACCCTTGGGGACACTTATTGTTGGTGGCACTGAAAGAGAGACAAGAAAGGAATCATTTTACACTGCATCTTCAGCAAGGAAGGAATAGTCTCGAGATGCTTCTGATGAAATCACAGCAACAGCCTTGAATCCCAAAGGTTTCCGCTCGACACACTGCAGCCCTTCTATGAACACAGTGTCCATGCAAGTTATCCTGCAGGGTCTGGAGCTTCAGGGCACCAAGGAGGATTCAGCCTTTCCAGCAGTGTCCCCCAATATCACTGCCAAGGGCCAGGCGTATTGGGGCAGACTCCAGGCTCCCATCCCTCTGTTTGCAAAATGCTATCCAGCTGCAGGGATAGCATTAAGGAACACAAAGGCAAAAGCCTCTTTGATCCATTTCTCAATTTCTGGTCAGTGAATTTCTCAAGTGGAACTGCAGTCTTTTGGCCAAAAATAGAAGTCATATTTGCCGAGGTATCTAGACACCTTATCCAGGTCAGACCAAAATCAAGACTTAAAGGATAAGTGCTTGCAGATCTCCTCTCCAGCCTTCTCAGAGGTCCAAGATCCCTGTTTGTTCCTAAACCACAGCAAGGAATCAGCTCTTTTCAAGCGTCTTTGCTTATTTTACTTTTATTGCATATTTTACTTTTATTATTTATTTTGTTTTTATTGGTGAATGCACTGTGAAATTCTCACACCAACAGACCTCTGGTTCATTTGAGTGAGAGATGTGTCCCAGCAACAATCACTCCTGGCATCCCTTCGAGGCTGGGAAGAGCTCATCCACCAGAATTGCTGCCTAGCTGAGGCTAGAGCTGGAGGCACAGTAACACTCAAAAGAAATATCCAGCCATCAACTGACAACCAAAACTTTGCTGATAAACAAAGCTTAAAAGAAATCCATTGAATACAGGGTACAGAGATGTCAGTGGGAAGAGGTTGGCTGTTCACATCCCCAATTCCACCAAGAACCCAGGAAGGGGATTTTTGTGCTAAACCACACATAATATTGACAATTTATTTGAGCTAGACTTCAGAGTCAACAGTTCAGCTGAGGTAAATATGGTCACAATCTTTTCTGAAAGCTCCTTTTTCAGCCCTTCCTGCTGACAGTGGCAACATTTGGATTGACACTTCCATAACTGCAAGGGCCATGTACTTCGTTTCCATTTAAATCAAAGTACAGGACTACAGAAGCTGTAACAAGCTGGTCTGACCAACATTAGCTCAATTCAGCTCCAGCAAAGGAGAGTATGCTATGGTAATTGTACGTGTTACAGCCTGCAGCTCTTTATGAACAAATTTAGGATGGATCCAGCCTAATCTCCCTCTGCAATGACCTCCCTATGCAACACGGAGGGCACATTTTCAATTTGCAGGTCTCCCGTGGGCTGGGGAATCTCATCACACCCTGTCCTGCACGGTGTGAAAGGACGGCAGCACTCTCAGAGCTAACGCTGCCAGCAGCTGCTCACCTGGTGAGTGGCAATTTTCTCCACAGGTAAAGTTGTAAATTGCATTTGAAGATTTTTTTTTTTAATTAAAGCTATCACCTTGGAGCTGCTCAGTGGAGGCAGCCACTTTGATGAGCTCAGGCTTTGCTCAGTGGGGAAACATGGAGTCACTGCTGCTGTCCTCTTGCTCATCTTGTGGAGCAAGGTGTTTTATGTGGGAATCACATATTGGGAATCACATGTTGGGAATCACATGCTGGAGGTGGCTTGTTGCTGATTATGGGGATGTTGCATGTGGGACAGCCCCAGCTGCTGCATAGAGGACTGCTCCAGCAGGGATGGCTGTTTTCATTCCCTGGGACACAAAGCAGTCCTGCTGGCCCAGGCTGTCACAGAGAGGCTCCAAAATGCCCCAGGCCGCCCTCCTTCCCTTCATCACTGGCAGCATCCACATGGGCATATGAGACTCACTCTCCTCCAGACAGTCACAGGGCAACCTGTCACCACAGACACCTCCTTTAAGACAGCAACTGGCTGGTGCTTGGACCAATACCTGCACTGTCAGACACTGCCAAGCCTCTTGGTGGAATCATCCCAGGTGTCCCAGCTCTTCACAGCCTCCCACCCTTGCAGTGTTAAACACAACTGCACTCTGCCATCTAGTGATCTTGGGCAAAAATAATTGTTCCAGGTGGTATCAGCCATACAAGTTTGGGAAAGCCAATTTTGCACCAGGATTGGCGAGTTCCCCCAGTTTTGTTCCCTGTTGGTGTAACAGGGTTGGTGTTGGCTGGCATGGAGAGGTCCTGCCTTCCATGGCTGTCCACAAAGGAAGGATCATTCTTCAGTGTTGAGTGGATCCATGGCACAGCCAGGGCTCAGTCCCCAGGCTGCCAACCAGAGCTGGATGCAATCCTATCAGGAGCAGGTTGCCCCCAGAATTTCTAATGGGAGACAAGGGCTTCCCAAAGCACCAAGAGTAGTTGCAGCACTTTTTTCTGGGGAGTTGAAGTGAGCAGCATCCAGAATAAAGAGTGAGATCAGCCTGGCCTGTGGATCCAGCATAACCAGGGACTGAGAAGTAACATTCTGTGAAGGTGCAGGTCAAAATCTGTGGGCAGCTGACTCCCCTGAGGAGTCTTCCATCAGATCACTAACACAATGTTTCTTTGTGCTGCACCCTCATGGTCCTGGAAAGGCAGCACAATGACATGGATGAAATGGAGAGTACAGGTGGACCCACCACTTCTACAGAAAGAGAAAGACAGCCCTGAGACTCTATATTTTAGTCCCCAGCATGACTGACAAACACTGACATATTTGTCCAGTCCTCACTGGGCCATGGGGTGAAGCTCTGACCCTGATTTTAGGGGGGTGGCATTTATGACACTGACACTCCTCCAGAGAGGGCCCAAGGCAGACTGCATTTGCCATCCAGCAAACATTAAAAGTTTTCACAGAAACTGTATCCTGGAAACAATGCCAAAGAAAAGAAAGAGCAGGTTTTTTTCTCTTTTACTCACTTCTAAGCAAAGGGACACTCTAAAATTGCTGAAATACCACCACTTCTTCCTTCCTTCACAGTGTGGAGGTTTGTTTGAACAATCACACTGTAAAGCTGCCTCTGTAGCTGGAGTGCACTTTGGACTTTTCATAGGGAGAAAACATAAAGGAAGATCTACTTGGTACATAATACATCTGACAAAGAAGTTGTAACTATTACCCATCTCCAATCTGAGCCAAGTGCTTTCCTGAGGATGTAAGACCTTTCTCCACTAGCATTCAAGACATGCATGTGAAGTTCTTCAAAAAAGCCAGAGGCAGAGGCTGTGGGGCAGCCAGTGATGCCAAACGCTCCTCTGGGGTCCTCCCTGCCAGAGAGAGGCTCACCTGTCTCTGAGGAGATGTTCACCTCCACACTGAGGTCAGGAATGGGTGCTCCCTGGAAGGTAGCCACGCACAGGTAGGTGCCATAGTCACTGAATCTCAGGTCAATAATCTCCAAGCTGCACGTCACAGGTGGGAGCTCGGGGTCGTTGCGGGTGATGAGCAGCCGGTCTGAGAACCTGGCTGGTTTTCCATTCTTGTACCATGAGTAGACAACCTTCTCCTGGGGCACAGCATCTACATGGCATGAGAGCTTCAAGTCCTGGCCTAACTGGATGGTCTCGCTCTCTTTGATCACATCAGGAGTGATTTGGAATGTGGCATTCTTCATGGCTGAGATGAACAGAAGTGCAAAACTGGTTAGGGATATCAAAGTATCCTGCATGGGACAGGAAAACTGTTCTTTGCTCCTCAGAAAGGCAATATTTCCATGCAAAATCTGCCCAAAGACCTCTCCCACTTACGTTCCCACAAAATGTCCCAAGGGCCTCCCATCTGGCACTCTGGGCTCATCCAATTCAGGATAATGCTACAGCCCAGGATGAAGCTGCAAGCAGCGCTTGCACAGCCGTTGGTCTGGGAGCAGAGAAACTTGCACAGGCGCTTCTCCAGAATATTAATTACTACTAAATATCACATTCGCCCTGAGCTGTACAAGAACAGCCAGGAGGAATGCAATTCCCCCATCCCTGAAAACACACGCTCAGAGAGAAGCAGCAGCTTACACCGCACCAGCAGGTTCACAATCTTCTTTGCCGGGTTGCCCACGTTGTTGATGGCCGTGCAGTTGTAGTAGCCCGAGTCCTCCACACGGATCCTCCAGATGGTGAGGTTGCCTCCTTGCACGAGGCTGTTGGGAGGCATGGGGCCAGGAGAGTGGGACCAAAGCACTTCTGGCTGTGGGTCACCGCCTGTCAGAGAGCACTGCATGGTGATGTTGTCACCAGGGTTGACCACCAGTGTCTCATTGACAGACAGCTTCAGAGCAGGTGGGGCTGGAAAAGCACAAAGAGGGACACTTCAGAGCTTGAGAATGACCCATCCACCTGCCTGTGCACAGCTTCATACTTTTAATGATTTGTTCTTGTTGATGGCTGGTTTGAGTAGGGACAGCTGGAAAGATCTATGAATTGATTACAAATATAATCAATCTAAAGTATGATCATTATCACATCTTTGAATAAGAGCACTCTGCTCTTTTATGGCTAGGAAACAGAGCAGGCAGGACCTCACACTGCCCCACAAAACACTCTACCAGTAGTGCTTAGGACTGGGGCCCAAAGCAGCTATGACATTTTATCAGCGCTCAGTGCAGGTTCTCTATGGCTTTAGGATGCAAGTCAGAAGAAAAGCCCAATAAACCCACTCTACACATAAAGGGGTAGCAAACAGTCAACATTTGGCAGTGAAAACCCAAGGCCTGAAGTTTCAGGCCACTGAACAACTGCAGCCAGGCCTAAGGGCAATGGAAACCTTTGTAGCCTTGATGGAGAGGAGAAGGAGAAAGTACAGCCTCAAAGGAGCCTGCTTGAACCCAACCACTGCTTGTGCTCAAGGACAGCTGGCACTAAACCACTCCTCTGATTCAGAGTTTCCATCCCAAGGAGTGAGCTTTAGGGAAGGTCTATCATTAAAAAAAGCTTTCTTCAGCTATCCCATGACACAACTCTCTATCTCTCACACCCAACTGGACATCTTTGAGAGGCAAAGGCTTTGCCAAGCAGATAGTCCTTGCAGCTTGGAGACTGATATGGAGGACCAGGACCTGTCTGCACCTTAACAGACCATTAACAGCAGCTCTGACCTGGCTCTTAATCTCCTTCACCTCCTCAGGTGTTTAATATGCTTTTCTGTACACCTGGGGGCCATCACAACCAGAGCAATTCTCCTTCACATTCAGATGAGTTGAGACTGATTCAAAGTGTCTACACAACCTCTCCTTTGAATGCCTTGGCGCCTGTTTGTTAGGTTTTATTTTATTTCTCACTACAGCCTCCTCTAGGAACTGATCCAAAAATCCTTCCCTTTGTATTCTCCATTTCATTCCATGAAAAGTCTTTCAAAGCCTCTATGAGCACTATCACTGGCTCCATCCAGACGGAGCTGAGAAAGTAGCAGTCCCCAGCAAAAAAGCTGGGAGTATGTTTTAAGTAACGGCCATAATAATGCAAAATAAGACATTGTTCCATATTCATGAAGCCTGATTTAACAGCATCATTATTTCTGCCTCTTCTCTCCCTGGACCCTGTGTTAATGAGCTGTGCTGGATTTGTGTTGGATCTCTGAATTACAGCCCATACAAACAAGGCAAGGAGGACTCTCCTCTCCTCAGCACCGGTGCCATAATTTAGTGGCACAACTACTGCCATGCTGGGATATTGCTTTGGTGAACTGAATATAATGTCCTCCCTGGCCATTGCACATACTATTTGTGTCAGAGGTGGCCAGCCATGCCTAAGGAAGAAGGTGGCTCTTCTGCTACCTCCACTGGCCATTTTGAGGCCAGTGGTTGGGGACTTTGAGTGCAGGCTGTGGCCTCCCGAAATTCAAACAGACTTTGTCAGGTCTCTTTGCAGGAGTCTTGTAAATAGTGTGCAAGGGTTAATGCTTATTAAATAGCAAAGGAAGGATTTGTACTTCCTCACCAAGCTCCAGATGGTTTCATGAGATAGTATGAAGCCCATAAACACAATAGCTCAACTCACCGTGGTTGGGCAGGACACATTCCTGTCACTAACTCAGTGTGGCTGACACCAAATAGCTGTTTCTGCCCTTGGACATTGAATTGGTCTCAGGTTCACAGTGCACAGACAAACTGGCAGATGCAGCATCTTGCCTGGGAATCTCCATCCATCCTTGTCAGAGACAGAGAAAGCCTGAGACCAGCCCATGTCCAGAGAGAAGGTGTCAGAGTTGGGGAGCACAAACCAGAGGTCCTGCAGGCTCTGGTTAAGATTTAGGGCTCTTGCAGGTTTGGGATTGGATATGCAAATATCTGACCCACACTCATCTTGCCCAGCTCTGGGCAAGGCAACATGTTAAAAAGGTAACATGCAAGCACTGCATGAGGGCAGGCTGTGTGTGCATGCATGAACGAGGCAGGGACACTGCAAATCCGCCACCTGCCACAGCTGCAGGAGGCGAGCTCCCACGACATGCCCCAGGATGGAGCCTTGGCTGTGGCAGCCTGCGTGGGCTGCCACTCCCCACTCCCACTCCCGACAGAGGTTAACAGACTGCAGACATTGTTATGCAGGAGATGATTCTCATTTATTTGTAACCTGTGGCAATTCCTTTTGTTCTTGGCTCAGAAAACCTGCTGGCGGAGTCTGCCGAGCAGCGAGGGACCATTAAAAACAAAGAATCGCTTTCAATTCCCTTTGAAGTCCAATTTGCTGCAGTAAAACTGCAGGAGAATTAACCAGCTGGGCTGGTTAATATTGCAGAAATTGAGGAAGAGGGAAAAGTCAGGCTGCCCCTGCTGTAGCGGGTGATGGCAGCCTGGTGCTGAGCTGGTCCTGTGGCTCTGTGGACCCAACCTGCTGCTCTGGAGCCAGGCAACAGCAGCAGAACAGAGAGGGAGCAGGGACATCTCCTTCCCACCAACGCTGCAGACAAACAACCCATTCCCTGCTGCGAGGCCAAGTTGCTAGGCAGAGCTTAGGAGAAGTCCATCTCCTTACCAGAGACTATGATCTGCCCAAAGGACATTGAGGAGCCAGCTGAGGAACAGCAAATGAGCTGAGGAGATTCCCCTGGCCTGACCTGACCTGACCCACCAATTCACCTCACGGCCTGTAGTGCCTGGACTATAAATATTTAAGAGAGAGAAATTTCCAAGCATTTCAGCATCCTTTGGACCCTTCTCAGTTATAAAGGCAAAGGAATCCTGAGTGAAGCTGCTCAGGATTCTGGGCACAGCCAGGTCTAGAGAAACTGTGAAAGCACAAGCACAAGGGGAAGAGAAAAGACCTAGGCAAAATAGGAGAGAATTAAAGAATTTCATTTAAATATTTCCTCACCTATGCACAATACTACCTACAGGGCAAGTAACCCATATAATATTTCATGTTAAATATAGCCATGCTATTTAACATAAACCCTGCTCCCACCGCAATGCCAGCTTCATTTTCACTGCCAACTTTTAATACAATTTGCTAAGAACACATTTTCCATGGCCCCTTTGAGCTTGTAGTGCCAGGCTCCACAGTAACTATGTATAAATATGCATTTATAATTAAAAACAGGAGAAAAAAACCCTAGATAGATGTGCTTAAGAAACTGGTGTCAATTGAGCCATATCGCTGACAAATACTATCAAGTTGTACTATCAAGTACAACCTGAAAAGACATTTTCCCCATGACAGGGGATGGACTGAAATAAGGAGCAGTTTCCCTGTGCTTGGGCTGGCAGGGGGAGCGGACATAAAGAGAAATTTGATTTTCTAACTCTTCAAAGGTAAAGGTACACAGGGAAGAAGAGCTGTATAAGATCCCTTCCTTCATCATGAACAGAAGATAAGTTTTTAGAGGGAATATTTCAACATTTTTTTACACTCTCATCCTGAGAGAAATTCAGATAATAAGGTGAGTTGTTCGAGACATGTTTAGAAATCTTACTACAAAGAGAATACTTTTTTTCTGACATTAGCTATAATTCGCTTTCTTAAGCTCATTATTTTTCTTCTTCCTACATAAAATGAGAAACTATTGTTCAGCACCTTGGAACTCAACTCAGATCAATAAACATAATTTAAAAAATATCCACAGTATCCTGTCAACAGTTAACAACATCAAAAAAAGTTCTGTTTCCACTGCACAAAGATGACACAGGGGATGCAAACTGCTTTGTGTTACATTAGAGAGGTGAATAATTCAAACAGTTACAATGCCTTTCTCTCTGATCATGGAATACGCCAGGGCTGGAAGCAATTTCCTGACATTTACTTATTATTTGCAAATATTCAACACACATGAGGGCTTTATGGGTGGGGATTTTTTTATCGTGTGTGTAGTTTTGGTTTGGGTTTTTTTAATGGACAGGTTGCAATCCAGTCATTGCCAGTATTTGTATATGACACTCAGTTTTCGTTCACTTATTGCACGTCAAGCAAGAGGCACCAAAGTGAATCTGCTCACAACTGGAGATGCCCTCAAGCACTGCCAGTACAAATATGAGTGTAAAATGTGTTTATTGGGAAGGCACTGGAGATGTATTCTTTCCACAAACACTGGCACCAGCAGAGCTAGTTACCTGGGAGGTGCCTAGAGCACAGCCTGGCAAACCAGGCTGGAGTCACACATGGATGAATTATTTGTAAGAACTCCTGCAGCACTGCCCCACTCTAGGCTGTATCAAATCTATTTTTAAAGTCACTTAGAATTATAAATAAATAAAACAGTGTATGAATTAGAAGCTACATAGTGCCTCAACACCTACACATAGTCTGTTTTAATGATCTCATGGCAGGCCTGGCCACATGCAGTGCTACAAGAAACTAGAGCAGCCCTGGCCACAAGACTTCCATGGGAAGGATCTGTAATCCCAGCAGCCATGTCAATGAGGTCAGGGTGCTGCAGGCCCTGGACAGTGCTGGGTTATCCTGCTGGAGGGGTAATGGCTGTTGAGGAAGTCAAGGGTCAGAGGGCTGCAGGGACCCTTCCTGTCCCCTCTTACCTGTGGTGTTTGTGAGCTGGAAGGTGATGGATTTGTCAGGAATACTGCAGACATTGCGGACAGACACCTGGCACGTGTAGCTGGCATAATCCTGAGGTCGAAGGTTCTTCAGCTTCAGGACTTTGGTTTCACCCTGGGATTTGGGAAAAATAGGGGAAAAAAATAGGGAAAAAAAGACACAGGTGTCCAAAGCACAGATCATCAGTCCAAGCCCATATCCTGTCCCAAAATTTACCGATTACCAGCAGCTCCCATGAAAACCTTAGGGAACTGTGCAGATTTCAAGCACCCCATAGCTCTATGTAAAGGAGACACAAAACATTTGCAGTGGTCATTTCACCTCCAGGGTTTCACAAAACACCCAGCAACTGACTGACATGACCTGAGAGCACTGCCAAACAGGTCTGGGCATAATTTCTCTTTAATTACTGCCAGAAACATCTTGTAGAACATGACAAACCTTAACCACCCCAGAACAGACCCTGAGATCTAACTCCGATATGTCAGTAGGAACCCAAAGGAAGTCACTGGGGACTCAACATTGCCATACCAAAGTAAATCAGAGCAGACTGAGGCACAAATACTGGCCTAAATATGACAAATTAACAGTTGTGCTCTAGAAATCTGCAGTACAGGAGAAAAAAAAATTCAGAGAAATACTCAAAGAACTTCCAAAACTTTCTGATGCCTCCTCTCCAGATTCTAATCTCATTTATGCTGATGTAAATCCAGAGTGACTGCAGAGAGTTTGATAGCCTTTTCTCATTCTAAGGTAACAAATAAAATCACTGCCTGCACTCCATTAGTTACTGGCTTGTTATAGAAACAGAACCAAGTTGTTACATTAACGACAGACGTGTTCTGTAGACTTTTATTTATGGAATGCAGAAAGCTCTGAGAATCATCCTATGGTCTGCACACCCTGCAACTCATATGTCTTCTGCTGACAGCTTGTTGCTGTTGTTCTCCTTGAGTTTGTCTAAATCTCTTTTGGAGAAACCATTCCATAACCGCCCGCAAGTGTGAGGAGGTGTCAGCATGACAAATCCTCAAGAGAACAACCTCAAGGGACTGGACAATGAGCTCAGGAATGCTAATATGCAGAGAACAAGGACGTGGAGTGAGTAAATTAGAATGAAAAAACCCAGGGTACCAGTAACCCAAGAGAGTCCTGTCCCCTGAGAATTGTTGCTATGCCACACAAATGATGGCATTTACAATATGTGTGTCATCTACATACTGACAGGGTCATATGTATCTCCTGTTTATTGATTAGTGAATTTAGGTACATGGGTATAAGCCCTCAGTGTCAGTAAGTTTTAAAAAGCTTAAATATTGAAATCTTCACCTCATTTTTAATGTAAAATCCTATTCAAACATGACACTGATAGAGGTTCATCTTTAAGACAACACTGCAAACTCCACTGAAGGGTACATTGTTAAACATTCCAGCCAGATTTCCCCTTCCAACAGTGCTGCAGAGGTGTGTTTTTGTTAACTTCAACTCTTACCAACCCAAACGTACAGGCCTATGCTGGTGTTAAGGAGAGGACCGCAAGGGCATGCCTGTCTGAGCACAGCAGTCCCAACACCCTCCTTCAGAGCTGGGAATGACCCATCATGTCAGGAGCACTGCCTGACAGGAGCTGCAGCACGCTGCGCCATTTAAACATTAATGCTGCAACATGGTGAATTTTTGCCAGATGCCTTATTTAGCTAGAGAAAATATCCCAAGTCCTAAGATATCCTCTCATTAGGCAACATCTCCTGTTAATAACACTGAGCCTAGTGAAAACTGGAAGAGCCCATGGTGGCTTCCTCCAAGGCCAGGGACGTCCTAGTTGGGAGGCACACAGCACAGAGACAAAGCTGTCTTCAGGGCCAAACAGCAGCTTTGACCTACAGTGTTTCTGCAAATCTGCCACTAACCTGCAGCTCTCTCCTCCCTCCTCATCCCCCTGAATATTTCCATTTGGATGCCCATTTCCACGACCTACAGAGATGGCGTGTTTCAATAAAATATGAACATGACTACATTAACTTAAAGGTTGCCTGGAGCATTGCTCAGAAATCAAACTCAGCCAGAATATGCTCTGGGCCCAGCTTTGGGAATGCAGGAAGGTGCTTGGGATGAAACAGGAGCCCTGGAGAGCTGCCCTTTCAGCCCTCCCTTCCCACTCATCCCTGCCATGTGCTCCCTAGCAGCCTTGCTGGCAGTACTGGGGCTGATTAGTGTCTAAAGTACGTTCAGCTCCTGAGCTCAGCTCAGGGTAACGTGCTCAGAGTGCCCTGGCAAAAGAAAAGTTCCCTTCCATCTCCCATTGCATTGGCTGACTAATTACTGTGAAGAAAGTGGTGTTTACAGGGGAAACCTGGATGTCCAACACAGGCAGGCAGGAGAAGGAGAAAAGACATGGACACCTTGTCCCAGGACAAATCAGGAAGTGCCCAGGCATTGGGCTCCCCATTATTGTGGCCATTAGAAAAACTCATGGATCCCACAGCAATGCCTGCCATTTGCTCACACTGCTAAACAGGAAGCCCTTCCCTGATATATGGAGCCTGGGCCCTCAATTAAGGAAAAAAAATTAGCAATGGGAGATAGAGAAAATCCTATCTTCGGATTTTTTGGATTTTAGTCTCAGCCATCCAACAGCTGCATAGCCTTAGTAGAGGAACTGTGTCACTGCTCTCAGGGACAGTGATAAAAAGGGAAAGGTCCTCCTAGGCCACACTCCCTCCTACTGCTCTGCTCCTCTTGCACCCTGGGAATTTGCATGCAGAAGGAAGGTCTACCTGCCCTTCTGGAGGCAGCCTGCACCTTCTCCCCAGTATCACAATCCATGCAGGGAAGGAAACACCACCCACCACAGTGCCCTGCATCAGCAAGACACTCAAGACAAGCTGGCAGAGGTTTGCTTATTTTCACCTGTGTGTAAAGGGGCTCGTAGATGTCCACCCCATTGTCCTGACTGTGAGAAAGCGTCTCAGCTCCCCGTTTCCAGATGAAGCGAGCGGGCGGGTTGGAGTTGACCGTGCAGCGCAGGAAGACGGTCTTCTCCTGGTAGAAGCTGCCCCGCACATCACTGATGGTCTGGTGAACGGTGAGAACAGGCTCATCCAGATCTGCAGGGGAGGCAAGGAGGGTCGCAGTCGCTGTTAGCAAAGCCTGGTCTGCGGGCACAGCCTGCAGGGCAGATGCTGCTCCAGGTACCACTGAGGAGAGGGGAAGGTCTCACACACCTGGCTGATGACAACTGCTGATTTAAGAGCAGTTTTACTACCTGAGGGCAGGTAGTACAACCAATATATAAAGGGAACACACAGGAGAAGCCAGAATTCTCCCGCTCACCACACAAACCTTCAGGGAATAGAAAGCAGTCTCTGGTTTGCAGAGCCGCATGCAGTCCTCAGAAAAACCCACCTGCCTGCCACATGTGTCTCAGAGCAGTGGGCTGCCTCATATTCCTCAATGGTACCCCCCTACAGAAAATCACTACTTTCTGCTTCAGTGAGAGGATCCCAGGAAACTCTGTTCCATCATTTCTCCATCTTCTAGCTCCCAAATCTCTCCTGAAATCATGGGGCTAAGCCCAGGGCTGTAAGATGTCCATACAAATGACATGACAAACCTCCAAGACAAGGAATGAAAGTAAAAAAATCAGGACAAAATCAAGGAGCTGAGTTGGAAAGTCATCTAGACAGAGCATATCTTGTGAGGAGTCATGGTAATATGCGATGCAAAACACTGTAATAGGTATGCATAATTTTTCTCTCTTCCTATTAAATATCCTCTGTGTATTTTCTTCAAAGTCTGTATCAACTGTCCTTTGGCAACTTCTAGTCACGGCAACACTATTATCTCTCCTTAAACTGATCAGATTCCTTTGTTCTCTTTCTTTACAGAAGATGTTCCTTTCAATTCCCTTACTGTACTTGCACCAGACACACAGCCACCATGACTGCATCAATGGTTATCAGTGGCTATATTTTCAAGGACAGAAACAATAACCCTGCAGGAAGAGGATTTTCTCCATCCATACAGAGCATACTGCCCCACTACAGTTGCCCACCTGCTAAAAAGGGATTCTTTTCTCAGAAGTTGCAGCAGATACCAATGTTTGAACATCAAGGTAGCATGGGGGACACTTCAGAGGCAGTGGATCTTTCTCCTCACAAACGCACTTTGAGACTGAGGTTAAATGTAAATATCCCTTTTGACAAGAATTGGCCCTCTAAAATGGGAATCAGTCCCCGTGTCTTTAAATATGTCTATAAGGCACCTTTTGAGCTCAAGTTGAAGCAATTCTACATTTTCAGGAGCATTATGACGCCATCTTCAGCTGCAAGGAAACTGAGGCACTTGTACCCTGTATCCTCCTGTGCTGCCAGCACAATCCTCTCTGCACATGCTTCACAGGCTCATCGCCTCCTGCCCTCCCATGCCACCTAATTTTCACAATATTTTATTTTACAGATTTGTAAGTTTGGAGATCTGACTTCCAGAAAGGAAGAGGGAAGCAGGGATGAGTTTCTGCTAACATGTCATCCAAACAACGTATGCTCTCTGCTGAATCACAAGTGTCAACTTGTGGGTTTGCATCTTTTAATGAGCAGTATGCTCGGCAGACAGCAATTGTTATGCGACCTGAAATTTGTCTGCTTGACCATAGTGCAGAGATATGAGTAGAGCCATTAATAGAATAATGACCAGACACAAAATATATCCCATAAAAAACTCCACCAACCAAAAAACACCCACGGCTGAAGAAAAACATATGCAGATGGGAAAAAAAAACCTCCTCTCCATACAGTGCTGTCTTCATGTGGCCACAGGATAACCGAACATCAAATTCTTTTGGACCAGGACCTTGAGCACAATCTCTCCTCTTTTCCTCCTTCCTTGTCTTTAACCTTACTTTATTTGTTCAAACTTCAGGAGTGACTCTGTAGTTGTCATCCTTCTGAGATTGTTTCTCGGTAAACACTTGCCTTACTAACTGAAGAAGCAGCTCACCATTCCAGTCTCCTGGCTCCCATCTACTCCCCACACAGAAAAAAACATCTTCTTTTTGGTTGCTAAAACTTTCCTCCTTTGAATTCTTCAGCGCTCTTTTGCAGAAGTCAGCTCTAGGTCTAGCCCTTCTGAGAAAAGCTAAAATAAGTCCTACAACAATGGGTATGTCCTTGATGTACAAGTAATGCCACTGATGTCAGTGAGCTGCTCCAATGATAAATTTGGCCCAAGGCTGTTCATGGAGATGATCACATGGGACGTTTCATGCACAATAAAAGCTTGTAAACATTCATTCTTTTCTTTTCCTTACCTTCTCTCTCTCCCACATGGAAATACTCAGAAGAGCAGCCGCCTCTCTGCCAGTATCCAACCAACACTTTTAAGCCTCACTGATGCCCACTTGGGGCAGAGGAATATTATGCTACATGGGCTAGTGTTCCCAGTTTAATATCCTCTTGGCACCAACGGTGCTCTCTGCGCAACCTCACTGCCAAACACTAAAAGTATGACTGAGGACTAGCAGCAGCTGTCAAGGACACCAAGGTACACATGAGAGTGATTACTTACCTCTAACTACAAAATGGGATGCAGGAAAAGAAGGGGTTTGTTTTCAAATTCTGGTTCATTCAGCTGAGGGTTGCCTGGGTGAGCGTTCAACAAAAACCGTGGCTTTTCCCATGTGTTCCCTTGTACCTACTGCAAATACTAGCAGAAAATAGTCTCTCCTCCCCAAAAACCAAGTGAGCAGAACAGAGGTGCAGTACCAAGTCCATCTGCAGAGTAGATGTTAGTATGAGAAAGCCCTTGGCCACCCCATTAGCCCCACAGTTCTACAGGTCAGAGCTGCATGAGGGACCACGGGATGCTACATCACTCTAGCTCCAGCCTGCACCGTGGGAGCACCCTCAGGGCATGAAGAGATTCATGGCACAGTCCTGTTCCTAGAGACCCAGGTCCTGGCAAGGTATCACACTAAGCCTTGAGAAAACCAAGTATCCTTTGCAATGGAGATTTATCACATGCCTCCACTACATGGAAGAGAAGAAACAGGCAGAGAAGCCAAGCAGATCTAGGGAGGGTGCCAGAACTTGTCTAAACAAAGTGATGCAATGCCAATGAGGACACACTCATCCTATCCACAGTGACTGCTGTTGAAGCAATCCACTTCCACAGCCTAGACAGGATAGTGCCCACATTACACCACTCCAGTAAAGGGTAGGGCAAGGCAGGAACAGATGGGAGCTACTCCAGCCATACAGTAGGACAGTGGATCATGAACCTGCCAAAAGCTAAGGATGCCCAAGTCTGTGGCACATTTTGTGAGAGTCACTTCACACCTGGGCTGGACAGCAGGTCTGAAAGGAAGCAGTCAGGCAGCAGCTGCTGGCAGCAAAAAGGTCTGCCCAGACTCCAGGTGTGTACTGAGGTTTTGAATCTTGGAGGTTGTTCCACTGACAGATGACTACAGTGCGATTCAGCTCAGAAGGAAGGAGAACAGCTAGAAGGAATGCAGAACAGCTCATGACATGTTCAGCTGCTTTATCATACTTTACAACTTTTTAGCATCAACCTCTTGCCTTCTCAAAAAATGAGTGAGGAGAGGGATTTGGTGTTATTTGGGCTGGAGAAAATTGGAATAGTGGATAGTCAAGGACAATGTAATGCCTTCTCCAAGAGAGCAAAACAAATTGCCTATATATTAAATCTTGAATTTCTCCCATTTGGGCCTTACAGAGTAAGTTTAGTTTCCCCCCCTTTTGATCACAGCAACCCAAGAATAAATACTAAGTCCAAGAAGCAAACATTAAGAGAAACCCTTAAAACTTGAAGCCCAAGGTGGAAAACCACTAGCTTCTCCAGGACTCAAGAAGGATGGGTACCAGCCAGAGAAATGTTGAATCACCTTCACATTATGGGCACTACGAGCAACTAGGGCAATGTTAAGTCACCTTCACATTCACTCTATCACAGCTCAGCCTCCTCGGCTGCATTCAAGAGTTTTCAGCTCTGTTTCCAGCATGCTACAGAAGCAGCAATGCTGGGCACAGGACACCGGTTTCAGGAATGCCTCCAGTATGCAGGGCACTACCAGCTTCAAGAAACATTGCTTGCTTCAAGCTCTGCCAGCTTCAAAAGGAAGACAAGGAAAGCAGAAGCCACGCACAATGCTACATCCTGGACACGTGCTAGGGAACCCTGTCAGTGACGGACATCACAACACCCAAGTAAGAATGAATCACAGGAACAGCGGAGCTGTATTTTGCAGGCATGGATCTAACCTCCTAGGCAAGAAAGACCCTTTGGAGAGCACAGCAGTCCCTCTGCTCCTGAGTCAGGTGCCGGTGGTCCTAGGGCAATGCAGCTCCCTGCTGGCCCCGCAGCGAGGCAGAGACACGCAGTAGAACTGTGGGAAGGTGTGGGTTGCCGCTAAACGACTTACACTGCACATCTACTCGAATGGACTTGATGGCAGGGACCCCAACCCCATTTTCTGCTTTACAGTAATAGCGGCCCCCCTGCAGCCTTTGGATCTTCTCAATCCGAAGGGTCTCGTTAAGCACTGACGTCTCTTGGAATTTGTCCGACGCGCTGCCAGCAGTTTTGGTCCATCTCACCTGCGTGGGAAGAACAAGAGAAATTAAATCAGGGACAGAAAACAGAGATCCCAAGATTCAGCACAGCTCCCTTTCTTGCTCTTCCCTAGCTACTTCCATAAAGAGGTCCTACAGCACCGCCAGACTTGCCAAAGCTCACTACTGATCTCACATTGCCTCAGTAGCCCAGCCGCTGATTCTGGTCCACTGCCAATCCCCATATCCAAGTGTCCAGGGGAACCCCTCAATTCACCCAGACACACACTGCATGTTTGCCACTCCTGCTCTGATCCTGCAAACCCAGCAGCTTGCTCAGTTTTATGCCACCATTTGCACAGCACAGGACTTTCAGTGTTCAGCCTTGAGACCCCATGTGGCTGGTAGGCCAGGACACTACAGCAGACATCAGCTCATAGCTACAGAGCTTTTACTGCAGTCCACACTCATCTTTTTCTGGACAGCAAGGCTATTTCTACTTTTTGCTTTTCCATGAGTGAGAAAAGGCAGTTGCTATCTGACTCTTTCCCCTTTCCCACTGGGAAACCCTGTGTACTTTATTTTTCTAAGTCATCCTTTCACAGCACACACAATTTTCCTCCATTTTTAAAGATACAGGAAAAAAAAGAAAAAAAATCCCTTCAGATTTCAAGCCACCTTTTTATTTGTTTGTCTATATGTTACATATTTCAAGATCCTGGCTTGAAGGGGCAACAGAGCTGCATGATATTTCATGGTGAGTGGTGGCAAGAAGACAGCAATCCTGAGGACTGAAGGGTTTCTCTTTTGTCTGGAATGAGGTACAGCCCTTGCAGTAACAATACAAGCTTCCTCCTTGTTTTGTGCACTCCACACAATGAAAGAGAGAGTTTTTCTCAGTCCATTGGTTTTCTATATCTGCAACCTCCCTTCTAAAGGCTGGGGACTGCTGGCCTCCTACTCTGGGATAATTTGGACTCCGGAACTGAGATCCAGCAAGATCATCCAGCAGAAAGAAGAGAGACTTTCATTCAGCAATGACCACAGACCAAATACCTTCACCACTCTTCCAGACTTTGACTAAAGCTCACTGCCATCACCTGATTTGTGCTGATGCTCTGGAATGAACAGGACTGTCTACATCCCATCCCAGAGCACCAGGCTGAGCAGATTTTTGGAGCTATTGACCATGGATTTATTCTGCCTTTGTAGGCTTATGAAATTGTCTGAGGGCTCCAAGACTCTTGGAGTCTCCTGCCTTGAAGGACACTTCAGCCAGCTCTTTAATATTATCAATCACAATCTCATTTTAGTATTTTGGCCACATTTTTATGCTTTAATGATTGGTTGATAGAAAAGGAAAGAGAAGATTAAACACAGGTTAGGACAAGAGCTTAGCTAGGGAAGAAATCAATCCATTAGGAGGGAGGGCAGAAATGGGATGCATGCCACATTTTATGTGTACAGGTTCCAGTCTCCTTGGTCATGCCTGGTTCTAGGCTCGGGTGTCCCCTGTGCAGGTCTGGCAATGACAAGCCAGAGTGTTGCTCACTATCACGCTGTCTGCAACAGGCTCTGCTTCAGAAATCTCTCTAGATACTCAGGCTAAAATCCCAACAACCATTTCCATGCATTCAACAACCTTAGGCAGGGCCACTGCTACCAAATTCCCCATTTCTGATGCACACAGGTATCATTTGCCCATCAGTGTCACAAGCCTAGGCTGGTTGTTTTTGCTGATTTGGCTCAGGTAATTTTCTTTTTATTGTTTCCAGGATATTCTGATGGAAAAACCATTTCAAATCCTTGCCTTTGTCATCACCTCTTTGCCAAGTAGCTCCTCACAAGCAGGCCCACGGAGGCATTAACTGGCATGAGAAGATGCGTGGCTTCTTGCCACAAATGTCTTTGGCAGGACTTTGAATGGGGCCAAGGCAGATATCACACGTGGCTCCCCTGAGGGTATTCTGGCACATCCAGCCTCGCAGTGTGCACCAGCTGCCACTCCCAGCACTCTGTCCCAGAGCTGGCAGAGCCATGCTCTAGGCCAGCACCTCTACAGACACCTCTACACCAACTCTGAACTGCCCAGCTTGAGGATCTGAAGGGTGCTGAGGTGGCTGCATGGGCCTGAGGCTGTGCAAACCTCTGGGCACCCAAGCAAGGACTGCAATCATCAGCCAAGCTCAGCTTTGTGCCTCCCCACTGGGCTGTGTCTCTGATCACAGCATGGATGTGTCCTGTGCTGCAGCTCTGGCTCTGCCTCTGCTTGGTGGTCTCAAAGCAATGAACAGCAGGTTCTGTGTGGGGCTCAATGAGGTGCACTACCAACAGCTTCCTGAAGCAGCATCCCCTTGGCTGTACATCCAGGGAAGCTGAGAAATGGACAGACCATGAAGGACCCACTCCTAAGGTTAGCACATATGGGAAGCACCTTCCAAGATGTTCCTACTTTGTATAAGAGGGTTAAAGATTTGAGATTTCAGTTTGGGCTTCAGGTTTTTGGAGAGACTTCACATACTGAAGACAAGTAGAAGGTTTTTGTAAGCTTCTGCCAAGCTTTGTGGACTGTTTTCATGAAAGCAAGCTTAAATGCTTCACAGCTTAACAAGCTAAGTGCTTGCAAAATGGGGCATCCCTTCCCAAGTCCAATGTGTCGGAGGAAGCTGGACACCTCACTGCCCACAGTTCTCCTCTCTGTGGAGACTACAAACAATTACCATGGGGCGGCATGGCTGAGAGGCAAGACTGAAGACTTACCTGTGGCCGGGGGTGTCCTGTGACCAGGCACTGCAGGACCAGCGTGTCCCCCTCACGAATTGTGTAAACGCGTTCACTGATGTTGTCTTCCTTCACCACGCATGCTTGCCCAGCATGGATGATTTGGGCCTGAGCAGGGGCTGTAGAAAGGAAAGAAGAGGTAAAGATGGAAATGAGCAGAGCCCATTTCCTGATGCCCACTGCCCAGGGTGGCTGCCCCCACCTCATAAGTCACAGAGGGGAAGAGCCAGGAAGTTCTGGGAATGAATCATGGAGCTCTTAGGAGATATACTATTAAGCAATTTTCCCCATTTCCTGAGTAACTGATATCAACTACTATTTTAAAACCATTGGTTCTGTAGGGATGAGCAGCTCTAGACACTGAAAAGCAGAATATGGCACTTTTTTGGGGCGGACCCTCCTGTATAGGTTGAGGACTAAAAATTTCCTGCTGTCGTCTCTCCTGGAAAGGAGGATGTGCAAGCAGCTATAGCAGGGACCTGGTCAAATCACAACTGCTCCATGTCTGTCTAAAATAAGGCTGATTACTATGATTTACCTTGCAGGGGGCTGGGATAACTACTGAGCAGAGTAAGAAAGGGCCCTGAAGCTCTGTATAGCTATTAGCAAATATCCCTAGAACAGGCATAGCAAGCACTGCAGGAAAAACAAGTCTTTCCCATATTAAATAGCAGCCTGTCTCAGCCCTGAGCCAGAGGAAACAGCCTCTGCAGGACCAGAGGACCCCATAATCTGTAGAGATTTCTCCACCTACAACTGCTAATGGAGACCAATTACTGCCAGTCCAGGCAGGAAAATGGGTGAAGACCAGTGCAATGGAAAAGTACACAGACAGAAAGTTCCCAAAACAAAGTTATAAAATGCCCAACGACTCCAAACAGCATCTACATCCCCCAACAGCCCTGATGAGAAGCAGAAAGAGATGAGCTCTAGTAGAACAGGATTTTATAAAGAAAAAAGCCTCAGCTCTGAAATTCTGTGCAAACAGCCTTTGGCTCCCTACTCCAAAGCATTTGTGTGATCAGAGAAGTGGCTGAGCTGCACTGAAGGTGACTGCACAGCCCAGCTGCACACCTGCGCTTGTTTGAAGGGGAAACTCCAGTTGCACTTCAAGATACAGAGAAACCCACAAACATGTCTAAGAGCTGGTGTCTCACTGACAGTCCCCTGGGATACTTACCCAGCTCGCAAGAATGCTTTCAGGTGACTCTGGAGTCACAGCTCTAGCACCCATTAGTGAAATACAACAAAAACGAACAAACCACAGAGGAGATGATCAAAGTGCTTAAAGCAATGAGCCTTAGAGAGCCTTCCTAAGCAAGAATGAATTTTGCACAACCTGTTAAAGCCAAACCAAGCACCCACTTTTTCCTGAAGGTTAGTTGAGCTTCAAAGACTGCCTTTTTAAAAAGTATTTTCATTCCCTTGGCATGACCAGAATGCTCTAGACCAAATCACCTGGGCAAGAGAAGTGCTCAGGTTTTTGCTGGTTTAATCCACCAGCAGTACAGGCAGCAGGACAGGCTGGGCTCAGGCAGTGGAAAAGATCCGCCTTTGAGATCAGCCTTTATAAACTGGTGTCACCAAATGCACTGACCAAGCTGCAGGGACACAAGAGTGGACACAGGGCTAGTGGGAAACTGCCCTTGCTGCTGGGGCTTTACTGCCTGCCATGGCCACCCAACATCCAGGCAGCAGCACTGCACATACAACAAGCTCATCCCTCATTTTCCATCTCTTCCATCTTTCCAGCATGGTGGCACTTTTTAAAAATTATTATTACTCTCCAAATTGCTGACAAACAGAAGCAACATGTCCATTTGAAGAATACAATGGCACAAACATGGACAAATCCCTCAGCCTCTACTGTCTTCTCCTTCTGCAGGCCTCCCAAGATGCCTGTCATCACTGAGGCATCATGGAATGCCAAAACTGACTGATAAAACTACACTGATACAACTGAGCAGATGAGTGACCTTCCCCTGCCTGGATGGCAGAGAGTCCTGTTGAACCCAGAGGAAAGCACAAACCTGTATATGTGCTTACACTCAAACATGTGTGGACATCCATGCAGATATGTAAATACATTAATTAAAATAGGGGTTTATCAGGAAAAGACGTCATGAATGCTTCTCAAGCCAACAGTCACAGGGGAGAAATTCAGAAGCCTACATAACCTTTGCTAATACACCTTAATCCAAATGACAGCCTCTTGTGCTGCTTCAGCCCTCAGATCAGTTTTCTGCAGATCTGCCATAACACCTTTAGCCCCAGTTTACTGCAGAGCACTCCTTAGAGGGCTGAGACACAGGCTGTGATGCTGACTGATCTCTGCTGATTAAAAGAGAGACTCTTTTAATGGGGTCCCTTCCCATCCTATGGCATATTCCCCCAATCCTCAAACTGTGCTGTCTGCATTTCAGCAGGGTCCTGGCACCCTGAAGCAGCAAAGCTCTGGTAGCCTCTCTTGACAGTCTCTGGGCTGCATTTGCCAGCTGGTGGCTCTATTCTCCCTTTGCAAACATGACTTTGCTGTAAAAACTAATTTCCAGACACCCCATGGACAATCGGAATATTTATCTGCAGTTCTATCTCCCATTTAAATGTTGCTCTTAAGTTGCTCTGCTGTATCCCACATGGTATACAAAGTAAGCATTGCAACTTTCACTCTTCCCTTTGTCTATTCCACTTTTACTATTTCACTGTGTTGTGTAACCCTTTTCTACCACTTGTCCAGAGGCACTTCCACATGGGGAACTTCCACAGCAAAATCATTAGGTAGAGTGGAACAGGATTAGAAGGCTTTTGTGCAACTATCCTCTGCCAATATACCTTGGTGTGATTTGCTGGCATATCCCTGAGTTTGAGAGGAACATTATTTAAACTAATCCTTGTAAGGCACTAGACTGCAATAAAACAACAGCCCTGGGGATAAGCCATGGGTCGTTATTTTGTCATTTGGTCCTCTTCTCCCAAATTCTCCCTGGATACACTGAGCTGTAATGAAGCTGACAAGCAAGGCTACACACACCTGGCTTTGTTTGCAGGTGTCTGAACTTCCTTGTTTCACCATCCCTAACACCTTTCAGCTAAATCATTGGAAAGGGACATCAAGGGAACCTCCACTGCTTCAGCTGTAACATTTCTCTGGCAATAACAGCACCAGGTCCTCAGCAGAACAATCACCATTTTGTAATGTCTTAAACCCCATGTGAACCCACATCTCTCAAAAGGGAACTGAGAAAGCTTGGGGCTGTCTTGGAAAGAAAAGCACTCAGGTAGATGGCACAGGAGCCTGAGACACTGCCTCTGGTTTGGTTATAAATTGACATTAGTAGGTGGGGGCTGAGCAATGAATGAACCCAGCTCTTTGGGGACTGCATTAAGATGGACTCAGGAAGGTCTCTGTTCCAAGCTCAGCCTGCCACAGCACACAAAGGCTGGGAAAGTCACCTTATGCTGTCTTACAGAGGGGCATAGAGAATGCAAGGATTAATTGCACTTTCAATGTGCTTGAACAGAAAGAATACATTATTGTTTGACATCATCCCATGTCTCCTGGAGGATTCCAGTATGCAGACAGCTTGCCCACTGCCAGCACAACAGGATGGCAGGACCATGCCTGTCAGAGGAACAGTTCCACAGAAGGCCCTTAGGAAGACAAAGAAAGGCTGGAGATGAAGGAGTAACCACAGCCATTCTCTTGAACAGAGTCAACCTCCCCTGCTGAGTCCTTCTGGGGCAGAATCCTTCACCTCAGGCCAGTCAATTCCAAAGAAGAGGTCCAAGGAAGAGCTCTGATGGCCTCTATGGGGGAAGAAGGGACAGATTGTTCCCAGAAATTTTGTGGGACAGAGGTATCATCACTTTTATTCAGCCTTCAGGTAAGAGATCAACTTAGAGAAGGTTCTCAATACAAAGACCTCTAGAGAAACTAGGCCAGCCACATATTGAGTGTCAGATGCTTTAGAAGGGAGAAAAAAATCAGACTGTGAACATGCAGCATTAGGCCCTTGCTCAGAGAATGGCTGACCTGTAATGCATTTGGCCTCTGCATCTAGATTTCCTACTATGCTTTCACTTGATATATTTACACATTAAAACAAAAGGAAATTGAAGTGGATAAAATAACTTTATTCCCAGTGCAGTGTACTGTACAATGTTATTATTACCATAACCTCGAAATTTTATGAGACTCTTGGTGCTTAGAGGTTGCAAATACCATGAAAATGTAGAAAAGGAGAGAGAAATGGTCTTTTGGAGAGGACTGAGTCATCTGTATTTGGTTTACAGGTCTATCCATCCATCTTATTGAACCTCAGATCTCATCAGTAAAATGACAATGATGAGAGCTCCTTCAGAGAAAGGATGGTGAGTGACAGACACTGCACTGACACTCCCTCAGTCACTGTCAGCACCCACAGGGGCAGCTCCTCCCCTGTTTTCCAGCACAGCACCTACTGCATTTCCCTGCTGCCTTCCCAGCACTCCAACAGCAGCCACCATGCTTGACTCTGTCCCACCACTACCCCTGCCATCTGCACGTCCTGTGACTGCCTCAAGGAGGGAGAGCATTTATCTCCAAAGCTGCTGGGCCAATACCTGCAGCTGAATGCACAGGGGCACTGAATCCACCCACCTCTGCTACCATCCTTCTCCAGACTGGGGAGAGAGGGAAGCTGCACCTAGAGCTTTCCTCTTCCTCAGCCTGAACCTACCACTCTGCTTTGCAAGACAAGAAATGATCTTCCATGCATCTGGTGCAGATATCATTCAGCCTCTCCTGCACATAGCCTAGGCAAAGAAGCCAGGTCCTTCCCATTCCTGTTCACAAGCTGCCCAGAATCACACTGCTTAGTTACCCTGAAAAGAGGAGAGCATCAGTTGCTAATCTGCACCTCAAACCACTCAAGAGCCTGTCTGTCTCCTTTCCTCACCTTTCCCATCCCGAGCAAGTGGCATGTAACAGATGCATCCTGAAGGGAGTTCCCAGAAATGGGAAAACACACGGTGTTTATAGACCACAGTGGGGTTGAATAAGCATTTCGCTAAGGAAATCCACATGTGGAATTTCTTGCTGAAGAGACACTGTCAGTGACTGCCTCTCCAGGAACTGCCCTGCAGCACTGTTAGTCCCAGACCATGGCACAGCACCCAGGGGGCAGCTCAGGCCTGGAAGTCACTGCTGGAGGTAATGTTTTATCCCTTCTGCTCAGCAATGGCGGATCTGCCTGGAGAGCAGGGGCACACAGACATGGAGAGCTATGAGCAAGGGGTCATGTCCTCTCAGCAGAGCACAAAGCAAAGCCAGCACATGCCTAAAGGGAAGAGATGAGCTGGCAACACTTGGCAGCAGCAAGGAAGGTCTCATACAATGGGAAAGGTCTGCAGGGGCAGCATCCTGACAGCCAAACCAAACACCCTGCTCCGGGAAGGGATGGAAACTGCCTTGATGTGTGCCCCAGCACTGCTTCGTTGGTCTCATTGATTGCTCCACTAGGGATGAAGACCACAGGCTTTGCTGAAACTTTAGACAAAACAAATTAACCAGGCCAGATCCAGCCCACAATGACGGGCATGATATTGATGGGCCATTTGAAAAGGAGAATTCACTCCAGCTTGAGGACAATTATGGAAATAATAATACACAATCAGTGTCCATTAACACTGTCAGCAGGGCTGTGGATCAATATTGTATTAATGGCTGAAGAAAAACCAGCCATGGCCATCAGTCAGCAGTCAGGACCAGCACAAGAGCAGAGGCAGAGGAGGCAGCAGTGGGTGGGTGTAATCGAGCTCAGCGTTGGATGTCTTTGTGCAGCCTGGCCAGGAGAGCCCACTTTCCAAACCAAGGGCCACCACCATCTTCCAAACACATTCCCTGGCACTTCCTCAGGGGCCTCCTTCTCCTCACCCCAGCCCCTCACAGCCTCTTTGCCCAGTGAAGTGCAAGGGAGCCCAGTCCCTGAGGGAACTTTCCCCAGGGGAAGCTTTGTACAGTTCAGTCTGATTAAACGCCAGCTTTTAACACAAGGCCAGGCTGGTCCCGAGCACAGAGAGAGGCAATGCAGAAGGCCCAGGGACAGCAGAGGATCAAAGCACATCCACAGTCTTGGGTCTCCTCACACTCCTTGGACTTCTGTCGTGTCCAAGCTCCTCCTGTTGACTCTTCCAATGTCATGTGCTGCCTGGGCAGCTCTGTGCTACCACAGCACAAAACCAAAAGACATCAGGAAGCCCTCCCTGCCTACTGAAAGTAAGGGGTACAACCCCAGACAAGGCAGATCTCCACTGAAGCTCCTTGCCTCTCACACCCCAGTGTTTTCACCGCAGCCCAAACCACAATATGCTCAAAAAAAGAAGAAAAATCTGCTTACTGTACACCCAGCCTAAACTTGCCACAGGAAACACACCATATTTCAGTAGCAAAATGTGACTGACTCCTTTGGTGTTTGTACACTGATCATGATAAAAAACATAAATTCACCCACAAAAAACCCACATCCACTCACAAGATATGCAAAGAACCATGTCTAACCCCACACAACACTTCACAGCTACTCTTGAGCAAGAAGAAAAAAAAAAATTCAATGAGAAGTGCACAGAGAAATGACAGAAGTGTGGAAAGTAATCACAGAACACAAAACTTGGCTACTTGAAATAGCATGGGATTTTTTTCACTTGGAAGAGACCAAGACTATGTCTTCACATCTCTGTCTGATTGCATCTCCAGAAACCAAGTTTCTTTTTGTAAAGCTCAGCTAGATGATTTCCACAGCCTTAAAATAACTTTTTGCTTAATCAATGTCACTTCCTTGAAGCATCTCTGTAATTTTATTTTAGAAAAATGCCAGCAACAAAATCATGTGAGATGTCATGAATAGCAGGTACACCCCCCAGTGACTGCAACACCTGCTCCTGAGACCATTGTTCAACTTTAAACAGGATTATGGGCTTTACTAAAGTATCAGTTACCAGATCATCACTGATCACCTCAATCCCCAACTCCACTGCCTGCAGCAGCTCACTAGCTTTCCTACATGTTCCCAAAATATTCTTATTTTCCTTATGTTCTAAAAAATAGGTCCACCTAACTGCAAGAGTGCTAAGTAGAAGAGCAAAACTGATCAGCAGCTTTGTTTGATAAGAACCAAGTGACAGAGGTTACACACACAGAGCATTACGGCTGCATAAACTCTACATTGCTGCCCAACTCTTATGCCTGAGTGGAATTTCTGTGGACAATTCAATGCCAGCAATATGAAGTAGCTTGTCTTCAATCTTTAGGGGCTCCAGATAGAGCGGCAGTCAGAGCCTGCACCTCAGCAACACTGTCCTGGAAGATTCCAGCTTTGGTTGGGAAATGAAAAAAGCATGCCTGTCTCATAATGGCCCTAAAAGAGAGTTTATCATCTCTCCCAACCCAGTTCCTGCTGTGCCAGCTACAGAGCCTGACGTGTATCTCTAAATCCTGGTGCAAAACCCAATGAGCCACAGAGCCACACTGGGTAAGGTGATGCTGCCAAGCTGATTGCTCAAAATATTGCACATTTCATTTCTGGTTGCCACTTAAATCTCCTGAGCATTCATTTTAGGGAAAAACACAACTCAGGCAAGCAGCCTGGGGGAGAAATCCTCTAATTTTGGAGATGTAGACCACTAACAGAATGACTTGTTTGTCAGCTGGTAAAATGCCCAAAAATGAAACAGTCCAGTCAGAGAAAAAAGGGCTACAAAGAGGGGAACTCAGCTGGACATGGGTAGCACAGACACTTGTTTATCTGACACCTGTGCTGCAGGAACAGGTGAGTACTGCAGGACAGCTGAGCACCAGGCTCCTTGGTAGGTTGATCATTTGTCTCCTTTATGTGAGCTCACACTAGATCTCCAGTTCCCTGAGCCAATCTCCAGCTGCTCCACGTACCCATCACTCTCTGATGGGCAATGAACACTACAGGCATCCAGAAGGAATGCAGACCCTCTGGCCTTTGGTTTTAGCTTTCACGGCACCCATACCCAAGTAGCTGGCTCACCAGAGAGCCAAGGCTAGCTCAGATAGAGATGCAACTCACACTTCTGCTCCCCCTTTTCTGCCTCTCTGTCACAGCAGGCAAGAGCCACTGAAGCTGCATATCCCCACTCAGACAGGAAAAATGCCTTTCAGAGCCAGGCTGCAGCTTGCCAGCACTGGTAGCAATGTCCAACAGATGATGTCCCCACCATCTGCTGCTAATAACTTGTGCAGGCAAATGGGCTTTGTTTGAATGGTCCCAAGGGCTTTACCCTCTCTCCCCTGAATTCAAGATCAGCTCATTTCTGAAGCACCACTGGTGCTGCTTCTTCTGCGTTTTCTCCCTTTTTATACTTTGAACTCCTTTGGTACAACAAAACTCTTCAACAAAGAGGTCCATGTGCACAGATCTTTAAACCAGAGTACTTTGAAACTCATCTGTTGTTTCATAGCTGGATCATTTGACATAGGACATAAAAGGAGAGCACAACACAGACAGTCCTTCAAAACAGGGAAAAAAAAGTCAATTTGCTAATCATCTGTCAACTAGATTAGAAGCAAAGGTGCATGAACTCAAATCAATGAATAACTACAGGATCCCTTTCATATCAAAACCAGAAAAAAAATCAGATGACAGCTGTTGGTTCTGAAGCATGAAAAATAAGGCAAAGCAGAGGTAGTGGCTTCAAACTGCATTCCCCATCTAGTGGGACACAGGGAGAATGCTCCAGACTCTGCTGGCGATGACTCTGCCAGAGTCACACCCTCATCCTAAAACCCACTCTGGAAACACAGGAAGAGAAACAAATTCAAGCTCCAGGTATACTAGAAAGACCCCAAACATAACAGAAGAAATAGAAGAAAAACCAAACCAGTATGCAATCAAAGTACACTATCAGAAATTGTGTAAGAATAGGATCATTTCCACCCAACACCAGCTGATGCTGTTCAAAATGCTAAACCCTGAGGTGCAAATTCTTCGGGGCTGAAGTGGAAACTGGAGGTGGGTGGGCAGGAGGAAGACTGGCAGAGGAGAGTTCTCAGAGGAGAGGACTTCTCTCTATGTGGAGAGCAAAGGGGATGATGTACACTCAGGGCTGCTCACCCCAGAGAGGAGCAGACACGGGCAGCAAAGCAAGGCACTGACTACCTGGTGCCCCAACTCTCCCAAAGACCTCTCTTTGTACGTGACCAAAGCAGACCCACCACTGCCAGGAAAGTTTCTGCAGAGGCACAGAGCTCTGTGCAGACCACAAATCCCAGGTTTGTGAAGCTGGGTAAATACTCAAGCACTGAATCAATGTTAAATCCTCACCTGTCACAGCTCCACTGCTTCCAGAGCCCCATCCACACAGCTCAGAGAGAGCTGGGGATGTGAGGGCAATCATGCCATGATGGCAGTGCAAACATTCCCTTCACATAGGAGAGGAAAGATTCAACAAATGTCCATGTTTACCTTCTGCTATCCCCATCTTCCATGGAAAGGAAAAGGCTATTTCAACTGTGAAACAGAGGGCAGGAGGGGGGGACAGGGGAATGAGAGTAGGAGAGAGTGGCAAGAGGCACAAGAAAAAGCCACTGGAATAAAATTCCACTGAAAGCCATTTTAGAACAAAATATAGAAAGAGATGGAAGTACAAACGCTACCCCCTTAATTCCGCTGCCTAAAGCCCAATTTTACTACTGAAAATTGGTGGGAAGCAGGGACTTGTCTCTCTCCAAAGCTCTAGGAACAGTGGTGCCCATCCCACACACACCCCAGGTCCCCTGCAGCAAAGTCACCTCCCAGGGGATCAAATCACAAGGTCTGCTCTCGGCTCCAAGCCACTCGGTGGGACAGGACAGGCAGCCATGGCACCGACCCCGGCACAGCCACTCACTGGCAAAGATGCCCAGCACCACAGGCACCACAGAGACTTGGCACCCCTCTGCTGGGTACCCATCTGCTCCCAGCAAGATCAAGGATTGGAGAGGCTGCTGATGATGCATGGAGGCTGCTTGTGACACAGCCCCTCACTGGGGAGAAGCCTGTGTGCTTGAATGAGTTCCAGTGCAGGCTCTCACAACACACCCAAGCTTTTATCCCCCAGGCAGTGCTGTTAAGCGGGGAAGGGCTGCTATTGCCCTCTGCCATCCTTGGGCAGGAGCCTAAGCACAGCCAGGGATCAATCCATACCTAATTCCAGTCTACAATGCAAAGGCCAAGCTCCACCCGAAAGAAAGGGAGAGAGCATCAAAAGCAAATGCCAGCAAATTGTCAACAGAACCGAGGGAACAGAGGCTGAGTGACACCCCTGGAAATCAAGCCAAGTAATGTTTTATCTTGACAGCATCTTTTACGTCCCTGCAGTGCCTTTGGTGAGCAGAGTCCTAGAAAGTCCCCGGTACTTCCCCTCTGGAGAACCAATAATTAACAACCACAAACTGGCAGACAGGCGAGCAATTCCCTCTGGTTCCGATAAGAGGAGCTGACATCTCTCTAGCCCCAGCCACCTCCATTGCTTTATTCTCTTTGTTTATTGATCCTTTTATGCACATAATGCAAATTGACATTTAATAATTCAGCTGAGTTAATGGTGCTTAAATATTAAAAGGCTTTTCTCTTTTAATTAGCTGTAACAAAATAGGCAACAAAGGAGTGCTAGATAGACACCATTTAAAATACTCTTGTCCAAGTTCCTTGGCATTTTTCTAGGGATGGAAAAGAATAGTTCAACAGAAATTTTGTACAAGTCTCCTACTCTCACCAGGAAGGTAACTAACCCACAGAACCATTTCCAGAAGCTTTGCTTCATAGGGCATATTCATCTCTGTCAACTCCTTGTTTTCTCTGCCTTCTCCTCTTCTCCCAGTAAAGACAGAGGGGAGTGGAAGGAGGGGCAGAGGGTAGAATGAAAATCCTTCCCCATAAGAAGCGCCAGGACCCATGTGAAATGTTGTAGATGTGGATGCAGAAGCCTTCTGATACATTATTGCAAGACCTGTGTCCAGGTGAAAACAGAGCTAAAAGGTAGCAGTGCACAAAGCTATTTGAAGAGTTACAAACAGCAGAGAAATCTTGCAATTATTCCCTGGGGCAGGAATAGCTTATTCAAAAAATTAATTGAATATTAGTCTGGTAAAAAAAAAATCCCATATATAGCAGGGTAAGGGAGCACTCATTTCTCTTCTGCTCATTATGCCAAAGGTTCAGAATAAGAGGGAAAATACATGGTATCTTTAAACCTCAGTGCCATCTCAGCTGGAGCCGATGGCAGTAATACATCTTAGTCATAATGTTGCTGGTGTGAATCACCATCACTGAAAAGACTTGTTATTATTTGGAATGTTTTAACTGTGCATACCTCCTCTCTGAATTAGTGCTCACTTGAAGTCCTCAATTGGTTTGAGTTTGGGATAATGATTTCCCACCTAACCCAGAGGAGAACCACATAGTCACAATAATTAGATATAGAAACTGTTAATAACTTAGCTTAATTAAAACCTATTTTCTTCAAATTTAGCCTAGACATAAGATTTCAATGAATTCTAATTATATGCCATGTTTGAAGAGCCTGTGTTATTACATTATTAATTCCAGACAAAGAAACAGACTGACAAACACTAAATTCCTTACTGAGGATACTTAAAAAAAATTAATCTTAATTCAAGTCAATTAATATATTGACTTGCAAATTCTGTGCAAACTCATTCTTTGACAGAGGACTACGCATTGAAAATCTGTAGAGGGAAAGCTGCATTTTCACACATAACAAAAATATCAAATTCACAGTTTATGTGCAAAATTGAGTTTATCCTTACTACCACATCTGCTAGGGGCATTTCCACAAAACACGGAGCCACTGTTCTGAAGCTGCCAGGCAGGACATCATGTCAAATGGTGTCCTGACATACAAAGGCACCCAAGGACTTCAGGACCATGGGAGAGGGAAGAGCACTGGTCCTTCTGTCCAGAAGTGACAGGGGTGTGCAAGACACACAGAGCCTTGTTCACACCCAGCATCCCCCTGCACACAGGAGAGGGCAGCGCTGCACATCTGAGACCCACCCCGTCATACTTTTAGCATTGACTTTGAGGTGGTGAAATTCAGCTGCAGGAACTGCACACAAAATCTAGAAGAAGGTCTTTTACAGCCCTCTTAGGCTCTGGTTACCCCCTGCCCATCGCTTTGGCAGAACATGGGGAGCCACCCCTTGGTTCGGTAAGGCTCTGCACAGGGAGCATTTTCCGTCACTCCACATCCACCACATGCAGCTCGTGCACTGAAATACTCTTGACACGGTAACAACAGTTTGCATTGTTTCCCTTTAACAGAATATCCATCTACTCCTCTCCAGCTGTGCAGCACATCTGGCTCACTGCCTCTCCTGGGCAGGCACTCCTTACTCCAATTTTCCATTTATTGTTGCTCAGGAGGCTTAGGAGGTGATAAGGGAGCAAATACCCAGTGGACAAGTGGCATTTCCAGGTGTTTTCAGAGGTGATAAAACACAAGTTCACTTGCAGCCTCTTCAGTTCTGAGCTGCCACTTCTGGCCCTGTGTACTTGCCAGGACTCAAAGAATGCAGTTAACTTGACTCAGAGCACTGTCAAAGAAGGAAGTTTCCTGAGGATAAACCACCACAACTGGCTAACAGGAAACAGGAGGGTGGTAATTTCAGGCCCCCATGGATGTGAAAGGTTTGGAATTGGCACAATGAACGAAATTCCACCATGCATACTGGGGTGAGAGTGCAGATGCCAACACAGGAAGATGCCAGGCCTGGTAAGGTGGATCTGGGTAGCCTGTCCAGACAAAAATTCCCATCATGGCAAACTGTGAGGAAAGGAAGCAGCTGCTTACAGACATGCCATCCCAAGTTGTGGGAGTGGCACATACATCTCTTGGATATCTGTGACCTGGACTGCACAGAAGTGGTACATCTACAACCTGGGGACTCCCAGCACAGAAAAGACCAGCAGGAACTCATGTGGTGGTGACTACACTGTGTCGATATCTCTCTAACACCCTCCCTCCCCCTGCCCCTTCCTGTATCTCTTTCTACCTCACATTCACTGTTAAATAAAATCTGTACTATTGACTTTGGCATATAGTCTCGTTTGCAACTTAATTTGGGCAGAGGCATCTTTTAATAATCAGAAGTTAACATTATTTTGGTGTATCATAGCACTATTTCCATGTGAGAAGTGGGATCATAACAGTAGTCTCCCTTCCACCTGCAGCTATTCCCAGTGAGATGGGGCCACACTCTGGATGTACATGTGATTAATTAACTGGAACTACTGTGATTAACTAACACACTACTGGAAGTTAATCTCAAATGGGATGAACTTTGGGTTGTGACTATAAAGAGCTCTCTTCAAGCACAAGTGCCAGATGTTGGCCTCAGGAACATCCCCCAAACCCTGCAAAATAAGGGTAACTCTGGCAATGCCACATCCTGGCTATACTGATGGAGTTCATTCTGACAAACAGCTGCAGCAGCTCAGACAATCAGACTGGGGGAAGAAGAGGGGGAAAAAAGGAAAAATGAAAACAGATTAGCAAAGTGTTTTGCAAAAGAAAAAAAAAAATCTGATTACAACTGAAATACAGGCAGGCTGTTGAAGGCTTGGCTGTTCCCCAGTGAGAGACCAACAGCAATGAACTTAGGAGCAAAAGTTCCACAAAGCAAGGTTATGAATTTATTACTCGGCATCTGTGCAGAGTCAAAAGATCGTCTGAAACACCAGCAACTTGCAGAGGAAATTGGGAAAGCACTAATCCACATGGGATAGTGTTTAAAATAATTTCTCAGCTGGCTGACTGCACAGGGGGTAAGAACAGGGATTAATTCTCTACCCAAGATCATGCATTTGTGCAAACATTGTCGAGCAGCTTGTTCAACAGGGGACTCGGGGACTAATGCAGCCGTATCAAAGCAGGCAGGGTCTGGCTGACAGCTTTGCAAGAGAAGTAAGATGATCTTTGACACGAAGGAAATAAAGCTATGAGAGACTAAAATGCTGACAGGCACCAGCCTCAAAGCTGAAGCATCTCTGAAGAGGAAAGCTCTTTAAAGACTTCTGTTCTCAAGCTCTCTTCTGCAAGGGAAAAAGCTTTGGCCTATTTAGGTGAGGCCAAGGGCAGGCTAAGACCTCAGTATATTTTGAAATCACACATCTTCAGCTCCACTTGATGTTCTCTTGATATTAGTAAGAAATTTCACCTTATTTAAAACACTCCTGGTCCTTCAGCTGCATGTGGACAGAGAGCAGTCCATCCCTTGGAGAACGAAATGGACCCCTTGGTCTCTGAAGGAGAAAAGCAAACCCACACAGAGAACAAAGTCTTGCAACCAGCCTCCTTTCTTAGAAGACCTCAACCAACCCAGCCTACTGCAGAACACCCTGGGACAAATGAACAAAAAACTAGGGAGTGGGCTTCCCATTTAAAAGACTAAATGTCTGCAGAGGGAAGGATGCACAGCTTCTGACAATGTGAATTTACTAGAATTTCCATCCTCTAGATGAGCAAATCCTTTTTTGGGTGCTGCCCATCAGGCAAAGAATTGGTTTAGTTTCTAAACTCTAGTTTTGGCCCCAGTATCAGTCTACTCCAATTTTGCACTGAGGGTAAAGACTCTGGATGTGGTTGTGCCCCAGAGGAGCACAGCTCTCCAGCAGTCCACATGGCTGACAGGGACTGTGAAGCTAAATCCCAGAGTTTGTCCCACAGGACATGTCACCAACCAGCAAGGCACCACCAGCTGGTATCACTGGGATGGGCAGCACACCTGTCTTGGGGCACTTCAAAGCCCCACGTGATGAAAGTTTGCTTGGTATAAATTTTGGGGAAACGACCAAGAACCATTTTGAGTCTTGCAAACCACTTTTGCTAATCCTCATCTGGAGGGACAGAAGTTAACCTGGACAAACTTAGGAAACTGACTGGGACAGAAAAAAAAACAAGTCATGTCTTGCTCCTGCAGAGGGTACAACCAGGACTTCTGCTCCTTCCACAGGCCAACAAGCATGCATGCTGCCGAACACCCAAAAATGAGCCACTCTTGTGGCTTGTTGTCGTCTCTTACAACCACCACGCCTCCAGACTTCACTCCCTCTTTGATCATATCCTAGAACACGTGGGGAACAACAGGCTGTTATCAGCTATGTGCTTTCTGTGTTAATGCTTGCCACAGAGGAGGCACAAAGTCATCTGAGGTAGCTGGGGAGCTGCTCAATGCCCTTCAAAGATTTCATTTGCAGCAGCAATGTTCCAAACCAGCAGTCACCATCAAGCACTGATATGAACTCTTCAGGACCCTATTAATCTCAAACTACCCCAACTCCATCCCGGAGACATGGCATCCTGTATTTTTGCTCATTTCCACGGACCTAATGGTCTTCAGATTATGGTCTTCACCGTCTACCACCTTCATATATCCCTGCTCAGCCATGACACCAAGGAAGACAGAGAGAAAACAACCCCCAAACCAAGAATAATCCACAATGAGTACTTAGTAATTGCCTTGATGTGTGACCCTGGGCAAGCAGGTTCTCCCCTTTTTGGTGCATCTTTGTCTCACCACGCATTATTTGAATGATTGCACTACCGTGTAATGCAGGGTACTTTAAGGCTTAGTGTTTATGCAACTTTTTGAAGATGCAAAAATCATATAAATGCTAAGTCTTATTGTGGTTATTACCTTCCTCACAAGGGGGTTATGAAGCTTTGTAATTAATGTTTGTAAAGCAAATCTCTGTTATCGGATGAAATGTAATGTGCTAGAGAAGTGTGAAGGATTAATATCCTCAGTAATCTGATGTGGGTTTTACTGCTCTGTGCAACACTTAAAAAAAATAATTAAAAACAAACCTAAGCTGATACCGATAGGAAAGATGAGGAAGCAGAGACAGATGCATGTGGGGACAGAATGCTCTCCATTAATTAAGCCCAAAATCATCCGTCTCCAAGACACTGCCAAGTATTTTCTTGCGTCTGGTGATAACCATTCAACTTCAGGCTGAGTTTGGGTAACCAGAACTCTTGAGCACCGCAGAAACACTTTCAATGCAGTGAGAAATACCAAACACATCTAAAGCAGCATCTGACCCTACAACTTTTACAGAGGAACTGCTGCTGGGGTAGACAGCAACCAGGTGAGATATGCTCAGAGATATGCTCAGAGACCTAGGAGAAAGCTGAAAGAAAGCTGTAAAGCCACAGGGTCCCCCTCCCATACACCCAAAATTCTCGTCTCCAGTCACTAGCTTGGAGGTGTAGAGAAATTTCCCTCCTGAGGCTGTGCAGCACCAGCAGCTAACAGTCCTATGCATCAAGTGCCACCAGCTCAATGGCTCTGCAAAAATACATACCAGCTTCAAATTTCTTCAGCATGAGAAAGGTGGCTGCTGAAGTGCTTTGCAGTACAGCTACTCCCAAGTGCACATAGATGGAGAAGCATCTGGAAAGTCTCTTGAAGAACAATTACCACCAGAGAAGGAAAACTGCTGGCAATTGCTTTAACCCCTTAAGTACCAGCTTTCTCCCCAGCACAGCAGATGCAGCCAGAGCACCTCACTCCAGCGTCCATACATGCAAACAGCCCTCCAGATGTTTCATGCGACTGAGCTCACACCACACATCCCTGTATTTGGGAGGAGATAGGTACTATTTATATCCTGTACGTGTACTATTTGTATACTGTATAAAATTATATGGGCTACCCTGCCTTTACACACACAGCTTGCAACAGTAGCTCCCTGGCAGACTCCAAAATCAACAGGATGTCCAAGCACTGCAGACTTTTTTTGTGCAACTGTTCATCAGGCTTCAGTCTTATTTACTGCATTTGCCCACATGCCACGGGCTTCTGGTGCCAATTCTCTTTGGTTAATGCCAAAGGAATAAAAGCAATACTGGTTTTCCCCTGAATATGTGTATAGAGATATGTCAACGCTTTCCACAGCAAACAGTAAAACTCAGAGGAGCTACAGAAAGAGTTCAAGGAACCACACATATCTCAGACAGAGCCCCACCATACTGCCAGGTCATCTGCAAGCCTTCCCTACAGTCTGCTCCACAGTGATCAGCCTGACCAAGCTCTAAAATGTCCCCAGAGAAGCATCTCCACAGCTGCTTTTATGTTTGCATCAGGAACTTGTTCTTGCATTCAGCCCCAGTTTGTCCCTACAGAGGGAGGATTGAGAGAGGCTGGAACAACAGCATCCAAAGCCCTGTCTATAGGAGACGTGACACCTTTTCAGCTTATCTCCTGAAGGCACACAGCAAGGGATCTGAGCTCACATCAGGTATTAGAGCAATAGGTGCAATACCAAGTAATAACCTTGGTAGTGCCTGATACACCACCACAGCAAGCAAGACACACATCCCTTCTCTTCCCACCAAGTGGTGATGGGAAGCAAACTGCACCACAGCAAGAATGACAACGGCCACACAGGAGTCCCTGGGATGGGGTGGGAGCATGAGAAACTGAACAAACACCCCTCCTCACCTGTGGGACTTCCCTCATTACTCCCTTCTAAATCCTGAGAAGCCACTTGCACTGACTCACTTGAGCTCAAAAGGAATCCAAAGCATGTGGTGCTTCAGAGCAGTGCAACACACCTCCTCTCCCTGCCCCGTGCAAAGGATCCAGCCAAATGTCCCTTCACCATCTTTGGTTTTACAGGGGAGAAGTTGGAGGGGGTGTGCTTCATTGCAGGAAGCTCTCCTAATCCTTGCTACACATGAGCAATAAGGGCAAAGGATTAGCATCACCAGCTGCTCTGCTGGAACGTGCAACAAGGAAAATTAGATGCATATATGCAGTGTGGAGCCATTAGGAAGAACTGCCTCAAGCACCTCCCCCTTCCCATATTGCAGCTCATCATTCCCCATGTCATGAGCACTGCACTCCCCTTCAATGCTGCTTTTAACTCTTGTCTCCTCTGCACCTGTCACCCCAAATTACCATTTCCACCCCAGAAACATCCCCCACTTCCCCATCAGTTACTCTGATCAAAACCATCCAGGGCAGCTGGTGCATGCTGCAGAGCCGTGAGAGAATTCAGCACCTTCTGCAGCTTGTGGAGATGCCTGACACCCCAGCTGTGAGAAGTGGTCACTTTGCCTCGTATTTTCCTATAATTTGTCATATCAAAAGGACTTCATATGTACACAGGTTGGGGAAGAGGGGCTGCTCTCATGAGAAACAAAGCACAGCTTCCTCTGAGGTGGAGCACAGCTGGTTAACAGGGCTCAGGAACATTATCTAATTGCTCAGGCTAGAAAGGGAAAAGCAATCTAAACTGATTTGAAGCTTCAGAGGGAATTAGGGAACAGAATATAATAACCTAAGTTGGAATTTGGCCATGACTCATGGGAAATAGGAAAAAAAAAGTGATTCTGGTTTTTCATGAACACAAACAAATTGCAACTTGGTGTTCTATTCCTTTCCAGAGTGGTGCAGGCATACATTTGATTTTGTTCACACTAGCAATGCTCTTTAAGAAGCAGTTTTGAGGTTAGGAAAAATGCACTGGCTTTACACCAAAAGTAGCTGTTGATTACATTGTGACACTATGCTACAAAGGACACCATGTCTCACATTGCACAGCTGACCTCAGCTTTGGGAATGGGCAGATTTTCAGTCCTTGAACTTCACTATTTCTGAAATCCTCCACCAAATCTTCAATAAATCAAATACACACTAACAACCAACTGCAGCCAAACGCTTTTCAGAATATTCTGTATGTGCCACCACAAGACTTTTCACAAAGCACCCATGCAAGAACAGCAGGTTTCCTAAGGCCAGGTGCCAGCTGCACAGCTCTGGATCCCTGGCACAGGACAGTGGCACTGGCCCGGGCTTGTGCCCCGGCTGAGGTCTTGGTGGCAAAAGGCTTGCTCAAAGCCCAAATCCCCAAAGCAATGTTGGTACAGGTCCTAGCAGTCCTGAGGCACAGTCAGAGGAGACCAGAAAAGTGTGCATTACCAAGCAGGAAAGATTTCACTCTCGTTAGCTCTGGCACATGGCTACTTTGAAGCTTTCCTGGTATGTTACAAATTGTGAGAAGGACCCAAGCCAAACCCGGCCTGTTTTAAAGAGCAGACTCCCACACAGGTCTGAAACATTGCACAGCTGCCTGCAGCTCACATGAAGTCCACAGATGGGACAGGTCATAGCTAAAACAGTGCTTGGGAAAAGCTGTCAGCAGTGCCAGACTGCTCCTTTTCCACCTCCAACATTACAAGTATCTGTGAACAAGTAAAAACAAGGCTGGTCCCCTTCTGCTTCAGCCTACCCAGAAATGCAGCTCTGACGAAGCCTTCGCTGTTCCTGTTGCAGACATGGCAGGAACAAGCTGGAGAGCACAGAAGACCATGGAGGGCAAAGCTCACTTCTCCTGTTCCCCTGAAGAGGTTCTTCCCACTGCCAGCCCTAACTTTGAGAGCTTTGACAGGCACAAAGAGAGCAGCAAGGCCACAGCCCTCACCATCCCCTCCCTGTCCTGGCCAAGTGCCTGTCTCACTCACTCCTTTAATGTCAGCCTTGTCCCACTCTTAAAGAGCAAGGACAGAGCTAATGCTGGGCTGATTGAGCATTTAGGCTGATTGATCTGCAAAGAAATTCATGCCCATGCTTTACTACAGCAAGGTGTGCACACACAGACAAACCAGCACCAAGTGTTTAAGCCCATGGAAATAAGTGGATATCACAAGCTACAGGCACTGCAAGGGCCATGCCAACGTGGGCTTGAAGATTAGTCCTCTACTAGGAGGATTACAAGGGGACAGGCAGGACACCACCACCATCTCTGCTATTCAGTAGCAGTCACAAAGCTTTGATAACATTGCTAGTGGGATTGGAGCTAGCTTGGGGGGGATAGTGAGGTCTGCCAGGAGGAAATAATTTCAACAGTTTCAATGCTTAATATAATTTTTAAAAAATCCATAAAACCTCAAAAAAGCCTTCACAGAATGGAAACTGTCAGAAACCAAAACACTTAACACTTAAAACCCATGTACAAACAAAGGAACAAAAGAAATTGGCAATAGTCTTTAGTCTCCATCCTGTCACACTTAATGGTAAAGCAGGGTGGTGGGAGACACTGCCCACGGCAGACTGAGTCACAGACACTTGGAAAGTGCACTGACCTTGGAAAAAGGCCCAGTGGAAGCCCAGGATGGGTTTTCTGTGTCAAATACGCATGGATACAATTCCACCTTCTGCTGGAAAATGGCAACTGTCACTGCAGTTGATGGGAATTACACCTATTTAATAGACGGACAAATTGATTTTGTGATCCCACATGCCCGGACCTGCAAGATTTCCTGCCCACATAACTTCAGATAAAAATCCAGCAAGCCCCAAGATAATGAAGTTTCAGATTCCACAAACACTGCTTCACTGAGCAAAGCTTGGATGTGCTTGGAGCTCAGTGCAATCACAAGCTTCTGCTAAATTACCTTGGGCCAGAAGCATTGCAGATCAGGATGTTTCCAGGCAGGTTAGGGACTAACGTCATGAGAATTGCCACCTAAGGGATGTTTTATCGCTACTGTATTGCTCCTGGGCAGAATGCAAAAGGCATTATGTGTACACAGAGCTACAATTTCCACCTAAGCACTGAGCCCAAGCTTCACATCAAGCTGCTTGACTTTACACTGCAAGCTCTGCTCGTCACAGTGAAAAGGCACCGATGTGTAGAAGGAGATCCCGTTACAGACAGACAGAAGGAGTGAGGCAGGCAGCAGGAGCAGCTGTCACCTGCTGAGACATGGCTCGGCAGCTTAGCCAGCGCCACACTGAGGGCTGTGAAGAGCCTGACAGGGGCTGCAAAAGGTCATAGAGATACACTTCACTACTTGGTCCTGGCACCTTGATCAAAGTACTCTTGGGAAATGGGAAGACTCCTCAGCTTTGCTCCCCTTTGTGTTCTCTTCACACTCCCCTTGCTGAGCCTCTGAGCACGAGTCAAAGGCAAGAGGCTGCTGCTGCTGGAGCCAGCGGGTGCCTGGCAGCTGAGGGAGTTCAACAGAGAGAGCAGAAAAAACCTGAGGCATGAGGACAAGCATGTACACATTTTCTCCTGAAATACTTACTCTTTTCTGTGTCATGGAAAGACTCAACATGCTGGAAGAGCATGAGGCATCCCCACAGCACCAGTGGGGAGCTGAAACTGGAGCCACACTGGCCAACAGCCTGGGAGCTCAGTGGGGCTCACTTAGCAGTGCAATCCCATGGCAATGCCTGTTCCAGACCCAAAGGCTCTCCTAGAGTCCTAAAGATGAATTAAGAGTGTTCAAGCAAGACTTTGGCTGGCAATCCCTGTTCCCTCAAAGAACACAGCCTCTGCTCTCCTCCTCCCTTCAGAGCATTCAGAGAGTTTTAACTCTGTTCAGTTCAGCATCCCATGTCCATTTGCAGTAACTCCACCTTGTTGCAGTAACTCCACATTGTTCCTGCTGCACAGAAATGACACTGTTTAGCAGCACACTGGCCACAACTGTGTCACTGTGCATTATTTTGTTGGCTCTGGGCCACAGTGATGGTGGTCCACTGGGACAAGAGTGGATGCAGCTTCCAGGGAGGAAATCCTGCTCCGAACCTACTGCTCCTCTCCAAAGGCAGACAGCTGAAAGAGGTATGTGGCACCTCGGGGGAGCCTGCATCACACCTGGAGAAAGGGAGGTGGGAGAAAAGGGAAACAAACACATCACCTCTCCTCTCTGGAGGGCAAGTGCTTAGACTGGAGGGATTCAGATCACTGCCTTTCCTCTCAGCCTTTTATAGGCTTTGGAAAGGGACAGATGCTCATGCCCCCCTAGCAGGCTGGTCAGCAGCTGTATGAGTAAAGGAACTGGGCACAGAGAGATTAAGGATTGTGATGGGATATTCAGGGAGTCAGCTGTTCAGTCCAGGAGCTCACTGTATTCATTTGCTCCCATGGCTATGGCAGTCTTCAGCAGCAAACAGCGTGGAACAGACACTTTGGAGCTCATCCTTGCAATTTCCAGTCCAACAGCCCAGTCACACGTTTACCAGCCTTCCACAAAGGGATTCACAGTATAGGAAACAACAGGGCCCTCAGGGTCTGTTTTCTGTTTGCTATCCAGCACAGGTTAGCAAAGGCTGCCTGGTGCATTCCTATGGTAACAGCTCACACCCCACAACACCCCAAGGGCCTAGAAAAAGAGGTGCTACGAGATTAGGGGGGGGTTACTCCACTCATAAGCAACCTGATTTGCTGCTGGAGAAATTCAGCCCCTGAGGAATAACACAAGGGAGAGAAGTGATGAGCAGGCAGTAGGAGACTGAGACAGAAAGCCTTCTTGGTGTTTATTAAAATAGTGTCTGCTAGTCACCTCCCCAGCAGTGGTGGCATTTAAGCAGCAAAGCACTGCCTTGAGGCAGAAGCCAGCTCTCTTGGTGCAAACACCTGATTCCCACAGGAATGCCAGGTGGGAGCCCACATGGCTGCAGGTCTTTCACTTCCAAATTGCCCAAACACATGGAGCCCCTCAGTCTCCTTGAGCCCTGTCTCACATCCCCACAGCTCTGCAGGCCATGCTGCCTGCCAGGAAGGGCTGCACTGCCTGAAACACCCAGGGGCAGGGAGGAAGGACTCAAGGGGAAAGGGCAGCTGGAGATGCAGGAGCTACCTACCCTACCCTACATGACATGTGGTCAGCCCAGCCATGAGAACTTGCTGGGACTGCCATGCCCACAGCAAACACGAGCACTGCCCTCCCAGTAACCTAGTAACACTCCTTACAGTAGGCTGGATTCTTCACCAGAGAAAGCACAAGGTCTCCCACACAACTTCTTCAACAATGGGTTTCTTACAGCTAAAAAAGAAAGGGTGGAAAAACCAACCTAACAACCAATGGCTCAAGGCTTGGAGTGCCCTCACCTACGCACCCACGGCAGTGCTGCTGCTGGGCAGGTACCTGACACCAGTTCCTTCATAAAGGCATGAGTCAGAGACCCAGGGAAGGCACATTTCAGTAGCTTTAAGGGATGGCTGGTGCCAGGGGTTGAGGAGGGTGGGAAGCAGTGGGGAATTTCAGCCCAGACACAGCCCATCCTAAGCTGTTCATTCTCCTGGGGTGTGTGAGTGCTCTGGGAAGGACTCACCTCAAGAGGCCACTGGAAGCAGCCAGGTCTGTAAACAGATCTCTCAGGGCACCATGACAAGTAGAAATTCCAGGTTCATCTGGCTGAAGGCAAACATGCTGCTTTCCTTCCAATACCTTCCTGCCTAATGCTGCTGGCTGCCAAGCCCAAATGAGGCTGGAAAATGAGTGGGTAGTTTCAGCAAAGAGTAGTGAAAAAAAAAAAAAAAAAAAGGAATAGCCTGCTTCAGTTGTTTGGAGAGAATTAAGGTTACTCAGAGAGAGAACAACAGGGAGCAGCATCAGACCTGCCTGGGGAAAAGCAGGTCTCTGCTCACCAGGGGGATGATATTTTGTTGAAAGACAAGAGAATAGTTAAAACTCAGTTCTGTGCTCTGTATCTAAGACAAGAATAAATGTAGTATAAAGAGCAAGTTTCATCCTGTAGCATGAGAATTGCCTAATTGCCTTAAATTTCTTTGGATTACATTTCTCAAACCTTTTTCTTCCCTCCATGCCCACAATCCCTTCCACAACTAAACCATGCCTCTTCTGCAGATACAAGGCTGGGGAAGAAGCAGCAAGCATCCAAGCTGGGAGCAAAAAGCTCTGATAGAGATTCTAATGGAAATACAATGGGCTACAACGATTTAAAGGGAACATGATTCTAGCTGCATGTCAGAGGAATCACTACAGCAGGAATTACTACCTGAACCAATGGAAGACAAGCCTTTCAAGAAACAGGGCAAATGAAGCAGTGCCATGACCTGAGCTGGCTTTGGTGCCCAGTAAGTCCACGCAACACAGCACATCTCCTGTCCCAAGCTGTAACAGCTGGAGCCAGGAGTCATGGACTGAACGAACTCAATGGACATTGTGTAGACATTTATGGACATTCTGCAGACCTTTCATGGGGCTGGTCCATCAGCTATGGGAATGGTAATTGTGAATTATACCAAAGGGTAGGGAGGAGGGTGCAATGGATGGTATGGGACCTGAGCATGACAAACAGTATCTTTAAGGGATGAAGAATGTGCTGGGTTTGGCTGGGATAGAGTTCATTATCTTCATAATAGCTGGTATGACCTGGTTTGGGTTTGTGCTGGAAACAGTGTTGGTAACACAGGGATGTTTTCTTCATTGCTTATCAGTGCACAACATCAAGGTCCTTCCTGTTCATCACCAGCAAGGGGGCTGGACAGGGACACAGCCAGGACAGCTGACCCCAAGTGACCAAAGGGACATTCCCCACCATCCAGCATCGTGCTCAGTGTGTAAAGCTGGGGGAAGAAGGAGGAATTGAGGATATTTGGAGTTGCTGTGTTTTACCTTCCCAAGGCACCATTATGCACAATGGAGCCTGCTATCCTGGGCATGTCTGAGCACCTGCCTGCCCATGGGAAGCAGTGAATGAATTCCTTGTTTTCCTTGGCTTGCATGCACAGTTTTTACTGTCCCTATTAAACTGCCTTTAACTCAATCCATGAGTTTCCTCCTCTTTGTTCTTCCAGTTCTCCCCACCTCCCTATACAGTGAGAGTGAGTGAGTGGCTTTGTGGTGCTTAGCTGCTGGCTGGGTTAAACCATGGCACAGGGTCAGGAGCAAGGGCCATTGAAGGGAGTTGATCACTCTGGTGCCATGGCATCAGACCCAGGCAAGGAGGAGAGACAGCCCCACATGTGCATACACACATTGGGCAGCATGAGACTCAGAAATGGAAGAGACTTTGAGTGGAGCAGTGCCCTCCTCCTGAGTCACACCACACTGCCAGCAATTTGGGCAGGCAAGCACATAAATAGGCAGATGTGAGTGGAGCCTGCAAGGAAGACTTCCTCTCATATTCCTGGGGAAATAACCCTGCCAGTGGTGTCACCTCGTAAAAAAGAAATACACCGTGCAAGACATTAAAAGGGACACATGAATAGACATCTGCAGGGGTGGTGGAGGAAGCAGGTGCTGTTTGCTGTAGTCCTGAACCAGACAGAGCTTGATGCCCTTTCTAGGAGAAATATGATGAATCTGTCTTGCACAGCAGGAACACCATGAGGGTGTTCCTCTGGGGGCCTGTCACAAACTGCTGTGCATCCCAGGGACACACACGGCTCCTGTACACACCCCATATTACTTTCCCAGTAGTCATTCCAAGCCATACTCCACAATATATGCTACAAAACTTTAAATGTTAATTGGAGAAAACAGTTTCCCTAAGTCATTATGATAACTTGTGAGCACTATCCCTCCCCATCCCCCTTCCTTCAGCAAGGATCACTCCCAGCATTTTCTCCCTACAACCAAAGCAGTCCCCAAGCACCTTCCTGCCTGGTGTTATCCCAGCAGTCCTCTCCTGCCAGGCTGCTGCTTGGTGCTTGGGATGCTGCCACATTCCCCCATGGAAGCAACAGATAACCTGATACCAGCTGAGTTCCATCTCCTCAGCACACTGCCAAAGCACAGCTTGCTTGCTTGCTTTGCTGCAGGAACCAAAACTGCAAAATTAACAGAGACAGTTCAGCTGCCTCCTACAGCCTGTGCCACAGCCCAGGAGGAAGGAGACACTGGAATGAAAGGGCAGCACACTGAAAGCAAGGCCAAGGACCTGCAGCTTGACAGCTCTGTTTCATGAGTCATTCCCCTTTCTGCTGAAGCCCCGGGCACTGGTCATGCTTAGGGCAGGCACTGGACCAATTAGCTGGCATGAAAGGCTTAAAATCCAGCACCTAATGGGAGCCAATCACTGGTGCATGTCAAGCAAGTGGTACCTTGGATTTTAATTGTCTCCCTGTAGCCTGCTCAGAAAGCCTGGCACAGCAGTTGCTCTGCCTGTTGTCCAGAAAGCCATGGTACAAGCTGGAGGAATGGGGCTCTCCTTCCCCTGGGAATGTGACTGGCAGCCCTCCTGCAGCAGCCAGCACCCCTGCCAGCTGGGCAGAGGAGCCTGTTCTCTGCCAACCCTCCCCTCCAGCACCATAACAAGCCTTCTGCTAAGCAGCATCAGCTCATTCCACAGCCCCAGCACTGTTAAATACTCTCCTAAATATTACAAAATGCTGCTGTCATTGTCCCCATGCACATTCCCCTCATGCCATCAACTGCAGGGATCTCTTCTTGACTGCTTTAAAATCTCATAAACTTTCCCACACTTTCTCAAAGCTGGAGTTACTGCTCTCCCTGGTACTCAGGCTGGTTCCCTGAAAGTTATGGCCAAGTCAAAAATAAATTTGCGGCTTAAAAATCGCACAGATTTAAGATTTAAAGTCATTATTTATTTCTGCCTTCCTGCCTCCTTCCTCCCTCTAAGTGTTTCTGTGACCAACACTAAATTAAAGCAAGTATAAACAAGGCTGAGGAGAATTCCAGCTAATTTGGAAAGCTAAAAGCAACATCTCTCCTACCCCGTTACTCCCTCCTACTCTAATCCTTGTGTTTTGTACAAAGGATGGTTTCCCCCTCTTCCCACCTTTACTAAACAGATTTTCCAACTCATGCTCCCACATTTGGGCAATTAATGGAAAACAGGCAGCATGGTGTCACACATTAATGTGGAAGCCCAATACAGACTTAAGGACCAGGAGCTTGGTCAGGGAGCGAAGTTTAGAAGTGAAAAACACTCCTTACATATTTCAAGACACAACCCTGTTGCTTCAGGCCTTCTCAGAGGCAGAGCGGATGCCTGTATGCACATAAAGGTCTTTCCAAAACATTTGTACATCCCTCCAACCACAGCTCTACAACTGCCTCGATGCCACAACAGACAGGCTAAACCAAGCCTGGAGATATCCAAGCTGGCATGGGGCTGGCAGGAAGCAGGTGGCATCAGACCCAAAAGGCACTGGAAGCCATCAGTCTTGCTAACCTCATCAGCTTTTTTCACCACCGAGATTTCTGGAATTTAAGGGACACTGAGACTGTGTTTCCTTGTCTGGATTACTCCCAAAGCAACCATGGAACAGGCAGCCAACAGGGAGGAGTCAGAAGGGGAGCTCCATGACTCTATGGCACCTTCAGCACAGCTTTGGATGAAAGCTGGGACCTCAAGCTTCTTGTTATAAGGGAGCTTCTGTCAGACCCCAAGAAAGCATTGGGGATCCAGCAACCCCTGCAGCAGGCTCTTAACTTGAGAAGCACCATCCACACTGGCCCTCTCCAGCAGGAGCAAACTGGGGTCAAACCAGTTACAGAGCAGGGCTGAACCAGGCTGAAACCCAGCCGTGGAGAGAGCCATCCAGGCCCCTCACAGGAAACCTGTTCCTGGCCACACGTGGAGGGAAGGATGGGCACGAGGCAGAAACCACTTCTGCCCTCCCTCCCCACTCTTTAAAAGGCTGCAGGAAGGGCAGCCTTCTCCTTCCCAGGGCAGCTTGGACGTGCCAGGCCTGTGCCCCCATGCAGAGGGGATGCAGCAAGCTGCCCCCCTGCCCTCCCAGGCCTGTGTGCCCCATGCAGAGGGGATGCAGCAAGCTGCCCCCCTGCCCTCCCAGGCCTGTGTCCCCCATGCAGAGGGGATGCAGCAAGCTGCCCCCCTGCCCTCCCAGCCAAGCCTGCACAGCACCCAGACAGCCAGGGAGGCACACGGGGGGTGCCCAGCCCAGAGTTTATCCAGGCTTTTTTTTCAGCCAGTTACCTGGCTCAAGCTTGATTCCCACTTGAGAAACACCACCCAGCACACCCCCACGATGGGGCCCCCCTCTGTAGGCTGTGCAAATTGGAATACAAATCAGAGGAAAAAGCTTTCCTCTGTTTGAACAAATTGCTATAGATTCACCCCCGTCTCAGGTCAGAGCCCCCGATGGGAAATATTTTCACTGGCTGACTGCTAATAGACTCTGGAGCAGCCACTGGATCGATACCTGAATAAGAAAATTAGCCAAAGCACACAATCTGATTTTACCTTGTTTTGAATTACAGCAGGTTTGTGTTTATTTCATTCCCTCTTCCCTCCTTCCCTCTCTAGCATGCCTCCCCCATCCTTGCTCCCTGGTTACCTATCTATCAAATCTAGTCAGATTTGTGGGAATATAATAAAGTACGTGCAGGAAGATGTAATGCCTTTTGAAGAATGTTTACATGCATTAATATTTTCTAGTGACACTGCGGCGCTACTGCTCCCTCAGAGGAGAACAGTTCAGGAGCAACAGCGAGATTTCTATACATCCCCCTCAAAAAAGCCATATGCAAACAATTAAAAAAAAATCTTCAAAGTAGGATGGAGACTCAGCTGCATACTCCCTCTCAGAAAACTCAAGAGGTCAGTAGCAAGGTTTCAGTGCCAGGAATGTAACATAATAATAGTAACAACAACAACAACAACAGCTCAGTCTTTTCATTCAGTGTTGGTAGCAACAGGGATGTATAACCACACCTGGGCAATATTTCAGATGCAGAGAGAGCTACACAGACACCAGAAGTCATCCTGTTCTTTGAAAGACTTCACCAGCAAAGAGACAAGCAAAATGCTGCCTTTCACAGAGATTCAGTGCTGTGCTTCTGACAGCTGAACACATGAACCACCCCAACTTCCTAATCCTTTCTTGCTGGTTTAGAGCCTATTTCATTTTAATCTGGGAATGGCCCTACGAAAAGGGGAGAGACAGAGACAGAGAAATAGATCACAGATACTAAGCATATTAAAGAAAAAAAGCAGCCAAACCAACTGTTCAGATAGGGCATGCTGCCCAGATAAAATTCAGTGGGAGTAAAATAATTCCTTCTACTTCCTACCCCAGCATCCCACTCTCAATGCCACCTACAATTGTGTCAAATGAAGAGAGAAAGCATGACTCAATCTTCAGCTTCCTGCTCCTGCACATCACGCTGTGAAGCAAAGCCACCAGCCGGGCACCCATGGAGAACTCCAAGTGCAAAGAAACCCCGGAGCATTCAACGTGAGCTGAGGTCCCCCTGTTACATTAACACACCACAAGGGGCTTCCAACTAAACAGTTTGAGACCTCACATCGTCCTCTTTATAATGCTTCCCTGAGAAACTGCATGTCTTTCTTCCTACCCAGCCACTTACTGCTACCCACTGGGGACTGGACCCTCTCCTTTTCACTTGGCACACAGCACAGAGCACCTGCTGGACACTCCCTGCTTTCCGTTCAAGGAAACAGACTGGGTATCCCAAGGGCAAAACAGCAAAATCACTGGTGTATCAAATAAGTAAATATATACATATTATATATACATGCAAATACGTATGTAAGTACATTGATACATACACACACAGCTATTTTACTCCCTGTGATATGTGGTCAAGGGGTTTAATACCCCTCCCCACTGTCTCTAACCCCATATTTTGTTTAATCTTTATGTTATGCTCACAAAAGACTACTAAGTGTAACCGTCACCACACATTATGCTGCACATAATGGAATATGTACAAATGTCTACATCTTCAGTTTCCCTCTTTGTCTGTAGCAGACTACAGCAGGAGTTTGCTAATTACAGCATGTTAATCAAGGAACTCTAAAGCGGAAGATAGGCCATAAATACCAAGCAGCAAAGACAATCTCAATGAAAGAAAATAGAAAAGATATTTTTTCAGAAAGCAGCACTTACAATATGTGATACTGGATCAAGTCCAGTGAAGGACCACCAAAATGGTCGGGCAGGTGGAGCATATAGTATATGAAGAAAAGCTGAGAAAAATGTGGGTGGGTTTCTGTGGTTGGCTGGTTTGGTTTTTTCCTAAGCCTTAAAATAAGACAAGGCAAAACTTACAGGTATTGCTTAACTGGGAAGGGTTGGCTGGAAGGAAGATGGACACAGAGACAGACTCTCCTCATCGGTGCATGGTAAAAGAAGGGCAAAACCCACCAGACACAACACAGGAAATCTGCATTTCTAAAGACAGAATCTATTTCACCATGCAGTTGGTCACACACCAGCAGGGGGCCCAGAAAGCGTGCGGACCCTCCCTCCTCGGGGAAGATCAAGTTCATCTGGATGAGGTATTTAACATCCTGTCTTAGCTTCAAACATCAAAATAGATCAGCTTTGAGCAGAGGGCTGGACCAGGTGACTTTCAGAGGTCCTTTCCAATGCCAATCATTCCATGAAGTAACCACACACAAAATAGCTGTAAACCTGGTGAGGTATCAAAAAAGGTAAACACCAAAACCACAGAAGACGATTACCATGGACATCAGACTTGTTAGCACATATTTTTCTTCTGACTTACTTGGTTTGGTTTGGTTGATTTTTAAGATTTGTTCCATTATTGCAGATGCTATCAGAAATTAACAAGGGTTTTTATGGTTTAGGGCCTCTATACCAGGCTGCAATCCAGGCAGTAAGAATTTTTCTAAGTCCTTTCACTGAGATCCAGGCTGAGGCCTCAATTATCATTACTTTGGTGGAGATTTAAATCTCCACAAATTTAAATCTCTGGACCTTGCTATCTCCCAGAAAAACTGAAGAGGAATGGAAAATTACCATTAACTAGCTGCAAGCTGAGTCACAAAGAAACAGAACTTTTTTTCCTTTAAAAACAAACACATATTTCCCTCCCTGCTCTGTTTACAGTGTTGATTTTCCCCAGTAGGAAGTTACTCTACCATATCCCTCCTTGAGGACCATAAAACACAGAAAGAGCTTCTGGGAAGGTGGCCACAGAGCTCCCAACACAACACAAAATGTCACAGCTTTCCCCAGGCAGGGATTCCAGAGAAATCTAGCAGATTATCAGAGACAAAAGCAGTTATTCCCAAATGGATGAGTGATGCCTTTGCCTACAGCTGCACTGCTCATCCACGGCACCTGGCTGCTCCTATCCAAGGGGCTGCATGCTCCCGGGGAGAGCCTCCAAACACTGGGGAGGAAGAACAGAGCAGCTAGGAAAGGGGAAAAGTCACATTCCTGAGGCTCCTGGACGATAAAAAAGGAAGGTCACTCTGTGATTTAAGTAGGTGAGAGCCTCATGCAACTCTTTTCTCCAGCGAAAAGGACTGCGGTTATCGCTACCCAACCCAAGCAGCCCCAGCTGCTGCAGCAGAACTGCAGATCTGGATGGATTGCTCACTGGTTACCCAAGAAACAACTGCACACTGATCCAGCTGCAGTGAACATTAGCTGTCCTGGAACATTGGAAGTTGAGTTTTGGCTTTGTTCCAGCATCAGCACTGGGCTGAGAGGGATCCTGGCCCAGCTGAGCCCCTCCAGGCAGGGCAGGGCTACAGGAGACACACCAGCTCCAGGAGCACTCACAGACCTAGAGCCCACACCTCCTCTTGGAGGGTGATGAGATGATGGACAAGTGAAGCAAACAAAAGCATTTTTTTAAAATAAAATAAAGGCAACAGCAGCAATAATGCCTGTGTTAGGAATATCATAGACTTCACATGAATTTGTGCATGTAAATCAACACATTTAGTTGGACAAGGAAGGAGGTGAAGCTGAGAAGAAGTCTCTAGGAAGGAAGGCGGAATAAGGGAGCGCTGGGAATCTGAAAAGCTATTTGACAGAAAAAAAAAAAAACAAACCAAAGCAGCTGACAGTAAGTTTGCTCTCTCACTCTTGCTCTAAAATGGAAGCAGTGACAAAAGCTCACACCAGCGAACACTACAACAGATATTGCTGCTGTGGCTACAGAAGCAGCCCTGGAAGAATTCAGCCCTGCCCCAGATCACATCTGATCTCACCCACAGTCCCCAAGAGACCCAGAGCCCTTAAGCCCAGACCCCCAGCTCCCTCACAACCACCAGGCCAGGTTCTCATCCCAGTGAGATGAGACATTTAATGTCAAAAGTGTTCAAATAAATACAAAAACATTAACAGAAAGGAAAGGAGAGACATGGACACAGCAGAGAAGTCCATCCACTCTGGTCAGCAGGGCAATCTAAACACATTATTCCTGGGTCTTTCTCGGCCGTTCCTCTGCTGTGCTGAGCTTTCCAGTCACCATTCCTTTAGCAGGTGCTGAAGACACTCTGTGCTTCTCCACAAGTGTTCAAAAGCTTTGTGGAAGAGGGTCAGGAAAATACCCCTCATGAGCACCGTGCCTGCTATTTAATCTTATTCATACAGAAAGATCAAACCAAGCTTCCAGCTGCTGTTTGCCTTCAGTGTTGCAACTCAATATAAAGGCATCACTTGGGTTTTCTTTGCTGCTGCTTCAGCTGTAGGAGTTTCCATTGTATCTGGAATTAGCTTGCAGGAAGCAGGGGAAAAGGGTTTTCTTCTGTTCCAGATCTCTTACACGATTTTGTTGACATACTCATTTTATGTGCAAAAGCATACAGTCCCCTCCTTTGCAAACCCCTCTCTCACAAAGCCAATATGTGTATTTAAAATAATGTACCCCTTTAATACAGTTTTTATTGTTCAAACAAGTATTATTTTAAGCACAGTGAATTCAGGAAGAATTCCAAAGGTGAAGCAACAGGAACTGAGGAAAGAGAGAAGGCAGATGGGAAGACAGCACTGACAATAGGACAAAGATTCCCCCCCTGCAGGCCCTTATCTCCAAAACAAAGTGAGATCCTGAACACCAGCTCTATTTATGTCCCTTCCTTCTAGCTACACTGTTTTAGGACACCAGAAAAGTTAGGGAACAAACATAGGTGACAAAGACAAGGAGAAAAAACTTCAACAACTGTGGTGCAATTAAGCAACAGAAAGGAAAATTTCCTCTTATTCTGGCATAAAAATCCAGTGGGAAAGCAAAGGATGGAGAAAATAAAAAAGAAATCCAAAATAACTCTTGCCAGCAACTTCCAATTCACTTCAAAACATCAAGGAGAGACAGGCTTGCAGTAACTAGAAAAGGATATTTGAGTGGCATCACATATCAGATAAAAGAGCCAAAAAACTCTTGGGGTAGGAAAGACTGCTTTTCCCATTATTCCACACTGGCCAATGGCAGTGGGGGCATGACTTGCAGAGAGTTAACCTCTGTAGTTCAAGTATAAGATATATCCTATTCTGGAATAATCACAAGCACAATCCAAGTAGCGGTTGTTGAAATCCAAGTGCCCAGACACTTTTCAAGCCAAGAGAAACTAGAAATCCCCCTGCAGAAATGACCATCTCAGAAAGCAGATCCAAAAACTGGTGATTCCAGTGCTTGGGCTCTCTGGCAGCATGCTCCTGGCAGGCCAAGCCTCGAGGCACTGCACTCTGGTTAGCCAAAGGCAGAGCACTCTCTGAAGGGGGATCACACTGCAGGATGTGCAGATCTGTGGTCAGGCTCTCCAGCAGCAGCTCAGGGAGTGCCTGCGTGACAGCACAGCAGCGACCACAGCAACCAGGCAGTGATCAAAAGATGCTCACCAATGGAAACATCAGCCAAGTGGAAAATGTACTGAAGTTTAAAAATGTCTTCAGTGAAAATTTAATGATGATTGGGTGGGGGAAAAAAAAAATCGGATGTCCATGAAAACTGTAAACTACTAAGGCAGGACGCCACACAAAAACTGTGGCTGCCCTGTCTATGCCCTCTCCCTTCACATCCTGATGAAATCATCTCACTGAAATCACCAACTTCATCTCCAAAACCTCTGAGGCAGACAAATGGCACATCACCTTCCATTCACACAAGCAGAAGGGCAGAAGAAACAAACAGATTTTAACTTTTTTTTGTGATTTTAAGTGAGTTTATTTGTTTCTGCTTGTTATGTTTTGGGGTTTTCTTCTACTTGGCTTACACTGAAGCCTTTAAAATAAAAATGTCATAAAGAAAGACTGACAGCAACAGGATCTAAGTCATTATGTGCAGCATTTCAGGCCAGCATTTTTATGAGAGCAACAGCTCAGTTGGATTTAACTCCCTTGTCTTAGAGTTAAAATGCTATATCTACAGGAGTAGCACAGCAAAGCCAAAAATCATATCCAGGAAAGCGAATCCTCTAAGATTTCCTCCACCCTGCTTCTTTTTTCTAACTTCTTTTTTCCCAGAGAATCTGAGGAAACTCAAGCATTTCTCCTGGTCAGGCAGTAGCAGAGGCTTGAGTCAGAGTTTGGCCAGCAGCTTTTGCTGGCAGACCACAGGACAAGGGCTGCCTGCTCACACCCCCACAGCAGCATCACTTCTGGGCTAACAAACAAAAAGTCATCCGTGTCATCAAGGTGAGCAGGTGTGACAAAGCACATATGAGAGCTAAGATATCAACAAAAACCCAATCAGCCAAACATGCCTCCAAAACTAACTACAATGACTCACTGGATCAGACAAAGAGGGAGAAAAACACTGCAGGAAAAATCAGTTAGCTCAGCAACTGATCCCCTTAATTACAAACTATCAACCATTTGACACCACCCTGGGATTTGGGCTCCAGCCTTGGTGTCACCTACGTGTGCTTACCCACAGACAGCAGCACTGCTCCCAGAGCACCTGGGACCCTAAAAAACATGTCTAGAAGTACATACACAAATGCTGCATTTATCCTCCTTTATCTTGCAATGGATGTGCTAAGATAAAACCCCTTTTACATGACCCTGAACTTACAGCTATTGCTTTCTGGCAGATGTGCAATCCTGTTCAGGGAAGGCTTCTGCCTGATGGGCATGGCAGTTCTCACTTGCTCTTCCAATCCTTAATTTTCAACAGCAACTATGCCATGGGTATTATCGTGAGATCAATGAAAGAAAGAAATATTCTCATTCCTCAAACTTACACACCATCAACAGCATCCATTTATATTGTTTTCTCTTTTCTTTCTTTCTTCTTCTTTTTTTTTTTTTTTTACATCCAGCAATAGCTAGAAACATTTCCTTCTAATTTCCCTGTCCACCTCACCAAGCACATCACAGATCACTTTTTGGCATTTTACCCTGTTTCCTCCTTCTGCAAAGTTTTGATTTAGAGCAGGCAGAAATCTCATAAGCATGGTTTCCTTCCCCCAACATTCTCACTCTCTGCTTCCTCTAGACTTGCTTTGAGACAATCAAATGTAATTCTTGAATTAACCTCTGTCTCTTAGTATCAGTTCTGCTGGAGCTTTACAGCACACTGTTCTGTGCAAGGAAACAAAGTTTGCAATGCTGTGACGTGGGGCTGCTTCCTCATATTTCTCTGCTGCTCTTTTAAGTGTCTGCACAAAATGCCCTGCTGACCCAAGTGAAGCTGAGTGAGAAGCAGCTGATCTACCGTCTTTTACCCAACGTCTCCTATCTAAAACCATCTCCTTCAGCAAGCCATATGCTGCAAACATACTCTGAAATGTCTCCATGATAATCCAAGAAGCAGAACTGTTTGTCAAGTAGCACACACACTACTGCTGGCCACTTGGAATAACCATCAGCCACAAGTAGGTACATATGCTCATTGTGATCTGCAAAAATCAGCATGGCATCTTTGCCAAGGCTTAGCAAATGCCAGAGTGGTTTCTGGTTTCAGTAACTAACATCCACTCTGGCTAATTTCTTCTTCTACATGGAGTTCCAAGCCTGATTACCAACCACAAATACATAACAAATTGCTTCTTTCAATTTGTTGTGGTGATATTCATGCCTCTCACCCAACATCCCAACATGAAAGATTTATGGTATTAATCATGCACATCATGGTAAACAGTCATTCTCTACTGTCAATTGCATTTTTCTGCTGAAATAAGGATGAAAGTGCTGAGCTGCTTATCGTTTGACCAGCCAGAACACAAACTATTATTGTGCTATTTTAACCAAAGCTGGGGCTTAGTTTCTATGGGTAACATCTTCATATGCAGCGACACAGTACAGGAGCCTGACTATCCTATTTTGAAAAAACAATTTAGAAACTTAATCACAGCTAAATGCAGGGCTTGTCTATGCAAGGAGTTACTCAGAAATAGCTTTTCAAAATTAAAGATTAATTCCAGACCTGCTGTTCAGAGGTTCTCTTTCACCACTTAATGCGGCAAACTGCATTAAGCCAGTTTACACTCCTGCATCTGTGCTTGCTTGAAAGACACCCCAGATCAAGAAGAACCCTGGCATTTGTCTTGCTGGAGTTTGCAGCTGTGGGATTGCAGCAGCTAAACCGCTGCAGCCATCAAACTTCCAACTGCACCCCACAACACGCCAGCTAGTTGGATTTACAGCATTCTCATGCAGCGGCACAAGCAGGAGTTGAATTGACTCTTCTTGTTCTCACTGCAACCCAAAGGAAGCATGGACCTGGTGCAGGTGCCCAGATTTATTTATCAAGGGTCAAGCACAGCACGTCGCTGCCCCAGGCACAGGGGCTCAGCACACACCTTGGGGCTCACTCAGGATGCTGCAGGAGGGGCTGGAGCACAGGCCAGGCTGAGCTGCACGCTGCTACTGCTGCACTGCCATCAGCAACCAAAACTGTGAATTTAAAGCTAGCTCAAGAGTGCACCCACAAGCCACAGCCCTACTTCTCCGTGGGCATTACTGTGTGTGCACTTTAAGTCAAATTGTCAAACAAATACCACTGACACCAAGTCCTTTTGGTCTTCATTACCATTTGGGAAACAAACACTAGAAATTTCTCTCTGTCTTCATACTTGTAAGAAAACTAACAGTATGGTTTAGCACATACCTAAAATGACAAAATGTGTTGAAATATTCATATTTCCCTTTTGCTTCTTCAAAAGCTGTGCTCTGCTCTGGCACCCAGCCATATTTTAGAGTCGTAACACTTGATATCACAACTCCTCCTACGTCCTAGGCACTGTCCCTAATCATGTACCTGCTTTTCTTCCCATCCCAAATCTTTGCTCCTTCCTGGCAAACACAGCCTTTCTGTCTTTCCACTAGATATCATCAATAGTCATTTAACCTCCATCCATGACAGAAGTTTTTCATAGCAAGAAACAGTGCTTCTTTGATCAAGTGCAAAATAACTTAAATTGTTGCAGTGAGTCAACAGTTTCCAAAACTGATCCTTCTGCAGATCCAAGCACGGCAAAGCCATGTGTGCACCCACAAATGAAACATTTCTGTCTCTCTGGTGTTCAACTTCTAGAAGACCTCCAGAGGGTGTCCTATAATAAATACTAACCCATGCCAAAGATGAGCTAAATTGGTAGTGAATGACAAAACATGGTTTTGTTTTCTCACCAAAAAAGCTTGATTTAGTGATAACTGGATCAGAGCCTATTTTCAATGGCTTATGCCCTCTTTTTTAGGATGTATTTACCTTGGATCTATCAGGCACAGGGGTTGCACTTAATACCAACTGCACTTTACCAGAGAGAAAAGGGTGGTTAAATCTTTGCTGATGTTCGATTCTCCATTCTGCCATCGGCAAATCACTTTATCTCCATCACATTTCCCCACACGCAGGGTGGAATAACCAGGCAGCAGAAGCATTGTAAAGGTGGAAGGTCATAGATATTAAAGGGATGGGAGACACATAAGCCCACAAGGAATCCTACATGTACACTGTGAGAGGGATTTTCAGGTCTATCAACAGCAGATGCCCCTACCAGTTAAATATTCTTAACACCCCAGCTGTATTCACATGACTGGCAGGGGAATTCAGCATCCCATCACCAGCTGGCTCTTGCTGCTCAGGTTACTTTTATGAGCCTCAAGTTCTCACTGCTCTGCTATTTTGAGGAATGCTCCAAGTCAGAATAATCCATTTATTAAACTTAGGAAAAGACACTCATTCTTCACTCTAAATCTACAGATGTCTTTTTCTGCTATGCAAGGCATGCAACAAGCACCAGAAGGTGAAACAGTATTTGTAAGCAAAACCCATTTTGACACGCTTCTCAAACATCTGTCTGAATCACGTCTTTGTTTTTCCTTTTTATATCATCACAAAGGCACACAAGAGAGGCACAAGATTCCCCACCACATTTATTTTAAAACAATTTACGCTAATTAGTGAAGGACCATTTCCTTCTGAAACAGGAGCAGCAATAGCAAGCAGTTACTCTTGTATTAAATGTCCACCTGCAGACATCCTAAAGCTTTTCTCACAGCTTGACTTCAGCTTTCAATGTTTTGTCAGTTCTTCTTTAGGCAACATTTGCTTATTTGTCTTCAGAAACTGCCGTCCTTACTGCACCTCTGTCAATTGCTATCCTCACCCTGCCATTTCCATTTACAGGAACCCAGCAAAAGTATCTGGATGCCATTTGTCCTGTGTTACAGCTCACAGTGGAGACAAACCACAAGCCAGCAGATCACAGCCAGGAGGATTTTTAGTTACACTGGTGGTGTCTCCCTTATGCAAGCTAAAGCAAAGGGTAACAGCCATGAGTGATTTGCAGCAGGAGTGGAAGAGGAGCCACAAGGAAGCAGGAGGCTGGAGCAATGAAAGCTGCTCGAGGTCCCTGCTTGCCGCCTCGATGCACCCTCTCCCTGGAGGCCTGCAGCCCAGCACAGAGCCGTGACCTGCTCACACAGCAGAGCTGGTGACTTCACATCACCAGGCCACTCCAGCACCACAGCTGCCCCCAGTGGGCTGTCCTGCTCTGTTCACAACCACCGAAATGCAGAACTGTGTCTACACAGCTGTTCCTTGCTAGCACAATGCTGAGAACACTGAGTGCTCTGCAGAAGGAGCATCCTTCTCAGAGGAGTTCAAGCATTACTAGAACCATAAAGCTCTCTCTTCACTTTGGGAATACAGTCACAAGAACACACTGGAGTAACCACATCACCTAGTCTAGAAGAACAAACGGAAAATGTAAAGATCTGATTATTTCTTTTCAGCCGCCTCTCTACTTCCCTGGTTAACTTTGGGTGTCTCCTTTTGCCAGCCATGGGCCATAGTATTTGGGCATTAAAATGAAAACTTTAGTAGTCAGAAGCTGACCTTGGATAGAGCGTGGCAAATACAGTGGTGCAAAGAACTCCCTGCAGGCAGCCACAATGCTCAGAAGACAATGTTGCTCTAGGCTAGGGCCCCTGTAAGCCATGTTTTCCAAGGGCCAAAGAACCAGCATCAATCCTACACCTCTGCTGTGGGCCACTCAGCTCTGCTGCATCACACAACCAGGGCTATAGATATATCACAGCACTAATGATCTCAACAGAGGTTTATAAAGCCCAACAGTCAGACATCACCTTGCTGTCTTTTCTTCCTCTCCCAAAGCAAGGCCTTACTTGTGTATCTCTCTTCCCTCATATCCATTCAGATTGCTTTAATCCTGTCTTTTTGAGAACAAAAACCAACCAAACAAAAGCCTAAACAAAACCAAAAAAAAAAAAAAAAAAAAAAAACAAAAAACAAAAAAAAAACCAAAAAAAAAACCCCAAAAAACCAACAAAACATAAGTCCCCAAACCACAACTACACAGATATATTAAGGAAAAAAAAAAAAAAAAAGAATAGAAAATAAAAAAATTAGGGAAAACCTAATGAGGGATTTAAGAGGCCTGTACTCACTTTTTTGAAAAATCTTTGTTTGGAAATGGGCAAGGAGTGGAAGAATAGCACATTCACAATCCAGGAGAAAATGGAACGAGAGAGAGGAAAATAAACAAAAAAGAGGAAATGGTAAAAAAATACCCGGGGAGTGAGGTGGTTATGTAGTGCTTGGGTACAGTTAGACAGGTCTCCAGATCCCAAACAAACCCGGGACAGACGCAAGGCCGCACGCAGGCAGCCCGCGCCAAACCTGGACGCGGCAGCTCCATCCCGGGCGCTCGCTCCCCACAGGCTCCGGGAAGGCGCCGGGAAGCAGGACAGAAGGACAGAAGGACAGCGGGGTCCCGCCCGGAGGGAACGGCCCCGCGAAGCAGAGCCGCCTGCGGGCGCCCCCCGGCCCCGGTGCCGCCCCACGGGGAGCGTGTCCCGGGCAATCCCGGCCGCTCTCCCGGGAAAGGGGCGCTGGGCCGGCACCCCGGCGGGGCCGCGCTCCGCCTCCCTCTGCCGGGCAGCGTTGGAGGCGCGTCCCGCCGCCAGATGTGCTCCGCAGCCACAGCTGGAGAGGAGCGCCGGCAGCGCGGGGAAGGACGGGCAGCCTCTTCCTCGGTGGGAGGGGAAGCGGGAACCGCCTGCGGCGGCGCTTTCTGCGTGGGCAGAAGTCACAGAAAACAAGCGGGAGTCTAAACCTTCGTTCCGAGAAACGCCTGACACCGGGCACAAAGGCTCTCGGCCTCCCACCATGTGCGCTCCCAGCTAACCTGCTGGTAGCAGCCTTCTCACGCCTGAATTTCGTTGGGACCACATCAGCTGTAGCCCAGGATCTCCGTTTCTCCTCCACTTCTCGAGCTCTTTCCTAGCTCTTTAATGCAGCACTTCTGAGTCTCAGCTGCATGGACTGTCACACATTTAATTTCTTCTTTTAAACAGTAGGCAAGTGCTTAGCTATAAGAAACAAACTTTTGTTGTTTCTTCAGTCATCTTCCCCAAATGAGGGACAGATGAGAGCCCTTTTTCTTTTCAAATTGAAGTACTTTGGATTCTACCAGAGTAGAGATCTCACCAGTTAAACATGGGCATAGAGAAATAAAATACACAAATTCTCCTTTTCCACTTCTCAACACATCACTCTCTCTGGTAGATCCTGAAGGCCTCCCCAGATCAGCATTCTGCTGGGTGGTGTCAATGCCATGGCTCTCCCCTTTCCTCCACAAGCTCAGAGGACACTGGCACATTTTACCCTTTTGAATTTAAACCTGTCCCATACCAGGGGATGATGATCAGCAGAAAGTGTCTGGGACACAGGCACGTGGCGTGTTCACCTTGACTGCTTGAAAGCAGAAATGGTCTCAAAGTTCTCTTAACAGTTTCAGCATACCTAAATTCTGGACTACTAGGGATGGCCTAAAGAAACACACACTGTATCACCAGATGTGGGCACCCACAGTCTTTCCAAGAACAAACCATCATTATCCACTGTCTCTTGTCTAGAGGGCTCATCTTCCCCACAGCAAAGCACAGCCCCTTCTGACAACACAACACAGCAACTCCTCTGCACAAAAACCACCAACATCTCACCTGATGAGAATTTTACCTATGAACTGTCTCTGCAGAGCTCACACACAAACCAGTTGCCTGTGGGCTTACCTTATGCCACCTAAAGAAGTCTTTTGCAGTAGGGTTTGGGACATTTCCATGAACAGAGTGAGAAGCATCCTCCACCCCAAGCTGTCTTTCACAAGTAGAAATGCATCTCTCTCTATTGCTTTTATCAGCACACTGGCACTGGGCAGAAGGCAATTTTCCCCCACCCCCCTCTGCCCTCCTGATAAGAAGCCATAGCCATGCAGGCATGGTTCTTAGCTTAATGCTAATAGACTATGCTTAATGAACCAAGAGAGCACAGTGTGTATGGAGGGAGGGACTGGAAGCCTGAAACCACACTATTCAAGCAAGCAGAATGGCAGTAACTCATCAAAACACAGGCAAAACTGTAGGGCTTCTGGTTGATGGGAAGTGTCACAAGATCCCTGAGTTACCAGCATGGAAATCATTTTTATCTTTACTTCAGAATAAGAACAGCAGCCTCAGCAGCACAGCACCCCTTACTGCCACTGCTGAATTACTGTCTTGAACCTCCAGGGCCATCTTCTGCTGCATCTTCCACTTACTGGGAGTCACTTACTACACCCACCTCCCCCCCTCTTTCAAACTCATCTGAAATCATATATATATATATCAGAAACTCCAGTGTGAACCTGACACGGTGATAATTTTAAAAGCTGTGCTGCTCATGTCAAATTATTCAACATCTGTCTTCATGTTCCCACAAAAATTAGCATAGGATGGTGGTTTCTGATGACACCTATAGTGAAATATTTTGACTTCATCCCGCAAGTTGCAAACAACCTGTCAAGAGGATAATGTCAGTTTTCTAGAACTGCATATTACAGTCAATTGAGGGCTTATCTGGTGTGCGAAGCTACTGACCTGACCTAAAACCAGAGGCTCTAGTGTCACAGAAGAGTAAATCTGACACATTACAACTAAAGAACAGCAAGGTATTCTGAGGCTGGACAGATTTAACGCCTTGACCTATAAGAGCTGATCAAGAACTATGCAAATCTTGGACCAACCCAGTCCATTGGTGAAACTAGTCCTATGGCACTGCAGTTGGAGAACTCATTCTTCAAAAGACTGTACAGCCTAGGCCAACACAGATTTAAGAGCTGGACAGCAAAGAGAAATGACTGAGCACAAAGAATGTGTGTACATCCTTATATATATGTGTGTACACACACACACACATATATTTAGTTTGGAGGGCCCCTGTGCTCAAGCATTGCATTTTCCCAAGACAATCAGCCAAGAAGTGGCTCACAGGATCCAGCTCCATCATCCCTTTAGCCAGCAATCTCTTCAGCCATTTCTGAAGACACAGGGTGCACTGAGATGACAGCAAGGTACTTGAAGAGCTCCATTTCTTGGCCCCCTGTTACTGCTGGCAAAATAGCTCTAGGCATAGGAACCTGAGAGGGATGGATTCAGATCAGCAGGCTCCAGGTGACATTAGAGTGCCTGTGCCACTGTCAGCAGAAGATATGGATGCATATAGGTTGCAAGAGGATGTGAGGCAGTCTACGTTAAAAAAACTCTAGGAAAAGTGTTTTTACTTAAAAAAAAAAAACAACAACAAACAAAACAACAGGTAAAAGGAGCAGGAAACAAATAATGTCATGTGTACATTAAATGAAAAAGTGTGGATGTTTATAGCCTAAACACCATATATGTTTTACTATGACACTCCTCGATCATAGACACAAGAAAACAGTCTTCCACTAGTTTGGGGGTTTTTTTGCTGTCTGAAGTGGCATCTCAGGGATGATTCAATGTGATGGTGTCTGTTAAAACAAAGAGCCTTAACAGGTCATTTATTCCCCATCTCCAAATGCAAGGGCAGGACTATCTGACACTCCAAGTGCTTCACCCCACCAGTTTCAAGTGCAGCCCCTCCAGCCCCTGTGATCATGGTGCCAGGCAGCTTTCCTTGCTGCCCAACCTAAACATTTCCTTTCATTCCCTTTCCATCACCTTGCTGTATGTAGCCCCTCACCACACACAGTGATGCCCATTCCTGCAATGTCTTTTCTGCAGGTGAATTAGGAGAGGCAGGGGACAAAACACCCCACTTTCTTATTCTGCCTGAAAGGCTGCTGCTGATCAGTGGGACGGTGCTAATTGCAAGACAACCCAGAAATGTTAATTATACACAGCACATGGAGCAAGCACAGCAGCAGCACTGCACACCAAACCAGAGCTACCCAAGTCCTGGAACCTAGAAAGCAGAGTGGGAGGCAAGAGGCATGCCTTTCCCTCTGACTGCCACCACCACGCCCCAATCCTCCCCTCTCAGTCTTACAGGCTTTAAGTGTTGTTAACTACAAGCCTTGAAGGGCAAGTCTCCTGTCTCTTTACCTCTTCCTTCCTCCTCCTCAATTTTGACATTTTCTAGAGATCTATTACAGTTGGCTTCTCATCCTGACCAGCAGCATTAACACACCAGGACTGAAAAGCGCATGCAGTCTGGGAAATAGGCTACCACAAAAGGCTGATAAAAGTTGCCTCTTGGCAGCCTGCTGAATTGCCTTCCCCATCAGGCCAGCCTTGTCTCACTGCAACAAACAAGGCTGAAAGAATGGGATCAGCTAATGAGAAGAGGGTTTCAGACACACTTCAGTCATTACAACAAATGCCAATTTATATAACAAGCCTCTTCAGGTAGCAGGCAAAAAGCACCTTGACTCCTAATTAAATTGCACCTCAATTGCAAATGCTTCTTTCCCAGAACCCCCCTTATCCACATTTTATTTATACCATTCATCTCAATAAACCTCTCCAACGACTCTGCTTTCCCAGACAGAGGTCTTTTGTGTGCATCCATGTGGGTGTATTATTTAAAGGGTACATCACATGGATACTTTATCTTGTTTAATCTGATTTAATCTCAGGAGATTTGCTAAAGTAAAATACATTTATAGACCATACAGATGCCTCCCCCAGTCTCCACTGCCAATAGGCAAAGGCAAGAAAAGAGATCTGAACCGTGACACATGAGTTCCCATAATTTTTACATTAGGTGCCACATGAGATTGACATTCACAACTCAGAATGCCAAAGTACAGCTTAAAATGATGGCAAGAGACCAATACAGAGGAAAAACCCAAGTAGAGGGGGGTCCGTGGGACTAATTTCTAATCCTGCTTTTTATTTATCCTTGCACACATAACAATATTAATCCAGCTCTGCTTGAGCCATCAGCAACAGCAACCTCACATCCAAAGAAACAGTGCTGGCTGCAGAAGGCCCAGGGTAGTGGACTGAAGGCAGAATTGGTGACAATATGAGAACTATTAGTCACCGTCCAAGTTTGCAGCGTGCTGATTCCACGAGACACTGCTCTGGGCTGCACTCAGTGACAACTGCGCATTAACGCTCCTGTTGTTCCATAGTTTGAAGAGGTAGGGGTGGGAAGAGGAAGGGAGACACTAGATTTCCCCTTTGTGTAGTTAAGTAAGAGAACAGATAGAAATAGTGGACCATTTTGGCTTAAAAGGATGCCTTCATTTTAGTGTATGTGTGCATCTGTGCTTTCTTTTGTACACAGCTTCTTCAATCTCTCTCTGAGAGAAAAAAAATCAGTAAGTTATTCTGGAGATCTAATAGCAGCAACTCTGTCAAATGCAAGTTCACTGAAGTGTATGAAAAAATACAACAGGCAACCCTCTAAAGCACATTCAAGCAAACCTGGTTTTAAGCTCTATCCCTTTTGCTACAATCCTAGGCAGTAAGTCCATTCTACAGCAACTGACAGCAAAAACACAGATGTGAAATAATAAAAGTTTAGCTAGAAGCAGATTACCTGTTTTAAAAGATAAAATTATATGCCCTGACCAGGTTTCTGTTCCACAAACTCATTCTATTCCTCCTCTTTCCAGCGTTTCAAGGGTCATAGAATTTCTGTCTGGATATACAGACTGGGAGAACAAAACACAAATACTGAGAAGAAGAAAGAAAAAAATAAAGGAAGCTGAACCCTCTCTATTTAAAATGGTTATTTTACAAAACAGACCCAAACTCAAATTAACATCCCAGTCTTCAAGGAGAAAGGAGGAATTGTTTCCATTAAAGAAATACATCATTAAAAAGTGACCTACAAAGACTTACCCATAGTCAGTGAGACTGAACTGATCTTTGCCAGAGCTCACACAAGAGACTGGCTGCATGCTGTTAAAAAAGAGGGAGCGGGGGGGCTGGACTCTCTCACTGGGGTCTCTCTTCAGAGCTCAGAGAGCTTGGCTTGTTAGAGGCAGTGGCATGCCTTCCAGAAGGACTTAACAGCAACGCACAACTGAGTTGTAAGCCAAGATAAAGCCGGCTTGTTATGAGAGACAAGTCTTGTGGGTTGCTTTTATTTATTTTTTCCCAGTGTATTGGAAATGCAGATCTTGTAAAGCAAGAATTCAGAGGGGGCTGGGAGAGGGAAAGGGGGGCTGCACGTCTGGCTAAAGTAAACCCGGGGTGTTCCCTCAGCGCGGGGCTTGTGCTCGGCGGCGCGGGCGTCATCCCCCGCCTCTGCCCTCGCACTGAGGGGCTGCGGGAGCCAAACCTCTCCCGAGCTCGCCATTCGCCACCCTGCCTGCAAACAAGGAGAGGAAGTAAGCTCCGTAAATGCAAAAATAATAATAGTAAAAAAGGGGGGGGGGGGAAATCAAGCATCTCGGCATCATCCCTGCCACAGACCACAACCCACCCATCTCCATCACCTTCAGAAGAAAATCAGCCGCGAAGTTCCACAGGGTGCAAAACCGGCCTCGCCTCGCCCCCCCGGGCAGCCCGGCCGTGGCGAGCCGAGCCGGGCGGAGCCGTGCCGGCGGCGGGAGCGGGCAGCCCCCGGTACGCCGGGAACGAGAGCGGGCAACCCCCGGCACGCCGGGAACGAGAGCGGGCAGCCCGCACGCCCTTCTCCCTGCTTCCCGTGCTCCTGAGAGAAAGGAACCCGCGAGCGCATCGCCGAGAAGGGACCCTCCGTGCTTCCCCTGCCCCAAAGACAAGGCAACTCGAGGCGCTCCCAGGGCCGCCCCCGCCGGAGCAGCGCGGCGTCCCCCGGCGCGGCGGGAGGGACGGGGAGGCAGGGCCGGGGCTCCGGCAGCCGCTCCCCGCGGCGGTCCCGCCGGCGCTCCCTCCGTGCCATCGCGGCCGCTCGTACATGGGAGGCGGCCAGAGGTTACGGCGAGAAATTATGAAGTAGCTACAGGCGCTGGAAGCCCTATTGCTGCGTCAGTCTCTCCGCTCAGGCTGAGGCGAGGTTCGGCGGCATCATTTACTTTCTCCTGCAGGTGCTTTTTAACTTTGATCCCACCGCCGCCGTCTGCGCCCTCGCCCCCCACCCCTCCCTCGCAAACAGCGACAGCGTCTCTTACCGTACACCCCTTGTCCCCTGCTGTACACCGGCACCAGAGACAGGAATAAAAAACAGATCATGTCCATCTTCAAGGCAGAGCCTTCATCGCCGGCGAAGAAAAACAGCCAAAACAGCTCAGGCAGCATCCGGCGGGGGAGCGAGGAGCAGCCGAAAGCCTCCCGAAACGCCGCCCCATGCGCCCCGCTCCGCGCCGGGCACCGGCGCCCCTCGGGCGGAGCAAGGGCCCCCCCACACAGGGGCCACCTGGGGGTAAAATTTGAAATTTAGGAGACAAGAAAAAAAAAAAAAAGAAATAAAGAAAGGAGGGAGAGAGCGAGAGAAGGAGGCAGGAGGGCAGAAACGCGGAGTACCGCTTCCCGCTTCCCCTCTCCAGGTTGCTCGAGGATCTCCAGGCGAACAGGCGGCCGCACCCGCACTCGGGGTACGGGGAAAGGCCAGCCCGGGGGCACCGGGCCGGCACCGGGCAGGGCGGGAGCGGGACCCGGGCCAGCCCGGGCTCCTTTGTTCCGCGGGAGCTGCCGAGCGCTGCCCCGGTCCCGCGCTGCCCCAAGTGCTGCCAACTGGGGCCAACTTGAGTGAGTCCTCACCCTCCCTCCTCCTGACGAGGCTCTGGCCGCAGCCCCCGGAGCGGACGGGGAGAAGGAGAAGGAGGTGGAGAAAAAGGGGGGAAGCGAGGGTGGGGGGTAGGAGCCAGCTGCTGAAAGGCGGAGGAAGGGATAGGTGATTCTCGCTCCTCTTTTCCAGATCTTCTGAGGAGGGGATTGTTGTAATTAATCAAATCCAGGAAGGATTTCTTTTTTTTTTTTTTTTAAAGCGGCTCCCAAGAGCTCCCCCAGCTGTACTGCACCGCCCCAACCAGCCTGAAGGGAGAAGCAGCCGAGGAGCAGACAGACCACGCACCCTCGCAGCGCCTGCAGCTCAGCCCGGCTCTCCTCGCCTCCTCCCCAGCCTGCCAGGTCCTTCGCCCTTCAAAACTTTCCCTGATGTTGTGTGCCAGCCTCGTGTGGGTGCGTCGCCTCCGTGCTTGCCTGCTCCGTCCGCCTCGCAGAGGATTTGCAGCTGCACAGGGGCCCGTGTCTCTCTCCCCCGACGGCTGCCGGAGCTCCTAGTGGGAACTAACGGGCTGCAACTGGAACGTAGCCGGCAATGAGGGACAAGAAGACGGACAAAGCTGAGCTACTCCTGCCAGACGCCTGCTGGAAACCGCCTGGGAGGTCTCTGCCCCGCCGCTGTTTCCTGAAGCGCCAGAATCTCCCGCAGAAGTTGCCGGGATCGCCGCCGCTCCCCAGGCGGCCCCGACGGGGCGTCCCCGGCTTCCCGCGCCCGCCGGCGGGGCTGGCCCGAGGCCGCCTCCCTCCCTCCCTCCCTCCTGCCTGTGGCTCTGCCAGCCGCGCCTGATTTTCTACTCTGTTGGCTTTCCAGGTTTTCCCCCTACCCTCTTCACCATTTCATTATCCTTCGCTTAAAAAAAAAAAAAAAAAAAAAAAAAAAGAGCCAATTAAAGCGGGCGTGCTGGGAGAGTCCTGCCTCCTGCCCAATTCCGCGAGCTTCCCCGCGCCTCGCCCCGGCCCAATTATGGACAAGCCCGCAAGGATGGGAGAGAGAGGGACTTGCTTCGGGCGGGAGCGCGATTGCCAGTCCGGGGTGCTCTCTCTCATCCTCAGGACCCTCGCGGCAAGGTCGGCTTCTCCCGGCTGGCACCTGAGTGAGGTGGCGAGGGCTGGGGGGCAGCGCAGGTTTCCGGGGTGCCTCCCGTGCTGGTGCTCGCTGGTGCCAGCAGAGTTTTTGGGCCCCCCAGGTAGGTTGCAGCTGGCGGGGCTGCCTGGTGCATGCTGCTGGGGAGCGGGGGCTGTGCGGGGCCAGCCCGGTGCGTGGCTGCCGGCCCGGGCCGTGGCGATGCTGCTCCGTGAGACCCGGAGCCGGGAAGCTGTGCATGCCCCGCTCCTGTGCCCCCGCGTAGGGCCCGGGAGAGAGGAAGGAGGAGGAGGAGGAGGATGCTGAGCGACCCCGAGCATCACCACCGGCAGCGCGGGCTACGCGGGGCCCTGCTTTAGCATCTCTATCTCCGGCTGCTTTGCTAGGGATATAAAACGCTGCTTCTGGGATGCCCAGACCTGCTCGCCCCCGAGCTGGCGAGCCCCCCCGTGCCTGTCCCGGGTCCGTAGCAATGAGCCAGCGCCGTGGAAACCCCTCTTAGCGGCGCGTTCTGCTGCCGGCAGCCGGGCTCCGGCTCGCCTCTAGCCCAGCGCTGGCTCAGCTGGGGCTCCCGGGCAGGGCTGGTGCAGGTGCCCCTTAGCGACAGCGACTCCTCTCCGGCTTTCCTCGGGGCCGGTCCCTGCGCGCCCCCGCCTCGGCCACGCGTGGGCTCGGCGCGCTGCCCCGCGGGCTCCCATCTACGCCCGCTGCCCGCCGCAGCTGGCCAGGGGTGCGGGACCCGGCAGGCACCGAGCTGTCCTGTGAACAGGTCACTCCCTGGATAAAAATGTAATTTAAAAAAAATAATCAAAAACTATGGCCCAAAGAGCGGCTGGCTGGCTGCTCAGTCATGCTCTAACAAACAAGCAATTAATAGATATAGCCCGTAATTAGCAAGTAGTTATTCCTGTTGTAAACGGCGCTCAGTCAGAAAGAGAAGCAGAAGCTTGCCCCAGGAAGAGAGCAGCGACACAGACAGGACAGCATAACCCAGAGCCCTGGGTCCCCGCAGCGCCCGGCATCCATGCACGTGGGAGGCAATTTTCCACTGGGCTCTATTCTATCACTTATCAGGATACCACCCGTATAAAACTGCCCTGTTTGTTTTTGTGGTCATTTAGGGTTTTTTTCCTTTGTATTTCTTTTTTTTGCTATTCTTTTTTTTTTTTCTATAACTAAGGGAAAATTTGCCAAGAAACTGTTTTTCACACTCTTAAGATACCTTTTCCAAAGCTGATAGCATAGAGCAGGGCACCTGTGAAAGCACCTGATATGAGCAAATTTATTCTTTAATACAATAAACCCTTATCTGAGAAGTATTTAATCCTTCCTGCACTGGGTGGTTGCAATGTTAATAAAGGGTGCACAGGTAGAAGGAGGCAGCCAGCACCAAGAGGACAGGTGGATCAACTTCTTTGCCACAGCGTGAAGAGAAGCAGGAGCTGATGATAATGAGACAGAATAAAATTGTCTACATCTCCACAAAGCAGGCTAAAGGCAACCCAAGGAAAACAAGATGAAGAGATGTTTGCAGATCCAGGAAGCTTCGTGGTGTTGAAAAAAAAAACGTGGAGACATGAGTCTTGTTCTTTTCTATGCATAATTTTGAAATAAGGATATTTATGTGGCATTTTGTAGCCCTTCCATGATTTTCTTCCAGGGATTCTCATTAAATTATGGACTAGTGCCTCGGTGTTTGAATGAGTATGAATTACGTATCTGGCTAATGAGTAAAAAAAATTTTCAAAAAATGTATGCTTCACACCCCTTTTTTGTGTTAGTATTCAATGCACACACTCATGTTTCACTGGCACAAATGCTTATGAAAGATGAATTTCAAAGTAAACTGCCAAAGTATATTCCGAGTAGGAAAAGATACTGCCAAAACACAAGAACATAACTGCATTTGCTAAGTAAGGTAATTAATAATTATTGCTTGAGGCCTAATAAATCATAGCATTCATAATTATGGAGTTTCCAGTGGGTGACAGCAAGGCAGCACTCCCATTCACACTTGCTAAGCAAGCTACTTATTGTAGGGAAACCATACCCTGTAGTGATTCTACTTGTCAGAAGGCAAAAATGAAGGATGCCTTTCCCTGACTGTTTCCACAGAACGTATTTGTCCCATCTTTCCATCTGGGAGTCAGTGTCTCCGGTCACTTCTCAAGACCCCACTTGTCAAATGAGTCCTGTCTCTGAAATATTTATACATACTCCATCACCTATATTTCACAGCTCTGTTAAGAGGTAGACAGTCTCTGAGACAGCTGCTGTGTTCAAAGAGAGCAAATCATCCAAAGCATGACACCAGGCAGGAAGCGATTGAGGAGCTGTGTGAGGCCAAGGTCCAGTTGCACGAACATTAATTATCTCTGTGTCAATGTTTTCATGCTGTACTCTGCTGCAGTCTGTCATTTCATTCTTTCCTGGGATGATGCAACTGTCTCTGGGCCCCGGTGATCTCTTCAGCTTGTGGCCTGACATTTCTATCACCTCTTTCCTGTTCATTTTCTTCTCAGCAACCCATCCAAGAATGCCTCCAGGATCTATGAAGTTTGATCTCTTCCTCCCCTCCCTCCTTCCACACATATATGGAAGCTTTACTGCAACATTTCTCTTGCTGTGCCTACTGAAAGGGAGTAGAAATAGAAAGCAGGAATAGAAAGGGAACATAATGGAGCACCTTAGAGGCAATGGGCAAAGCCAGGGTGACTCCAAATGCTGCAGGAGAGATGAGAGTTGGGAAGGGGAAAGCTGGAGGACTCTGTAGCACTGCAGCAGAGATGTTAGCAGGGAGAGGGGAAAACAAGGGAATTCTAACTGCATCATACGGCTGCATGAAGGAGCTGAGCACACAGAGTTGTTCCTGTGCTGCTTCTGAGCTGGAGCGGGTTCTGCAGCAGTGTGGAACAGGGCACCTGGCTGACATGAGGTAGAGAAATTGGGCAGCAAAGGACCCAAAGAGGGGGAACTGGGAAAGGCAAGGGAAAGCCAGTGTGTGTGAGGAAGGGGAGCCTCTCAAACTGCTGCAAACAAACCAGCCACAACAGCACCAGGTACTCTGCAACACATAAACTCATGGAAGATGAGAAGCTGGGCAAAGCTACACTGACAGGATGCAGCTGAACAGTCTGCTGTCCCTTTTCCTTCTGTTTAATTGGTCTTCCCAGGAAAACTGTAAAAAAATACATTAAAAAATCCTAGTTTTCATTCTGAAGTGCTGGAATCAGAATCTCTGTGCAAAAAAATTTTCCTGGCCTAGGGCAGTGTTTCCCATTATTCATAAACACCAAGCTGGTGTTGTTGCAGTCCTAGATTCTCCTGGGTATCTCCTGCTTTCAGCATGAAGCATGCCAAGATAGGGCTATAAATCCCAAGGGTTCTGCTTTGCTGTCCTCAGTTCTCCTCATCTGCACTCCAGGGAATAGACCTATGCTGTGCTCACTTTCTTCCCAGATGCATTTTACACCACTAGTGGTGCCTCTGAGCCTCTTGTGTATTCTCTACATTTTTGATTATCTCTTCTCATCACAGATAGTGTTTGGTACTGAAAGGAATGATGGAGAGGGGAGTCCATCTCTGTTCTTCACCCAAGGTATTCATCCTACCTGAGCTTCACAACCCTTCCTCCCTGCACTTCGCAGACACTGTTAGTCATGGGGCTGTGCTGGGATTTCTGACAGCTGGGTGCTATTGTATCAGATTCCTGCCTCCTGCCTTCACCCAGCTATACTTTGACACAGTTCTGTTTCCTGGTTAAAGCTTATTTGAAAGCCATTGCAATCCCTTGCCCCTGTGATCTCAATGTGTGGCCGCTCTCCCTAGCTCAAGTGCTCACCCCGCGCCCTTCCCGCTTCCCCCTTCCCTGCTTGTGCACTAAACCCAGAGGCTTTTAACTCAACATTTCCTGACAATCTCTATGCTTTTTAGCCTATATATCTAGTTTGACAGAGATCCTGCTGGGTTGGGGTTTTTTTCTCTTATGCTTTAGGACAGATTTGGGCTGGTATGAGGGCACAGACAAGTGTCTCAGCATCACTGGGAACATCTTTTCTTGTTTCACTTTTTCTTTGATCTTTTTTCTCTTCTGCCTGCTTCTCCTTCTACATTCATACTTTCTTCTTCTTTCCCACCCTCCCTTTCATGTGTAAAAAGCAAGTTGAGAAAATGTCAAGCTGGTGCTGGTCAAAGGAACCTGTTCTTCCTTTCTTCCACTTCCTTTTATTGCCTCGGTGCCCTCTCCTCGTCCACATCTCCCAGACTGTGCTGGAGTGGGATACTTTTCCACAAAGAGCAGAGACAAAGGGTTCAAGCATGATTCTCCCCTGTTTCTGCCCTCTGCCACTACAGGCAAAAGGTGCATCGATTGCAGCTTTTGTCAGGGCCAGGCAGCTGATCCAAAACATGTGATCCCTGCCCTGAGGTGGAGGTGGTGGGGCAGGTGACAGCAAAGGAGCTACTCCTGAAGTAGATGCCTCCATTCAGAGGGCTGTGTTTGAGCCAGTTGTCAGCACTCCCAGGAGAAGGTGCTGCTTGAATTTCCCTTGAGAGGTTTTAAACACCACTCACGGCACAGGGAGGGTATATTGGTCATACAATATGAACCAATAAACACATGGGACCTTCCTGTCCAGGCTTTGGTGGAGGCAGCCTTTGGCCATAGACAGCACATCATGTCTCCCTGGTGAGAGGAGGAAGCCATCCTGCAGAGTCACTTCTGTGGAAGCACTCAGGTGAGGCTGTGGCTCGCATGTCCTGACACCTCCAGTTGGTGAGAAAACACTCCAGCTGGTGTTCTCACTTCAGTTGCCCAGTGGCCACACTCATTTTTGGGAAGATGATACTATCAGCACACAGTGACTTACAATAACACACAAGAAGTTCCTCAGTCCCTTTTTGTCCTTAGAGAGACCTATCCTCACTTCAAGAATTGAGCATTTGTGTTTTGGATATTAAAAGGTAGATGCAGAGTAAACTATTTTTCTGCCAGAATCTCTCTTCGCTATCCATCCCAGACCACAAGAGCTGGCAGAGCTGGTTGCAGGAAGATCCAACAGTGTGCCAGGCTGGCTGCAGAGAAGAACTTCCCATTCAATGCCTGAAGGAGCCCCACTGCTTCCTGGGGGACCACACCCTGCTGTTCAGAGGTGCAGCTCTCCACCAGCTTCTCACTGCAACACAATGATGAAATAAAATGGAAATCCATAGCTGTCAAAGCCAATGTGCACTGTCAGAACCTGAACAGCCTGGGCAGTCAGACCTAGGCTGGGATGGGCTTTGTTCCACCCAGGAGAGTGGCTGTGCAGTCCCCAGCTCACCTGGCTGTTTTGACTGGAGACACCTGAGTCAGCCCAATGCCTGGTGGAGGCTTCCTCCTGCTCTTTTCTTGGCAGCTCTCCAGCCCATTGCTATTTTCCTTCACTACCACAAATCCACTCTCCAAGGCTGACCCATCTTCCCTCTGCCCAAACTCCTTCCAGGAGTGCTATCAATAAACACGGCTTTGACCTGAGTTTTGGAAATCCTGAGGCCAGAGTTTTTGTAGGAAATATAATGGTCTCTGTGTACTTATCTCTTCCAGAGGCACCCAAAGATGAATGTGGACACTTATGTTTTAATTCAAAATGACTTATATAGCCTGTTTCTCTGTCATTCCTTCCTCTGCTCGTACCCGTAGCTCAGGGTGGCAGGTGAATACATCAGAGGGTTTCCAGGCTTAAGGAGAGAATGCAAAGAGCTGCCTTAGTGGGCAGTGCATGTCCCAGTGCCACTGAACTTCCTTGCTTTGGCTCTGTGAGCTGATGAGGTCTGGAGGGACAGAGGGCTGCAAATCTTACTTCCATCAGGGAGGATGCTCTGAGCTCATCTGCGAGGACAGGGTCTCCCAGCTTTCATTTGTGCTCCTCAGCAGTCTCTGCACATACACCACTTGTATGAAAACATTATTTCATCTCAGTGTTTTAATCCTGTATTACATTAAGAAAACTTGGATGCCTGAAGTCCAAGTGCTTTGAGAACACAAAGAAAGTCATGGCTAGTTGGCCCCTCTGACTTAATCTAAAAGCCACTTCCTTCTCATGACCCAAATCTAGCTCATGGTGCAAAAGCAGCACACAAGGCTCAGCTGCTTTAAGGGAGTTTGAGAATAAAGCCCCCACAGTTAACTTGTGCAGTAGTTTCCTTGTTGCATATTACATACAGTCCATGAGCTACCCTTAAATGTTGCTATTGCCTCTTCATTTTCAGGTGTTGTTTGCCACTGCTGCAGTACTTAACTCAAGGATCCAGTCTTTTTTTGTCTTTTTTTTTGTGGTGACTTCTATGTACACACACGCGCGCGCACCCTTTCCCCTTCTGTCCAGTGATACACTACAGCTACATTTTTAACAAACTGCCTGTTGAAGTGAAAATATCTTTAAAATTCATTGCACAAATCCAGAAGTTGCAAAAGAAATGTTGAAAGAAGAGAAAATATTCAGAACTGTTGAAAGGATGTAAAACACAACACACACACAAACACACACACACACACACACACACATGCACCAAGGATTGCTGCTCTCTCTTTATCTTTGGGATGAGTCTGAAACAAAATTCCATGTTGCCTCTATGCATAAATATTCTCACATCCTTAAGGCGCAGCAGCATCCTTGTTTTCCCTATGTAAATGGATCCATTTTAGTAGATCCATGGTGAAATACCCTCTTTAAACTTCACATGTTTATAATACAATTGTACAGCGATTCAGAGTTAGAAGAACCATTACTGTAAAACTAAGTAACACTAGATGCTACATGCAAGAAATTAAGAGAAAAACCCTACTGAGAGCAAATTACAGAAAAAACCAACCCCATTTACCAACATATTTTTCATTGGAGTTGCTCTGATCATTTTAGAGGAGCTGGGGCTGGAGCTACCTGGGGACACCAGACAGGTGTGTGAGCTGTGTGCAGCATTGAAACACTGCTCCTGGGGAGGCAGCTTACCAGCAGAGCTGCTCTTGCCAGGATCACCCATCTCCATCTCCTCCCTGCTTCCAATCAGCACAACTTGCGCTCCCACAGAGGGCTTCTGCTGGCATGGCTGTCTCTGCCAGGAGCTGCAACTCTGATCAAAGGCAAGCATGAAGGAGCACTGGCCTGTGTGAGGAGGGGATGAGACAGAGTTGAGGTGTGACTCACCAAGCTCAGACAGCCAGGCAGAGAGATGAGCAGAGCTGGAGCAGAGTGCTTGCTTGCCTCATGTCTCAGCATGGCTGCAGACAGACAGCATTGCCACTGAACTGTGTATTCCAATGTATAATTACTTGCCTATTAGCTGGCTGGCTCATTATGTGCCAAGAAAGTTATCAGGAATGTGGAACAAAGACATTTCTCCTCTTCCTGCCTTTCAGACCAGAGAAATGCTGGATCATACAACCTGCTGGAAACCTCCACCTTCTCCACCCTTCATAGGCTGTCAGAGGTTGAAGTTTAATTGATTTCTCAGTTACATCTAGTTCTCAGAAGAAAGAGAAAAAGAGCTAATCATGCTAGCCTGACACTTGATGGCTGTTGCTACTGCTGCTTCCAGAGTGATGTGCTGGGCACATGGGTGATCTTGTACTGAGCCTCGAAGATGTTGGGAGCAACCAGCCTTACCACACACCACTGTTTGGAACCTCACAGATGGGGAGGACTATGGTATGGAGTGTCAGCCTGAGGTAATGCCAAATACAGGGCCACTGGAGCCAAGACAGGGCTTGGTTTACCTATTGTTTAGGTGACCTTTTCCTAAAGCTTAAAAACGTAATCACCTCTGCTGCAACCTCCCTCTAGGGGCTCACCAGTCACTGCAGTGTTTTAGGGCATATCAGTTCATGTCTGAAGTGTTGCACACTCACCCTGTGGGTTTCCAAAGAAGCCTGTCCATGCAGCTCCCCAGGATGCTGCTCTCCACTGAAGGGTGAGGAGCTCCTCCCTGCTGAACCAAGCCCTGCATCCCAACTTCCCCAGGCAGAGCAGTCGAGGGCTTTGAGCAGCAGCAAAAAACTTCCCCGTTAGCTGTGTCAATCAGTAAAATTAGCGGGAAATTGCATAATTTTCAGATGGACCAAATCATTTCGATTACAGACAGAAGGAAACACTGCTGGTCTGATCTCCTGTTCTAATCAAAGTGCATTGTGAGGAACAACCTCCAGTACTGATTTCTGATAAGCCAATAATAAACCATTCATTTCTATTTCACACAGAGCAGTGCCATATTATATCAGGGTGCACAAACCAGTATTCTGAAGGAACAAAACCCATTTGGAATCAGATTTACAGCTCTTCAGCAGCCCTCAGATTTGCAGGAAGACCACCATATCTGACTCGCTGGAAGGTTTCATGGCATGTGAAGCTGGCACTGAGGAATTGATGTCTCTGACTTTCCCACTCTGATTTTTCCTGACCTTTGGTGTGAAGAATGAGGGAGACAGGTGCCACACTCCACCCAGCTTCAGGGAGGACTGGAGGAACCAGCAAAGCCCAGGTGAGAGGGAGGAGCTGGTGGGAAGTCAGGCAGCACTGACTCGGGAGTTAATGGTGAGGAAAGACAAAGGAGGGGCTGGAACATGGCCTGGGGGAGAGGTGAAAGAGGGGTGCTGGTGCAGCTTGAAGCATGGAAGGGGAAACAAGGACTGCTGGAGAGATTCTGGGAGCAAGTAGATGACTGAAGCTCAGGAAAAGCTGGAATGAAGAAGGCACTGCTTCCTAGGGCAGAGACTGGTTGGGCTGAAATGTGGTCCTGGGCCATGGGTATGGCGAGGAGAGGCTTGTTGGGGGGAAGATGGGCAGGGTCCCCAGGACCTGGCAGCTCTGCCCCTCCTTTCTACCCACCTAGCCCTTATTTCTCTCCCTTCCAGCTTTGTGCACCCCCTCACTTCCCTCACACCCTGCCTTAATTCCCTTACAGTCCTGACTTTGCAATGAAGCCAGTGGGGTAGGGAGGGCTGATATGAAGAGGGAGTCAGGAAAGAATAAGGTAAAAAGTGTTTCCTTGTGCCTTAAGATCCAGTCCAGGTGTCCTGGGCACACCTAGTCTTGGGAGTAACATGGAGTTGGGTCATTGCAGCTGACAGGGAATGAGCTCATCCCTGCTCCAAACATCCTGTGTGAGATGTCTCATCTTAAATACTCTTCTGCATTCCCCATGTACCTCTGAGTCCCTGAAAATAGCAGACATATTGATAAAAGATGCCTGAGAAAAAATATTTTACAGGAACCAATAGATGCCTTTCTCTCTGGAAAATAAGCATTGGTTAATCAAGGAATTACCAATAAAAATTTCTCTTATGAGCACTTTTCCCCCCCTTGTTTGTCTGGCTAGAGGATCACATTTCATTTTCAAACCGCAGTTCTACATTTATCATCCCTGATTTAGCAAATTGCCTCTTGCAGAAACAATGTCTAACCTACCTTTATTTAAGATTTTGCAGGATAATGTGTTTATGTTGGACTCAGAGAGGCTCACAAAAAAGTGGTGAACATATTGCAGTGGAGGTAATATAAATTATTTTAGATTCAAAATATTTCTCCTCAAGTAACACTTTCAAAATGTATTGTATTATCAGTAAGACTTAACTCTAAAATCTTGGGGCAAGAATTTTGTTGTCTTTCTCCTTTACTTTTTTTCTTAACAGGGATCAAAATCAAGCTTTCAATAAGCCTCTCATTGTAGTCAAAACAGAAGAAGGTGAAGACACCTCTAGTCAGAGTTGGCCGAAGGCTTATCAGCAGGGTAGGTAAAATTTAATTTTGCAGCCCAAGGATTTTCACTTCACCCTTGGGCAAGCAAGTCAGCTCTGTGGCAGCAGCAGAGTGGGTGCCTCCCTAGATGTGCTTCTTCTTTTCTATCGTCTTTATAGCACGCAGCTTGGAGGGGAAGGCTGGACAGTGTGGTCATGCCTGCTGCAGCCACAGCCATCCCCAGCTCTTCCAGCCAAGCAAACGAGGCTGCTGGTAGCCCCTGGCAGGCTCCTGCCTTTGGCAGCCAAGAGCTCTGCCCAAGCTTGTAAACCAGCCCTGTCTGTAATAAGGTAGAGAAACTCGTATCTGCAGAGTTGAGTCTGGAATCATTATCTTGTAGCTCAAATGTAGCCTCCCACTTCAAAGGAAGGATGCAGATAATTGGGCTATCCGGTAGAAAACAAATTCTTCTGCCCTATAAACTGCAGTCAGTACGCATGATGGGATCTCAGTGTGCCAGGGTGGAAAGGGGAGTCTTGGGAATTGGGGGTGGCTTGCTCACCCCGAGCAGGAGAGGACCTCTGTGCCCTTGGCACACACAGCCAAACTCCAGGAGACCATGACAGCCACACATACAACCCCTTTCCATTTGAAATCCATGGGAATACTATCAAGATGATGATTTCCAGTGAAATCAATAAGAAAGTAAGAGGGCATCAACACAATCATTAATAATTTCTCTCAATTATAATCCAGTTTCTTCAAATACAGCGGTTGCTGGAGCCTCCAGCCAGAATTAATGATACGGAAAATCTGAAGGACAATAAACAGTATATCCTTGAGCTAGCAGGATGTGAACAAACAGTAAACAAAAATGAAAATGTCAAAGGGGTTAAATCTTTAATAAAATACTGTTCCAATATTGTTTGATAAGCTCTCCTTCAGATTTTGCACAAATATTCTCGCTTGCTTTCAGAGCCAGCCTGGTCTTTTTCAAGCCAAACACATTTCACAAGACAAAATTGTAGAGGAACTGAAATGGCCTTTAAAAGAGAAACAGACTGTAACCTCATTCTTACATTTTAAAAGCAGTAACATGAATGCATGACTACACATTCCTCATAGCTGGGATTCCTCTTTCCTCATAGGTACAGAGCCTGTCCTGTGTTCAGCACAGAGCTCACTGATGTTCAGTGCATTCTGCTTGTTTATAAAGCAAAATGAGCAGGTACATTTTGCAGTTGTTAATACCAAGGGTAATAATATACACACACACATGCATCCACCCACACAAGCACAGAGAGGTTAATACCAATCTAAAAATATTTTGTGTGGCAGAAAGAATACAAAATCATTGTCAGTGGAGTCATTGGAAGGCAGTGTCTGTTAATGGAAGTTTTGTAGTCCTGGGCACACTGTCCATCCTGGACAACCGCTGCATTACCTCTTGTAAAGTACTTTATCAAATGCTCTGTGATGAGAAATGCCACAATCCCTGTCTGCCTTACATAAGTAAACAGCAATGCAAATGAAGGAGGCACATTTATGAAGCCAGTGAAGGAAAGGATAAGTTATCTTAGGTCTGATTTTATGTCACGGGTGCATTTTTGTTACTTTTAGACTTGTCATGACTGACTCAAAATGCCAAATTCTAATCTCCCAAGACACAGAGGCAATCAATCAAAGGGGAAATGCTGAATTCCCAGCATCCAGCCTTCTCTAAGACAGCCGGTCAGCTGTGTAATGCAAACTAATCTGTTTCAAGCATAGTTTTTTTGTTTCTTTCTCTGGTTCACATAAATACACACATCCAGTGGGAGAGAGGGAAAGGAAAAAAAAGAAAGGGAGGGGAAGAGAGAGGCTACGTCTGCACATATCTATTATTGTTGGAAAAAAATAGCTAATATGTGGAGGTAGACCTGGAGAAGGTGGGACTGCTCTACAATTCCCTTGGTGAACCATAATTAAGATAGGTCCAGAACGATCATGAACAAAATACTGCACAGAAGACAAAAATCAGGGCATGTTTTTAGCCGTCTGGTGGGGGGAAAATAGCTATAGATTCTGACTGGGAGAAGCAGATGGCGATGAATTACGAGAGCAGGGCACTGCTGCTGCTGCAGCCGCTGCTGCAACTGCCACAGCTCAGCTCTGCTCCATCTGACAGAGGGGCCCCTGGGCAGCCACAGATGAGTCAGACTCGTGTGTGTGTGCAGGCATCTCTGGAGAACCCCAGCTTTTCCTTTTCGTTTGTGTGACACTGCTTCAGGGTTTGAAAAGAATCACACAGCCCCCACATCCTAAGAGCACCCTTTCCCTTTGCACTTACTTTTCCCAGTGTCTGAGGTGTGGCCAGCCCTGACCAGCACAGCAGGGAGGGCAGGAGGGATCTCTACTGTCTCCAAGCAAGGCTGATATTGGCATCCTCCAAGTGGTGCACCAAAAGTCCTCAGCTGATGCCCAGATGCAGAGAAGGAGCCGCTGAGGACACCCACGTTGGAGCCATCGTGCTTGTGCTCCTTGGGAACACCTGCACCCAAGGATCCACAGTGCAGAGCCTCAGGATTTGGTCAACACACTGAAACCTGTGTTACCTATTAGCACTGGTGAATAGTCCCCCTTGGCTCTGGGAGACACTGCAGCCGCTGAGCTACACTGGCCCAAAACTTGAACAAAGCAGTGGAAGCAGAAGGAGAGTGTTTTGAGCTGGAGCCTGGCCAAACAGCATCCACGGCATCCACAGAGTGAGAGCATCCAAAGAGCATCCACAGTGTGAGAAGCTCTTGCCTGCTTGCAAAAGAGAAACTATGCCAGCACTGGCACCCTGGATTGCTTTTTTTTACAGAAGACATAGATGTTGGATTGAAGCTGAGATGTTTCCTATCCTCAAAAGACTATTTTAAGCTGCTCCACAGAGAGCAGTTGTTGAACAAGCTCTGTAAATACAGAAGAGCAGTAGCAAATTCATTTCGCCTTCCTAGCTAATGGCTTCCCCTTCTGGAAAGAGATTCCTGAGGAAAGAAAGAAACAATCTCTGCTACCAAGCCTGACCTGAGCTTCCTTGCAGCAGGCTGCTCCCTTCAGCAGGTGGGAAGGAAAGGGGGCACCTCTCTGATAAAGGTGTCTGCCTTCAAATACAGGACTGCAGGCTGAGGGCTGTGGTAAAGGAGGGGAGATGAGCTGGGTGAGAAATTATTATTTTCTGTTCTTTGATACCTTCTGGGAAAAAATTAGGGGTACTTAGCTGCTGTCACACAAACATTTTATGCAAATCTTATCTTTATCTTCTGCATACTGGTACATAATTTGCATCTGATTATCAACTTTGAGTCTATTGTTTTATTCTAAACAGAATTCCTGCTGCTGAAAGGTGTTAGATTGACAACCCTGGTGAATAAAATAATCTCATCCTCTCTCTATCAAGAGGGTAGGAGAAGAACAGCTTCTCACACAGGGCTCTGCCATTATTCCCCAGCCAGGGCCAGCAGTGAGGATGCCAGCCCTCATCATCTTCTGAGCCTGCCAGCTGATGTATAGAGGAGCTATGAATATGGAATCCCTGTGAACTTTCTACAAAGACAACCTAAAATCACTTTAAAAGGCAGAAATTCTGTTGGGTCACATTCACACACAAAGGGCTGCAGCACCTAGCTGGTTCTGGAGTCCCACCCAAGGTCCATGAAACAGTTTGCATGGTGGGATCTTCACACCCAAAATGAAGGCCTTTACTCTCTTGACTTAGAAGAGTGGGGGTATTTGCTCCCTTCAGCATGTGCACAAATATTGCCAGCTGGATACAGCCCTGTCTCCAGCAGCAATACACTCAGTCCTTTTCCTGACTGTAGCAGGGTGTCTTGCCTTGTGTCTTAAGTTAAAAATATTTGCGTGGAACTAAAGTGTCTCAAGTCCACTGGAGTCAGCGACTTGACTGTTCTACTTCAGTTTGCCTCACTGAGAGTTTGTTTCAGGCACACCACATTAGCAGGAACATTTTGGGAAGCCCCATGTAGGAATCAATGACAAGGAGAGATCATGGTCTTCAAGTTTTGCAACACGTGGATCTTATCACTTAGCTCTTCTGTCTCTGGAAAGATACTTTTCTTTCACCTTGAGTGAGGGCACAGAGTGCCTTTCCCTCCCAAATTCTGGGGAAGAACAGGCGACTATTCACAGTAGCTACAGGATGAAGTGGGGACTGAATTAATCCTGCAACACAAGGCTGCTTCAGTCAAGCCAAAGGATGAGGACAAACGAATGTTAACTGGATTCTCAGGCTTCAGCAATCACAGCACTGAGCAATAGGAGTCTGTCCACTTGACTTGGGGATGGATGCCTGTTCTAGCTGTGTTTGTCCTTTTGATAAAATATTCAGGTCCAGCAACAGCTGCTTCTGTAAGAGCACCAGATTAAGACAAATAATGCAGACTTAGTGCTCTTTACATGGATTGCAGGGGCTGACCCTGCTGCAATATGCACACCCACAAATCTTCTCAGCTCATTACCTCATTGAACACGGCTGCTGCTCTGTGAGGACAGGAGCCTGGTGATACCTCGACAGAATTCGAACATGACATGCCAAGTCAGAGATGGAAAGAGCTGACTGAGAGCTCAGGGCCTGCCTTGGCAGGAAGGTACATCCTGTCAAAAGATGCAGCCTCAAGAAGAACATGACAGCCCTGATGGACAGGACCCTTGGCATTGTGGAGGAGCTCATTAAGACATTCCTCATTATTTCTATTCTTGTTCTTTGACATCACCCCCTTAGTATTTCACTTCTCTTCTGCTCTGCACAGCCAGTTTTGGGTTAAGAAGGAAGGAGAATGCATTGTGTAAATGAAGCTTGTTGTTTTTCTTTAAAGTACATGGAAAGGCTTTGAAAACTCAACTGAAGCCGTTCCCAATAATCTCAACTTTCTGCTCTATTTCTCTGGTTAACCTTGCTGACTCAAAACAACAAAAAGCATAGCCTGAAGGAAACAGCACCGAGTGCTTTCTTAACTTTCCAATGGCATTTTCCCAGAGATATTTTCTTTTTGCTCAGACCTTTGAAGTCCATTCCTCTCTTTCTGTGTGGATTCCCACTGAGACCAAATAGCTTCCTAGCCTGCTTCCCCAGGCCTCCATGGCGTGGGAAGCATGGCTGCCTTCCCCAGGTGATAACAAGAAGGAAGAGTCAGTGAGGGGGCTGCTGAGCTGACAGCAGTAAACAAGTGAGCATGGAGATATGTTTTGCTTTCTTCCCAGAAGATGGTGGGAATGAGGTCTTCCCTCACGTGTCCCAGTTAGAAAATGATGACATCATCTATTAGGATATTGCTCTGCCCATCCAGTAAGACTGAGCAAGTCAAAAGATCACTCTTGACTCAAGGAAATTTTCTTTCCCCACACACACTTGTTTCCCCTCACCCCTAACTGCAGTTAGAAACTGATTGCCTGGAGAAGGAAGCGATAGGAACTTGACATTAAGGCAGGCTCCTGTCAAGCTCTGCCAAGATACCTGCCTGGAAGAATAGGATGAAGCGTGCCAACAAGATCACTTGAGGTAAGGCAGACACCCTTCCTTGCTCCATTTCTGCTACAGAATTCTGGACAAGAGTCTATCTCCTCCCTTGTCTAAGCCCAAGGACTGTGTTTTCCTTGCCAGCCTTAGGTGTGCTTCCACATGCTGGTCAGTGGCTTCACAGACAACCATCCTGATGCCTTAAGTTTTAGCTTTCATATTTTTCAGATTCTGTACTGCCTTGGTGTGTAACTCTGAACTTCATGTGAGGTGTTAGCAAGTTCTCTTCACAGTTTAGTTAGACAAAACCATCCTTTTCCAGCCTGAGAACCAAGGACACTGTCACATCTTTGGGCCCAAAAAGTGTAACCAATGGCAAATTGAGGAGAGCAATTTGGGAGGATGGGACTTCATAAGCTGAAGCTGTAATTGGACTATTAACTCCAATATGTACATAGACCAAAATTTAGAAAAGTGTGAGACCCAGTGACCAGTCGTGCATCTTGTGTCCATCCTGGATGTAGCCCTGGCCAGGGTTTTTTTACTGCCCAAGGTGTATCCTTTGAAGGCTTTTTAATAAATACCTACTTTATTCTTTAACTCTCTCTAGCATCTGTTCTGGGTCAGCCTCTCTAGGCACCAATCCCACAACTGCATGGCATAGATAATGCTTCTGCCAAGGTACAATTCCTGAGTGTGGGGAACGTGATGGGGAAGGGCATTTGCCAACTGTGAAGTGAGCACCGCAGCACTACACCATGCAGAAGCCTGAAAACAGGAAAGACACACAGTTGGGAAATGTCTCTGCCAGGAAAACCTGTCCCGTAGGTGGAGCTTTCATCCAGACCAAGTCAGGCCATGTACCCACCCTAAAGGATTCAATATCACCACTCTCAGCTTCTCTCTCGTCTCTAAAGAAGTTTCTTCAGGGGAAGATGAAGAAAAAGACATGTTCTGCTTCCATAAACACCAGCCCTTCCATTGATCCATGTGATGTGTAAAGGGAGGGAGAAAGGACTGTATGAAGAGGCCCCTTGAACATAATTGGAGAACTGGACTAATTTGGTTTGTCCTTATAAACAGTCCAGAGCTGGGCACTAGACTTATCCACAACAGATAAAAATTAGTAACTACATAATGAGGTTAAAATATTCATTAAGCTAATTGCATGTTAATTAAGTAAATGACGCTATTAGGGATCCATTGAGCTCCATCTATGTGTGCAAACAGGAGTGAGAATAATCAGATTAGAAAGCAGAGGAAAAGACTGTGGCAGCACAGAGGCACCAGGAGTGAAAGGGATGATCAGTGGGGAAAGTTCCAGGTCCTGGGAGGACTGAACTGATAGCTGGGAAAAGGAGGGTGGTCTCATGAGAAGAGGGAGATGGGTCACAAGAAATCCTAGGTGCTGTTGCCAGCACTGTGAGTGGGCATATCACTTTCCCATGCTCCATTTCAGACACATAAAATTTGGACCATATCCTTGTATCAAGCAAGAAAATTAACAAGGAACTCAGGAAAGGGTCCGGCCAAACTCGCCTTCACTACTGTATGTGTTGATTTGATAAGAATTTCTTGCAGGGGCAGAGATCCATCACAACAGAAAGATCAGTAGGACTCAAGCCAACAAGCCATAAGGCAGCGGAAAGGTCTGTTATTGAAAATGGCCAACCAGAAGGCTAAAAATAAGAAGGCAGAATAACTCATGCATTTAAACTTCCTCTGTCAGCACCATGGAGGACAGTTTCTAATAGGTACTTCGTCAAAAAAAAAAGAGAAAAAATTCCGTCTGACATAATTACGGCCAGTGTTCTATATGGCAGAACAGGGAAAAAGCCTACATATTTCATGTTAAAATTCATTAATAATGAAAGGCAAGGGTTAAATTATATAACTGTCGCCTTAAAGTTAAATAATATTTTCAGCAGAAGGAAAGGGAGATGGGGCAACTCCATAACCGGCACGTTTATTTCAGCACATGAATAATTTAGGCAAATAATACAACAGCTTTTTAAAGGGGAGAGGATTTGATGAGGAGATTGGGTTAGAAAGGACTCACACTGCATTTGGAGATTTGAAGGACTGGGAGAATAATTCATAATCAATCATTCATTCAATTAATTTGTCCTTTCTTTCAGGCCATTAATGGGCAGATTGTTCTTTTTGCAAATGCACTTACAGTTTGAAGTTACTGGAATAAATCTGGTCCATGGTTCCCTGTACATGGGCAGTTTTTTGAAAGGAGACACTGCACAAAATGGGAACAGGTTCGGATGGGGAGGTCATCTCCCAGTGGGCTTCTGATATCAGACTACTTCCTCAAGTACTTTTTCTATGAATCTAAATTTAACATCTCATCATTCTTCTGCAGTAATTGCTTAAAATTTCTTCTTGCCCAGGTAGACCTGGAAGCTCACCCCACTTACCCAGCATGGGTACAAAGTAGAAGGCAAAACTGGAGTGAACATGAATGAAAGAGATTCATTAAAAATTTCAGACCATTGTTAATGAAAAATTAGTTTATTGTGTTAGCTTGTCCCCAGTGAAGCTGGCATTGTTCCAAACTGCCCTTCTGATGAGTGGGAAGAAGAAGAACTGTTTAAGTCATTCATATTTCTGCAGTGAAACCTGACAGATGATGCTTTATCCAGACGCTGATTATTGTCTTGGGAAAAACAAAAATATCCCTGTAGACTCTGCTAAGTGCCGAAACATATGTGCTCTGCTGTGCAGACCCAGAGCCTCCCAGAGAGACTCTGGCTCATGAAAGATGCCCAGGAGAATTGGCACAGCCCTTCCCACAGGCTCCCAGATAAAACCTCTGCAAAAGTTAACCAGATTTCTCCGAGTGGCTGGAGCTGTTGGCAAGGGTCTAGGGATGATGATCCCTGCGTAACAACAGAGCTCCAGTGCCCAGAAACCATCCCTGTGACTGACTCAGCAGGAAGCCTTAATCCTGATTATTTTATGGCTCTTAGAGGCCTGTGCCTAATGTTTTTTGTCTGGGTTGTCTGCCCGTTTCCAGGTAGATAAATGTCTGTGTAGCAAAAGCAGAAGCCCTGTTTGGCAAGCCAGGGATCTCAACAGGCACGAGCCCTGAGGCTCCTGCTCACTTCAGTCTCCACTCCACATCCAGGGAAAGCTGTTTTGCAGTGGAAGGGACAGACAGCCAAGGAGGCACAAATAATGTTACTTCTGCTCTGGTAGCAGGAATAAGCAAAGAACACCCATCTCTGAGGATGCTGATTAATTCTGCACAACAGTCTCTTCTTTTAAAGAAAAATGATAAATAATAAAAACTTCTGAAAATATTTCCATTAGATTTGAAACACAAATGAAATCTAGGGGATTCATATATGTAGGCAAACTGGACAATGAGCAATAATGAATCACAGTGGGGGTATATGTGAGCAGGAAATTTTATCTGCTATTTTATCTGAACTGTTTTATGAGGGTAGAGGACCTAGTAAGTCTTTTCCATCTCTAATTTCTCTGCTTTACCTATCTCTGTTTTCCCTAGTTTATCATTAAGGAATCACTCACACAAATTCAATTAAGTATTTAACATTTTCCTTCCTGTAGCTCCCTGCCTCACTGACTCTTCATTCCATTTCAAATCTCAGCTGACAACATCTCTTACCTCTCTGGCTCCCACTTTTTTGCCCTTAGACTCAGTAGGTGTGTGACTCAATCCACTGAAATATTTTGGGTTCTCTCTTTCTTGCATAGGAGACACAAAATGCAGCTGCAGTGTAGGGCATCAACAAAGCTCATCTGCTGACTGCCCAGCTGTGTGCTGCAGGAGATTAACCCTGCTGCTCTGTCAGCTCTGATGACCCCAGTTCAATGCTGCATTAAATGAATGCAGCAATGAAAATGAGGTTTCACTTTCCATTGTTGGTGTTCACAGGCTAGGTACAACAAATGGGGCAGAGTTTAGCAGAGTGCATTCATGGGCTTGGGATGGGAAGAAGCAGGTTGTGGCATGGGCCAGGGGAGGGGGAAGACTTGTGCAATGAGGAGTTAAGGGCTGAAATAGCAAAAGGTGAATGGGTTGCAGGATGTACAGCAGTGGCGCACAGTGGTGCTCAGTCTCAGCCAAGAATTACTGCTCTGCTGGGCTTTGAGAAGGAAATTTTAGCTGCTTACCACCTTGGGTTTCATCTTCCTGGGGTTTCTGCCATTAGTTTTCTGGGTTTTTGCTCTCTCTGGCATATGCTACCCTCCCTTCCCACATACATGTTACTGCAATTATATGTAGGCTTGCTCCAGTTGAAAACCAATGTTCTACAAAGGCTCAGGAGCAGGTCCCAGCTAAGTGCATAATTACATAGTACTTGGAGTAATTTTCCTTTTCCTCTGAAAATGCTCATTGGCTCTGATTTTTCTATCTGCAGATTGTAAGCTCATAATTAGCAGTAAATTACTCACACAAGTGACAAATTTTGTGCTTTCAAGTAAACAGACAAAATACAGTTCACAGATTGCCTCGTGGTGGCACATGCACCTGGCTTTTCCTGCTTCCATCTATCCCACTTGTGAGAGGGATGGATGGATCAGGAAACATTTCTTCAAGGAGCTTGCATGAAGATATCATTAACTGAATTACCACAAAAAAGCCATAAAAGGCAACTGCTAAGCTGGTGCTGGCCAGTCCCTGAGGATTGTGTGGCTTGGCTGGGTGTGAGAAGGAGAGCATGTGGCAGAGGGACTCAGGAGCAGAGGGTGTCCCTGCAGCCAGCCCAGAGGGTCTGAGCACATCAGTAAGCCCTCAGTTCAACAACTGGAACTTCCCCTCTCAAGCAACAGGAAGAAAACATGTGGTCTGGAAAGCTGCTGCAGAGCACTGAAGGGAAATCAAAGTGCTAAGCTGTTGTGGAGCAAGGCCCAAGCTAAGCCTTGAGGGTGGAACAAACTCCTCAAATTGCAGCCTGGTCTTGGGCAGTGCTGTGTGATGGAACAGTGCCAGTATGATTTGTTAATCACAGTTAATCCTGGCTGCCAGGGGCAATAGCCCAGGCAGAGAGGACTGCAGGGCACACAAGCCTGATATTTTCCAGTTTTAAGAGCCTTCAGCTGAGAAATGGCTTCTGGAAAAAGCTCCAGAGATGGGTGTAGCTGGATGGAAGATCGTCTATACCGACTGGACATCTGTCTGAGACTCAGAGAATGGCAATAGGCCTATTCATCTGATTAATGAGGTGTGAGTTTTCAGGGATCTGACCTGATGGTCATCAGGGTCTCTACTACATAGCAAGAGGATGTCTCAGGAAAAATTACCACAGCAATTATCAGAGAAGTAGAGATGACAACAGAAAAGAAATTTCTCTTGGGGTTAAAAAGTAGTTGTTGGGCAATGTGTAAATACAAAGGAGGGATTATTGGAACATGCCATTAGCAACAGAAGAATAATGTGAGGAGGTTCTGCAGGAGGGATGTTGATTTGGGCTAGAGTAACTTTCAGGAACCAGTGTGTACAGTGGCAGAGTAAACCCTCTTCCCTGAACACTGTCATGGATGCTGCTGTGAGACTGCAGGCACAAGCAAATGCAAAAATCATATTCTTGTTTCATCTTCACTGGAAATTCAGGGGGGAAAACAAATAATCTACCCAGCAGCAGAAAATAACAGAAAAGGAAAGGAAAGACGTTAAAAATGGAATTAAAAAAACAAACAAAAAACCCCAAAACAACAGGAAAAGATTATGTAAAAAAAAAAAATTGAAACCAGAGGTTGCTGTTGGCCTGGGATCATAATCCCTTTGTTATTACATATTAGTATGTAAGGGATGTTTGCAGGGAAAGACTAGGATAAAACAATTAATCTAGAGCATCCATCCAAATAGAGGCAATTCTTTCCTAAGCATAGTATTATGCGAATGCATTGGAAACAGAGCTGATCACAGAATCATTTCATATAGAACTCACTCACATTTTTAAAGGTGGACTGAAATTTTCCAATATATATATACATAAATACATATTTTTAGGAATACAGTGTAAGTCCTCGAATAATAGTACTTTGCACTATTGTAGCAACTTCCTTGTGAAGAACTCAAAGAACTTTACAGAAATGAATGAAGGAACTTTCTCCAACCCACTGTGAGGGAGATAACTGCTTGTCCCTTGTTATACAAAGGGGAAGGAGAGGAAAGAACAAGACAGAATAGTTAAACAATTTGATGAAAGTCAAGCAGTACACCCAATGGTCTGAATGAATTTAAGAAGGGAGCTGCTAAAAAGAAAGTATGCAGCGTGTCTGATAGCAGCTCTGAGGAGAATCAGGGGCTGGCAGATGTTGCAGCAGCCCTCTGCAATAGGTGTTAAGGAAAGCAGAGCGGGAAGTGTTAGTTACCTGTGATGAAAACAAGACTGGAATGACAAAATATCAGAAAGTTGCAGATATAACAGGGACTCTGGAAGGGCATTTGCAAAACCACTTCAATCTATTAGCACTCTTTGAGCGTGTCAGCAAACATGGCACAAATGAAAATTGTCTGCCTGTTTTCACTTGGATTTTCAAAGCATTCTCGACAGGATCCAAACAAGAGAGTAGGCAATCAGGTACTCTATTAATGAGAACATCATGCGGTGGCAAACAGACAAGCTGGCTAAGCATCCAGGAAAACAACTACGTCATTTAGCATCAAGTTTGCCATTTTCAATGCAGAAAAATACTAGTAGCAGCATGCATTTATCTCTGAGAAATATCTCTGTTGGTTTGTAGATTAATGGACAATGTGGTAATGGCAAAGTCAGTAAGGTGGAGATATTTGCAAATGGTAAAGATTCTTTGTCAAACCTAGAGAAAGATGTGAGTAATGCAGATGTGAGTAATGTGAGATGCAGAGCTTCCTGGTAACAAATGCACATTGGGAGGATTCATTTGAAGTATCCATATCTGTTCCTAGGTTCAAAATCAGAAGGCTCCAAAGTCCTCTGATGCTGCAGTTTACATCATTGTAGCACCATGCTACTCTGGGGTCAAACACTGCTCTCCATTTGTTGGGGCGTGCATAGAGAATAGTGTGGAGTTTCCTACTAAAAATGGTGTGAGATCAGTATGAAAGAGCATTATGTCTCGTATGCTGTGTTCAGTTCTGCATTCAAAGAAAATTATAGCAGAAATCAACAGGGTCCAGAAATAGTCAACACAATTGTTTCAAGGAATAGCATGACTTCTATGTGCCAAGCAAATTAAATCGCAGGTGTATTTATTTTAGAAACCTTATTAATAAAATAGGCATTCAAAATAGTTAGAATAAATTATGTAGAAAAGAAAATTCAATGTTCCTATTTACCTTGTCTTTCACACTCTAGCACCAAAGGCACATCTCATTAAACTGAGAGATAGGGAAAGTATTCCATCAAAGGGAATACTTTTCCTCAGGCGTCCTCATTCACCTGTGGAAATCTCTTCTATAAGATATCTCTGAGGTGCAGGGTGTGGAAGGATTCAAGTAAGAAAGAGATATTTGTGGATATTGAAATTTTCCAGATTTACAATGGAAGTTAAGATACAAATGATTAATATAAAAGCTTCACGGCTTCACACTACAGCATGTCAGACAACCACTAATGAGGGTGCTAGGGAAGCTATTTCCCTAAGCCATGGTTATCCTTAACTGCTCAGCATGAGATTCTGTGAGCCTTCCTTTGTAATATCTGGTACACATCAATATCAAAGACAAAATACCAAAAAAAATGAATAATTGCCCAGATCAGACGTGGCATTTCCTGTGTTCTTGAACCTTCTTTTCCTCTATTTCTTTCTGTCATCAAGGCCAACCTTCCTGTCATCTAAAGTGCATGGAGGTACGGTTGAATCATTTAACATTTCTATCGGTGGCTTTTTGGCTCTTTTAAGCAATTGAACTCATGGTGCCCAGCATCAGCCTCACTGCCAATTTTGACTTGACTTGGTCACAATTTTGCAAACACTGTCAATGCCAGAGCAACAGCTGAAATGGAAATTTTAATGATGTTAATGAGTAAAAGCTTAAGCTGTGCTTTCTGCACCTGGGCAGCAAAAGTGCATTTATAATTACTTGCCGAACAAGCCTCCTGGCTGCGCTCTATTTGCCCCAGGCAAGCAGTTAACTGAGGTTCTCTCCTTTCACCGGGATTATTTTTGAGTGAATACTTCTGCCAGTGAAAGCTGTTGGATTGACAGCTGTGGAGGCTGAAGTCCTCTATTATGTGACAGAAGTGAAAAAATCTCTAACAACAGATTTTATTAGGTCAACTAGTTCATCCCTCTGTCAACACAGGATTGTTCGTTATAATATATTCTTGAGTGATTTCCACCGCCCCTATTCTTCTTCTGCTCTTAAATATAAATCCCTAGGTCTTTTCCATTTTGCTGCACAGTCTCTTTTTTACTGACATTGTAGCAAAATCCCCCCCCCATGTGTGTGAGTATGAAGATATGCATGTGCATCTTCCAGGCTCCCAGACTTCATTAGAGAAAGGGCAAAAGAAAGTTTGAAATCTTCAGGGAAGATGCTGAGAAAATATCAGATACCAATTTCTGTGGGACAATGATTTTCCCCCTAGAAGCATCCTGAAAAAACCCATTCTTTAACTTGCTCTGATACTAATGCACTATAGGTAGTGTCTGAATGATCACCACCTTTTTACCAGCAGAGCGCCTTTAGACCTTACCACAGCAACTTTGGATCTGTTTAAACAGTGAGAATTGAGGCACAGAGGGATTGAGGGACTTGGCCAAGCTTACAGTGGGTGAAATGAGTCTCCTGCCTTCGGGACCAAACCCTTAAATCCTCTCTGGGGACTGGTTGAGTAAAATTCAACTATCGATGAATCTTTGTCCATGACAGGATACTGGTCCCATACCAGCGCAGTAGGAACAGAGGAGTCCTTCAAATCCTACACAGCATGGATATCTGGGAATTCTGATCTCCTCTTAGCCCCTTCTCCCCTTACATGTTTATGGGATTCATTGCCTCCATATTGTACCATGAGGGTTTTTATTCCAGAATGCATCCTTCTCTCTGTCAAAGTCAAACCTACAGATGAAAACAGGAGCCTGCACAGCCTCATGAAGAGAATTGTGACAGCTGTTTCTCTTTGTACATTCATAGACGCACAGAATGGCTTGGGTTGGAAGGGACCTTAAGGACCATGTAGTTCCAGCCTCCCTGCCATAGGCAACCTTCCACTAGAACAGATTGCTCAGAGCCCCATCCAACCTGGCCTTGAACACTTCCAGGGCTGGGGCATCGACAGCTTTCCTGGACAACCTGTTCTGCTGCCCCACCACCCTCACACTATTTAATATATGAATGGGAGTGGGAGCAGGAACTACACTAGAGATGACCAGTTATAGAGATGCATTTTTGTTCTGTTTTGAAATCATGTATTTACAAATAATTCCAATAGTCAGCAGCAATTACCATGCACCCTTTCTTATCAGACTACCAGTTATTGTACTGAAACACATCTGTGCTGGTAGCTTCCTCCAGAGAGGCACTCTGAACACCCTTAGCTTCAAAAGACCATTACCAGTATATAAAATGGCCAAGACTACTGTCCCAGACATGATCCAGTTTGATTAGCATTTGGGTTCCTGCCATTTAATTGTATACATCTGGTTTATAAAAGGATCTCAGCTGGCCCGTGTCAAGCAGTAACCAAGTGTGTTCAGTCAGGGAATTACAACAGATTTATTTATTGCTGTGATAGTGCACATGGATGGATCCTAGACTGCGTGCCCAAAAACAGAGGGCATCTTCTGCTCTCACACTACAGAGAATATGTCCATCACGCAGTGCATCTCATGCGGAAATTTCCAGGCTTGCACGCCATGATTTCGCTTTGGTTTCAAAGGCACTGGAGCTTCACTGTGTGGTGCTGGCTCCAGGGAGCTGGTCCTGCTGGGAGCAGTGTGCTGGCATTGCTGTGCCACTTCCATGACCTGACCTAATGTTTCCATGCCACTCCCTGCTGTTGGGCTCCCTCAGCGCTTCAACACAGCAGTGCACTCTGCAGTGTGGACGTGCCCTCAGGTCACTTGCCAAAGTCATTTTATTCCTCCCAGCTCGTGCCATGACAACAGTGCAGCATCCAGATGTGGTTATCAAAAAAGAGGATGATTACAAGAGGATGCAACAGTCTTGAGGAGCCTTTACAGGAGAAGGGCTGGCTCAAGAGAGTCAGAGCATAAATAGAGCTTAGAAAAGAGACTAAGACTGGGGACAGCCTCTGTTGGGATTTCACTCTGCAGGAGAAAGGTATGTGCATGGGCCAGATTCAGCAAAGAAATGAAGTGAACCTATGCTGCAAAAGAATCAGCCAGGTACTTTAAAGAAGGTGAGAATCTGGGTGGCAAATACGGGTTGTGTCAGATATCTGACTCAAGCCTGGCCACCTGGCCTCCTTCTGTCTTATATTGTTACTTTGCACTCGGCAGAACAAGGTCTGGCTCGCTGTGCGAAGACACCTGGAGCTGCCCCATCCTGGAAGAGATTCTGGGCCTGGCTCCCAGCCACCCTCACGCACCACAGAGCAGCCAGGGACTGGAGCCACGAGGACCACCCTGGGGTCTCATCCACACCACAGCCACAGTGCTCATCCAGAGTCACACTGCCTTGTGCCCTAGCAAAGTTCATGCCCTCTCTAAGTGAACAATTTCCAAAGGAGTAACACAAGTGACTCATTCTGTGTTACAGTCTTTCACATGTAAATATTTTATATTCCTATTGAATATTTTTAGATGATTATGAATTCTTGATGTGATGAGGACCTTGCTATGAAATGCAGGCAATACCAAGGACTCCACAAGGAGGGAAAGCATCCAAGAATAAAAAATATGCCATTACAAATGACAAGTTAGAAAGACCTGGGGTAAAACCATAGGCACATACCACTCCTTCTTTTTTCTCTGCCTGGACATTTTCAGAACTGTCTGGAGCTCGCATAATGAGTTTTGCACATGGATTGATATGGAATTTGCTGCCTCTCACCCCTTCCCTCCCTTTCTCTATCTCTTTCTTCTTCCAATTCAGATTTTGTTTCACTGTTCTTGTTGAAAGATGCAATACCAATAGCCCAAGGGACCCAGGACTGAAGTCACTCCAGAGCTTCTACTCCGTCTGCAGTTTGACTCTTTTTCTGCAGTGCACCCAAAAACCTAGATTGAGCCTCTGAATCCATCAGTGAAGTGGGACTGAAGGTGGAGAATTTCTGCAAAAGAGGTAGATCCTGAAAGGATCTGTACAAGACAATGATTACTTTTGTAGCCCTAGTATTCATAGTGGCAGTATGAGCTTCATGTACAAGTACCAAAATGCTTCAGTGTCAACAAGGGGGACCTCTGCTAGATTGCAGTGATCTCTCTTCTGGGTCTCAATCATCCAGTTGGTCAGAAGGACGTGCACACATACAGAAGGGAAGGGGTGAAAAATGTTAAGTCTCAGTCAAGTTAGGACAAGGTTTGTCAGCAGAAATCTATCCTCCTCATTGAACTAAGTAGGGTCAGTTATAATTAATATTTTACCCTATGTATCCATATATAAACTTGGCTTCTCTTCTAAAAGTCCTTGCCATGTGCTAAGAAAGGGATTTGTAATGCCAATTGTCTTTGTAATGTCCTGACTGACAAGACATTGGTATCTGTGGGTTGCCACAATCCAGCTGTGGCCTCACCTGCTGGTGCAGATCTAAAAGTACAGTGCTTTATCCAAAGGGCATGTAGTTTGTGTTGTTGGTATGCCTAGCTAAACCAGGAATAATAGTGTTTCCAAGGTTTCTCTTGGATCCTTGTTGTCCCTTGTCCAAGGTCCCAGCAATTGCATCCCCGTAGAAATTCTGTGACAAGGAGTCACACTGCTATCTGTACAAAAATAATTTCTCAAAGCCTGTACAGAGTACAAAGGTGCCTTAGCCTTCTTTATGTGGTGAGAAGAGAACATTATCTTTGTCAGAGTCAAAGCTAATTTGGACTGATCTAAACCAAAAAGCTGACTCAGAAAATGCTTATCTGACCCATCTTCCAGACCTGTCCACCTCTGTTCATGCTTCCTGAAGTAGTTGTCTCCAAGAACAGCCTCCCCAGACTGTCTAGCATGTTGCCTGCAAAGACAAAACATCCCACTGTCTACCAGGGAAACGTGGCCAACCAGCACAGCAAGGGAAGTTCTCAGCTGAAAAAGCCCAGATAAAGATTGCACAAAGGACCCTGGTTATCTGGTCCCTGTTGTGCTGGTATCAAAGTCCTGCACTGAGCATTAGGGCTTCCATGTGTCCCCAGGGTGCAGTACACTGACTTTGCTTGAAGTGCAATTTAAGATTGATGATTTCACACATTTTAAATCAACTGCAAGCATCCGGGCTGGCCCCTTGGTGGAGGCTATTAACTTAATGAAACTGAAAGGCTGTGAAGTCAGATAACAGACATTAGAGTCTTTATTTACCTAGAGATTTAAGGAGACCTTTCTGAGATAGCTCATGGCTTCTCTTTTGAGAAGTATAAGCCACTGCCTAGCAGCTCTTCCTGTGCTCATGTACACACACATTCAAGCTGCCAGGAAGGCACTTTGTGCTGAAAAGTGCTCATTCCTTCTCAAGCTGGCTGACAAGTGGTACACTGTGGCACACAGAGAAAAGCTTATTTTAAAAGCCCAGGTTCTGATGCAGTGGCTGTCCAGTACGAAAGGAAGGACACCCAGCAAGCATCGGGGTTCCATGCAGCCAGCCCCCCAAAAATGATGCAGTTGGATGACTGAGGGGTGGTATTGACCAGGTGTGTGCGAGGTCACTCAGCAGAAAGGCTAAGGGAAGAGTCTGACTCTCTCACCTGCTGCCTGCCTCTGTGGACCACCAAGCACCGCAGCCTCTTATCATACACTTCAAAAGGAAGAGCCAGGGCAGCTCTCCATCCGAGCGAGCCGGTATCCATCCATCAGCCCCTGGGATGCCCCTGCTCCCCACCTCATGGTTAATGCATGCAGCGCAACATGTGCGTGCTCGCTCTGTGTACAAACGTCGTCCCTTTCAGCTGCTATCACACCTAGCCTCTCTGATAAGCCCAAACATTATGTTTCCTGCCTTCCCCCACTCCCACACACAGCTACAGTGACAGCGGGCACGCTTCGAGCGCTCGGGTGGATGCTCGGAGGCGGGAGAGGCTGGGCCATCTGCCTGGCTGCTTCCAGAAGGGACACGGGAGCCGCAGGGTGGGCACCCAGCACCAACAGAGATCCCGGGCACCCAGCACCGACAGCGATCCCGGGCACCCAGCACCAACAGAGATCCCCGGGTACCCAGCACCGACAGCGATCCCGGGCACCCAGCACCAACAGAGATCCCCGGGTACCCAGCACCAACAACGATCCCGGGTATCCAGCACCAACAGAGATCCCGGGCACCCAGCACCGACAGCGATCCCCGGGCACCTGCCCCGCTCAGCATCCCGACAGCCTGGGAAAGAGCAAGGAGGAGCAGAGCAAAGGATGGAGAGCAAACAGGTCTAATTACCCCCACAAGCCACTTGCCTCCTCGGCAGTCAGCTCAAGGAGAGAGGGTGTTTGGAGAAATCAAAGTGCCCCAGCCCTGAGTCCCTGCCTTCACTGAAGTCAGTTTACACAGCACTGAAATCCAACCAGGGAGATTTGTGATGAGAGCTGTTAGAGTCAGGGAGCAGCTTCCTGCAAGGCAGTAAGGATGCCCCACTCATGAGATAATCTAGAAGAGCAATCTTAAATGAAGCACTGGTGTTTGGAGGTGTTTGTAGTTATGCCTCCTTTATTCAGAAATGGACCCTTACTCAGTGACTGAAATGCAACAGAGCAAACTCTTTATTTAAGTCACTTTTGTCCTGGGAAGCCCACTGCAGACTCTGGCGTACCTTGTTCAAATGTAGATGGGCTCCTCTCAGCACCAGACAGAAGAACTTTCAGAAGCATGTGGTAGAGGATTTAAATGTCAAAATAACTAAGAAGTATTAGGGAATTTATTTTGGCTAAATGGCATATGTTTCAATTTGCACAAGGCTGGGGACTATTCCATTTAAGATTATATGCAGATGATTTTTGCTCTTTTTCACCTATATCTCGCCATGTTTTTTCAGAGAAAGTGCAAAGGTCACTCTGAAACACACTTTCTATTCAATTCTCTTTTAAAAAGGGAGCAGGTAAAGTTTACCTTTCAAGTTCTTTCCAGTTTCCAGTTTTCCTCTTTTAGTGATGTAATGCCTCTTTGGATTTTCTTGTGGGCTGAATGCATTAGTTAGACTGTAGCAAACAGACTAAATTTAAATTCCAGAAAAATATTCCATCTGCAGGAAATTTAAATCAAATATTACATGCTAGTTCTTGTTTATAGGCACTACGGAAATGCAAGCACATGTACATGTATTTTTGTAGATGTGTTTAAACCCAAGAATCCGTTGCTGGTATAATCAAAGTCTTAACAGTGTAATCCAAGAATAACACTCCAGATCTGACTGCAACACAAAAAGGAAGCATACTTCTGTACAGAAAAAGCCCTCAATAATAGTAATAATGCACTTCAAAACTTCTGAGTTGGCACCCCTTTTCCTACTCCTGCGCTCCCCTTTCCATTGTTTTTCCAGGTCTTGATGGTGGTGCTTGCTCTTGATTGGTAGAAAGTGACGGGGTTTGTCATGGTGTGTCTTCAACATCTGGAGTGCTTAACCAGAAAAATGCGATGTGAATGTTCATGGTTCCTTCTTCCTCACTCTAGGGTCCTGTTGGGGTCTATTTTACACATCTTTTTTTATACCTTGCTCTTTTTTCATTGGTCTGCCCCCCACATTACATCCAAATGTATTATGCATGGATAGATACTTCCTTGTTCTTTTAGTCACCCAAGATCACTGGTTTTGGGCAGCTCCAGAACAGCTGTCCAGCTGCATTTCTTAACTGGCTGTTGCTGAGTGGTTTACAGCCATGCAGCTTCACTGCCAACCTGTGACCCATCTCCTGCTGTGTCATACTTGTACTCTTTTAAACTTCTTCATGCCTACAGAATGGACAGAGGTCCATGAGCAGCACAGCCTTGCTGGTCCAGGCATTTTTACCTCCGTGTTTTTCCTAACTGTCACAAAAATCTTGAAGACCAAATGTAAAGACAAGGAGCTTTTCCTTTGAAATCCCTGTGGCTTTCATTCCTTTTACCTGCTGCCTGCCAAGTCTAATTGAAGTGCAAGGACCATGTCATGAGGATGGTGAAGTTGTATCCAGACTGCAAAATTTGTTTCCCATTCCTGTCACCAACTTCCCAGATGACATCAGACAAAACCACAGAGTGTGCCCTTTGTTTTTCCTTCTGTAAGAAAAGGATGGCATCGCTTGTATTATCTCCACAGAGACTTTGGAGGGAGGGCAGATAATGTATTGACTCAGGTTTGCAGATGAGCTCTGATACCTCAGACAGTGAAGGAGAGGCTAAACCATAGTAATTCTCTAACCAAGTTTTCACTGCTTGTAGTCCTGGAGCAGAGAAAAGAAACCCTGGGGATCACTAACAATGGAAAATTTATGTAATCCCTTAGGGATTATCCACCTGCAGAGGATAGTGAAACCTTTTCCCATATCCCTCATATGCTCAGTGCCAGGGACGGACTGAGGATGACTTAATACATGAGACTTGTGCCAGCTGGGTATGGGGAACTCCTCAGCAGTCAGGTACCCATCCCCTCTGGCAGGACAACAGGATGCAGAAGGTCTGATAAAATGACAGAGGCTTTCAGAGGCTGTAATAACAGCAATAAGAGGATCTGTCTCTCTTGCAGCCTGCCTTCCAGAGAGAGAATTTCTTGCTGAAATTCTCATCCTAATTCACTGCTTCATGCCTCCTGGGCTGCAACTACAGAAGCATGCCATTGTGCTCAGAAACATTTCTGTGGATGGCTTCTGGCTCCATTATTAGAAAATTGTGCATTATCTACTGGTGAGTGACTCGTGTGTTAAAAGTCACCCATGGGGCCCTGTCCCCTGTGCACACAGGGGCTGCAGCCTTGGGTCACTGAGATCCAGCTCTTTGTTTTAAGCTGCTGCAGATAGTGTTTCCTCTCCTTCACTTTGTTGTTCTGCCCATCTCATTGCTGCCATAATGCTCTGTACCACGGAGCTGCTCCTGCTAACCATGGTGCAGACGGGCAGCAGGCTTGCTGGCAATTGATGGATATATTCCAGGGGGGAAGAATGCAGAATTCAGCCTTCCAGTTCTCTGACACATCTCCTGCAGCACATGCAAAAAAATACCATAACACAAAATAATTATATCTCCTACATCTTACCTTTCAGCATTAGGAATAGTTATGGACCTGGATGCAGCCCATATCCTGAGTCAGGATTGTAAATTTTGCCTTTTCAACACAGCTGATAATAGGTATCAGAGAAAAATGAAAAAAACAAAAGAGCAACAAAATGATAACCATTCTTTCCCTATTCTCTGCTGGAAGATTTCTTCCCTTTGGCTGTTGCAGAGCCAGAGAAATAGCAGACTGACTGGCTGTCAGATTTCTTCTTTGGCAACTGTCCTTCCAAAGGCAGTGCCTTTTCCCTTCTCCTTTTGGTCTTGTGAGACTGCTCCTTCCTGTGCCCTCACCTTTGGTTTTTGTCCTGCTTGGCAGAAGCAGCCAAGTCCTCATGCCAATCTGAAGTCAATCTGGAGTGATATCAGGGTGACTGATATAGGACCCCTTTAGCTTCACAGAATCACAGAATCATTTCGGTTGGAAAATACCTCAGAGATCATTGAGTCCAACCAACAATCAAATACCACCTTGTCAACTAGACTATGACACTGCATTCCATGTCCAGACTTTTCTTAAACACCCCAGAGATGGTGATTCCACCAGGGCCCTGGGCAGTCCATTCCAATGCTTAACAACCTTTTCTGTGAAGAAATTCCTTCAGATGTCCAGTCTGAACCTCCCCTGGTGCAGCTTGAGGCTATGTCCTTGAGCTTTTCTCTGGGGAAATGAAGGGGAACTCTGTAAAGGAGAATGACCAAACCAAACCCATTATTATGTGTGAGAACAATTATTATTATATCCACTGTGAACTACTCTAACATATCCCTCCTTTCTCCCATCTGCCAGGTTTCGTGTCATAGGTGCTTGAAATGAGAAACCACCCCAAACTGAGATGTCCTTGAGTTACCTGAGCACTGCCATGTCTGTACAAGCAGCTGGGGTGGTAGCTCAGCCCATGGGCAGCTACCTGCAGCTACCACAGAGAATTAAGGACAGGGAAGAATTATTATTCCCTGTCAGCTGCACTGCCCAGATACACTGGGCAAATACATCATTTACCCTATAATGCATGAGGTGGATTTTACAAGGTGTAACTTCTGTTTTGCCCAGGAACAAACCCAGAAAAGCAGCTACAAGAGACTCCAGAAGAGGAACATCTTCTCCCAGCTGTGCAGAAAAGTTCTGCCTTGCCTGCTGCTCAGGCAGGGAGGGCCATAGCCACATTGTGATGGTGCAGCCACATGCTCCTCAGAGAGCAGAAGAAGATCCCCATTTTCTGGGTCTTTGAGTTGTTCACAGCCCTGCCTTGGCTCTGCCTTCCCCACTATCTTCTCCCTTGGCGGGGAATTAAACAGGGCCTCTCCAGCCAGGCTGGCCCTGCCCCATGTATTTAGCCTTTTCACTCCATCATAGCTGGATTAACCCTCCTGCTCATCTGGACAAGCTGATTAGTTAAAGAACTTGTTCATCCCTCTCTAGGGCTTTATTTTTCATCTGTCATTTTCCTCTTTATTACTGCAGTAAGCTTCTGCCTCTCCAGCTTTTTCCATGCTTTCCACTCACTGTCCCTTTCAGCTCCTGGCCGCTGGACTTTGCCAGTCTTTCCCAGCTGGGGTGAGAGTGCAGAGACTTCCCATTCACCTCAGTGTGATATTTCCCCATGTCCTTTTACCTCCTTCCATCAGATGTTCCCTTTCACCTGAGTTAATGCCCAGTTTATTCCTTCCTTACTCCCTTCTGTTTCATCCCCCAGGGTCCATGTTGGTCCCATGCACAGCACTGTGCCTGAAGACTTTGGTGCTCTTGCACATTCCAACACAGCTGGAGGGAGTCTCACGGGCTTTTATCACTGTGCTTGATAATCCTGGGCCAGGGGTCAAGGCAGAACCTGTATGCAGGTAGATGTCCTATAGAACACTTACACATCCATGCTTGTTTCTGGCCAAAAGCAGCTTTGGACCATGACATGGAGGCTCCAGGACTCTGAAGTCCATTAGAATGAGCTGTACTGAACCCGGCAGCTTTTCTCAGCCTTTTGCAGGCCCACTCCCTCAGCTGCCTTACTCACCTTGGCAGCTGGAACATGGCCTTATTTCTCCTTAGCTCTGTCCATTTGCTGGTTACCTGATCCTGACCATTGCTCCCTGCTCCTGCCATCTCCTCTCTCTGCTGTTTCCTTCCAAGTGTCCCTGCACATCCTTCTCTGTCTCTGACCAATACAGGCAAACACTCCAAATGGTGGGCAATGGAAATGTCTCTTTAGGGGAAAAAGAAGGCAAAATGAGTCTATGATTATGCTGTCCCTGTGGCTGCCATCAACAGCTCTGATCACTTTGATTGTACATTACAATACAGTACATACCCCTTTTGCCATGCTCCATCTGTTTGTTTTTATAGTCTGAATTGTAGCAGCAGCAAAAGGGCAGTGTCTTCTTATTTGTATCTACAGGGTCTCCTGTGCAATCTGCCCCAGCTCTGACCAAGGCCTTGCTCCACAGGAGAGATCAGGAAGAAGAGCAGTAAAGAGGGGGCCACAGCCAGCAGCACAGCCCTACTTTTGAGAGCAGAATGAGACAATTAAGGAAAGAATTCTCAAATAATCCGAATGAAGAATACAAGGGAATAAATATTTAATACTCCCTCATGCAGTTTCATCCTCTCTAATAATCCCTAATGTTTCTACAGCGCCTTTCAAAAGGGAGCAGTGCAGAAAGGGCAGATGCCAAATGTGGCTCCAACAGGCCAAGATCCTCCCTCCTCCCCAGTGGGATGGCAAGTGTGCTGCAATACCCAGGACATGAGGGTGTCCTGTCAGGGGCAGCCACAGCTGTACCCCCATGGAGCTCTGTTGAAGGATATATTCTGCTTAAGCTGTAGCTGTGCCATTTCATATTCTTACTCCCCTTGAATGCACAGGCAGGATCATGCAGAGATTATGGATTTAGAATACAGTAATGCTTTGTTTAAAATTGGAAAAAAACAGTTCACACTTTTTGCAACAGAGTCCATGTCCTTGTCTGTTTGGGGGCTCAGCAAGTTACTCTTCTTGAGGGGACAGGGTGCACTGACCACAGCTTCCCTTCAAGAAACCTCTGCATTACACAGACAATTTCTCTGTCCTCCTCTTGCCCAGGCATTTTCAAGTGTCAGGCTCCACTCAGGAATTCCCAGCACATACCAGTGCTGGTCTGAAAAATACTGATGTCCAGGCTGGGTCAGGGGGAATTGAGGACAGCGGGAAAGGACAGACAGATTGCTGGTGAATTGGAGTGGCCAGAGAGAGGGAAGGACAGGCAGAGGCATTAGTGTGTTCCTAATGGAGGATGCTGGATATGCACCTGGGATATGTGCTGGATATTTTGGAGTGGGAACATTTTACTTTGAGTGTGGAGAAAGGGGAGGATTTCCCCAGTCTGATTTCAACAGTCTGATTTTCAAACCTTTTTCCCTTTGTCTGATGAACAGTTGTGATTATAATCAAAATTAACAGGCCATGCTCCTTCTAGGCAGGTAATATCTGTGAACAAAAGGTCACACACACACACACACACACACACATTTATATATCTCACATAAATATATATATATATATATATATATATGGGAATGGGCCACCTGCAGAGCATCTGCAGCCTTCTCCACTCTCTATAAGCAAACTTGGTCTATTTTCCTTCTCAGTAGTCAAAGGCTAGATGCAAGCAACAGGCAGGAGAGGGAAGAAGTTACCAACATGCTGCATCTCTGCTTCTGAGAGTACTTGAGTGTATTTGGGAAAAAAGAAATCCCAATTGCCAAGGATGGATTCAGATAAATCTCACTCTGGGATCTGATAGGCTTATTGGGGATTGTGTTAGCTTCCAGCAACTTGACAAAGCAACCACATTCTCTTCACAAGTTCTCTGGATTACATAACCCTTTTCAATTTTCTGCAAAATCAACCATGCGTATGGAGAAAGCTCCCGCTTTGTAAGGTGGTCTCAAGGTGATTTTATACAACTCAGTCTCAGGTCCTGCCTCCCAGGATGAAGACAGGATGGCATTTCAGACAGGCATCTTTTCAGTAGCTTCTGGGCAACCACGAATGCAGCACTGTGTAATGGCAACCTTGGATGGAGAAAGGAGCAAAATGAAGAATTGCTGAACAATCCAGGTTGAAGTGACCTTCTAATTCTTGCTAACTTCAAAGCTGAGTTGGTTATACAAGGTCTTGTGCAAGTGAATTTCGAACATCTTCAAGGATGGGGCTCCCACAGCCTTGCTGGGCACCTCTCTCATGATCATCCTCCTGGTGAAAAATTTCTTCCTTATGTTGTTCAACTGGAATGCTGTGTGCTGCAATTCATGTGTGATGACTGCCTTGTGCCTTTTGACCTCTGGGAAGAGCATTTTCACTGTCAATGCCTTTAGGCAGTAGAAGGCAGCAATTGCATCTCCTTTTTCTCTTCCTTGCCTAAGCCTAAGCTGAGTTTCCCTCAGCCTCTCTCTCTGCACTCTGTGCTGCAGCTTCCAAGCACCTTGGCAGCCCTGCACTGGACTCCCTGCAGTCAGCCAAGCTCCTTCTTTCACAGAGCAATCTCACACTGGACACTGGACACTAGGTATGTCCTCATGAGTGCCAAATGGAGGGACTAATCCCTTCCTTCAGCTTGACAGTCAGCTCAGCTCAGATCTGCCTCTAATAAACAAGCACACCATGGATGTGTTCTCTGCAGCTCTGCTCTATGCACTGCATACATGTTAGAAAAGGAAAAACTTACTGCTGAGTGTCAGACAAAATTTCCTTTAATACAAAAAATTAAAACACTTGAAATAATTAATGTTTGAAAGCTACAAAAAAGGAAGAGGTTTCAAATGTCCAGTAAAATTTAAGGGCCAATTGTGTGTATATGCTTGTGGGATGTGAGTAGGTAGCTGAGTGGGTGTCAGTAACACTAGAAAGGAATTCTTACTCCTTTTTAAAATAAAAAACATTAAGGATCAGGCAGTATGAAATAGCAATTACTATGAAGCATGTTCTCATTTCTGAATCTGGTATGAATTTCAGACTCTGCAGCTATTACATTTTGAATAAATAGCAATTAACATCTAAGGCTTTTCTATTTCTTTTAATTTCTTTTTCTTGCCTCCCAACTTCTGGATAACTGACAAACTTCAACCATTCTGAAATTCAAATACCTCTGAAGAGAATGTCAAGATCTCTACATCACCACTAATGAAAAAAAAATCCAAAGCACATTATCCAGCTTTGAGATTTTGCTTTATCTTCCTGGACTGACAAGCACTGACCACTTCTGGGTTGTCATTTATTGTAGTGTCAAATGCCTGCAAATCTCATACTGACTTTGCAGCTGATTTGTATTTTAGCTTCTCATTCCAGTGCCTCGCTGTCAAGTTTAGACTTTTTTATCCCCTTGTTTGTACAATAAGACCCATAGCAAAGTTTTGCAGACCATGTTCTACTGCCAGTGGTACCTGAACAACTCTACTTTCTGTGGTTCACTGACAGTGATACTAGAGCACATGCTAATTCTCCAAATTGTGCCTGAAGCAGAAGATGTGGGATGCTCCCACCAAGACTGGAAAGTGGGAAAAGGCAGTGTGGAGATGAAGTATGGAGAGCTGGAGCTTCAGGTTACCCTTCCTGATCTGTGATAGTGATGTAGGAGACACAACCACAGAAAAACAGTGAAAATGTGGTTATCAAAGAAAAAAATCCTAATTCTCAGGTGGTATATTTTTCTTTCACTAGAAAATCCTTTCTGACCCATCTTCTTCCCTTAATGTCTTCAGTCAGTATGTCTAACATCTACAATTAGAAAAAAAGCGTTGAACATGAGATGAAACATCCACATCAATGACTTAAACCATTCTTTTCAGTTTATGAGCTCCTTAAATAAAAATCCAGTGTAAGTGTTATTTATTTCCTGTAGAACAAATGTAAGACTGCATTCATGTTTCTTTGTTATCATCTGAACATCCTGTGGGAACAGTCTGTGAACTTCCAGGAATCTGCAGAGCTCAGACTGAAAACGATTGCAGTGATGTATGTGGAACGGAACACCGCCTGCAGAGCAGCTGTTGGACCTGTATTCAGCCAGATATGAAAGCTTTGGAATAGACAAAACACTCCACTATTAACCTCTGTTTAATAGAAAGTGCTGTTGCTGGAGGACTGATGGGAGTTTTGCTCCTGAAGAGGAAGCAGTACCACAGCCCACTTGATCCCAAAATGCATTAACCTCACCAAGCAAGGGATGCAAATAGACCAGGACCAGCTACTGCCTGCTCGAAGGAAACCACAGTCTGCCCCTCTTCCACGTATAACCTCCAAGTGTACTTTCCAAACCTCCTCTGAAGCCACCTGGGGTGTTGGCAATGCCTTCAGAGTGTGGCACAGGCTCCAGTCAGTTGTCCTTTACCCTCTATTCCTGCTTTATACCCTCCAGAGGGCACAGCGGGAAATCTGGACAAAAGAAGATTCCTGGAAAGTTTTCTCCCTGCAAGTGCAGGAGGAGGATGCAGCCTCTGCTGTGGTTTCCAGGGGGCAGAAGCAGGGAGCTGAGCGGTGTTGTTGAATCTAAATTCATGGCCATTATCAGAGGTCACTTTCAAATGCTTCTCCCTTAATGAAACGCTGGCTGTTCCTTCCTGGTGTTTCATTAAATCACAAGCTGGAGCAGGCAAAGATGCACTGGAATGGAAACAGGGAAAGAGAGGCCCCAGCTGAGCCCTCTGGGGTCTTCTGGGACCCTCCTTGTCTCCTGCAGCTGGAACTCTCCCCCAGCTCACAAAAGAATAAAGAAACTATTTTCTGTGTTGAGGGGTTTTGTTGTTGTTGTTGCTTTTTCCCAGTGCCGTGCCCAACGTTCCAAAGAGAGAAGAGAATATTTGATTGCAGTAATTAGTTAATCAGTAACTGGCATAATTTTTTTCCCTGATTAATGTTCTGAATAATCATTGAAGTCCTATCTGTAGGCAGTCCTGTTATCAGAGTCACTTTGAAAACAGCTTTGAAAAGATGGATCTGCATCCCTACAGATAAAATTAGACAGGTCAGATGCTCCACCCTCCAAAAACTGCTCTTTCATTTAAATTGGCCAGGGGAAAAAGGAGATCAAAAATGCATTCTCTTCTCTCAGCTCACTCATTTGCACTTCCCTGTAAGCACCATTCTGGAGGAACATGGGGAATGAATCCACATGGAAAATTTCAAGCTCACAGGGCAGATGGAGGCACAGGATGGGCCTTCCAGGAAATAAAGACCAGGAAAAAACATTTATACCAAGACTAATCCATCTCTGTCTCTAGAGCTTATTCCACTGCTCCAGGGGAATGCTGAAACAGAGGACCATATGCTGATCTCAGGGAAGGGCAATCTCAGGGTAGACTCTGTGTGTTTACACATATTTACAGTACATGTATATAAATAGGGTTTTTTAGATATATATATATTTTTGTATAATGTGTGTTTCATATGTCTTAGACATGTAAAACATGCATACATAAGATAAACAATAAATCTAGCTTCAGAGAAAGAAAAAGATGTGATCTTTTCCACCCTGCAGGAGTTAGACCAATTCCTAAAGCAGTATTGAAGTTCAAATCAGCCTTTGGAGGGATGCATAATGCAACTGCAAAAATTTTGTAACAAATTATTAATTCTGAAAAACTGAATATCTCCAGAAGAACATCCCAGACTCAGAAGCAGTCTCTTGGCTCCTGGGTGAGATTTATAAATTGGACATTTCTAAGAGGAAGACTTCTGTGAGAAGAACAGTACAAGTGAATACATGCAATGCTCAGAATGCTCAGCACAAGATAGTGCTCAATGGGAAGGACCCAGCTGTCAAAACCATGGCTTTTCCAATTGGCTCTGAAAACCTGAACCTGATCCATTTTTTTTACTCATCCATGATCAGTGCTGATCAGTCTCTTGCACACGAGCTCTATTTTGAGTATCCACTCCCAGTCTGTCACCTCTTACCAAAAAAGCTTGATGGATTGGAAGTTTTCCTTTTTGTTCTTTTTCTCCCATGAAGCAGGGGTATTTCCAAAATCCTGAAGGTGCTGGGAGGATGAAATAACATTTCCTGACAGTTGGACCCCCTGCTTCCAGAAGCTGCAATGGACACATCAGTAGCTGTGGGAAGAGCCCATTGGCAGCCATGACTTGATTGTCACAGATACGAGTTGAATCCCCTCCTTCAGCCAGTTCTCAAAAACGCACAAGGTATGAGGTCAAATGAGTTTTTAGATAAGAGAAGAGCAGCAGATTGTATGTGAGGACAGACACGGCATCATTCAGAAGAGCTGGACCCAGCTACATTGTGTGACCCCACAGACATCAGCAGCAAAGGGGTGAAAGAAATTCCTCTATGAAACCACGATTTCCTGTAATTTGTGTAAAGAAACATATTTATCAATCTTACAATGTGATACTGCAAGTAAATCTGGAGCAATGCAATAGAATTACAATCAGACTATCTTATCTTTATCTAAACTATGTCCTCAGTTATGTTGCAACTTTAGTGAAAAATTGCTTCTTGGCAATGAGGCCATTCCTTCTGACCTTTTGCTTGTGGAAAGCCTCAAATCATTTGTCTTGCACCTCCAATGTTTCCTGGACATTTAACTTCCACTTAGCCTGCCTAATGCTGAGCCGACAAAAGCTGTCTTGGTAATGGGTACTCATACGTGCAAAACTACTACCTATACTCCTATCATATTCCTTTCCTAATGATTATTGTATCATATTTCCTACTTTCTCTTATGCTTAATACTATACTTAGACTTACTTAAAGAGTCAGGATTAAATGACATGTGAACAGCTATCAAAATGGATAATACTATTCCCCTTGCGACAGGAAGACTCCCAGAGTGATATGGTCTGGCTGGCTGATGCATTTGTAGTCATGAGAAACTGAGCAGACAGATCCCTTCTCACTTCTGTCTCTGGAGAAAGGAGAGCAGCTTAGAGCTTCTTTCTGTCTGCTTAATGGGTAGTGGCCACTTATAGGGGTGAATACAGTAGGACCCTCACAGTGGGGACTGAAGGGGACCCTTGGACATCTCTGTCTCAGTCCTGTCCTTGAAAGAGCTAGGTCACTCACTGGTAAAACCAGTAAAAACCATGAGATTTGCTCTTGTTTTCTTTGTTTCAGAAACAGCTATCATCTTCCAAAGACTGTTTATGCCTTTATAATTGACCTGGTCCTGCCAGTATACAGATATCTGCAGAGGAGAAAAGATGATAATCCACTGATGTTTACTCACTCTCATCCCAGTGGGGATGCAAATACAAAAGGTCATGGCCTCCCTTGTCCATTTATTTAACTAAGGGAATTTCTGCCTCAAGCTGCCGGGCAAACCCAGACTGGGGAGAGCTGGGGCTGCTGTGCTGTCCCTGCTGGTGGCAACTCCACAGCCCCAGGAGACTCAGACTTCACTGCAAACACAGGGAGCAGAAGCAGTGTTAAATTTAGACGACGTTCATTTCTGCTGTCTGAAGGAAGAGTGAGCAGCTGCCTGTGCCCCGGATTCCACATCTGAGCTGTCTCTCTCACGCTTGGATGCTTGGGCACACAGAAAGTCTGGGAAAGAACTGGGGGCAAAGGCAGGAAAGCTGGAGGACCTCTGTGCAATCTCATCCCCAGGGAGAATCTCTTCAGGCTTGGATGTATTTTTAATCTGTTCCATCAGCAATAACAAACACGGTCAGAAGAAGTAATAACAGGGATTTTTCTGTGTATGAACTTGTTATCGTGAAATGTAATCTCTCGATCAAATTAGAGCTGTGTTCACACATTCTCTTTACTGACCTTGGGCTCATCAAGAGAAAAACATTTTCTTTCAAAGTTGGCCTGTCACAGCTGTGTCCTTTAATCAGCCACCTAAACACTTTGCCCTTGTAACTACCTCTTTAATCTGTCGATGCCTTATTCCCTCTGAGTCAACAAGTAAGGTCAAAGCAACATGAGATGCTGTCTTTTAAAACAAGATGTCCCATAAAAACCGCCGTTGAGTCTGATCACTATCTTGTTACTTCTGTGCCTGAACCAGATACCAAGTCAGAAGAGTTGCAGTCCATTCTGGATTTATCCCATTGTCTTAGATGGCCAAGAGTAGCTCTTTCCTTCATACACTTATCTGGTGTGTACCTAAGAACAGAAAGGCAGCTGCTGCAGTTCACAGCAAGACTGTGACTAGACCGCAATGCAGGGCAGAATGCTACCTCAAGGTAGGTAATAAGTTGGTGAAGTTCATGAGACAGCTTGGGTGGAAGATATTCACTCATCATTCACTGAGACAGAACTCCTTAGACAATCAGTTCAGGATGTCAGACATCCTCCATCCCACAGTGCCAGTGCTTAAGGGCTCACAAGGACCTTGCAGCTACTGCATCTGCTTGCTGGGGCAATGTGATAAATGTCTGGGGGTTCCTGAAGCTGATCAGTCAATTCCATGGTGCAAGCTGGCTGAGTCTTTGTCCCGTGCTCCAGAAGACTTGTCCAAACCCACACAGCAGAAGTTAAAGGGTAGAGGTACCAAATGACCCTGCTGCGTCCTTAATGTGCCAGCATGCATAATTCATCATCCTCAGATAACCTGCAGTCCTTCCACCCTTCTGGTGACTGTATCAGCATTTGCAATGCAAAGCACTCCTTTAATTTTATTTATTGAGGGACTGATTTGCACAGCAGGGCATCACTTTGTTTATTCTCTGCTATCGTTGTTACCTTTAATGAAGACAATGAAGAATTTTAAATAATAATTATAAAATATATCCTCTTCAGTTACCGTGGCAACAAGCTGGAGCTTTTTAACACTGCCACATATTCCATCTGTTTCCTTCTTTTAAATGACAAAACAGCTTCCTTCCATACCAGCGTTGCATGGAGGAGAGGAGACTCTCAGGAGGAGGAAAACAGAAGTTCTAGCTAACTAACATCTCACTTTACAACCCTGAGAGAAAGCCTGTTTCTAGTCAAGAGTGGTTTCCTCCCACCAGCGCTGTCCAATAAGGTTTCTTTACACAAAAAAAAGGACACAGGTCTTATAGCAGCCAAGCCTCCAGGACTTCATTCATTTCTTCAAGGAGCAATAGGTACAGTGGTGGCTGTGTTCCTCCCCTACCTCCATCTGCAGCTAAATCAGCTAAATATCTTTCTTTGGTGCAAGTCTAGACCTATGTATGACTCAGCCCAGTTTTGACTCAAAAGTGCATTCATGTGATACTGCATGAGAGCTGTCACAACAAGGTACTTTCCAATTGATTTTTTAACTGTGGATAGGGGGTAAATAAAATATCATAAAATGATGTTTTTCTAGAATCAGTTTCTCTCAGTATTCTCCCACCCAGACTTGCTGGACTGACTTTTTTCTCTTCCTCCTCTTTCTCAGACTCTGTTTTGGGGCTTACCCCAGCTCATCTCCATTCCCAGAATTTCTTAGATCTCTAAAATGAACTCTGGTCTTCTCTATTCCCTTGCTGGCAGATAAACCCTCTCCCCCTAAGACTGGCTGTCTGCCACTGCTCAGATGTATGTCACACCTGCCTGCTGCCTAGCATCTGACTCACAGATGGAACCATTTGTTGTACGAAGTCTCCATCTGCAAGATTTTACTCTTGCTTGTAAGGATGTAAAGCCAGAGCAATTCTCCCAAATTTCCTGGAGATACCCTGTCTCTTGTGCTTGCACTACCAACACCACAACTATGATCAAATGTTCCTCTTGGTCTCGCAACTGATGTTCCACAGAGAAACATCAATGGACAAAACTGAATGCTTAGAAAGTAAGTTAGGAAGTGACCTTACAAGCACAGCAAATATAAGCCTTATCTTCAGAAGCATCTTCAGAATCAAAGAGTTTGCACTCTCCCTTTCTTTCCAGCTCCCAGGACTCATTTTGGTGTGTGTGGAGTTTTTTTCCCCTATTATCTAAATGTTTCCTGCAGTCTTCTACCTTCGTTTTCAGTTGGTTTCTCTTTTTTTCATCTTGTGTCTCAGTGTTTCTCCGAGAGTCCAATTTAATTACCCACAATTTTATTTTCAGGCAGGCTGCATAGTGTTTTGGGCTTTTGCCTCTTCTCATATCAATCTGTTTATTGGTTCCTTCTGTCCTTCTGAATAAACAGCAAATTGCAGCTGGGAATCAAGAGGAAGCTGGGAAGCAAACTGACAGTTCACCTACTGACATTGTAGCAACTCTAACCAAGCCTGAAATGAGAGTCAGCTCGTGGCCAGGAGAGGTTAATGCCTTTTCCTTCTGCGTATGTGGGTCCTGGCCAGAGCCAGGCCTCATCTTGACCACTGCCAATGGACACCAGATAAACCATCGTGGTGCCAATCTCTACTTCAGAAAAATTCAGGGCTGGACAGCAGAGAATGAGGACAGTCAGTAGCAAGGATGCATCTGCAGGAAAGCCTGGAATCCACAGACTGAAGCAGTAGAAAGTGCTGTGCCACTGGCTGAGGTTGCCCCAGGACATCAATAACAGGACATGGCCCCAGTGGTGCTGGAGGGAAAATTGTGTGGTGATTGCAGGATAGAGAACTGTGGCAGTAAGACTGGTCTGACTGGAGGATGAGTAGGACAGGACACACAAGAAAGGACAGCAGAAGAGCTCTAAGAACAATGGATGTAAAAGGGACCAAAATCCAGAGGTCACCAGGATAATGGCATACCTACAGGCAGTCTCCCAAGAAAGTTGGGAAAAACTCTGGAAAAAATAAAGAACAAACTAAATATGGATATAACTTTCTTGTTTTGTTTTTGGTATCATAGCCCTGAAAAGTACCACTAGCCTTTCTCTGTCACACACAGACTGAGGTTCTTTCTTTTTCTTTCTTTCTTTCTTTCTTTCTTTCTTTCTTTCTTTCTTTCTTTCTTTCTTTCTTTCTTTCTTTCTTTCTTTCTTTCTTTCTTTCTTTCTTTCTTTCTTTCTTTCTTTCTTCTTTCTTTCTTTTTCTTTCTTTCTTTCTTTTTCTTTCTTTCTTTCTTTCTTTCTTTCTTTCTTTTCTTTTCTTCTTTTTCTTTCTTTCTTTCTTTCTTTCTTCTTCATGCATAAAAAACAGACTCCTAGAAATGCTGTTAGTTTCCTGGAGGAAGGAGACAGCTATGAGAGCAGCAGGGATGTTTGCCTGTAACTTGGGAGCCATGAAGCTTGTCTGCTGACCAGTAGAGTGTGGGATGAATGGAAGAGAGCTCCTTGGTGTAGCATTGGACAATGGTGGAGAAGAAGCAGAAAGGTCACATGACCTTTTAAAATTGGGATAGAAGAACTACTGGATGAGCAGTAGAAGATGGAAAAAATGGGCTTGTTTTGAGATACCTTGCCTTGGGATTTCTAGGGCAATGTGCAGTGTCTGAATGATAAACTACCCGAATTGTGGTTGATATCAACCTTTAGAGATGCTGTGTTGAAGTTTTGAAGGGCAGAAGGGGAGAGCAGGTCAGTAACATCTTCTGTAACATCACACCCCTGAGCCTGGAGGGCTTGGGGCAGGGATGCCACCATCCTACCTCGGCCCTGCTGTTTCACACTTGTCCATTACTGGGGATTTTAACTTTCATCCCGAGGTGTCCCTTGGTGTCTAGTGCAATAAACAGGGCCCTGGAGCCAGATGGTCCCATTAGCAGTCCTGATGCTGGCAAGACAAGGGCATAGCACTTGGCACTTCACTACCTGCTTCTTTACATTGCTTATAACTGATGGTTGTGCTGCTAAAAAAAGGACAAATAGGATAAATAATCATGGGAAAATCTATGTAGATGGATATTCTACTGTAAACCATATGTCTCTGTCCAGGGTACTGCACAGCTGTTACTGAAAACAGCAGGGTAATAAGAAGCAAGATTTCCTAGATTTTCAGTGATGTTTTCTGACCATGTGTAATACCAAGTGTTGAGAGACTGGCCAGAATTTCAGCCCTGGAGGCCAGACAAAACCTCCTCACGTCACACCTTCTGGGATCTTTTGCTAAAAGGAGGAAACCATTGCTGCCGGCCAGTGCTTGCCTGGCACCAGGCCCTCCTCCTCCTTCTGGTGGTGGATCTGCACCTCCAAAGGAAGCCAGTTTTTCATTGCAATCCTGGTGATCATAAAGCTAAAGGTGCTGGCCCTTGACATTAGCTCTTCAAGGGCAAAAATCTTATTTAGAGAAAGAACACACACACAATCTGAGGAAAATCCAGAGTACGGAGGAAAATCCAGTGCCAGCAGAGACTTAAACCCCCAGTTTTCCAGGATCCCTAATGACAGAGTCAACTCATCAAATTAGTTTTTTGTACACTGATGAGGATGTCCTTAGGGTTTCTGGACACCCATCTCCCAAACTCCACTCATGGCTAGGCATACCAGCCAGGTTCCCACAGAATAACCTGCCTTTGCTGTCTGAAAGCTAATCCAGCTAATTATTCACCCCAATTAGCATTCATACAGAGAAGATTTGCCTGAGTCTTTTCTGCTTTAACAATGCCCTGACCATCAACTCTCACCTTACAGTCTGTAACAGCTGTCATTGTCAAGCTTTCCATCTCTGTTGGCTCTCTGAATTCCTTGATTTATATCTTCTGCAGCAAAAACTTAGAGGATGAAAGCTAAAAGTGCTTAGCCAAGCAAGGACTGAGATCGATGAAATCAAGGGTTTGGTACTCCCAGGTGAGGAGCAAGACATGAGTAAACACGATGTGCTCCAAGTTAGAAGCAGTTCTATCCTGTTACCTGCACCCAGGGAGACATGGTGAGTGGGCAGTTAATTGTTACCCCCAAACACAAACGTTTTCTGCAACTGAAAATCAATATTTTTTATCTTACAGATCTATAATCCCAGGTAATAGTGGTTTATTGCCCTGTCACAAAGAGCACTATGAGAAGGGAATCATAAAAATGGAAATAGTCAGAATAATTTCCTCCTCTACCAAGTTGACAGAATAAAGGGTCCTTCATCCCTTGGAGCTCTGTCTCTTGGGAATTGGCTAGCTGGAGAGATGATCTTTTAACAACTGTGGATGTTAGAGGGGTTTTCAGTTGGATTCAAGCCCCAGTGGGTTGGTAGAAGTGAAGCATCACAGGAGAGAAGAGCATTTGCAATCCTTCCTTCCAAGCCTTATCACCTTTTCTTGGCTGTTACGATGAGCCGAAGGATTTGTTCCCCTACCTGTCTTCCCTGAGCTATTTTTCATAGTGGATTGAGAAAGACTTAAATGTTACAGATGGCTGAAAATCTTGTGGCATCAGCATGAAATGGCTGTTGCTGTTCATGCTAATAGCCTGAAATGAACATCAGCAGCAGCAACATTGTGAGCCTTGCCCTGGCGCCTTCAGTGTCTATCAGCTGAAAAAAATGAGGCAACATACCTAGTAGCAAATACTGTCCAAAGACTTTTTGGCCCAAATTTGCCACTGTTTCTAAGACAGGTTTGGCTACCTCAGTGATAGCAATGGACAGGTGACCCATCCAGAATGCACAGATCCAGAGAGTTGCCAGCATTTTTCATATGGTGTTTGTTTGTTTGTTTTGGGGTTTTTTTAGCAAAGAACCTAAAGGGCTGTTTAGGATGCTTGTTTTTTATGTGAACTTCCAAAACTTCCAGTGTTTGAGACCATCTTGCTACCAGGCCCCATCTCCACAATAGCTGGAAGTGTTCAGGTCAGTGTCACACAGCCTTTACTTTGCTGTATGGTTTGGGAGCAGAATTAAAGTTGACCAGCATCTGACTAGGTGCTTTCTGCCTGTTAACCAAAGCAGCAGGAGAGTGTGCATCCATACATCTGTACTTTTGCTTGGAAGGCTTCCCAACCTGTCCTTGTACAAGTCTTTCCTCAAACTTGGTCCCTTCATGACCTGCCTTCTTTTCCCTACTTCCTTTCACTACAATGTAGCTGACTCTGGCAGGATGAAAGCACAGCAATTTGATTTTCATTCTCACATCAAGGAAAAGCAGAAAATCCAGATTCTTGGTGCAAAAGCACCTGTAATTGAAAGCCATCACTGGAGCAATGGAGCCTTCTGCTCCCCATCCTCCACCTCCTCCATGCAAGACAGGTATTTGCCAGTAGAAATTTGCACACATGGGTGTCATCTCTAAAGCCTTCTCTGTAACAAAGTGTGTAAGGAGGAGGTCACCCACACCTGTGTTTGAATTGTTCATCTACCAACAAAACAATGATCCTTTAAAAAGAAAAATATTCAAATTAAAAAGAGATGCATTTGTTGGAGACAGATTTCAGGGTGTTTCTGAGCAGCTGAGCTTGGCTAAAATGATTAAAAGTGACAGGACCTAAAATTCAGTTTCCATGTTTTTCTGCAGATATGTTTTTAACCTCAACCATGATTATGCCTTGGACTGGAATCCTAGGAAAGCAGATGGGTTTTCCTGGCATCAGGTTTCCTAGGCTTTTCACTGTTGGAGTCTTCTGCATCCTGGTGTAAGGGGAATGTATTTTGCAGTGCCATAACAGGATTCTGTCTATTTCCAAATATAGTGGTTCCCTCCTAATTCTCAGGCAGGAGGTACTGCCAGGAATGGCTCAGCCTGACACCATTTTACTACACTGGACATGTGAAAATAGCCTGATTTCTGCACTGAGATTCCAAGCCAGAAATTAATTGAACCAAGAACAAATAAGTAATTCCTTGTTTATTCCTCAGCTAAGGTTTGCTGCTGTTGTCAGGCCATAACAGGTCAAGGAGGACAATTTCTCTCTCTGCCTCAAAGAAAATACTACTCATTGTTACAGAAAATTAATAAATGGCAGAACTCCTTTTCCTCCACGAAAAGGATGTGCCCCCCTCTTTTTAATTTAGTATTTTTTAATTTCTGTCTCTTAACTACAAGTGGTTAAGAGACAGAAACTACAAGTGGTTGGAATATCATTACTACTTCAAAAAACATGAAAATCTTCATAACTTCACTGAGGTTTTCTCTCACCTGTTAAGGTTCATTGTTGGCTTTTGAGGCAAATGCAGGGACAATGTGCCTGAAAGAACTGAGCTGAACCTGTAAGTTCACTAACTCCACTAACCCATGGAGGAGTTAGTGAGAGAAGGGGTGCTCTACAGAAGATCATTGCCTCACCAAAGCCATGAGATCCAAACCACAACCTCCTTCTGAAGCTCTCCTTTCCTCTGTCATGCTGGCAACAGGAGCTGCTGGTACCCACAGCCCTCTTCCTTCATTGGTACTTTTGAAAAGCTCCCTACCTTGTTGTCCAGGCTCTGATCACCAGCTGTTTACTCTTGGCCTTACATCTCAGGTGAGCACAAGGACATTTCCTGGCCATATGAGCATTGTCTCTGCACAGCAAACCCTGGAAGGAAAGGTTTCCACAGCGCTCAGCGTCCTCTGCTGCCGGTTCCTCTCTGGCAGCTGAGGGCACTCTCCATGGTCTCTGTCAGCAGGACAGGAGATGTGCAGCTCAGGAACCTGGCTTGTGTCCCCCCAGGGGAGACACAGGCACTGCTGACACCCATCTGTAGCACAGCAGTAGCCCCTGGTGCTGTGCTTGAAGCTGCCATGCTGTGGTGGCACTGCCAAGATGCCTTCTTGGCTAAGATTCCCTTAGGAACAGGTTAATGAGAGGGGCACCTGTGAGGACACACAGCTGTCCTGCTGCAGCATGGGAGGTGCCCAGGCCATCTCTCCCTGCCCAGGGCTGCTCAAGATGTTCCTCTGCTTGGTGAGACAAGGGGCTGCATCACAGTTCTGCTCCATGCCTCTGCTACCCCCCTGTCCATGACATGTGGCTACTGCCACTGCAGAGAGCTCTTACCTTAGTATTTTACCTTTTTATACAGCTTTTAATTCTAACATTGCTTGATGATCAACTGGACCCTTCCATCAAGGTGTTAAGTACCAGTGAAATAATTCATAATTGGCAGAATCTTCCAACAGAGCCTGATTTTCCTCCAGCCTTGAGATGAAAAACTTGTGGAGAAGAGAAGAAGTGGCTGTTTGTGGTGTTCACTAAAATGCTGCAAGGATATAGGACAAAAAGCAAAGTGAAAATCTGCACAAATCTGAAGTATTGGAGAGATTTAACAATCATATAATTATACAGGCATCAATGTGGACAGGAAACCCCTGTTCAGTGGTTTCTCTCTTTAGAAAAGGACCTGAATTTTGTGTATGTAGCAAATAAAGAATTTACCAGAATATCAACAATTTTCCCATTTCCATATTAGGCACAAATATAAGGTTCAAATAGGCACCCTTGGTACAAATAGAAAGGTACTGCTGTCCACCCACAGTCTGTTGCCTTTGCTACTTAAAGACCCCAAGCATTTTGCATTTTGCCAGCCACTTGGAATATATATACTAGCTATAAAATGATACTTAAAGAGTTCCTGCACTTTGTACAAACGGCTATTTATGACCTGCCATCAATGTTGTTCTAGGAGAGACGTGGGGAGGGGGAATTGATGGAGCACTGAGCCCAATCCATCAGTCACTTTGCTACAAACTCTAAACAGATTTTAATTGTGAGGCCAGATTTACTCCAGTCATCTGTATACGAAACATGTCTCCCCACTGAAACAGAGAAATACTTTATCCTGAATGTTCTTTTGCAATGTATATATTGTATCAATGTCAATAAAATATTTGTCACAGCAAAAATGTAAGCCTGTCTGCTGTGTAACAGAGAGCCCCAGTGGAAGGCAACATTCCCAGATTTAATGCTGACTAAACTTCTCAGTTTCACAGGAAATTAATGGGGCTGGGGAAGAGCCTTGCAATTAGAGGAGCAGGGCTACAAATTCTTGCCTTGCTGTTGGCTTGCTTTATTGGAAAGATCTCAGTTCTCTGAGCAATACTAGGCTGATGGCTGGAATTGCTGGGAGCTTTTATTTCTCCTCAAAGCAATAAAAAAAGTCACCGGCATGACAAGCTTACCTATGCCTCCATCCCCTGTTTTGCCAGAGCATCCCAGGTTGTTCCCCACCCAGAGCAGTGGATTTACTCCCCACAACCCCTTTAAACTACGGCATCACTGCTGAGACTGCCAACATGGGAGCCAATTAGGTGGTGCTGCAAAGATGTGAATGCCTGTGGTGTGAAATCTATCGGCTCATCTCAAATATCCCCTGAACTGCTGTAAGTGGTAGCAGCTTTTAATCATTGCTGAGCTTGACTCAGTTCAGACCATTTCCTTGAGCTATCCAGTCCTTCAGTCCACCTTACTTCCACAATGATTAAAACTCTATTTAGAGGGAAGGCAGTAACTTTAAATGTTATTCCTTTCCTCAGTGCTAACCAAAATATGATTGCTTCTGAAGATCCCTGGGCTATGTGACTTCCCCCTCTCTTGGGGTACTCTGCCACCTCAGATCACTGGGCAGCCTGGCAGAGTCCTCAAGACCTGGTGTCCAGTCCTGCCACTGCTCAGCTCCCTCTGGCACTCAGAGCTGCATTGCATTACACCCTCCTTTCTGCATTGCCATTCACAGATACATTTTACCCAGGCAGAACAGTTCTCCTTTGCAATTCCTAATGCATCTGTTAATAACAAAGGCAAAAAGTTACCAGTACAGCCTGAAAGGTTGGTCTCTGGGACTCCTAAAAGTGCTGTGCATGTGAGAAACATTTCCTCCACAATCAAGTGACCACTGCATGCAAGTGTCATCCTTATTTTCTGTGAAGGTGCAAGCCCTACCAGCCCCATTGCACTCACATTTGTATTTTTTCTCCTATGACATCTGGGTACTACTTACTCATTTGTTGTGTTTTAGGTTATTCGCACGGCTTGTGGCACAGCATTCCAGTCTAATTTACCTGAATGGATCCTGGCATGCTAAACATGATGTATGCAGATTTATAGAGGATCCCTCAAAAGCTTATCCTTGCAAGGCTTTTAATAATCCAATTTGCTTTTCACATTCTGCTGTTTCCTTGTTCCTTGGCATTTCTCTCTGATGGACAATGGAAACAGACATCTGGCTTGCACTTCAGTTTCTGGTCAGGTATACTCTGAGTTTTGTGCACTAACAGAGTAACGTTTGTGTTGCAAGTTCCAAAAGGGGATTTTTCCTTGTTTTTAAGAACATTTGTTTCATTGGAAGTTTTTAATAAATTGCTGTGTTATGTTTTTATTGGTCTGTAGTATTTATGGGGCAAGAAAAACCTGGACTGAGGGTTAAGCCCTAGCCTTGGAGCTTCCCTCAAAATGGTGGCCCCTGGGGCAGAGTTACTGAACCTAAAACATTCATCACAGGCTTTCTAAGTGCATGAGGGGAAGCAGAGATATCGATGGCCTCTTATCTCCTTTTCTGGTCAGCCATGCTTGGTATCACGGCCGCTAATTCTCAGATCACCAGGTGTGTCACCAACCTCTGTGCTGTGTGATTCAGAGAGATCTGCCAAGGAAGAAAATAACAGGTCAGCATCAGTCCTTCTGCGTTAACCTGGTGATGGTTGTTGCACAGGCATGAGCCTTGTCTCCTGGGTGATATTGAACAGCCCAGGAACAATTCCAAGCTCCTCAGGCTTTGCTCTTGCTTGGCTGGCAGCACATGTCACCCTTCTCCCATTAGTGAAGTGAGACATGGAGTATATGGATTTGAAGATGGGAAGGAATCCCAGTGAGGCAGGCAATAGTTTGGCAGTTAAATTTACCATCAAAACCACTCTAATGTATTCTAGAGGCTCTTTAAGTGCACTGCATTAAACACAACCAGTAACACAAAAACAGAACAGAAATACGTCTTTGATTTCTTTCTGGTTTTTATTGCTCTAGCTTGTGCTCTGTAAACCACGTGAGCATTTGCATCCAGGATAAGGCATTAAATGACAGTGAAATTCAGTGGGCAATGTTCCTGCCTTTAGGCAGCAGCATTGAAGGTCTGTATTTTCCTTCAAGCTCATACCTGCTAGTAGGAAAGCAGGAAAAGGCTGGAGGGATAAGCTGCTTTTTGGACCAAGCATTAAACAGAGAAACATTGTGAGATGCAACAGGGTGAGAATGAGGATGCACATCACTCATTCCAGAAACATTATAGCAGAGTATGTACATCTGACACATAACAAAACTTATTAAAATGACAGTACAAAGTCAAACACTAAAAAATTAGGAAAAGGCAGAGATCTTCAGGCAACCATTAGTTTGCTCCCTTATGCATTAACTATGTGGCTACACAGTGTTTTCCCTGCAGGGTCCTGTTTCATTCACTGCACAAGGTAGGCAGCACAAACTTAATAAATAGCATTTCAGTATTTCCTTTCTCCTTGGTGCTTGCTCTGCTGCCTTCACGGTTGGGTTCCTCATCTCCTGTGCCCCTTTCTGCTTTCTCGGTCCCTGTGCTCCCAGTCATGTTCCCCTCCCTTGCTGCTGTTCCAGTCCAGAACCCCTCCACAGGCACAACACTAAATCTTGCTGCTCTTTCCCATCAGTGCCCCCAAGACCTCCTGCCACATTTGTCTCTGCTCCCCTCCATCCTCTTCAACTCCTTTCCAAGGGTTGTTGCTGTCTGTGCAGAGTCCCCCCATTATCTCCCCAACCACACAACCTTGGTCACTGAGGACTGGCCTCCCACACAACCCTCACCCATCCTGTCCCCATCAGCCCCAGGGAAGGACCAAGGAGCCAGCACTGCATCCAGGGCCTGCAGGGGTTGGACTGTGACATGGAGAGACACCCTGCAGAGGGTTTTCGTGCCAGCCTGGGACCAGGGCTCTGCAACACAGGCAGATCCCCAGTTCTCATCAGCCTGGGAAGGTTTCAATCACCTGGAGGGCTCAGCAGCTGATGTCCCTCCTGCAGGCTGTGAGCCTGGGCCCCATCTGACCAGACACAGAGGTGTCCCTCTGAGCTCATCATCTGGTGAGCCTTTTGTTGTCAAGGCAGAGAAAACACAGCAGTCCTTGGGCATGATTCATCCTAAACAGGCACTTAATATAGGTCAGTCGAAATGTTCCCTAGGAGTGCCACTGGCTGTAAACAGAAAGAGAGCCTGCAAAGCTGTGCAAGTCAAATGCCACGCTGGAGGCCAGGAGGGGGAGATCACACAGGCCCCTAGACACGGTCTCAGCCCCTGTCATCTCAGTCCCAGCCTGACTCCCTCACACAGATAATTTTCCAGGCCCTTTGCTCGTTGTGTGTCAGTCTTTCACCCTTCTCCAGATCCCAGCCTGGCTTCCCTCTCTCCCTCTTGCTCTTACCCAGGTGACGTTCCAAACCTCACCAGGCTCCTGCGAAACTCTGCTGGTCCAGCAGCTGCTAAAAGCTGGCTCCACTTGCCTACAGACCTTGAACAGCAAATTCTGCATAGCCTGAGGCATCAAACATGCCCAGGACACAAGGACTGTTGAGGAAATTATGCCACTACAATCCAAGTAATTCCCAGTAGGCATGTGCAAATCACAGTTTTTGGGGGACCACATTTGGGGCAGGCTCACAGAGACACAAAAGGTGCATTCCTGACTCAGAGGCTATCCCAGTGCTCAGTTTCAAGTCTTATTTCCACAGCATGCTGGACACAGAACTTTTAAAGGAAAAGGTCACCTTTATTCCTTAATGTGCACAAAGGCACATTATTTTCTGGCTTCATTCTTGAAAACTGTTACATCATTTTGGATTGAACAAATATATGTATCCTAAAAAGGAAGACTGAGTAACCATGAAAAATCTCTGCCCAGAAATGGTCTTACATATCGAAAAGTAAAACCTTGTGATGGGAAGTGCTGGACAAGCTTAATTATATGTGAGTCTAACAACCTGCACGTAAAGATGAGGCACTGTCAGGAACTGATGTGTCAAAAGAAAAATTGTTAGAATAAATGCACTACATTAAAGAGCTGTAAATCACCGCTCTCTGATGGCCCAGATTAAAAAATTCTGAAGGCACCTAAGAAAGAAATTTTGGAGGAAAATACATAGTCTCTCAATAAAATTACTTAGCTGGAAGACAGCAAACACCAAGTCTGCCATTTTCAGAAACACTAGGATTACTCATTCCATGCAAATCAATACGTCTTACTCTGATAAACAAGTTTTGTAATGAAAATTTAAAACATAATTACAGTGCCACTGATTGAGATACGTTAAGGTCTAACAAGCAAATTTTCGACACAGGAAAATCATGTTTCATTGTTTGATTGGATTTTGGATAAAAAGGCAATGGAGAGCTGGTTGCTACAGGCTACTGGATTCCTACAGAACTTTTGACAAAGTCTTTCTTAAGACAATTGCATAAATTAAGTCGCTAGAGGCAAAGAAACATCATAAACTAGAGCAAAACTGCAAAGCAAAAGAAAATCAAGAGGAACAAATGACCAATTTTCATTATGGTTAAACACCATTAGTGAGATACAGTAAGTTTTAGTACCAGGGGATTTTACTATTTATCATAGTCTTTGGTGCTCTTGAAATGTGAAAAAAAACAGCAGTAAAACGAGCTGATGAGGCCCCTTTATCTGGCCAAGGACATGTAGGACTGCGGGGCTTGCTGGGTGCCTGAGCTCCTCACACCTCCAGGGGGTCACCACTGAACCACCAAGCCAGAACTTGGGTCTATAACCTTGTTTAACTCTGTGTTTGCCCACACTGCTTTCACAAGACTGCAGATGCCATGTTGCTTCTTTCCAACTTTAATTCACAGTACAGCTGGTCTTCAAACAAATGCTCCTTTAAAAATCACAGGTATGGCTTACAACATGTAACCTTCCCTCCTGGGAAGCTGTCAAGGACAGCCCATGCCATACTCACTTTGGGCCTTGAGGATCAGCACTTGTACAACAGGTGTCTGTTCCTGGAAACCTTTGCTTCAAACTGTGAAATTTCACCCATGTTTTTTAATAGCATTACACCACGTACATTTATAGCATTATAAGAATTAAAATAGTCTTTTTACAACAACCAGTCCACTCCAATCAAGGGTCAAGCCAACCCAGGTCCTTTGTCCTGGCACATTTGGATAGGAAACACCTTAAACTCCCTGCAGGGTCAGCCAAAATGAAGCCAGTTGCTGTAGAGGGTGGCTGCTTCAGAACCTCACCTGTCTCTGCCTTTGAAATCTTTTCTCAGAGTTGCTGAGGACAAGAATCCTTTAATCCCAGAAGCTGGGCATGCATCCATAGATCACAGCTCCCATTTTCTCGGCCCTGACCCCACTTTTTGTTTTGGCATGAACAAATCTCCCAGATGGTGCATAGAGTGGGTAATAAACATGTCGTGTGCTCTCAGGTATGCTTCATTGCTGTGGCTGGAGAGCCAACAAGGACATGCTGCTTCTTGTGGCCTCAGAAATAATTCTCTCTTGGGATTTTCCTCTCTCCTTCAGCAGGCAGGAATAGCAACACCAAGGAGCTTTCAAAAGCTCTCCACCCACAGTAGCACCCTCCCAACGCTGAAAACAGGGAGGTGGGGAAGGAAAGGAGAAGGAAGAAGAGGCAACATAAACTTATCAGGAAACTGAGTCAGAAATACTTAAAAGCATTACTAAACCTTCACCTGAAATTCAATACTCAAAATGGTCAGGCTGGTTTGGAAACTGCAGTTCTGTGATAAAGTTTGGGGAGTGTTCTGGAAAGAGCTGGGCAGTGCCCTGCTTGGTATCTCTGCTGTACAAAAGCAACATGCTCTGTGGCTATTCACCTCTGGGCAGTGCCAGCCATTGGGGTGGACACTGCCCACGCTCTCAAATCAGCTGTGTGTTTCAGAGATGCCCCCTTCTCCTCTCTGTATGGTCATTTCCTTCTCTGCACAGAGTGTCAGGTGCTCTCCTGGAGATAATGGGGATCTTAGTGATCTGTGTGAGACAGCTTCACCTCCTTTGCCCCTCTACCTCTCTTCCATACCATACAAGACACCTCTTGTCTGCACAATCTGATGTTCAAGTTCAGTTTCCATGTGGAAATTCATGTCTTTTGTGTTTGACTTCCACAGGGACCGTTCCCCAACACCTTCTTAAGAAGGTAACAACAATCTAGATTTTTTCCTACTCTTAGACATCACAAAAAGCAATAAAAATATTTACTGTTCCTTCAGCTATTCACAAAGGCAGGTGGACATTCCCACACCAGAGAGGGCAGGAAGAAGTGAAAACTGTACTTCAGCCTTCTAAATAAAAGCAGCTCCACAGAGCAGCCAGCTGAGCTGAGCTCTAGCTCCACTCCCCTGCCCCCCTTTCACTTCTCACACCTTTCTCCAAGTCTCCAGCTACAAAGAAGAAAAGCAACAAATCTTCAAAGGTCAAATGCTGTTGCTGGCTTGCTGGGGTGGGAGAGTTTGGTGTCTCATGTCAGTGTGGGGCTGTTTTCCCTAGAGCTCATGTCAGTAAGAGAGATTGCTTTGAGGATGACACCTCAGAAGTAAGATAAATGTTTGGGGTCTGAGTTGGATGGCAGCTGTCTAACAGATTGAAAAAAGTCTAAGAGGACAGTCATGTGGGTCTGGCAGCAGGGGAGCAGCCCTCTGCTTAATATCTTCACATACAGGCTAGAAAGAAAGCTCTCCCTCCTGTCCCTATATCTGACTGCTTTAGAGACAGGGGAAAGTGTTTTTTGAAGCTCCTCTTGCAGTAAAGCATCTCTCACAGCAAGGAAAACACGGTCAAAAGCAAGGCAGCTCTGGGGCATGGTGCACTCAGGTCTCCCTCCCTGAAGTGACATGCTGAAGTTACTGGCCTGAATGTGCACAGTTTAAATAAACCTCTCAGCTGCCTTAAAGAGGCTCAGCTCATGGAAAATAGTAAAACTTTTGCATTTGTGCCATGACTTTTGTGCTAGAGAGTCACTTTTGGGGGTCACATGTGCCCCTGTCTTGTACCTGCTCTTAAAAGGGGGGGTTCTGGGGAGAAGGAAGAGGCAGGCCATCTTCCCCTATGGAAAACTGGATATTGTTAGCTGGAGTCCACTGTCCTTTGCAGGGAAAGGGGGATGATGGGGACTGCTGCAGCCTCCCATTGTGCCCCAGCATGGGCTCGTGTGCCATGCAGCTGACAGAGCACATCACAGTGCCTCCAGCTCCTGGGCAGGCAAGGCTAGGTGGGGCAGCTGCACCAACACCCAGGGTGGAATTGTACCCAGCCATCAGTACACACATTGAGGTGCCTTTTCTGTGCCTAAACCATCCCTGGGGGTAGGGAGATGTTTCAAATATACCTTCTTGCCCCAGACAAGGGGTTTTAGATGCATATTAATGCATTTATTTACCTAAGCAGTTTAGACTGTTAGAAACTGAGGGCAACTCCCACCAATTTTCCTTTTTCTTCTTTGCACTGATAAAACCCTGAGGACTGAGAATAATTCTGGAGAATTTTCATTAATTAATTTTCTGGGAGATGTTCATAAGTTGGTGAGGCACTAGAACAAGTTCTGGATGTTTCATCCCTGGCAGTGCTCAAGGCCAGACTGGATGGGGCTTTGAGCAAGCTGGTCTCATGGGAGGTGGCCCTGCCCATGGCAGGGGATGCTGGAACTAGATGATCTTTAAGGTCCCTTCCAACCACAATCACACTATGATTCTACAAATTTTGTGGGGAAACCCAAGAGGTAATGCAAAATGATGCTCTAATAGGACAGATGCTGGGGCCCAACACAGGGTCAGGTAAAGATCAAGAGCAGCAGTTGTTTGCCTTTCTTGACACTATCATGAGTCCTAATTAGCAACCTCAGGCATCTTTGTAGCAGTGCATCTTTTCTATGAAGGGTCAGGCTTTCACCTCATCCTTCCATAAGTAATAGCTCAGGGGAATCAAAAATAAAATAAAAATAAATGTCAAAATAAAATCAAAGTGAATGTCCAAGATAGGCTCTGTCAAGTTGTATTCCCTTCAGCTAAGCTATCAGAGTTCAGCTCCACAACACAGCCACGTACAGCAGTTTTAGTTGGGCAAAATGTACTGAGTGTGAAGCTGAGAGAAGGTTTATCCCTTTACACCATTCTGTCAATGATCTTCTCTATTAGAATTTCTCTTCAATAGGAATTGTTTCAATTTAGACCCTCAGGAATAGCCTGTGCATAATTTTTCATTCTGACTTAATGATATTAGCTTCAAAGCCAATGTAATTAAAGTAGTATTCCCTCCTCCTCCACAGTCACACTTTAACTGGCATAAAGGGACTTATAATGGTACTGTTTACATGAAAATTAACTGCATTAATTTTTCCTTCTCTGCACACCTGTATCACATGCAAACAGCTGCAACATCACAAGGGGATGAACTGGGCATGAAATACTGAAACCTTTCTGACAAATTAAAATGTGTTCAGGCATAGGCAGGTGATGCTAACAAGGCAGACCACCTCACACTCTGGTCTTGCACTTAGTGGGACAGACTGAGACTCAGCATCTGTGGGTTTGAGGAAAAGGAATCTAGAAGAGTCTGAATTGGGATACTCTGCCAAGAAAGTCCCAAAAGAAAAAGAATGGGGAACTTACAGCTTCTGAATCAGGATCTCCACTCCTGATGGCAGAGAACAACGTGCTGGTTTCAATTACTGCCTCTCACTATCTTCTCCTACTCATGGTTCTGTCAAGTCTCAAAACTTGTTTGGATAGTGGAGTTTGCAGCCACCCCTCCAACCTCCATACCCTGCTTTTCCATCTCCCAAACTCTAGGTCTCCTTCCAAAGCAACCAGAGCCATCCCACATCAGGTAAGCACCTCTAAGCCACCACAGTCATCTCCCCTGCACAGATGCCAAACAAAGTGCCACATAATTTCACATTTTTCACTTCCCAGACTCCTTCCCAGTCTCCCTGATTTGTGATTTCTATTTCAGGAGCTCTGCAAAGGAGCTCCATTGATTAATCCTCCATCTATGAACTAAAAGCAGCTGTAATCCCATGGCATGGGGGAGGGACCCTTAAACATTCCTGGTGGAAAGAGGCAGTATTAATTCTGGCATGGGAACAGTACTTAGCTTGCCTGCAGAATTACTTAATTTGTTTCTTAATGGACACAATGCTTTGCTGATAAAAGCCCTAAAGTGCCTTTAAAAAAAAATTAAGAAAGTGATTGTTCCTTCTTTACCCATTGCAGATTTCATTTGTAATGTTTATGCTCCATCCTGTAAAGTGGAAAGGGTCATGCTCCTGATGGAAATTAACAGGTGCAGGCTCAAGTACTTTGTTAACTTTGAAAGGGAAGGGAGGAGTCTGCCATTGAAGAAATGCTGAGAGCAGCTCCTTGTAAGAATTACTGTCCAGCCAGAGGTTCAGGGCAGGGCAGGAGGGATGCCTAGATATCCAGGGAAATGTTTTACCCGTGATCTTGTGTGTTACAGGAGGAAGAGATCAGAGATTAAAGCCAGTCTCTAAATTTCCCTAAATTGGATAGTAAGGAAGGTCAGACACCATATATCAGGTAAAAGCTGGGACCAAACACCACTCCCTAGGCAGAAAGGGTTATCAGCCACTTGGCTCTTTCTTCTGATGCAGCCTTCAGTTCAGGTGTCGTCATTTTCTTATAATTGCTGATGTCTCAGCAAAATGGAGGAGGAACAGTAGATACTAGAGATGGGAATAAGGAAGAGCTTTTTAGATGATATATATGACATCAGAATATCAACCAAATATTCAGAAACTGGAAATCAGATCCCTGCCCAGGTCTGGATCCTGGCCCAGTGCTTTGTTTTGGCCATTTCTGCAGGCTGAATTTGTGCTACTGACCATTGCCAGGCAGTCTAGCTCTCAGACAGACGAACCATTTGTTTAATCTAACATGACAGGTCCTGTGTTCTGTAATTCATGATGCATTTCCAGGGACCCCAGGCTTTCATCTTAAGCCCAACAGCCAGGTTTTGGTACCCAGGCTGAAGTGCTGGGGCTCCTGCTTGTATTCCTTGCCACATTTGCCTGGAGTTGCTGGGTGGGTGCCGGACCCAGCACTGCCATTTTTCCCTGTCTCCATGTCAGGCAAAGTCTTTCTTGGCATCCCCTCAGAATGTGGTGTGTGCTGGGTAGGGTGCTGCAGCAGGGCTGCTCATGTCTCTTGTCAAGGTGAGTGGATCACCTGCTCTCACCCCTTCAGGTCTGGGATCCCTTGTTCAGTTATTCCCACGCTGCACTTCTTGGAGATGCAAGACTGAAAGGACACCTGTGATGCCATGGGACAGAGAGAGAGAAACAGCAAGCGTTTCTCACCATGGCTTGTGAGAATTTTTAGGGAGTTGTAAAGATGTAATAACTTGTTAAATATAAACAATCTGCAGGTGGTGTTTTTCTACTTCATCTTTGTTCTTCTCAAGGACAGTGTAAAAAGAAAGTGTTTTCGTTAATTAGCCAATCAAATAGAATCTATTGTATCACTCTTTAAAAACTGCACAGTTCTCTTGAATAAAGCCTTCTTTTGCTCTTTCTACAATACTGCCTCCTGACTGTTCAATGTCATTCTCGGTGCAAAAGTGACAGACACCATCTCCCCTTATGCCTGGAAACCTCTTCCAGGAAGGATGGGAAAGCAACCCATCCTCTGAGGTTTATCTCTCTCCCCACGATGGGGACAGCAGGCTGGGTTGAACACAGAGAGCTTGGAGGTCAGTCTCCCCACAGCAGTAAGCTTCCTCCCTGTCCAGGAGATGAGGATGGAGCAACAGAGCTTCTGGAGGCCAGATTAAAGGAGATGAGAAACCAAAGTAAAGCTTTGAGCTGACAGAGAAAACTTGATGATCCAGGAGTATCAGTGGAATGAGGGAAGATCTTGCAGAGATCAGTGATATAAGAGCAATAAAGCAAAAGAACGTGACTAGCTACTCAAAGCTCCTTGAGTCATATTGCATTAGCCCATGCAGGAGAAAAATACCCTGTGTAATGCACAGAGAAATTACATTCAGAAATCCTGGGCCAAAGCTGAGAGGGGGGGAAAGTGCACAGGAGTCTCTGTTTTAGTGTCACTCTGTCACAAGCACTCACCCAAGGCACAAATGTCAATGAAAGCTGCACATCATCCTGCCCTGGTGAGCACAAAGGGCACCCTTGTGTCTGCAGGAAGAGACAGGGATGTGGCACCCAGTCCAACCAACACTGAAAATTCCCTGACACTGAGAAAATCTAGGTTGAAATCTGCAGGAAGCTCTGTGCCTAGCAGGTAAAAATATTGCTCCTTGTTCAAACAGAAGAAATCAGGGAAATCCCATTCCCAAATGCACTGTTTGCTGGCACTTAGCATCTAGCCCAATGCTGATCTCACTTTTACAGGCATCAAGGCAGCATTAACATCATCTGAGAAACTTCAGACTTGGAGTGTGTAACCACAATCAGAATCAGGCCTTCAATAATTTTTGACATGAGAGTCTGTTCCCCTCCCCCTGTTCCTCCCATTATTTCCTGTGGTCTATAAGATAATTCACTAAAAATATTACTGTGTGCTGTTTGTACTGCCTGCCTTCTCAAGGTGTTCCTATGTCATCATCTCTTCCCCACTCGAATCTATGGAAATTTCATAAATCACTGCAGGTTACTCTCACCTGCCGTGGGGACATGCATCACCTAAATATCCTCTTCACAAACTGGCTTTCACCTCAAGGACATAAGAAAAGATGCTCCTGCTGGCTGGTCTGCCTCTTGCCTCGCAGAGGGTGTGTGAGGAAAGCTCCAAACACAGGAGTATATTGATCTAAATTAAACACACAGACACAATCTAATTGCACTGACAGGAAACTGGTGTTTAAAGGCAGAAAATTAAAGCTGTTAATATAATAATGAACAGTTGTGCTTACTGTCTGTGCCTCCGACATTTCGTATTGTCATTTCACAGCTAATCACCACCTCTCCCTCTTTTGTGGGAGTTAAAATGTTTTCATCCATTCACCCAACAAGGTAGCTCTCCAGTTCTTTGACAGTTACTAATATATCCTACCTGCTAATGAGCCACCGAGCTGGAGCTGCCCAGGTGATGGAACAACAGCCGCCCACGCTGCGCAGTGACACCGCTCAGGTCAGGCACAGCACTCTGAAAGCCTCCTGCCTGCTTGCCTCGATCCCTCAGATGAGAGCAGTGCCCCAACAGCCCCACTGACCCCCTCAGTGCTGATGGGGAACATCAGGAGCAGCTCTGAGCAATGATGCCAGGCTGCTGCAGGAGCAGGGGCAAGCCACAGCCACTGCCTTTGGCCAGAGAGGTTCCTCCCTGGCTCAGGGCTGGAAAGTCAGGCCCCGGCCATGGATGTGAACCCCAGCTCAAAGTGCTGCACCACCCATGGCTTTGCAAGGAATCTGCAACTCTGCCCATGCAGCTTCCCAGAAGAAGAAGCAGAGGTTTTTGAGGCACTGCACTTGAAGCTGGTCCTGGCTGTTGTAATTTGGCTCCCCTTATCTCTAGCCAAAGGCTGTGAACACTTCAGCCTGCAGTCCGTGAGGCCACTTCAAAGGGTCTCTCTGCAAGTTTACTGCCATCTGCCCCCTGCCTGCTCCCCCAGAATCACGGACATGAGCACTGCAGCTCAATGGCTTTTTTCGAGAGAGCTTGCTCACTGCTAAGTAAATATCTCTGCTCCACAGACAGTGAGCCTGGGGGGAGGCAGGAGCACAGACTTGCCTGCAGTCAGCAGCTGGACTGGGAAATGGGCCCTTGTCCCAGCCTCTGGCATTGCCAGTTCCCATTTCCAACAGCAGAAGAGGGAGAAGGGGAACGAGGCTCGTCTGCCTTTAAAGACAACCTGCAAGCTGATTTCCTCCAATGATTTTCCAATAAACTTGGCTACATCGCTTGAGTGGATTCTTGACAGCCTCAGCATAACAGAAAGGGCACCACATTCACCTACAGTAGCCCCCACAAGGGCTGCAGGAGCTGAAAGCCTGTGGAATAAATGTTACATTAGCCAGGCCAAGTCCTGCTTTGTGCTGCCCGCCAGTTACGTCCTGGGTGATGAGTAACTACCTCGTTAATGGCAGAGGGATGACCTTGGAGTTGCCAAATGATTGGACCTGTGGCTACAGATCAGCATGACTGGGAGGCACCTTCTGCTTGCACAGCCAGTGTGTAGAGTCCTGCATCCAACTGGGAAGGAGAAAATCCAGAGAATTAAGGGTATTTCCATAATACATATTCATGCATATTTCTTTTTTTTTTTTTTTTGTCCCCTTCTGTTTTTTGGACACATTAATTTTTGAGAGCAAGGAGTTCCTACAGACCTGGAGCTATGTATTACACAAAAATAATTTCCTAGCTTTTTATGAGCAGCTTTTCAATATAATGAATCATGTCTGAGAAAGAAAATAATTATGAGCTTCCAGTATACTTTGTATAACACATCTATTGTTTTACTCTGGTCTACCATGTCTTTGTTATTTACCTCCTGTGTTTGATTTTTAAAAATCCAGTATTTTCCACCCTTTTTCTGCCTGACTTCCAGTTCCTTTTACTTCTCCTACACCTTTTGTGGACAGATCTCCAGGGCAGAGGATAATATTGCAGGTAAAAGCAAGTCATCTAACAATATCATGGCATTACCACATAGTTGATCTCCTCTCACATTTCCAGCTGTTCTCTGCCTTGCTTCACCACCTTCCTGCATACTGGAGGGGTTTCATAGAGTTCTCTGCACTGGAAATCTCATTTTTCCTTCCCTAAAGTGAAGACACAGCAATGTCACTGAACAGCTTAAATTACCTCGCCTTGCTCTTCGCCCATGATGGCACCCACATCTTTAGGAAACAGATTTTTGGCTTTGTTTGGGTTAGCAGTTTTCCATCCCCTGCATTTCTGTCCACCTGTCACATCTTCTGTCAGCTCCCTCTGTTTGTGGGCAGCATGAATTGCCCACCAGTCCCTCAGTCAGCCCCACGTACGCAGACCCACACCAGCTGCTGCGAGCAGTGTAGATGAAGATGAATGCCATCCTTCCTCCTGCAGTTTGCCCTGAAATCTTCAGCTGAGGAGCTACAGGAAATCAGCCTCCAAGCCCAGACTTTCCACTACCAGAGACATGAAGAACAAAATAAGTCTTCATTTGCCCAAGAGGGAAGCAGTACTCATGGGTGACATCAAGTTCCTGTGGGGAGCAGCAAGGTAGTCAGGAAGCCCCAGATGCCACACAGCTTTCCCAGGTTCATTCCAGTGCTTGGGTTTATTAAATCCAGAGGGCATTGAGGAAGGGCCACTGACCAAGCAGGGACAGCAGAAGTCGTGTTTCAGAGGGAGAGTAAGGACAGCAAGGCAAAGTGGAGGGGTCTGTCCTGCAAAGCAGAGCCAGCTCCACCATCCTCAGCGCCACACTGCAGAGCCTTAGAGCACTGCACTTCACATCCTCCAGCTCCATCCTCAGCACCATAGTGCAGAGCATTAGTGCACTGGTCCCTGGGGATTGCTGCCAGTGAGGGAATTGCTCAGTGGAGATTCCTCAGTTCTGGGTAGCCATGGCCTCTGGCACCATGTGTTAGTCAGCAAAGGTGGGAGGTGGTGATGGTGGTGATCAGAAAAGCCAAGGTGTGATCAGCTGTGTACAGCTGTAGCTGTAGCATTTTCCCTGGCCTGGCCTTGCCCACATGGAACAGAGAGTGGACAGTGGATGCAAATCATGGCTACTGCACCTGCCTTTTGCATTGGGAGTGAGCCCACTAACATCCTCCTTCACATGGATCCCATCCTCTGACAGGTAGGTACTATCCAGGCTTGCCCTAAAATCTGTCACTCAGAGGTCTCTTCTGAGGCACTCTGCTCCTTACTTGGCCCACAGCACAACCAAGAGGAATGCAGAGAAGGATGTAATTTCCCATTGCCCAGGCAATGCAAGTATCTTTCCTCGTTTTATAGGCACCTGCCAACAGGCTTTAAAAATAGGGGACCCAATTTCCATTTTCATGGTGTTCCCTTATAACATAAAGGAGCTTTAAATTGGAGTGATCTATATTCATCTCATGGTTTCTTTCCACTGCCATAGTGCTGTAAAACCTGCTGTAGTGTAAATGAGAATCAGGTCCAAAATGTTCCCCTACAGCACAGAATAGCACTGGTCCCAGTCTTTGAGCAAGGCACCTGGAAAGGGGGAGAGAAGGAGAAATTCCATGGTCAAAAAGGGAGGGAAGTAAAAGGGCAGGATGGCATATGTGACCTTGATAGGCACATTTGAGAAATAACCCTCTACCAGCTTATGGCTGTGGATAGCCCTCAGGGATGAGAGTGCTCAAGCTGTTCACACATGGGTGAATTAATGTGAGTCCAGGCTTGTGAGAGAAATAGAGACCATGGAAGTGACACCTTCAGTGACACAGTGTGTATGTGTATGTATAAATCTATATATTTATACACATGGATATCCCGGAGTTCTGGCAAATATTTTCAAATTTGTTTCAACTACCACCAAGATCCAGTGGATTACTGATAATTTAGACTTATTCTTCCTGTACGAGATAAGCAGTTTCATATGCAGTGTAAGTAAATATGTCAAGCAATTTCTTGGTTCACCCATCTGTAGCTGCCAGTCACGCTGGGATTTATGTATTAACTGCGTTGGATCAAATGTTGGCTCAAATGTTGGATAATTTGGTGAGAGAGGCCAGTGTTTTTCCAACTGAAAAGAGAACATGCTGGAAGATGGACAGGACTGTGAGCAATGGAATAGTTGTACTTTTTTAACCCCTGAAAAATGCCACAGGCAGCAAGGCTAATCACCTCCACTCTTAAAACTGGGAGGACTGTGGGTTTGGTGTATGCACAGCTTAGGTGCAGGTAGCCCCTGCCATGGGCAGCACTCCCCTCTGACCACCTCCCCTGTGCCTGTGGGTGCAAACTTGGGACTCCTGAGCTTGGAGGAGGAGGAGAAGGCAGAGGTCAAGAGTCAGAGAACAACAGCTGCCCAGCAAGAGGTTTCTCTAACAACTCTCACCTCCACAAAGCCCATCTTTTTCTGTCAGGGTGTCTGTGCAGTCTCTCCTCTCACTGCTGATGGGTAGGCCAGCACAGCTAGGAGGCATTTTGATTTTATGACCAAGATCTACAGAGGTTCCCAAGTCACTTTGTGCATTCATCTTCTTAAAAAAAATGATATGGAGAGAGGAGAGTGACTGAGTCCCATCCTCCCATCCCTTGGATCCTCATTGAACTCCAGAGAAACTTTCTTGCTTAAATAAATTGTGCTGAGTGGAACCCTGGGACCTGGACTACGCTGGTGGATGAATGTTGGCATGTCCCAAGGTTTCCCCCACAGAGCTGCTTTGAGGACTGGAAGGACAACCTCTCTGACCCTTCTGCCTTCCTCTGCCTCTGGTACCTTCTGCCCTTCTAGTTCCCTGAGGGACTCTGAAACCTGACTGCCTCTCTCCTCGAAGTATCATGAAAAAGTCAGGTACAGGATTATGGGATGTTGAAAGAGAAAAGAAGGAAGGAAGAAGGGATTTTTCCAACCTAGCAAAGATGAAAGGTCATTAAGTTTGTAGAAGGCAGCCTTCAGCCATAAAAGAGGCTTTATCTGAAGTCTCAGATAGGTGAAAAAGATGTGTAAAGTGCAAACACACTGGCCAATGCTTTGCACCATGGAGTTAACAGTGTCTTTATGTGACACAGCATTTGGGGTGACAGTGCTCCATGAATGTCAGTGCTGTGGGTAACAGACCAGGAGACCCCATTAACTTGCTCCTCTCATGGATTTCTGCTTCAAAACAAAAGGACAGGTTGGCTTGAGGCTCCCCATAGAGAAAGCAGGTGTCCAGTTGGTGGTCTTCTCATTCTGCAAACATCCATTGCTCCTCACCATCAAACACAGAGGTCAGGCACAGTACAGCAGCTATGAAAGCACTGCACATTTCCCAGCCAAAAAGTCTGAAAACAGCTAAATGAATTGAGTGGGTTAGAATGTGTGCAGGGTGCTGGTACTCAGTCCTAGGAAAAAATGCTGCGGCATTTGCCAGGGATTAAGGACATCACTAGCTGTACAGTTCATCCAGGTCTTGCTAACTCTTTTATGGATTCAAATAGCAGAGAGTCGCTGTTTCCTGCAAGCACAGACACAGCAAAACACCAGAGCCATTTCCCACAGCAGTTAAGTTTCTCGCAGTGGGGCACTGACACATCCTGGTGCTGCTTACTTTGCAGGACAGGTCAGAAGCAGAGCCCTGAGGGACATCGTGTCTTCTTCCTGTAACTTTTTCTTGCTGACAGTGGTCATATCACCCTCCAGCCCCCTTGGCCAACATATCTCAAGCAGAGAGATTTCTGTCACCAGCTGAATCCGACCTGACCAAGAAAAAATCACAGTCGCTGGCTCTCGCAGAGCAAGGCTTGTTCACAGCAAGCCAAGAGATGAGCATGAGACAAGAGCGGTTTTCCCAAGCTCCCAGGAAAGAGACTGTTCATCCCAGGTGGTGTTTCCCAGAAGACTTACCTGGCTGGCATTGTTTCTCCAAGGCTCATTTTGCTTTTGCTACTTCCTAGCTCATATTTGACTAGTTAAAAGTTTTATCAGCCAGGGCCATAAATTATCATGACAGCTTCTAGGGAAACTCGGCCCTTTCGTCTCCTGCTCATTTCCTCTCTGTCCCTTGCCATTGATCAAACCTGCAGAGTTTTAGACTTTTCAAAAGCAGAAACAAAGAGAACTCCAACCCTGTCTAATTGAGATGTAGGTAAAGTTAAAAAGCAGCTGCCACGCATATCTTTGCCTCAATTAAATTGGCTCCTTGATATTTCTGATAATTCCTTTTTCTTCTTTCCTTTTCATATCTTTTTTCTTTCTTTTTTTTTTTTTTTTTTTTTTTTTTTTTTTTGGTTAGAGCAGCTTTATGATTAATGGCTGCTGTGATGTGGTGACATTTCAGCGTTTCGCATATCCCACGCCCCTGTTAAATGGCAGGGGCTCAAGCTCCTGTTTACAAGAAGCAAGAGGACTGCAAGTTGTACTATTAATCAACAGGGTAATTCAGCAGGGGTGTGGTGAGAGAGCTCAGAGCCCTGCTCCTGGCAAATGTGATACCCCCCCCAGGAAATTTGAAAATGTTTGTATCCAATGCACTCTGCAGCTGGGAGCAGAGCGGTTCAGCTGAGTAGCGGCTCAAGGAGTATCACTGCACTGCTTGAAGGTCATTAATTTGTGTCTGACGAGGGAGAAAAAAAAGCAGTGAAAGCCAATGCTTTTCCAATGTGTGGATTGAGGGCTCTAACAGGCCCTGAAGAGCTGATGCTGGAGAGCAGGAGTTGTGTTTCAACCCATTAAGCCCTGGCCTGACTTTCAATGTCAAAAAGGAGATGGATGATGGTGCTGAGAGCAGTTTCTTTGCACAGGAGTTTGGAGGCTGTACAGTAAACTTTGAACGGGAAGAAGTGTGAGGAATATCAGGCTTTGCTGGGGGCTGCCTCTGTAATAACAAGAGTTTCAGACATTGTAACTGTCTCTGATCCTGAAGAGACTTCAACAAAACTGGGTTCAGGAATGCTTCACTCTGCTGAGAAGGGAAGGGCGGCTGGTCCTGGAGGGAAACAAGCACAGTGGAATAAGACAACGCTGCATGCCAGGAAAGAGGGACTGATCCTCCTACTTAAAGGGCTCATTGAGAATCCAAAAGCATTGAATGACTGTAAAAGTAATGTTTAACCACATCCCTAAGAGAACATCCTAAGCTGCATGAGCATTATGGCTGCCTGGCAAAAAGCCTCAAATTTCCATAGCTGGGTTTCTTGGTCAGGTCTCTGCTATGTCAGTCATTGTGCAGCTGGGGAGGGCAGATAAGGTGGTAGCCTGACATGACTTTGTGCACCAGCTAAGGAAAGCACAGCTGAGGAATGGGCTGTCAGGATTCTCCCTTTCTTTCCCTGGTGCAGCATTTCTGAACAGGGGTGCCAGCCCAGCATCTAGCATCTGATGAAGCATCAAAGCACAGAATGTCCTTTCTTCTGAATGGGAGCAGAACAGACTCCCGTGCCATTCAAGTGGGAGTTGCACAATGTGGCATGTTCAGCAACAAACAAAAAGACACAGGTTAAAAATAAGACTTCCAGAAAAGGATTGGAGAAGCTAACTTCGATCTTCTTATCAAAACACAGAACACAGCCCTATAATCATCAGTGTCAGGACAACTGAGGGGGCTGCAAAATGTGTTACGAGAGCAGAAATTCCTTAAGTCGGCTTTCTGAGTAAAGGAAACTTATGATGTAATTACACCCTACCAGCCACCAGTGCAGCAGCAGCAGGTTCTGTTGTCTCTGGATGTCTCTGTTCCTCCCTACAAGGGTGTAGTTATAGTAGAAGCAATCCAGCCAGTCCAAGCTATCCCACATAAAATAGCAGCAGTGAAGAAAATAATTTAAAGCTTTGTCTGCCTTGGCCATATGGGCCTTATAAATGATGTTCCCAGTTCTAAAACAGGAGAGGCTTCTCTGCGGGACCAGGACAACTAAAATCAGTGTGTTGTCTAACAGCTGTGGAGATGGAAGAAGTTGTGGTTAGTCTTTGGGAAGACTTGTGGAGCAGCAGCCCTCAGAGAGAGCATCAGAGGTGGTGCAGCTGTTGTGTGGAGCTATTGCAGAGAGCACTGTGGCTCAGCACCACAACAGCGATTATCCTTCAATGGCTGGGAGGGGAGCAAAGCCAGCAAAGCAAAGAGGAGACACCCCCAGTCTATTCTACATTGCTACCTCTCTTTGCAGAGCACCAGCAGAGACATACAACAGATGAAAGGTCCCTTCTTGGGCAAGCAGTATCCAAACATCATCCTTGCTGCTGCCTGCCTAACTGACCTCCGAGAGGTACTGAACAAACACTCTCCAACATAAATAAACCAAGGGATGCACAGCAAGTGCTTTCCCTGAACTAGAGGAGCTCCCAAACCAGGGGTTGGCAGGCCTGGGAGGTCCAAGAGAAAAGACTTTAAGGAGGCTTTGACAGCGGGTTCAGGGCCACAAGCTTCTGAAGGGGAAACATCAGAGGGACATGTTGGCACAGCTAACCTTGCCTGGGGAGTGTCTGGGATGGGCACATGTCTCCTGGGAGAGACCAGCTCTAACCAACCCTGCAGGGGTAGGAGAATGGGCCAGCAGATCTAATGACTTTCTTTTTATTCCCCTTTTCTGCCTTAGTTCCTGACAAAGGTGCCTCTTTGTAAATAAAAGAAATCATCGTTTTAATTCTTCCACAACCAGGCTTAAGCAGAGCAAATAGATTTAGATACAAAACCCAAGGGACAGGAAGCTCTGTTGGAGGCCACAGCTTTATCCAGTAACCCCAGCCACATCCTCTCCTCCCTCCTCTGCTGAATAATTCAGAGCTTCATTTTCTTATCTGTTCTAATCTAGGTTTGTACAAACCAGCCCTGCTGTTAAGTAACATGAGGAAGATAAAGAACAACAAGGCATCTTTGTGCAGGGGAAGCCTCAGCAGGCAACAGATACCTCCCCTTTGTGCTGCTGCTGTTCAAGAGAAGAACTGGCATCTTTCCTTTGCACTGGCACACTTGTTTCCCTTCATTTTTTCTTCATGCTCCTTTCTCCACAGGAATCATTATGTGCCTAGGCTGGCCTCTACCTGAAGCAGGAAAAGCCAAGAAGCACTGAGGGGGTAAAGGAAAAACAAAAAAGCTCCAAGATCTGTAATAGACTTTTCATTTACTAAATCTTTTAGAAGTTTTCCTTCTTTCTTCACTAAATATCAGTTGCTTAAGATAATCTGTGAACCTGCAGAATGGCCATTAGGAGCTCCCTGGTGACTAGGTTAATTCACAGTAAATTACAGGCACTGCCAAGGAGATTGCAGGGAGGTTAGGAAGAGATTGGAAGCGGCAGGCAGCAAAGCACTGTAGCATTTACCAAAACCAGAAAATAGAACAATAATCAAGGATTGTAAGGAACAAGGAGTCCAGGCAGTGAATGCATGTTGGAATAGTCATTTCAAAACTCTGACAAATGCTGGTGAACACTGGCATCAACACTGAGCAAGTTTTCTGAGTGACAGATCAGCAGTAGTCTGTGTTACCATACATAGGAAGCATGAAGAACAGGCATAAAGAGACTGCCCTTTTCCCAACTGTTTTTTAATGTGGTAGAACACAGGAATGTTGGGCAAGAGCCAAAAACTTGGCTGCACCAGGCACTGTGTGCACGGAAAGATGTTTTTCAGGGAGATGACAACCTTTCCCACCTTCCCCTTCCCCTCACCATCCTTCCATCCTTTCCCATTTGACTGTTAATACAATGGCATTGACCTTGTCATCAGCCCTGCCACTGGTGTTCCTGTGAGGACCTGGGCTCTTTCATAACCCAAATATTTGCCAGTGCACTGTGTGTGCTCCTGCTCAGGGGCAAGCTCTCTGGATGCACCTCCCTGATGAAGACCAGCTAGTTGTAAGCATGAAGTTTGTAGACAAGTTCCCTCTGCATGTCACATCTCACAGAGCATGCTTTGCCTCCTTTCTCCTGGCTCACTTTATAGCCCAGATCCCTCTCATGTGCTTGGCCACTCTGATGTGGGAATAAGTACATTTCCATAATCATACTCGAGAGGAAAGAAGGGGGAAATGCCACAATCCAGGCAATCCCAGAATTACTGAACAGTGATTTCAGTCACAGCAACGTCTAAGTGCAATAAAATTGTGCCTAGAGAGCTTTTTGAGACTGCCAGAGTGGTCTCTTCTATAGGACTGTTCCTATCTACTGGGGACTGCAGCTGTACACTGCAAACCTCCTCAGGGCTCCCAAAACAGAAAACTGCCAGCATTTCTTCACCACAGCTTCCAGACACAAAAGACTCCCTCAACAGATTTGCCTCTTGTCTGCATCCCTTCAAGAGACCAGCATAGTAAAGACCAGCTTGGCCCATAGTGGCGGTGCAGCCAAAAAGAGGCCACATAGCAAGTGTCACCATCCCACAGTGGCTTCTCTTCGGCCTCCCACCCAGGATTTGTTTCTTTCTCTTGCTATTTCCACAGTCCCTTACACCAGCCACTGCTGTGGCTACCAGCCAGTATTCAGATCCCTGTGATATTCTGGTTGTGCCTTCCTCATGTATAAAAGGCTGGTGTTCAGCACTTTCCCAGTAAGTTGGTAGGAGATGATCCTCCAGTGTTCTGGGGTTTTCTGCACTATTCAGCTCAATCCATTCTTCCACCTTTCTGGTGGGCTGCAGGCAATAAGGCATAGAGGTCTCTGGAAATTCAGCTATCTCACCCTTCCCTCCCTTCTTCCTTTTCTTCTTCCCCCCACCCCCAACCCCAGGCCCTGGGCTGCCAGGGCTTTTTTAATATGAACTTGAATTTTTTTCTGCTAGTAAAACATAATTGTACCAAAAAATCATACATGCCTTTTTTCTTTTTTCCTGAAAATACACATATTAACCTATTGGAAAGCCTTAGTTTCTTCTGCCAACTGGTATCAACAGTCAATCAGAGTCTGTCAACATACCAATTTTATCATCTCCAACTCGGATAGCAGTGCAGTCGTCATGGGAACCAAAATAGTAACTATGGAATAGCTGCCTTAGTAACAACAACAACAAAAAATGTGTTGGCATAAAATTGCATTTGTAGTAAATTTCAGTTAACACTTTAGAAATTAAACAGCTGCTGTGTGAATCCTGTAGTTTGTAAAATCAAGGGCCCTCTCCAAGGAAATGGGGGCTTTTAAAGTTCTCCAAGACCTAACCTTGTTGCTGGCCCCTAGTGCTCTAATTTGAAAGAGAAGTAATAGGGGGAAACACATATTTATTTTGATCTGGGCATTTGCGTAACATGAGATTAAAGATGCAGAGGCTTTACCCTGTTTGAAGAGGCAACCTGCATTCCTATATACAGAGTTAAATTTGTGATGCTGGGGAGAACTGCTAACTACAGAGACTTTAAACACAGCTTGCTTTGGTCCTTGTGAAAATCCAAAAGAACATGGGGAAACAGCAGGAAGGGAAACATGGAAATTGCTGTATCAGTGCAGACCTGTGGCCCAGACTCGGGGCATATGCTCATTTCAAAGGAAAATGCGTATTCTCAAAATGCTTAGGTCACACATGCACAGAGATTCAGCTTTTCAGGATAGTGGGTCACTCCCTTAGTCCATTGAAAGCCACATTATATTCCCAAAATCAAGTGAACAGAAAGAGGGTATGTCTAAGAAGAGCACTTGCTGGGTTTGTCTTTTCAGAGGACAGGTTAAACACAGGGCTTTTATCCCCTCCAGACCTCTGGTTTCTGTCCTGAAACACCTTCAGAAACAGGAAAAGTCAATCCTAGCTTTACTTTGTACGTGACCTGTAAAGATCCTGCCAGATCTTCTTGCATTGCATAGATGAATATGATTCTCCTAACAGCAAGGATGAATAGCTAATTTGCAGTTCTGCTTTTTAATTCACTGTCAAGGAGGTGACCTGCTCAGCTGAGCATCAGCACTACCCACAGCAGCAGGTTCAAATCCCAGCACTGTCTTCTCTGCCCTGCATAGAAAAACTCAGTTCGCTACCACTGAGGTCAATCAGACACTGTGGACAGTTGAGAGAGTCCCCAAAACAGTAATAAAGTCCTTTATGAAATGTCTTATGGCTCTTTTTGAAATGACAGTACTATTAATTTCAGTTTGCCAAAACTAACAAATATATATAAAACACATCTGGCACTAGAAAGGCTGAGCCACAGGAGGTTGGAGGCTGGAGAAGACATGGGGAACTACCACTATCTACTTACATTGGTCTTATATATTTTCTGAAAGGTCCATTTTTTTACTCCTGACAGATAAAAGATGCTGTGCTGTGGGGGTCTCTGACACACATGGTTTAGGTATTATAATACTCTTCCATAGACATGCCCAGTTCATTACTGGCCTACAGCCAAGGAACAGTTTTATGTAATCGGTGCTATATTAAAATTGTGGAAACATTGTCATAAAAAGGGAATGGATAGGTAGTAAATGTTTCTCTTTCTAGAATAAGAGGTAGTTTAAATATTTGTGTAATTGCAGTGTCACAGGGCTATAATCCATTCACTTTAGCACCAAGACACTCTTTACTGGGAACAAGGCCATTGAGACTGTCAGTTTGCAACAAAGGCCAGTGACCCAAACTCCTGCTCCAGTAGATCATGTCCCCAGGTAAAACACAATCATTTAGAATGGTGTAAGTGCTGTACACAATTTAAGTGACCTTTTGGCCAGATGAGTGTGTCCTAGTGACTAGTTACCTAGAGAGAGCACGCTCAGAGGAGAGCAATGGTCAGAAAGGTCAAGAAAACTTTCCACTCTTTCACCTTCGTAAATCTTTTTGTAAGAATGCCTTGAGATGCTTCAGAGAAATCAATAGGAAAATTCTGCTAGAGCAGTAACAAAATCTGTGTCATGTAAAATGAATTTAGACCTAAGGTTTAATGCCACTATCTTAAAAGGGCATCTCTCTACATTCTTCCTAGCACTGTGATAGTGCAGTGGAGAATGGCCTGAAAAGGTTTTTCTCAAGAGGAGGTGTGACCACTGAAGGGTTTGGAGGATTAACCTTTCAATTTTGAGCCAGGGCTGTGAGAAGTGGGTGCGAGTCAGTGAGAGCTGCAAGGCTATCAGCATGGACAGAGCTGGCAAGGTTACAAAACAGTTTGGGTGATCAGCCAAGAGCCCCAGTGGAATCAGTGACAGAAGAGAAAACAGATTAGAAGTGCTGCAGCTTTGAAGACAGGAACCAGGAAGTTGGGTAGACAATGAGTTTAGTTTGCTCAGAGGCGTTTCTGTGCTAATGAACAGGGGCCAAGGGACTCTGGGGGAGGGAGGGGCCCTGTAAGGCTGATTCAGAAAGCAGAATTATGGTGGGAAAAGGATCAACTCCAGAGGCATTAGCAAGCCTAGGGTGTACCCATGCAAAAGCTTGTAGCTATTATTTCCTTACTACACACATTTACCACTCTCTGTATCACTTGCCCCTGCTCCCTTTCATCCTGACATACACAACCACTTTTCCAAACAAAAGTGGGGTGACGTGAGAAAACTTTGCAGTTTTACAGCTCAGGAGAGCTGAGCCCTGACTGGGATGTCCACGTGGAGCTGTAATGGACTAATCAAGTTCAGTGACTGTTTGCCAAACTTCCTCTGTTTTCCTGTGTCTATGAAGCATACCCCTTCAGCCCATGAAAGATTATGGCTACTGTTCTAGTTTCTAAAAGACACATGAGAATTGTGATTTCTTTTTGCATCATGGAGTTATGGGTGGATCCCAGCGTTAATGGTGCCTAGCTGCTGCCTATAATGTTCTCTAATCCTCAAAAGTTTCCATATCCCACATATGCTACAACTAAAATGTTTTAGAGAGCAATTTAACACCAAGAAGAAAGAAGCAGAAATATTTCATAAATCCACTAAAATCTGCTGGGATTAGGAAGGCTTTAGGAAGGACAAAGGGAGAAACTAAAGTTATTTCAAAAAACAAACGGGGTATAACATAGGATATGCATGAGAACTAGTTTGTCACAGCCCCTCAGTGCCACCTCTGGCTCAGGAGGTCACAGGACCTCCTGTCACAGCCCACAGGCAGCCAAGGGGAGCACACCAGGGAGGCTTCATTGTCTAGTGGCTTATTTCTGGTGCTCTTCTCTAGGCCATTGCTGCTGCCAGACACTGCATTCTGAGTAAAATAGCTCTTGGGTCTCACCCAGAGCAGCTGCTTGGATGGTTGTGTCCTGAGCCGTTCCTGGAAGGCAGCTTTGACTACACATAAGCTGGAAAGGGAAGATCTTAATACAGAAGGAAGCAGTATAGGCAGTTCACAGTCACCGTGCAATAAGAGCACATGTTTACTTTTTATACTTCCAAGAAAACCTTTCTGAAATTAGGTCTGCAACTGCTGACCTATTTTTTTAGTTACAAAACATATGATTTTTGAAGAAAAAGTGATCAAAATTGAAGCCAATTTCCCCACATATCAAAATAAGGGGCCCAATGGGGAAGGCATTTACAGTATGCCCTGCATAAGCAATATTCCTTGTAATGCAGCAGCCCTCAGGGAAGGGAGAGGGAGGTGAAGCCCTGTCTCAGCCACATGCATGTCCCCAGCACAGGCAAAGAGCTCGGCTCCACTTGGGTGAGGAGTTGTCTGAATGCCACAACAAACGGAAATCCAGGCCTGAAATGGTTTCATGCCAGCTTTGTGCAGCAGTATGTTATCATTTGATGCAATTATGTCATTAACTAATTTGCAAATTTGCATAGAACCATTCATTTAATCTTTAAATAAATAGTATGGATTTTGCACCAGTGAAAACCCTCCAGATTAACTGCTTGGCAAATGAAGCTTTCCACTTATCTGTGAGACAGCAGCAGGACTAGCTTTAGCCACATGCTGACCTGCCAGCACACTGCAACCTCGATTTAACAGATAAATGCACAGCTTCATCTGAGGAGTTGTAGAAAGGAGCTCAGCTCCCTGGCTCAGGCACCTCATAATCTCTCTTGGACCTTTATTGCACATCAGGGCAGAAAGTTCTCACAGAGTGCAGCTGGTACTGAGACTCGTCTCAGCTCCTGTGCTCAAATCTCAGCATCTTTGGAATTGAAATGACTAGCAAGTTGTCACAGGGAGCCAGAAATGGCCCCTCCACAAAATGAGCACTCTGCATCTGTGAGCAGAATAACACTTTCACACGTTCTCTCACTGTTTTATTGTCCTCTGCCAACCACCTCACTTCAGTCAGTTATGATGTGCTCTGCACAAGACACTCACACCTCCTCCGACTGTGTCTGATGGTTGCTTTATGACAACTGGTTGGATTAGCTCTGCTGCTTGGAAGCTGCCCCCACAACCATTGCTCTCTTGCAAGCTGCAGAGAGGAGGCCATGGTGTTGAGGAGGAGCAGCAGATGCTTGTGCACCTCTTTGGTGGCAGATGGAGCTGGATTCCTTCACCTGCCTGTCACAGCTGGGCAGACTGACAGACTTTCTCCCTTATTCTGGAAAATACACAGGGCCTACACTGTAAGAAAAAAGAGGAGGAGGAGGATCCTGGCTTTTGCTCTACTGTCTTTCTGAAATCCCAGGAAGATGACATAGCCATGACAACTGCAGCTCTGAAATCAGGGGGCTGAGTACTCAAAGACAGTTGCAACCAGAGGAGAGGAATAGCAGACAAAAATCAGAGGTGGAAAACTATCAGGAAGCAGGTGATTTTGCAGCCTATGTTGTGAAACAGACCCCGTGCCTCAAACCACTGCCAGGGAAGCACACTCAGCAGCCGGGCACACCTGGACCAGCCACTTAGCGCTGGCTGCTCTTATTATTCTCTGCAACCTTTCAGCATGACTCTTGACAGAAAAATTACCAAATGTTATGCACTTGTGACTTAGTTAATTTGCACCTGTATCTAATTTCAGACCTGCTAGAATAACAGAGCAGTTCTGTAATCAAAAATGGAGAGAGGGAAAAAAAAAAAGCCAGAACTGCCAGTCACTGGCTGCTGTAGGGGAAACTGTCCCCACTTTGTATGGTGTCCTCATGCAAGAGCTTGCAGGAAGGTCATGGGTTCCAGAGGTTTCCCTGAGAAAGCCCAAAGCAAACCTCCTGTATGGGACTCAGAGTGAGCCCATGGCAATTCCCAGTGGCACCTGGCAGCACCATCCTCCTCCCTGCTTTGCCACTCAGCAGTTGCTTCAGTCTTGTACGTCTCTCCATTTTGATTTTGGGAGATTGTTCTGAGCAGTTTACAATTGTCTACTTGTGGCTAACAGCCATGACTTTCTGGATGCCAGAGGGTGCCTTGCTTCATCATTAGAGAAACACTAATGAGACAGAGACCTTCTGGCCCATGGTTGTGGCTCATTAGGGTACTAGTCATGACCCCTCAGTCTCCCCTCCAGGCTCTGTGATGCCACAGATGTTATAGTTCATGTGTCATTTTTAATCCTCTCCCTCAGTCTCTGCCATGGTTTAGCTCCTCCACAGTATTTAAGCCCCTAGACACAAGATTTAAGAAAGCCAAACCCACTTTGCTTTTGTCAGCTCTCCGGGGACCCTTACCCATGCTGGTGCCAGGGAGCTCTGCTCAGCCTGCTCAGCACCTGGCCATATGCAGTGTGGCACACCAGCCCACAGACCTCTCATGGGCTGCTCTGTGGGACCCTGGGCTGTCCTCATCCTGCCCATCCTGCCTCTGCGTCTGCTTCATTGCCTTGCACAGAGCTGTGATTTGAAAAATGTTCTCTTTGAAGGAAATCAACAAGGGAGAGCTTTGGTTTTCCTCTTGACCAGCTTGTCTGTCCAGCCCTCCCCAAAGAGGGCAAATCCATCAGCCTCATTTCCTGCTGTCCCTTCCCTGTATGGATCCCACTGCATCCTGATACCCCTTAAACCAGGTGCAACTTCCATCCTGTCACATGAGTCACCTCTTACACTAAATAATTTCAATCCATACCCAGCCATCTTCCTACACCTTCCCTCAATGGCATCTGCTTTCCTGCAGCACAATCACCCAGCTCATCCCCAGTGAGTGTGGTAGTAACCCCACCATCTCCACTCTGTGGGGCCCTGAAGGTAATACAGACAGTGCAGCATGGAACAGCCTGCACTTTTCCCCTGAGAAAGACCAATTGCCTTCAATAGAGCTGCATAGAGAAAGCAAATCGGGACATAAAACATTTTGAGATCTTCAGATGAAAGGGGTTAGTATGTCATTAACATCAATTTCTTTGGCTGAGACTCATGTTAAGCACAGCTCTGGGAATATGTAAGTCTGATGTTTTAACCTTGGCCTTCATACTGACCTTATCTCTCTAACCCTGGTCATGCATTTTTAGTACCTTTGTCTTATTCTCCAGCCTAAAAGGAGGTGGGTTCTAGCTGTCCTGACTTGCCAGGCTGCTGTGGTTCTGTAATTAGGTACAGCCCATAGATCTCTTTAAATGTAAGCACTGTCTCTCTGTAACAGCCTCAAAACTCAGTGTCCTGCAAGAGTGGGTGTACCACAGCAATGTGCTCCCCGAGGAAATAGGTCCAGGAGGTTCCACCTCCTAGCCTTGCTTTTCTCTAAATGCAAGGACTCTCCTGGGCAGCCTGTGCAAGCAATATCTGCCCATTCCAGCTGAGGCTGAGGGTTGAACCAAGAGGAAGAAATTTGAGACACTCCCTTGGGGCATCCTCACATATCATGCTATATGAAATAGGCCTTCTCTGCCCTAAATGCAATCCCAGGAGTGGTTGCTCACTCACCTGGTGAGAACAGTGCAAAGCACAACTGCTGATCCATGCTGATGATATCACTGCTGAGATTTCCTCCTGGACATGCCCTGCAGCAAGAGCTCAGAGAAAAAATCTGGGTGAAGGACATGCACTTCTGTCTTCAAAGGGACCCCTGAAGCCACCATTCCCAGTTTGCCATAGGAGCACACAGGTCATGAAAAGACCACGCCAGCATTCACACCAGACCCACAAAAAGAAAGACTCCGAGGAGCAGGACAAACTCAGGGCATTGAGTGGTGTTGAGGACTTTCTTCATGTCATAATTGGCTTCAGCAAACCTTCTGCTTTAGTCACCTGAGAACTGTTTCCCATTCACAGTACCTGTGCAGAATTCTTCTATGCCAAGTAGCCTTTATGTGAAACAGTCTTCCTATGCTTAGAGCAAACAACTAACAGAGGACTGGAATCCTCTGAGGCCACGGTGACTCATGAGTGGGTAATTACCTACAGCCCTGCTCCTCTGAGACCTGCACCTACCTATGGGCTGGCCTTCATCAGTGCTCCTAGTTCCAGTCCTAGCAGAAAGGCCAAGCCCCAAGCACACCAGGGAAACCAAACATCTGATCCCCTGAGGTGCTGCTCCAGGGCAAGGTAGGAGGCACATCAGCAATACAGTGTGGGAGAGCTGCAGTTTATCTCAGGATCCAGAGCTATCAATACAGCTGCAGTGGGGAGATGCAAAATCTTTAATTAACTTTTGCTCACTTGCTCCCAGCGCTGGTGGAGGTGGGTGGATGTGATCGTTGCTCAAGGGAGGATTCTCCCCTCCCCCTGCTTTTGAATTCCCAAGCAATCAGTGCTCTGTATAGAACAACATAAATAGAGCTCCTCAAACCTGGTGGGCTTCAGTTTTGTTTTGTTCCCTTTGGGGTGGGTTTGCCCTCCTCCCTGTTCTATCAAATACCAAGAAATTTATGGACCACTTCGAATGTGTTTGCACACCTTCTTTGCATCTTAACTGACAACATACACGCTTTTTTAATTAAAATTTTATTGGCTTTTCCATAAGTGATGTACCTACTGTAAGTAAGCACAGTTCAGTACAGATAACATGTGGTTTGTTTAGTTATCTTGCAGGAGATTATTTCTGTTATCATTGTAAGTTGATTATTGTAATTATTGAAAGAGAGAAGGCTGACAGAGAGAGAGCATGCAGAAGGAAAATGGGGGGGAATTAAAAGATAATAATAAAAGATAATTGCAGTCTCCTTTGTTCTTATTTTTTCTCCTGACAACCTACTGTACATGCTAAATTTCAGTTTAATGTTAGAGTCCCTCCTTTTGCTAACACACCCCCATCAATAACACAAGGTCTTTAAACCCTAGATGCCTGCAATTAACTTCAGTATCAAAAAAAGACAGAAACTGTCTTTCTTGTTACTACTACCAACCCTGTGAATATCTCAGAATTATCCTTTTCACCTCTGTCTTCTGAATTAATTCGATATTTTTAACCCTCTTTAGAAATTGTATGGTTTGGGCAGACAGAAAATTAAAGATAAGCATTATGTATGTGGGGAATGTGTGTGCATGGAAAGGCTGAGGGAGGGACATTACAGACTGCACAGATAGTCAGGTGCTCCTGGCATCGTTCTGAGGAGCCAGTCGGCATTCTCTTGGTGAAACACTGTGCTGCCCCGTGCTTATCTGGAGGGACACAGGTTCCAGAGGCAGTGAACATTCATTCCCCGTTCATGTGAAGTGCAAGGGAATCTGCACATGCTGGTAATCTCAGTAAGAGAAGTGCTAGTCTCAGCTGAGATTATTTTTTTCCCACATTTCAGAGAGACACTGGGCAATGCTTAAAACTACTGGAGGAGGGTATCAGAGGGCCACTTCTTTCCTTTTGCTGCAATGGAAAAGGGCAAGACTTTCATATAAATCAGATGGTGCTAATAAGGTTACTTTTTTAGATACTTTGATCCAGACTACTAAGGTTCTCAAGGATTGAGACTTTGAACTTGACTATGTATTATCTTAAAACACGAGAGAAAGGAATGGCACAACCAGCATGAACTATTGAAGTGTTCTGGGCTTCAGCAATGTCTCCCACACCACAATGACTTTGTGTTCAACTGGGTCAGCAAAAAAGCGGAAAAGCATAGGTCTTAGTGGGACAGCACCACATCCAGACATTAGTAGTAGTGGCATATGTTTTCATCTCTAATAACTGAGTATGTTCCACTGAACCAGACTGCAAAGCCCCTCCTCAGCAGGGACATGAAGAGTTTTATGGTCAACAGAGTCAAATTCTGCAGAGAGATACAGCGGGAAATCTGTCCTCTAGGTATTAAATGCAGAAGTGCCACAAAAGCAGTTTCATCTAATGTCCTGGCCTGACTCCAGCCAGAGCCCTGTGTCATTCCAGGAATCTGGTGAGTGGCAAACCTCACTCAGGTCGGGGGGTCAGAGCTGGAGCCATCCAGCTATGAGCTATTCAGATGCATCTCAGAAAATCCTCCCAACAGACCAAGCCTCGTGAAATCAACCTGAAAAAGAAAAACCAAGAAATCAATGCTGTGCTCTTTACAGTTTTTCTGCGGTAAATACATACTGCATTACCTACACTGTGCTCACATTAAAGGATTCTCTTCACTCAAGGTACTTACTTCAGCATATTTGGTGCTTGCTTCCCCTCTTTGCCAAGGAACCTGATTTGTGATGTTGCATGAAACTTCAAAATGAAGTGCAGCTCTCCCTTCCCTCTCTCAAAAAGGAGGCTAACAAGCTGCACACCCTCACTCACCTTTCCCAGGGAAGGAGAGCCATGGCCCATGTTACTGCTTTACAATGACATGACTATTTATGGTCTCAAAAGTTCTTGTCAGGGTTCCTCTAGTGAAGAGGAGAAAGACAGGAGAGAAGACTTTGAAGGTCAAAACAAATGGACAAACCAGGAGAACTTTTTTTCCACTGGGGGAGTGGGTGAGAGATGAGGAGAATACACCCCTTGAGATCATCTTTGACCATAAAAAAGCAGCAGGGATCAAATCAGCTGATTTTCATTTGAGGTGACGAAATCTGGAGATCAGACTGTAAATATATTCAAGAATAACCAATTTTACCGTGCCTTCATTATCTAGCAGTGTCTATCCTGACCTGCGGGAAACAAAGCAATGAAAGAAACTGGAAGGAAAATATTTTTAAATTAACCCAGATTTCTCAAACCACCTAAGATAGACAAACAAACAAATAAAACAGGCTGAGCCGTCACTCACTTCTTGGATGCAAGCTCACGTCAACTTTATTTCTCTGAATTGATTTGCTTGTTGCCATTGCTTGCCATTTTTATTTTTTGGTCCCTGAAAACATTGTAAAAACCAGCTAATAGAGGTACAAAATAGTAAGTTTTATGTACATTGCAGAAACTTGTATATGGTGCAGTTTGTTAAGATCTCTGCCGTTCCCCCAGCACCGTGTCAGGTTTGTCTAACACCCAGCCCCTGAGTTACAGTTTTACGGCGCCGATTTATAGCGCTGTAAGTTTAATATAGTGGCGCATTGTAAAAGGTTGGGTTTGGTTTGTTTTTTTTTTTTCCCCCCTTTCCCCTTCCCTTAATTAATATTTCAGGGAGAGCAGCGCAAGGGCAGGGAGCGGGAGCGGGGCCGGCATTCGGGAGCGCCCGGAGCGCGGCCGGGGACGGGCAGTGCTGCCCCCTGCCGGCCGGCCGGCGCCGCTCCCCTCCCGCCGCCGCCCTGCCCGCCGGGCCAAGGGCGGGACAGCGCCGGGCCCGCAGGCCGCCCTCAGGGCACCGAGCCGCCGTCCTCCGAAAAAGCCGCCGTTCTTTTACAGTAAGAGAGCGCTCCCTCACTAATTAAAAGAAGAAATAACCCACCCCGCCCAAGAATATGGCAACCGGAAAGTGCTGCAAATTGAATGGACGCAAACCCCTCGGTCGCCTTTTGCTGCTAATGGTGGTGTGGAACTGTAAATAACATAAAACATGGCAACCCTTGTGCACGGAGGGTAAAATACCATCTTTAGGCCCAGGAGCTCTTTCCTGTGCTTGGCTCATTGGTGTGCTCGTCTCTCGTGTTCTGTGGCTGGGATTGTGCTGCTTGTTGGGGCCTCCTCTTCAAGGCCTTCACCTTCCTGGAGCTCACCTCAGCCCGCAGGACTCTTCCGAGATGTAGGGAACCTCTGGATAACTACAGGGAAAATAGGGGCCTTGCTGCTGGCTTGTAATACAATCACAGACTATCCTGAGTGGGAAGGGACCCACAAGTGTTACTGAAGTCCAGCTCCGGGCCCCGCACAGGACAGCCCCAAGAGTCACACCATGTGCCTGAAAGCATTGTCCAAACACTTCTCAAACTCTATAAGGTTTGGTGCTGTGACTTTTAAGTCTCCTTGTTTGCCATCCTCCAGTGTGTTGTTTTTTTCCACAGACTAGTGAGACCTAACAATGCTGCCAGCAGAACCAAGCTGTATTGTCTTACAAGGGAGGTGATGTGCCAGAAGTGAATTGTGAAGTGAAGATGCTTCAGGGACGGAGGAAAGAAGAGATGCTTTGGCTTTCATGGCAGCTCCTCTTCCACTGAGCCCCCTCTACTCCAAACAGCTGTTTGCCATCAGCCATGCCCATCGCTGGAGTCAGTTCCTGCTTTAGTCCCTGCTCCCCTCTGTCTTCCCTATTTCCCTAGATCACCAATTTGTCTGATTGTTTGCAATTAACTGTTGATTATGGTGTACAAAAGTCCAAGGAGGATAATTAAAAACCGCTCAGCCAGCAGCAGTGGAAAGACTGCTGCTGCAGAAGAGAGAGCAGGGCACAACAAGCATGTCCCTGCTTCGGGTGGCACGACATGGGCTGGTGAGGACCAGTGAGCCTGGTGTGCTCAGGTAGGAGATAGGCTGCAGGAGAGGCAGGGCAGGTCAGAGGCTGGTGGTGATCTCAGAGAGTCAGATGAAACATTGCAGCTTAATGCCACAGCCCCCAGAACCATGAAAAGAGGGGTAGTTCCCCGCCCCAGTTATGATTCATGAAAAAAATTGAAGTCTCGAAATCAGGGAATGAAGTGAGATGAACAGACAGAGGAGGGATTATGATGAAATAAATTCCAATTAAAAAAAAAGAAATTAAGTAAAAATATTTAAATGGAATGGGATGACATGAGTTGAAATGAAAGGACCATAAATTACCCAAATGATACTCAATGAAATCTCGAAATCAGGGAACAAAGTGAAATGAACACACAGGAGATGTATTATGATGAAAGAAATTGCAGTTGAAAAACACCCAAAAATTCTGAAATTAAATTAAAACAATTAAATGATGATGACATGAAGTGCAGTGAAACAGACCAAAACTGGCCACAGTGATACTCATTGAATTTACAAGATTTCATTTCCTTTGTTAGTTGCATTTCCTTCTAACATATGTCCTGTCCAGTCTGTTCATTTCAGTTTGTTCCCTGAGTTTGAGATTTGATTTCCTTTCATGAAATGAAGAGCCTTCATTTCATGAAAGGAAGTCAAAATGACATCTCAAAATCAGGGAACAAATTGAACCAAACACATAGGACAGAAATTACAATGAAATGCAATCAAAAAGAAAAAAAGAAAATTTTGAAATGAAGTGAAAACATTTAAATGGAATGGACTGTCATGAAGTGCAGTTAAAAGTCCTAAATATTGCTGAAATTATGTTCACTGAAATCTCAGAACTGGGGAACAAAACTAAATGAACAGACAGAGGAGAAGGTTATGATGAAATGAAATGAAATGCAATTAAAAAATTAAAAAGAAAAATATTGCATGTAATTAAAATAATTAAATGGACTGGGATGACATGAAGTGCAGTGAAATATACTGAAACTTGCAGAAATAATACTTATAGAAATAGCAAGATTTCACTTCCTTTCATGAAATGAAAATTCTTCATTTCATAAAAGGAAATAAAGTCTTGAAATCAGGGAATGAAGTGAACAGAACACACAGGAGAGGAATTATGATGAAATAAATGGCAATCAAAATTTAAAAAAAAATTCTAAAATGAAGTGAAAAAAAGTTAATGGAATAGGATGACATGATGTGCAGTGAAGTGGACCAAACCTGACCAAAATAATACTCATTGAATTAGCAAGATTTCATTTTCTTTCATGAAATATCAGTGGTACCAGGAGCCCAGAAACTGCCACATGCACCTCAGGCCATAGCAGTAACATCAAAGCCTTGAGTGATTTCCTTAGTAACTTTGCTGAATGGGTTGAAGAAACACATTTCTCTGTCTCCTCAAGCAGCATCTCTTTTTAGACAAGTTGTCAGTGGAAAACCTTTCAGGAAATCACCTTGCTGTGAATTACGCTTTTGTTGCATGAAATAAAGCACAAAGGCAAATGCTGGAGCTGATAATGCAAAGTGCCCACTCAGTCCTGTGTCAACTCAGATCATTTTTATACACAGTAATAGACGTCATGGGGTGTTGAGGGGAAGCCTGGGCAGGAACAAAGTACATACAATAAATTAAAACCTTGGAGGACTGAGTGTGAGAAGCAGAGTTTTATTGAGGTAGAGGCATTTTGCTTCCCCAGTTATACAAAAAAGAACTGCAGATCAATTAGAATGAAGAAAAGACTCACCACTTACGTGGGCTAAATGGACTCTACACTCAGAGCCTCTCTCAGATGCCACCTGTAAACAAGAACTGCCTCTGACTCTGCAAAGGGAAGTGGGAAAAGGGGTGTGCACATAGGACTGTTGTTTGTCTCCTAATAGCATTGCAGAAATTTTAAAAAATATCTTTTCCCCATGAAAAATAAATAGCTTTTCCAAAAGAACCATGCATCCACCTATGCTCTGTCATAGTGAAACCAAGTCTTGGTACATGGTCAGCTGAGCGCACACAGCCTTTTCTGCTTAAAGGAAGGGATGGTCTCCCTCACCCTGAATGTGTTACTCTTCGAGCCAGGTCTTATGAGCTCTGAGAGGAACTCATTACACCCAAGATAGCTCTGCTACCTGGAATGGAATAAAATCAGTGGGATGGCTTCTGAGGTTGTGTTGGAAACAGAAAAAGGTCTAATAAAAGGCAAAATAACAAAGCTCTTACAGAGAAAACTGGAGCCAGGGGCAAGAGGTTCTTGCTCCTGCTAAAACACTCCACAAAAGTGATTATTTCCTTTGTTCTCTTCTGTTTCTAGTGAATTACCTAGGCCAGACCTCTTGGCTCCTGTCCAATCAGGGAGCCCCAGGTCTGAGGTGAAGTCCTAAAGCTCCTATGAGGTGTCTTTATACTAAATTGAGGAGAGGAACTTCGGGGCTTTTTGCCTTTTTAAGCAGACGAAGACAGTGACCAAATTATTCTTTGTCTGCTTAAAATTTGGTCACTCCGTCAACAGGGGCACATCCCTAAACACCCTGTTGTCTTTCTTTACCTCTCCACTTCCCCTCATCCTGTGAGATAACCTTTCCTTCTCCAGGCCCTTTGAGCCCATTCTTGTTGCCCACCAAACCCTTCAGTGAGCTGTATGAATCATTAGCCTGGCAGGATGTGATCCTAATTTCTGGGGTGGTTTCTGCTGTCTTAGTGAGTTAAAGCCACTCAGGGTATGATACATGCATGGTAAGAAGAGGTTAGATACAGATGGAAGAAAAAAAAAAAAAATCTTTCTTTGAAGGGAATAACACAGTGCCAAAACCTAGTGAAGTGTTTCAATATCGTGCAAGAAATAAACCTAGAGTCATTCCCAGCCCTGACCTGTATTTGAATGACCATATTGTACCCCAGATAAAACCAGCAATACAGAAATGAGTAAAAATGAAGAGTAAAAAGAATAATTGAATTGCTTTGATTTTCAAAGAGGGGTTCAGGACAGCCCAGCTGTGATTATAATGAACATCTTTTGTTTCCTCTGTGGGAGATCTGTAGGGATACAGTTGCTATAAAAATAGGGGCTCAGCAAACTGGTAGGACACAATTACAGGAACTGTGCCATGCTGCTACACAAAGCATAGTTCAAGACACAGACATAATATTTTCTTTTAAAAAGGTGGAGTTAATTGCAAATTTTCTTGGTTTCACCGAAATCTGCATCTTGGGTTCATTTGAACAAAGGAAATGTGAACAGCTGGGATACCAGAGGCAGAGTGAAAAGGAGAAGGAATTCAGTGCAAGGGGAAATGCAAAAATATAAACTGAATCAGGCTTAATACATCAGGGATGAACTCTGCCTTCACTTTTTAAAATAATATCCGTTATCCTGAAGACACAATGCTGGATGTTATAAGAAAATTACTGTCCTCTGAAGCCTGATGTTTCAAAATAATGAAGGCTAAAGTCCCATTAGATGTTTGTTTAAGGTCTAACACATTTAGCAGCTGTAAAACCTAACCATAATGTCTTGCTGTTAGTCCACTAAATCACATTATTCTCTAGCAGTGGGATATGTTCTCTGTTTAGCTGCCCTGCCTGCCCCAAAACTAGAGTTTTCTCACTGAATTTGCCACTTGGTTGTACAGTTCTTGCTCTAGACCTTGAATTTAGGGCTGTTCAAAAGGGATGTGAGAAACATCTTTGAAAGAGCTGATCTCCTGCCAGGCAGTTCAGGAGCAACACAGGCAAGACTTAGACTGACATAAGAAAAGGAACAGTTTTTCTTTTGTAAGAATTTAGGCAGCAAACAGTAACTCCTGGAATACAGAGCTATGGGACACTCATTCATTCCAGTGACAATGCCCTGCCCACAGTTTACTGCTGTCTGCACCATGACATGATGGACAGGCCAGAGGGAATGAGGGTTTTCTCATGGCAGGCACCATCCTAAAAGAAAGCAGGCTGCCCATGTTTCATTTACAATTTCAGCAGGAGTTTTGCTCTCTTGAACTCACTGTGCTTTGGTCCATGGATCCTATCCAGCAGAAAGTTTCATTGCAGCTCAGCTGCTCCGTGAATCTGTGTTGTTAAGTCTCGGTGTCCTGGCATTCAGGCTGCTGAAATGCAACGCCTTGAAGTCTCAAATCTTCATGTCAAGTTCCTCATTTACCTCAGTCACTGACAGGCTTTCATCTCATTCAGATAAGCTCCTCTCAGCATTTAGAAAGTCATCCTTACAGCCCAGTCTAACTTCTCTGCTGAGCCTCTTAGCCCAGTGACAGTTTTATACCTCTCTCCCCTACTGTGGATGTGCCAGACCCAGAACGACAATCCTCAGAACTCACATCAATAAATTGTGCCCCAAAGTTGTGAGTTTTGTCCAAAAGTTGTAAGCTCAGATAGATTACTTAGGGACAACTTCAATTTCCCATAGTCTGTATTTCCGTATCAGTTGCTGGCTGGAGAACTGGGCTTTAGAAAGAAGGAAAGAACAAAGACATTAATTCCCTGCTCCAGGAGACAGACCTGCAAGACATGGGAAATCCGTAAAATCCTGAGCTGGCACCACCCCCAGCCCTGGGGTCTCAAAAGTGCCACTGGGTGAAGCCAGGCACCATAGCTCATCAACACAGAGCAAATGCAAACTTTATTGTGTAGTCATTGTTGCTGGAAGAATTATCTATTCTTTATCTCTGCGAGAGCGTGAGAGATTAAGTTTGGAAGCCTATTAGCAACCGTTGAAATGCCATTGTTATCATTCACTGTTAATCATCACGCCTGCCTCTGATGCACTTCATCAGACCAGTTGACACTTGGGCTCTAAATGAGAGTCAGCCAAGTGGGAGAGATGTGGAAAATGCCCACGGCTCTTGCACAGGGCTGGCATCTTCTGCTCATGGCAGTTTTGAGTCAAATAAAGACCCCAGCAGCAGGGCGGGAACTCCTGGCAGATTCTTCCAGGTCCCTAACTGATTACAGCTGGTCTTGGCAGTACATATAAATGGCACAGTGAGGTAGCATGAGCTCCCTGGCATGAAACATCCCACACAGGACTAACAGACATGCTGAGGAAGCCAGGCCCTGGTCAGGGAAAATGTTTCTCGGGGTCTTTTTGGAAACTCTTGCCTGCCAGCTGTTAATGGATGGGGCTGAACTGCAGTCTGCATGTTAATGAGCCTATTATGAGCGGCACTTTATCTTGTGACAAAGGTGGTTTTAATGGAGTTGAAAGGTTTCCCAGAGTAAATTCTAAATGTCCTAATAATGCAATGAAGACTCTATTAGTGTATTTATTAATTACAACACAGCCATGTTTCAGCAAGCTGTTTCAGCACCCTAGTATGTGACTTTCCCACTAGAGAAAGCTCACAGGGACATGTCCTGCAACCTGAAGATGAGAACCTGCAGTCCGTGTCACGATCCTTCTAGAAGCCCTTAACATGGTGTTCCTTATCTTGTCTTCCACTTTTACTTTTACTTTTACTCTACTTTATCTGGCAGTAATTCTAGCCTTGATGTCTGTGAGGAGCTCTGGGGGCTTATCACCCAAATGCTTCAAAACACCTCCTCAGCCTATGTGTCACTGTCACAGTTCTGGAGTGGCATGAAGGCTCATCTCATGTAGATTTGGGCCATATCTCACAGCTCCCCAGGCACAACCCATTGTTGGGTAGGACATTTTGATGGGACTTTACCTGTACCATGAATCTTGCAGCAAAACTGATGGTCATGTCAGCCTGCTTTTACAAGGCACTGTGACAATGCACCAGTTGTTATTCTTTGCATGCCTGGGCTCAGATCCTTTAAAGTTCAGGTCAGTCGCTGAGATGAATTCCTTGTCTCAGGACTGATGCTGTCTTTTTTACACTACCAGTCAGAGGACTCTTCTATCTTAGATGCTCTGGCTAGGTTTCCATGAAGATTGTTCAGAGGAGAAAGGGACCATGATAGTTGTTTTACAACACTGTCAGATAGAGGACATCTTTCTTTGTCTTTCAGGTTATGATTTGCATTAATAGTGAAGTGTGAATGACTGCAGGCTTTCTGTGGGTATGCTGGAGTCAAGCTTTTGAACTCTTTCCTCTCCTAGGAACTAGCACACTCAGAGGTGAGGAAAACAAGGTGTGCAATTAACATAAAATTCTGGCACAGTATCACAATTCATAGTATCACCTGGGGTTTTTTTTTTTCTGTGCTCATCACCTTTGTCTTTTATTGAATGACATTGTGCACAGAATACCTATGTTTTCAAGCTGCAATCCACATCTCATTTGGCAACCATACACCTGTTGGAAAAAAAAAAGCTAACACAACAATTCACAACTTTTCACTGACAAAGAAAATGTGATCTTTCCTACCTCCACCAAAGACTCCAGCTGAGAAACTTGTGGTAAAAGGAGCTGCATAGATCTATAGGAGATGCTTTCATTCATGCCAACAGGCTCATTGGTAATTTTTAAGAAAAGGTTTAAAATCTATTTCAGTTGGAAAAGGGGACTAAATAATCTCTTTCAATCCAGTTTCACTCCAAGCTCTCAGCTGCATTGTAATTAACTTTACTATCTGCAGCAGTATAAGAACATTTTCAGTCAAAATAAGAAATTATGCTTCTTCTGTAGTGCTGTCTATCCAAGGCTGAATTATCATATCATCCTACTGTCTGCTGCCATCCTTGCTGTGAAGCAGCTTGTCCCTGCTGACAACAAGCAGTGGTGGGACAGAGAGACTCCATCTCCCTGACTCACTGCCCCCTCCTACGCACTGTCGCTGTCACATTTGAAGACACCATGAAAGAGACCATCCTGCATGAGCCCTTCTTGGTGGCAAGCATGCCTTGCTAAGGAATTACAGATCTCATCAGAGGTCCAGCAAGTTTTAATACTGTATCTAGAAGAAAAATGGCTGCATTTTGGTCTTTTAAAGGGGGCATTCCATCATTTCTTTAAAGCAAAGATGAAATTTCTCTGAACATGGAAAATGCCGTATTCAGAAGAGTCCATGCCTGGACTCAGATGCCATCAAATAACTGTGAACTTCAACATCATCACAGAAGGGTATCATTACAGAAGGAGGTTCATCCTGATTAACATAAGTATCCACACACTTCTGAGAACAAAACAAAAGGACCATGACAGATCTGGGTGTCTCTGTTCTACCACTCTTCTGGGGGTAAATCGCAGGGATCCTGGCAGACATCATGAAGGAAAAGATTAGCTTCCTGATGTTTGCCATAAGTGATCGGAGAGGCACATTAAACCACAAATAGAGCTGTTTGTATTTCTAAATCAGTCCTGAACATGGTGGTTTTTCTGGAAAATAGAAATAATATAAATTAATTTGTCAGCTCCTGTTTAGATCCCAGCCTGCTCCACAGCAATACATTGAGAAGAGCTGGTTGAAATAATTATTCTTGACTTATGCAATCATTCTTTTTATTTCTGAAGGCTAATGGAGTGAAAACATGCTTTCCAGACCTTTGCTAATGACAGAGTCAGAAATAATGATCGGGGACCCTTATGTTCCTCTCATAATGAGGAAAGCAACACAAAATGATAGGGATGTGAGTCCTCAGCAATCACTTGTTCTTTATTTAAAAGGCAAATGGAGCATTCAGATGAGTTCTTTAGGTTAATGGAGCCACAAATAAGGTTTTGGGGCAAGAATTTTTCACGGATAATGCAATACAGGCAATCACTTCTCTGGAGGACAGAATTATTTACAGATGTTGAAATTTCTCTGTCACAGAGAGGCAACCTAAAAGCCAACACTGCGAGGACAAGCCAAATTAATCCTTGATTTCTCATTGCCCCAAGTCTGTGCACAAAGTCCCCTGTGGTGCAGAAGCACCACATGCTCAGCCTGGGTGTCAACTGCTGAAATGGTACAGGATGGTCATAGGAAATGAGAGTCCCAAATTATTCAGAGAACGAGACATAGGAAATTTGAAAATCACTTCCCATATGCCTGTCACCTGAACCTCATGTCCCTCTGCTATGCACTTTCCTGTCCCCTACCCTTGCCCAAGCTGAGATTCTGAGACTAACCCAGCTCACATAAGACCCCCAGCAAAATGAAATGACCCAGACACTCCTGTTCCACTGTTTACTGGGGGTCATGAGACTGGACAAAGCAAGCCCAGGAGGTCCCTCAGAGGAGCCCTAAGTAGGAGCTCAGGTAGTTTTATCCCAAGGGAGAAGAGGGCAGAGGTAGTCATCCACACAATCATCAGCTTCAGAGAGAAGGAGTAGAGTGTAGGAAGTCCCCCAGGCTCTGTGCTGATGGTGAATTGCAATTTCCCTGACATCTGCTAAAAAGGGCTGGAAGAAGTGAAAGCCTGGAAAGACTTCTTCCCTGCTGGGTCATTCTTGCTAAGGAGATTGTACCTATTTCTTTCTCACAGGCTGGTGAAGGCAGTGGCAGAATGGAGCCCCCATAACCTTGGAACAGCTGTTCAGGTCCAGCTCTCCAGAGACATCTAATTTTTCACCGCATCACCACATGAAGCAGGTTCATGTTTCCTTTATAGTTCTTGTTGTAGTCATCAGTACTCCTGTAAATAGACCTGAAACAACATCCATAGGCTGGGGACTTTTAGGGAAAGGGGATTAACTCCTTGGTTGCTAGCCCCACAGAAATTCATTTTACATCACCACTTTCCCTTCTAGTGCAGCAAGAAGGGAACCACCTGCAGGTTCAGGTGCTTAAAAAAGAGTCCAAAGGCAAGTATGCCCAAATCATTGATTATTCAGCAGGGGGAGGAGGAGGCAGTATATAATCCACTAAATAAGTTCTGAAAGATGCATGATTAGTACAATTAACAGGATCTCATTCCTTTCAATATGAAACCATCACAGGAGGAAAAATCTCTTAACAATCACTATGCTGTTTATAACTGGGTATGTATCAAGAAGCAGTCTCCTGGACAGAAAGAGAGAATACTTCACAGATACATTTGTTTTTTATCAAAGCCTGCTAAGCCCATTAGGAAAAGAAATTTAAACCCATTGATCTGTCAGGGTTAACGGCAAGAGAAGCACGTCTGAGAAATTGGTTCAATATTCAATACCCTATTTTAATAAAGCTGTTTTCCCAGGTTGTGATCTCATCAGCTCTCACAAGCTTAGTGGCAGGAGCTTTTTGAATGTGTTCAGTGGGGTGCCATGAGCATGTAGAGGAGCATCTTGAAGTGATGGGGGAGAGCTGACTGGTCCTGCAAGTCAGTCAGGACTTGAGCCCAGCACCCTTGTTGATATCTGCCTGGTTTAGTGATCCATGAAAAGAGACGTGGAGACAATGTACTCTAAATCTGTGACCATAAAATTTTCCACAGGACTTTGTGGACTTACATTAGAGTAAGTGATATTTGATTTCAAGGAGGAAAACCTACTAAAGTAGAGCATCTATAAATGGATCCATTTTTATACATGCTACTTCTCTGTTAAGATTTTTGACTTTCACTTGGGATTCTGCATGAAATCAAGATATTCCTAATAATTAACTGGAAATAGACACCCCCTGTATCATCTTTTGCATTATTGTGTAGAAATATGAGGTTTTGATGCTGTAAAGCAAGTGCAAGCTGGAGAAATTCTACTACTGTGACTTTCCCTACCCTGCCCAAGACAGTGTGAGATGCTCATCACCCTTCAAACCTCGCAGCATAAAGACTGAACCCTGGGAGTCTATTAATGAAGACCCAGCTGCAGTAAGCTGGGCTCGTGGCTTGGACAGATGGTATGAGACTGCCCAAATAATGAACTGGGAAGGGCAGTTGTCCAAGAAAGTGCTTCAAGTAACTTTAAATGCACATTTGACTTGGTGTAATTTATCAGCCAATGTATGAATCTTTAGTCACAAGCACAGCACCAAGCTCAGGGATGATGTGAGCTGCTTTAATCAGCTTGCCCCTGGGTAGGAAAAGCACACAAGGAGAAGGCAAGTGCCAGCAGCAGAGTGACATGTGCTCAGCACAGAATAGGTCTCCACAGTCACCTCCACCAACTCTGATTCACTCACTGCTGGTACAACACTGTCACCCTCACCTGTAGGAGACTAACACTAACATATGCAACCACCTAAAAACAGTCTGTGCTGGCAAAAAAACATTTGCAAAACAGTCAGTGATGAGATCCAAATGTATTACCCTAACAGATATTTCAAGATGGAAAAAAAAAAAAAAGAGTAAAGAAAAGGAAACAAATCACGTGCTAGGGCTATCATGAATAAGAGTTGGCCATATCAAAACTGGTTTCCCTGCAATCCAGGTGAATGACTTGGCATCTAACAACATTAAAAAGCATTTTATTGAAATGGGCACTGCAGACTGCACCATCCTATCTCTCTGTGTAACCACTCTGTCTCCATCATTATTGGCTACTCCTTCAGTTTGTGTGTCATCCTCAGATTTTATCAGCAGCAATTTTATATTTATTTCAAGATCACTGATAGAGAAATGGAAATAACACTGGACACAGACTATTTCCTAACTATTTCCTAAAGACCTCACTCCCATCAGTCAGCATTCCCTACGTCTTTTGACTCAAGTCAAAATATTGTGCTGGGGCATGTTGAACGCAGTGCAAAAGCACATTATCTCTCTGCAGTCTCTGTTGATAACTGAATTTGTAATCACATCCAAAATGAAAGTGGTTCTGTTTAATAGGCTCTACCTCCCTGAAAGCTGAGTTGCCTGATATTAATTATATTTCCAGTTAGAACCTCATATTTCCCTGTGCACTATTTTGCCAGATATTAATTTCAGGTTGTTCAGCTTATAACTATCTTAACTGCTCCTGTTGCACCCATCTGAAGGGGTGGCAAAGTACTGAAAAAACTTAAGACCTTTGCAGTCATCTGCAATATTGCCAGCACTCCTAGGCTCATTAAAAACAGATGTTTCCTGAGCCAACCCTCTCAAGACTCCAGATATATTTTGTCCTAATAGGTAATGTTTAGCAGACTCTTTGGTTACTTCTTCTGGGAAGTAATCAGCCTTATCCAAGTCCATATGCTGTGGATTTTCAAATATGGAGTGGAAATAATGACATAAGGCCTTTGACTCCCTGCCTTCATTATAATATCTTTAATTTTCCCTGGTTGATAATGCCAGCATTCCTACTGCTCCTAAACCTGCAGATAGTCCTCACTGCCTCTACCTTCTCTCACTAAATCAGAGGGATGGTGTGCTGTGTCTAGCTGCTTCCTGCTGCTTCCTGCTCCAGCAACTCCTTTTCTGCTGCCTCTCCTCCCTCTCTGACACTCCCCTCTGGAAGGGTGCTGTGATCAAGGGACAACAGGCAAGTTCTGGAGGGGGATCATGAAGGATGCCTGACAACTGCTCTGGGATTCAGAGGCTTTCTGCAATGGGGCCAAAAGCCCTGCTGCCTGCAATTAGAAGGAAATTATGTGAAGACAAAAATTTGAAAATTCCCATTCTCAGGGTCTCTATGCTATTGTGCAGGGTTTCTGTCTGTCAAAAAAGGTAATGAAAAGTAAGTTAATAGTTGGCACAGAGGCCATAACAAACACAGGGACAGAAGTCATCACTCTATTAATTTTGTGTCTTTTTCCATTTCACTCATTTTTCCTTTTTCCAAATTACCTGGTGCATCTTGTCTTTACTGCCACATGCACAACTGAACTAAAAGCTTTGCTCTCAAAATAAATATCTACTACAAGGAGAAGTTTGTTACTGTAATAGCACATGCACCACACACACACACACACACACACACACACACACTGCGTTGTAATAACTACAGCTGTGTAGAGAAATCCTCTTAAATCAAAGAAATACCACAACGAATAATGAGAATGTTCAACAAAACCCTCTGAAGCAAACAGGGAAATAAAAAGATTGTTTGACCTTTTAATACTGTAAATACATCTGGAGTGCCCAAGGAATGGCTGCATCCCACAGCCTGCTGAACAAATACCTGATGCCTCTAATAACATCATTTTCCTGCATGTGTCTGTAGCAGCCACATGGCTCCTCTTAGCAGCAGGACAGGACAGCTGGGATTATATGGAGCAGCATTTCCCAGCTGTTTTGATTTCTGTGGGTTTTGTTTAGTTTAGCTTAGGTTTTTCTTCCAGGAACTGTGTCCATTGAGAAGCTAAGTCGTCGAATGCAGCACCCATTCCTTCTCAGCAGAGTTAGGCAATAGCAGAACACCAGGGATGCACACGTGCAGTCAGTCAAGGGCTACTTTGTTAGCCAGGACAGCCTGAAGGAGCAGCTGCAGTGAAGCACGTGTCCCACTGGACAAGCTGCACTTCCCTGGGAGAAGGAACATGAGCAGCCTGATCTCAGAGGTCTCCTAGTCCTGAAGAAACTGTGAGGGTTAGAGGGGAATTTTGGTGAATGCCTGAGGCAAGGGCATGTTCACCTCAGTATCTCCATGTCAGGGAAGCAACCTCCATAGGTTTTGGGTTCACCCCATGCAGAAGTGGCATCAGAAAGGGGATTCTTCATTGTCTGAGATGGGGGATGAGTGTATACACTCTCCCAGGCACTTTCTAAGGACTTCCAAAGCATAAACTTGTCTTCTTGGTGCAACCACACACAGACAGGGCAAAGGCCACCAAACTAATTGTGCTGTAATTATCATCCAAACTGGAAGGCGAATAGCTGTGAAGCTGCTTTGCACTACTGAAAGGCTAATTTTCTGGGCACTGAACGGTCTGCTGGATCTCTGGAAGCTGAGGTTGTTACCTGCACAGAGCTGCACTGTGCCATGAAGACTCATCAGCTTGTTAAGAGAGGCCAAAGCACAGCTCTGGGTCAGGTTTCCAACACAGTTCTGTTCCCACTGATTTAGGGTCTGTGAAACTCCAGTCCCAGGTATTAGTACCAAACTGTTTGGAAAGTCAAGCCTGAAGCTCTTGAAATCTGCCCTTTTTCATGCTCTTCCAATTACTACTGATCTCCATATTTAAAAACCTGGGTGTGCTGAGTGGTGGTATGGTCAGAATGGTAATAGAAATAGATTTTTGCAGTCTGATAAGCTACACTTGGTTGAAATGTTTTCGCCATTCTTTCTTGAAAGTAACGTTAAGAATGAGAAGAAAATAGTAACAGGGTGTTTAAAATGACAGCCAGAGAAGGCAAAAGTGTTTCACTAATCTCTCATAATTTTCAGGCCGTGTCAGAGGGAAGCCATGACCTACTGAGACTATCAAAATGATTTTGAGCAAACATCACAAAAAAGAGAAACTGTAGGGATTCAGAGAAGGAAGAAAACTATTATTTTGATGAAACTTTAATAAAGGGGAAAGAAGTGAAGAATCAGATGGCCTATTTTCACCCGGGAAAACATCATATGCCTCAAGGTTCCAGTCTGGATTCCACACTGTTTAATTTGCTTCTGTTTATGAACAATCTAAAAAGGACTGGAACTGAAATAGCAAAAATGCACCAGCCACAAATTTTTAGGTGGGTGAGTAATAAGAATTATTATGATGATGACACTCAGCAAAGATAAGGAACATTGGAAAAGGGGAAAAAAGATACGAAGGTGACACAAGGAGACAGTCCAAGTCATCACTGTAGATATATCCATGCAGATTCAATCTGTGCACAAACAATAGCAGATAGCTAAAATTAATTCAAAATCTCAAAAATATTTGAGCAATTCTATGTAAGCACTACAAATCCAGCTGAAATCCTACACATAACATTTCTTCATAGGCTCTAAAACTTCCTCAGAGATACTGCACAAGTTAAATGGGGATGTGGTTCCCATTCAAGCAAAATATTAAGAAGACATCCTAGGGAAAGAGCAGAAGACAAGGCTATTAGCAAGGGTTAGGTTTAAAAATCACTATAATAGGGGAGCTGCAAATGGTGCAGGGTGAAAAGGAGGCCAAAGGAACAGGGAAGCTGGAAAAGCATTTTGGACTGACAGATCTTCCACCTCCAGGATGCCTGAGAGTCCTGGGTAAGGCTGTGCTGACAGAAAGGGTGAGTGGAAGGGTTAGTGTTGGGAGAGAGACAGGAGCTACTGCTGCAGTTGGAGCAGGGCAGGAAAGGGCTGCCAAGGGAGGGGTGGTCTGCAAAAATGGCTTTCCTATAAGACCTTGCCTATCCTGACCATGACTGGGAAAACTGGGACCAAAGTCAGCCTAGGTCAGAAATTTGGACTGAGATGTGGATCAGAGTTTGTGCTGGGGAGAGGTGCAAATCTGCCTGTATTTTTGAGTGGGGCTGGAAGCTGGCTGCCAAACCAATGCTTAAGCTGCTGAAACAATTCATTTTCTGAGACCTTTTATACAATAATATGATGAAGGAATGTGTAATCTTTAGAGTATACTCACTTTATCCCTCCTCCTTAGCTCATAATGTCAGGAAAAGAGACATGCAGTGAACAAAATCACAGCAAAATCACCACAGATAGAAAGAAATATTAAATACCTTTTGCAAACAGGTGTTTAAGCCTATGTACTCATTGCTATAGCAGACCAAGGACACAAGGTGATTCAAAATGAAAATATATTTGTCTATGGATAACATTAGTTTCCAGAGTCAAGGGAGTTAATGATAACAACAATTTTTAGAGTATATTAAATGCCATCCTTCAAGACTTAATCCAACCTCTAACTATTTTGGGATCAGGATGAGATCTAATGGGGCTTGAGAACAAGGTTGAAAGGATTGATTATCCTACATCTGCCTGCTGTGAGGTTCTTACATCTTCCTCTGAAGCATGCAGTGCTGGCCAGGGTCAGAGGCAGGCAGCTGGATAGGAAGGCACCCTGGATTAGCTTGTTTGTACTCCCCCTGCTCTGCCCTGGCTGCAAGCTAGGCAAGGTTTTATGTCTGTAATCCACAGCTCTCCTTGAGGAGCACAGAGGGCCTCTGAAATGCTAAACAACCCAGGGAAAGAAGCTTACCTGAAGCCATGAGTATCCCAGCAGTCAAACCTCTGGCACAGATTTTGGCATCTTCCTCTTCTAAACAGCTCAAGGTTTGGATGTCTTTGTTTTCAGCCCTGTATCTGAAAGATAAAGGAATTAGCGGGATTTCTTTAATCTTTGTGTTCTCCCAGATAAGTGTATTAGAGGAATTTTGTAGGTTATGGAAATATTTATTTTGAATTAAAATTAAAGCTGCACCACACTGTGTTTATTGTATCTTAGTGTAGGGCACAAGTGAGGCATGCAGTTTCCTATATCTGACTGCAGAAACATCATTCCTCTTGCCCAGACCTGGATAAATGAAATAACAATGCTCATTTTCAGCAAAACCCAGTTTATATCTTATTGTGATGCAGCACACATGGAGCCCAAAATGTCTCCTTAAATAGGTATTTTATTTTCAAAATTTCATGGGGAAATTGATTTTGGCTTTCAAGCAGCACAGAACTAGAGGTGTAACCTAGAGCATTATGGAGTTGGCATGCCTGGTTACTGACAGAGGAGACCAATAATTGTATTTTTGTGTAAACTTCTTTTAGTGAACATAAGAATATCTGGTCTGGCTTTACCTGAGCTCTCTCTAGCCAGTTTCTTCTAATTTAACCAGAGGAGAGGTTGCTGCTACTGTCAAAGAATATAGAAGAGGTGATAGTTAACAGGCAGACATGTTTCATCACTATGAGACTATCACTGTGTCCACAAAATTTCCTTCCCACCTCCAACAGAAATATAGTTTTCAGAAAAGATCAAGCCCAGAACACACTCTAAATCTCACAGGCAATGATTTGTAAACCAAGTGACCATTGTTCTGGGGTGCAGTGCTCCTCTGCCTGAACAAAGGGATAGAGGGGAAGGTGAGGAGTACAATATGAACACTCTCCATCTCAGAACCTTATGGGGTCTCTCTGATTCCTCCTCATGGCAGTGTGAAGCCCTCCCTGACCAGAGCAGCCCACAAGCAGCATAGCCCAGCACCAGCTGAACTACATTGTCACCTAACAACCCTAACAACTGTATCATAACCTTCCAAAAATCTCTCACTCTTAGTCCTGGCCCAGTCAACACTCAGAGAAATGCAATTTAATTAACCCTTTGCCACAAGGACTCCATTCAAGTACCCCATCCAGATAAGCACTAATGTTGGCTCAGTTATATTGCCTCAGTTTCTCTTGTCAGTCCTTTTTTTTCTCCCTTCTGCCTTCGATAAGCTCTTTAGATTCAAGCACTAACCTCAGGCCAATTTTTTATTTCAAAGCTGGATTACTGCCTTAACTCCCTCTTCCCATTTTTCTACCACTTAGTTCAATGCTCTCTACTGTGAGGATATAACACAGCAACAAAGGACCAGGAAAAAAGGCAAGAGATTAAAGTATAAGTGGATCTAAATACTTAATCGCTGGAAGGAAGAAAAGTGTGACCTACCTTAATCAGAAACAAAGTGGTGACAATAGGCTTCAGCTGGATGTGTACCTAATTGTTTATTTATTTGGTTAGTTATATATTTATTTTTTTTTAAGGCAGCAGGTATCAAGAAAACATGCTTGAAAAGGTTTCATTCAAATGTGGCTTCAGACAGGATTTGGAAGTTTTCTACCATTTGGAAACAATCAAGGCATCATTTAAGGAAAAAAAATAAAATCAGCTTTATGAAGACTAGCCCACCAGACAAAAGGCTGTCAAGAATTGTAGATTGAACCCATGTGTGTAAATTACATAGATTTAAATACAACACAAGGATCTTTGTTGGCTATTCTTGAAACTTATTATCCTCATGCCTTTAAAACTGCGTCTTGAAGCTCCAGGCTCTGGAGTCAAGAGATTATATAAGTCTCACCTTCCATCACAAAGTAACACTGAATGTCAACAAGGTTCAGATATCAATAAAGAACCTCTTTCATCTACCTCTTTCTGACTTATGATTTTTGAAGGCAAAGTTATGAGGATGGTGTACCAACTTGTCTTTTGAGTCGCTGGAGTGAGCAGTGCAGTACACATGGGGCTGCTGTAAATGTGCAGCTCTCTCAAGGCTCTTGGCTGCATCCTTCACTCTCTCTCCAGTTGCTCTGGAAGAAAGGACAGAAGATTTGAATGGCCAGTGCAAGCACCTAGACTTGTTCCACCTCCTGCCTTGTGGGAAATCTGGGAGGAAGACTTGTTCTGCTGAGACTTCTTGGCCCACCCCAGACAGAGTGTGCCTTTGGGGTCCCCCAGACTGAAGCAATGAGCAGCTGAGAGTGATACATGGATTGCTTGAACCTATACCTTATTTGCTCCCCTCCTCTGAAGCACTGCAGCTTGACTCATCACTGTAACTCATCTCAGTAGCCTCTTGAGCTCTGAGCTAGATTGGGTTTCCTTTAACAAATCAGCCTTCTAGCCCCCATTTTAACATTAATTGATTGGAGATGCTTTTAACTGTTCCTTCTGGGTGTATTAATTTTTTACAGATTGAATTTGGTTTGATGAGGCAGGAAACCTGAAACTATTCCTGGCATCTCCTGCATACTCAGAATAACCACTCTAATGCATTCAGAGCAGCACACAGCAACAGGGGGGTAGCAGAGCAGGGCTGGGCACAGGGGTCCAGAAGAAGTGGGGTAGGGTGAGCCTAGGTAGTCACCTATCCATTTCTAAAAGACATCAGTAAGTGATTGCTTACCCATTTCATCTTTTATATTAAACACTCTTTTCCTAGCAATGCAGGCATTTTGATCAGGCTGGGCTGCTGACATTAACAGATATTTAATATACTCAGGAGAAATATGATCAAATGTTTGAAGTGTCTAGTAAATGTGCTGTTAGCTGCCCTCTCAGGGAGGCTTAGTGCAAGCTATTGTGTTTTGCTGAGCAAGAGAAAGGCTGGAATATTAGACAAGGAATCCAAAGGCAATTTTATCAGCAGTGTTATGCAGCCCTGGAACACATTGCTTTTCTATTGGAAGCTTTTCGGTTACAGCCATCAAATTACTTGCTATTCTTGAACATTGAAATGCCATTTTGCATTTTAAGCCTTCCAAGCTGGCATGTGTAAAGGATTACTGTGCTCAGCAGCAATACCTCCTTCTTCTGCCACTGTGGTGAGGCTCTGGACAGGGCCAGGCTTTGATGCCCCATTAAACCAGACAAAGGTTTCATCCTTCCTGCTCACCCAGACAGGAATGGGAGAAACATTTGGCCGAATTCCTCTGTCACATAGCCCTACTCAGGTCAATGTTTAGCCCGTAGATGAGGTTTACTGATTCTATTCCTAGCAAGGTACCCTGAATCACCAAATAAGCTTTGTCCATCTCAGAGAGTGTTTGTTTCTTCCCACAAGATTTTCTATCCTTTTATTTACAGAGATGCAGTACCAGCAAACCCCACCATTACAGCTCAACTGTTCTGCTCCTGGAGCAGAGAAAATAACAGATGAGAAAATAATTGCCAGAAGAGAAAGAGGGTTGGCCACACCAGAAGTTATATAAAAGAACATCAGGAAAATAGACTGGGAGAAGATCCTCCCTGAAAAATATATCTCTGTCTATTTCTCCTCTCTTTTTCAGCTTTTGGTTTCATAAGAAGGAGCTTGAGGCTGCTCCTTCCTCTTGGCACAGGAGGGATGCTGTGAGACCTCTGTAGGGTAGGCAATGTAAACACTCCCTTGCAGATGTTTTCTCATCCTTAAATCAGCATCTCTGTCCTGCAGGATTCTTCCACAGGGCTATAAAAGGGAAACCAAGTAAAAGTGAAAAGCCACTTTTTTTGCAAAAGGCCAGGTTTCCCTTAGGGAAAAATGGCTGTAACATTTACAGAAGAAATTCCATTTATTACTAAGTTACATAGATTAGTGACATGCACAGTATTTTTGGAAAGCATCTCCATTCCTTTATAACTTCCCAGTGTATCCAAATAATACATATACAGCCATGTCTGGACTAGATGCAGTCCTTCAAAATGCTCCTCTCCAGCCAAAAGCTCAATTCAGCCAAACTGAAAGACCAGCTTTTATTTTGTATGAAAGAATCCAAATACCATTCTTGTGGTATACATCCACACCTTACCTGAGGTAGTCAGTCCCAGCAGTAGCCTGAAGCCTAGGACATCCCTAAGACCCAGGAGTCCTCATCCAAAGCACCCATTAGATGATTTTAATTCATCCTGAATTCAGTCCTGTCTGCCTTTCCAAGAGGCAATGCTAGTGCCTTGTGAGGAAGGACTTGGACCACATAATCAGTTATGTGGTGCTGCTCCAGGGCACAAGTGAGGACAGCAGAGCCAAGCCTTATGCTCTGGGGTCCCTGCACCCACCCAGTCTTCAGCACCTGTACATGTTCCTTTAGCACCTGTACATGTTCCTTTAGCACCTGTGCATGTTCCTTTTCTCCCTCCTCCCCACAGCCTGGGCTAAACAGCTGAATTAGCCCAGAAGCAGCCCAAGGCAGTGACTCAACAGGCTGAACAGGTAGTGCAGTTGGCTTCATTCTGGGCATTGAGATTAGTCATTAGTTGGTCATGAGGGTCGACAAGGAGGTGGCCAGGGCACTACAGGGGATTTTAACCCAGTGTTCAAACATCAGCAGGTGCTGGCTTTTGTGAAGCAATGGTCTCATTGAGAAAAACAAGTCCTGGGCCCTCCTGTTTTTTAGAGCAGCATGCTTATTTTAAATTCAAACCTGCTGTCTTTTTCTGCTCTTCTTTTTCTATTGCTAAAAATGGTTTTATGTCAGATCTTGATGGATATGAATTGTCTGCCATATGTTGTTTCCTTTCCTGACTGTTATCTCCATATGTCAAATGTACTTGGATCTGATGATCTCCATACAAATGATAACAAAACAAACAGACAAGGAGAGGCCAGACTACAGGGGAAACAGAATCTCTACCAGAGAGCTGAAATACCAGCAGACAGCCTTTCTACAGGAGACTGTACTGTTTACATGCTGTCACTCAAAAACAGTGACTCCTTCTAGGCACTCTCACACATTACTTGCTCTGTGCTAAGACAGGATGTGTTCAAGGGGAAATTCCCTGGGGATCCACCACCAAGCTTAGGATATACAGAGTAGTGAGAGACATAATAAATAAGGTTTGTTTTGCCTCCAGCATAACTAGTGCCAGGCTTTTAGAATTTGGGGGTTTTTTCCTGGTAAATTGGGTAAATTATCAGAAGTGCCTCAAGTGAGGTAAATTTACCAAATATTTGGTCTCTTAAGTCCCTTAGACACTTAAGAAAAATGGATCTTTCTATCTTAGTCGCTTTTCTCCTTTATTTTCTTCTTACCATATTGCCATTTTTGGGGTGTCTTTGAGACTTCTCCCACTCTCCAAGACAGCAAACAGCAAGGCATATTTAGAAAACACAGGATCATAAATACCTCATAATAAAAGACAGTTGGAATCCTACCATGTTGTCTCTAATTACTTTTTCCCTAATGGTCCTAGTTTTGCTTTTCTAGAACAGACACAGGAATTGCTGCTCATCCTTCAGGCTGTTCCCCCCTGCAATGGATGCAATGGGCATCTGTGAACATGGGCGTGCTTGGTCTGGCCAAAGTCTCCTTGCCATGTCTGTTGAATAGAGGACAGGATATTCCAGGGAGACTGGAGACCCTGAGGACAGGTGAAGCCTTGCTCCACAGTGCTTTCCTCTCCTCTCTGTGATGGGAGCTTTCTCTGAGGCAACACAGATCCAGAGCCATGTGTGCAGCCCTTGTGACCCTGTTGCATCACTGTAAAAGAATCATCTTTCCAATGGAAAGCATACGTGTAGCCCTGCCTCCTTCCTTCTGTGCCCAGACTTTCCTGACACAGTGCCTTTCTTCCTGGCTAAATCCACAAGGAATGAAATTGTTCTTTACAGGCTAAGGTAAATTTGTGCAGCTCCTGAGAAAGAACCCACCAGCAATGTAAAAGTTAAAAACCATATTTCATGTATGATAGCTTTTGACTTCCTCAAGGTCTACATCTCTGAATCCTTTTCTTTCTTTCTTCCCCTCATAGTTATTGCCTTGCTGAGCTGCTCAAGAAAGAAAGCACAGTGTTGGAATAGAGATCTCTCCAAGGTTAGAGAAGACACCTTTCACTTTAACGAATGACAGTCTCCATCTGGTTAGCATCCCTCTCATGTGTCTGTAACAGATACAGGCAGAATTGATTATCTTTACTTCAGGCCTACTAATTAAAGCCCTGCTCTGATGTAATGGTATCACTAAAATTTCCACTTAGGTCATCTGTGTTTTTCTGTGGATCTGTTTTTTTTTCTTCAAGACAGAGGCGATTATATTTAAGGGAGTGAATTTTTTAAGGGAGACCAGACAGTAAAGAAACGAAAGGAGATAATGAGTCCAAACAATCAACACAAAGGAGTTTTATTCTAGGAGACCTAGAATAATTCAGGTTTGAAGGGATTTTAGGAATCCATCTAAACCAAGCACAAGCTCAAAATAATCTTCAAAAGCAGTCTGGTTGCTGAGGGCCCTGTCCGAAAGTTTTGAAAATTGTCAAGGATGGTGATGCCAGCCTCACTGGAGACTTGTTCCAGTGCTGAATTGCACAGCTTACAGGCTAATACAACAAGCAAATAAAGGGATTTGTGGCTGGCATCTGTCTCGAGCTACCCTTTCAAGACAAAACATGGAAAGCAGGCTGCTTTGTGGCTGCTATTTGCTTGGGACTCAGCATCTACCCAAGAAAACTTCAAGGCCCAGAAGAGGAGCTGGTAAATTGGTGTTTCAAGCTTTCATTTACCTACAAAGCACGTCAAGGATGCTAACTCCTCAGGAAGTGTAACTCAGCCTGTACAGCCTTATGGTGACCAGAGAGGAGCAAAGAAGGTCTGTTGCAATTTGCCTTGAAGAGCTGCTCTTGTGAGCCCAGGACATCCCTCACCAGAGGGCTGGCCACACTGCTCTTCAAAACCAAGAGGGTTTAGGGACTCACTTATCACTCATCATGCTACCAATGTTTCATTAGTCTTACAGTGTTACACAGACCTGCTTTGCTGGATAACATGGCTGCAGCAAATTTCCTTCCATCTGTCCCATAATCTTTTCCAGGACTTCACTGAGAGATCCATGTCCACAGTACACTCTAGGGGGCAGTCACAGAGGGTACAGGCAGAAATAAGCAGCAATGAGCAATCCAGGTCAGAGGAGCAACAAACCAGGTCGTGCCAGCTTCAGTGCCAAAGTGGATGCATCAAAACTGTGCTCTGAGTGGTGAGCCACTGCTGAAAGAGATCTCACTGGAATGAGTGCTGATGCTTGTGTGAGCAGTCAGGCACATGAGACAGACTGAACCCTTCAGAAAATGCCTCTTTCTAAAACTCAGGTTGCCACTTGTTAGTTTGAGTGTAGTTAACAGAGGTCAGAGGTTCCCTGTAGCTCCTGGGTGAGTCCTTCACTTCACAAACCTTGTCACCCTTTGCTCTTGTGACCATGGTGGTCCCTCAGACCTTCCTCATTGATGGAAAGGAGATTGCAGCTGACCCTTGAATAGTCAGGGAAAGCTGAGATGTGTTTCTTAGAAGTTTCAATGGACATGTAGATTATTTGTCAAATTTACTAACATCTAAGATTAAAAGTTTGCTGTTGGCTCGACCAATACTAAGCAGACTTGTTGGGTTGGCTGTCTTTTACTTTTTGCTGTTACTACTTGTGTATTTAGAAAATTAAAAAAAAAAAAAAGAGTTGATCCAAACAGAGTGAATAGACAGTACAACATGCTTGCACACACTGCGGTTTTTCTTTGAGTAATTCTTGAACAACCTCTCAAGTCTGAGATTTCAGTATTTAGCAGTACAGTTCACACTTGTTAAAGTTCAAATCTTCTGGGCCACTTGCTCTTAAGCCATAGAAGTATGCTTCTTGGAAGTGCAATATAAGTAAAGAAATAAGAGAAAGAATTCAATTTAAATACATAATTCAATTTAAATTCAAGAAAAATGACCCTGGCTAATTTTTCTTACCCATTCAGCTTTCTAGGACTCTGGCCTTCTGACAGTTCTTTGACAGGTGCTCTGAAAGCAGTAACCAGTTAAGCAAAAAAAAACTGGGATATGGGAAGGGCTGGAGACCAGGAGGGATCCCTTTGAGTGGACTATGACCAACCCAGCATTAGGGCTGAAAGAAAGCAACAATTTCAGACCTTCCTTCACCACAGCCCAAGTTATCAGAAGTCTGTCTGTCTATAAGGATTTACATAGTAAATAACTCCTAGTTTTGTCTCTGACCATTAAGTACCACTGTTATTGCCCTTGGGGAGCACTTAATGTCTTTATCTATTTTAATTTCATATCATTTTGCACTGGTTCTTTAGAAATGCAATTTCATGCATTGCTTTGTTTCAGTCAATACCATCTAGACAAATTGAAGTCACTACATAAACAAGCTCCTTAAAGGTAATAATGCCCTGCGATGAAAAGAAAATATTTGACTGCTTCATATGCTAGAGCAGGAAGGAATTGAAAGGACCACTACCAACATCAGACAACCTCACTATTTAGTTTTATATTTCAAGAATTTGATTATGTTTTGTTGTCAGACTCTTGCATCTCAATTCAGTACTGTTTTTGCCAATATACATTGCACTTCAAAGCTGCTGGTGTAATTGCTTCTGTTTAGATGGTGCCCTTTAATCAACACAAGGCCTTGCACTACAGACAGCATATGTGGAACTCCTAGAAAGCTTTGCCAAGCCAGAACATTCACAGGCTCTAAAAAAACCAAGCCTCTCTGTGACTGGGAAATAATAGAAATCATAAAGCTTCCCTAATTAGTGCATTCAGTTTTGGTGCCATCTAAAGACTGAAGCATGTAAGTCTCCATGTTTAAAATTAATTCTACAAGGCAGAGAGGAATCACTGTAGTGCACAAGCAGAACCAGGAAAGATGAGAGAGGAGGAAATGGAACAGCAAAACGACCGTGGCAGTAATGATTATGGCTAATAACAAGATGTTGCAAGAGCTAAATTGTCCAGAGAGAGAGGCAGAATATATGTGTGTGTGTGTGTGTGTGTGTGTGTGTGTGTGTGTGTGTGTGTGCGCAAGGGACTAGAATCAAAAGGGTTAACTCCCAAATCTCAGGGGAGTTGAGAAAGTTTTTTAATATAAATAACTTCTTAAATGAAGTTTATCTTACAGTCTATTTAGTCATTGGAAAATGACTGTTCAAAGGTTTGAGATTTTTTTTCTGAAATTAATTCACCATTTGAAATTGGATCTGAAAACCTGTTAATGAATTCAAGTGATCTACAATTCATTCACAAGGTGGTTTTGGAAAAATTCAGTACCCAAAATTGCCCTGGTTTTGTATAGATTTCTAGATAGATTAATGTGCTTCTCTATCCCTAGCTGCTGTGCCTTATTAATTGCTAACACTGGTTTTCAGAGGCAGAATCTATTGCAAATTAAAAATTCACTGTCTGAAAAAAAAAAATCGCACACCAGCTAAAATTAATGGTAAAATGTAAAGGATGAAATTTTTCCCTTTCTGAAATTTCTGTGGGCATATCTGCTCTTGGGAGCTCTTGCCTCCAGCTTCCCTCAGGAGAATATGGAAGGGACAATGATAACAATGTCCCAAAACAACAAAGGGCTGGCAAACATCACAGCAAAGGACTAGAGGAATCAACTTGTGGGAAAAGCAGCAGTTTGAGCCTACATCACTTGACATGAGACACATTTCAGACAGATGTTTTGCGTAAATTGAAGAGTTTTCCCAAGCAAGGACAATCCCAGCAAATTCATTTGAAATCACAAATGTTGATAGCTAGTTAATGAAAAGAATCCCTGAAATTTTTGATATTTGTATAGTGTAATGAGTGGAGGTGTCCTGAGTTTAGGTGGTACCTTTCTTTGCACAAATGAAGGATTGGCACATTCCATCCTGCTAAAGCAGTACATCTCTAAAGCCCCCAATATCTGGGATAATGACAACAACACAGATACTACAACACATGAATGTAGCTGCTGTAGTTTAATTTTATTAAGTGACATCTAAGCAGGAAAAAGTAACTTCCTGCATGTATTTGAAGATCAGAGTTGAAAAAGGGCAGCGTAAATGGTACCTAAATATAACAACATGTCTGTATGGTGCTAAGCAAGTCAGAGGATCTGACTGCAACACAGTGAGGATTCACACATGCCATACATCTTAAATACATTACAGGTGAGTTCCCTGATTCAGCTGCTCAGATGGATATAAAATGTGAAGTATCATTTAAAAAAAAGAGTTTCTATCAGTGCAATCTACCAAGCCAAGGGACAGAATTGCCAGAAAAGGGGTAGAACTCACAATTTTGAGATACAGGCATTCAGTTTGATAACTGCTCTGTCCAGAGGCAGCTAGAGGGAAGGTGATTTGGTCTTTTCCATGTATAGCTATGATTTTCTAGCAGTCAGCATTAGGGGAAAAAAGAAACTTCTGTTTTCCTGAGGGTAAAATAATCCACTCTTTCAAATTCATTTCTATGGCAACATCGATGACTCCCAGAGAATGGGACAGCATGTCCTCCACTTTGTGCCCCTTCTTCAGACAACACTTCCCCTGCTGGGCACCTCTTTCTGGAACTTATTGCTTCCTTGTCAATGGCAAGCCTACATCCATCACTGCTGCTGTAGGTTATGGCATCAGGCTTGACTCCAAAATCCATGGAGGCAGGACTGACAACAGGCAATAATTTAAATTAATTGAGATTTCCCTCCTCATTTGGAAACAACTCAGGGAAAACATAAACCTTGTCATGTTTGAAAGACGGCTTAATACTACACTCCTGAATGAGATATGACTGAGCCTTAATCCCACTGAGTGAAACTTGACCTGTTTGTATTAGAGGTTTATTATTATTATCTCTGATATTTCTCCCACTCTAAATCCTATGTGCATCATTTACATGGGATTTTTAAATGGCAAAGCAAAATCTCTTTGGAGAGACATTTTCCCATTTTAATAACATTTTCACACACATCAGCTAAGTCAGTCACTGTTGCAAGATCAGTCTCTGCAGTGATCAAAATTAAATGCCAGCTGATCTCCTGGGAGGCTACAGACTGAGCCCAGCACAGCAAGATGCTGTGGTAGGTACTGATGCTCTCAGTGAATCCCATCACTACTTATTCATGTGTTTAGCAATAATTAAACACCACGTTCTTACAGAAATCACAGGATCCTAGTCCAGCAATTTTTCCTGAGGAAGTTTCTTTATACCCTGAGATCAGACTTCGAACCACCTCACAAAGTGACAAGTTAAAACGTCCCTCCACTGTGGATCAGGTGAAGAAGTGGCCCTGAAGTTAACACAGGAGCTTAGAGGCAAAGATGGGAGGAAGATGGTTCCTATCAGGAACCTAAGAAGTAGATATCAAATTTATGCTTTGCTCTTGTTTGGACAAATTCAATTATAAAGCTTCTGTTTTTCAAGAAGGAGCACAGTGTAACTTCTTTTTTTCTCCTCCCCACAGAACAGGTCTCTCCCTGTCTCTGCTGCAAGGAGCTGAAAGGAGAACTAGAAAGACCAGAGTGCAACCTCCCTAAGTCATGTTCAGCACTGCCTGGCTTAACCAGAGCTGGCCTGGGTTCATCCAAAAGGAACACTGGGGACTCTTAGTACCAGCTATGTCTTTTCACAGGTAAGGTACTTCTTCCTAAATGCTGTGATCACATATATCATGCTCATTTCCTAAGGATGATAGCCCACAACACCAAACAGTTCAGGAACCTGTGCCATCAAAGACCTATGGATTTGAATTAACAGACAGTATATAACATGTTCTTCTGAGGACACCAGAGGGAAACAACCTCACTTCCAGAGGCAGGAAATACTCTCATGTCAGGGGTTCTTCCACAGTCACTTTCTTCTGTCATCCCCCAAGAATATCTGTCTTCTTAATAACCTGAGCCCCTACACCTCTATAACAGAGAGCATTTGCTGTGAGAATAATCCTGAAGGGAGGGATCACCCAGAATTTTTTACAGGACTAGAAACAATTTCAGAGGAAAAAAAAAAAGCAAACCCAAAAGTACAGTATATCTGTATAATAAAAGGCCTTTCATTCTCTCTGAGGTATGAAATGGATCAGAGGTCACACAAGTGTTTTAATTGTGAGTGCATGCAGAATTCTTTGTTGTCCTTTATGTGCTGCAGTTAGAGGTGATGACAAGACACCCAAAAATTATTGAGAGTGCAAACTGGCACTGTTATAGTTCCTACGTGGGCTCAGATTTTGAAAAATTAAATTTTGTTTGCAGGTTGCAAATGAACAAGGTCATGGGAAATGCTATTTTATACCTAGTAGCTTTCTAAATTTATGCCACTTTTGTTGTGTGGGGATTGTGCTCAGCCTCAGTAATCCTGTCTTCAGACAAGAGGCAGAAGACCTAAGGAAATGTGCTACCATATTTAAGCATTTGCTAGTAACATTCTGTGATTGGAACTATTATAGCATCTGAGCTAGTCTTGCTTTGCACCTTGCACAAGGCATTCATGCTTGAACAAAGAACATACAAAATGCTACTCTTTGGATTTGGCAGCATGTTATAGGCATTTGGCACAAGCATAAATTTCAGTGTAAAGTGCAAGGCAACAAAGAATCCAATCTCATTCACTCCACAAAGAAAAGAGGGGGGAAAAACGAGTATTTTGCACTTACCTAATGATAAAATTTGCCAGGGCTGAAGAGCCTTTTTTTTTTTTTTATGTTCCTACCAGCCTTGCTTTTAAAATGGAAAGAATGGTAGTTGAAGGCAACTAATAGCTTACAGAGTCATTCTCAGCAGTGAGATTTGAATGAGGAGATGAAAGAAGTCTAAAGGGAATGAAATCCCCAGACACAGAACTATGATCCTTTTGGGAATCGGTCCCGTAGGGCCACTTAGCAACAGGCCACCATCCAAGCACAACACCCCTGAGAGCAGAAGAAAAACTTTCTTCTTTGTATCTTGCCCTCTCTGTTGGAAATACTGTTTTCAGCGTATTCCCTGGGGAGTCAGAGGCTCATCAGGAAGAAATAAAGCTGGCCAGTCTGGGAGTGATTGTGTCTCATGTTCTACAAAGGCACACATTTCTCTTATCCCCAGGAAGAAAATTGCCTCATTTTATATTCAGATTCAAATGTACTGAAATTATAAGCAGTAGAATAATTATGTTCAACATGATACGCCAGACCTGACCTTAATAAGACAGCCTGGTGTTCTTAGCTCTTATGGACTGGCTCCTTCCATTTGTAGACCTGGGGGTCTTTTCCACATTCTCCCTCCAGTAAAAATAAGTTATGTGCTTTTTGCATCATGTCCATGTGTGACCCAGGGGCTAAAGCAGTAACTCATTCAGTTCTGTTGTGTCTGAATGCTGGCCTGGCCAGTGCCACTAACATAGATACAAAGAAAGTAAACATTTACTTAGAAAGAGCAATAGACACAGCTGGGGAGTTATTTTTAACTCCTATTAGTTTGGTACTGAATTTTAGCAATGCTAGAAGAAACAGTGACACAATGAATTGGCTCCACTAGAATAAGAACATACTTCTTTCACAAAAGTATTTGGTTTCAAAATCTGTCACAGACCAAAATCTACCAGGCTTCTTCACTTCTGACCACCAGGCCACATTGGTATTCCAGTGCTAGCCCCACACATCTCTGCCAGTGCTGCTCAGCCATGACCCACAGGCCCTACTGCTGTAGCAGTGAGCACCCACACTATGCAGACAACTCATTTTTCTGATGGAATAGGTGTAACACAAAGCCATCACACCAGTTGGTATGTCTCACTTTGTTTGGAAACCTCCCTATACTTAGGAGATGGAAAGCTGTAGGATGGGAAGGAGCAGGAGGAACAGCTCCATCCAGGACATATCCTTTGGAACCTGCAGATGTGGTTTTTAATCCCTCTTTTCCTTGGGGATCAGTTAATCAAAAGTACATAAGAGATGAAGATCAACACATCAGCTTTCTCCTCAGTAACAAGAGCAGCTGGAGAGAAATGTGTGGATATAACTTACATCTAATGACTATGTGCCAATTCCACTCCCCAGAGAGGTGCACACATGAAAATTTGGTTAAGAGCTTGCCCCCACCCTCCCATCCCCCTTTTCCTGACAGACAAGGAATGGTTTTTGCAACTAAATATCAGAAAACAGGTTATTAAAGTGCTTTCTTCTGGAATTTATACAAACATTGCTTATTACCAGTTCAGCTTTCCATATAATTTCATATTTCTTCAAACCAAAGGCATGAGACATGCCTTAAAACCCTGAATTGTTACTTGCTAGGTGTAAAATGAGGCACTCTAGCATTTCCTTCACAGGGATGCTGGAAGGATAACACTGCAAATGCTTGAAAGGTGTTCAGAGGCTGTGGGTATAGATGTTGTAGAGTATGAGGAAATACAAAAAGAACTGACTTGTGTCTTTATTGGGAAATTGCATACATATGCATCAGACCAGGAGACTTGGAGAAAATATTTCTGTCTTATTTTCCCAAGTCTGTCCTTGATATTTATTCTAGGGGATGGTGGAAAAAGCACTTTTCTTCTCAGTGCATCCATCTCTCCAGCCATAGTATGGGAACAATACTACTGACCTTACTGAGGAGCTGAGGAGACTGGGAGAGCTGAATTCACTCACGTGCAGAATGCTTCACGATTTGCATCACAGATCATGGGTTAGAATGAACAGTGTCCTGGTGCAACCCCAATGCAGCTGATTTTGAGCCTCTCATATTTCAGTGTTAAAGCAAGGAAAGCAAAAGTTAGTCTTGCTTTAACCAGCCTTGAGCAAACTGCCTGCACTTTCTGATGTACACACCTTGGAAAAGGATGACCTGGCACACTGTAGCCCTTGTGTCAAGGACAAGCACACAACATGAGGTTGCCTCTGCAACAGTGACAGGCCATACCACCTCTTGCATGAAGCCCCATCCCTGTTCAGTGAGCTCTACAAAACAAACTACAAACAAAACCAGAGGCTACAAGAGAACCCAAAACCTCCGTAGTACCTTGTTCTCCAGAGCTTCCCTGGCAGAAGTTCCTCCAGGCCTATGATCTGCCTCGGAGAGCCTGGCAGGACAGCAGGAGCCTCATGGCAGTTTGTCATTCAGAATTGCAGGTCAGGGACTTGTGTTCCCTTCCCTGTAGAAAGCCTCTGACAGTAATTTTCCAAGCTACAGTGTATTCTATGTCTCTGAGGAAGATCCATAATCTGAAGTTGGAGAGGGTCTCTTGCACGGCAGGAACTGGTCAGTGCCCTGCTGCTTCCCAATGAATGCTTCCCAATGATTTTGCGCCTTGTCCTATTTTGCATGGCCTCAGCATTTATAGTCTGTAGCCTCCTGTACACCCTGCTCTTTGCAGTGCCACCATGAAAATGTCTGTATAAATGTGAATTTCAATAGCCATTATACTCCCAGCAACAGCAATCGCGTTCGGTGCCTCAGAGCCTGCTAATCTGCAGTAGTCATGAGGTTACTTATCTCCTGCTCTTTTCAAATACCTCGGCAGCGGATACAAAAGGGAAATGGCAGGAGCTATTCTTCTCTGGAGTCTGAGAGGGTGTTTTTTTCTCTTTTCTCTCTCTCTCTCTTTTTTTCTTTTTTTTTTAATACTGTACTGTTGCTACATTACCAAGCATCACATTCAAAATCCAATGGCAAAGTTTGCAGATTGCAAGAGAGAGAAGAGATGAAAATCTCCCAAATTTCTGCTAGTGTAAAGCTCTCAGCCCACAAGGGCAGCAAGCTGCAGGTTCCAGAGTGCTTAGCTGTCTGTTAGCTAATTAAAGCACTGTGATCTGAGAGCTTTGAAAGATTTAGTTCAGATCCTCCTTGGGGTCATTTTTAGCTCCACTACCTATTTGCTGATGAATCCTCAGCTCCAGGTGCTGAGCTACAAAAGAATGTTTGGAGGGGGGTGCTTGTAGCCATGGACTTAGGCATTGTTAAAAGGCAAAGATGTGGCTCCACAGAGACTTCTAGTGAGGATAACGAGAGTTTGAAATGTGCAAAGAAAATAAATTATGAAAAACAATTATCATTTTGATTGGATTTAGAATGCTGTTGCTGTGCCTCTTATGGTGAAGAATTTGGGTTGCTGGTTCACCTAATGTCTATCATTGCTGACATCCAAAGTTGAAGCCATTTCAGCAACTTAAAACTCTCCCTGAGAGCCAGTCCTTATCCTTTTTTATATCCTAGATGGAGTGTCACAGAGTAATAGAACACAGGGAGATCTCACTGTGTGGCCAACTGTGACTAAAACAAAGCCACAAAAAAAAGCACTGAGGCACAAGCTCCATTATTAACCAGCTAAGTTGGAAACAGTTTAATAGAAACTGAGGAAAATTTTCCAATGTGGGATGAAGTGTCCCAGACAAGATCAGAGGTCTGCCAGGTGGAAATCCAGCTGTGGAGCTGGGTCTACAAAAATGGAGGTAACTGGACTTGCACTTCCAAGCATGCCTGAGCAGAGCTGGGTGCTGCAAATGAAGAATAATAGAGCAAACTAAGCCAGGACACAGAGTATAGCAGATTGAAGGAATTAGGAGGATGGTGAAGGTGCAAAGAGTCCCAAAATATGGGGATGATCTGGTTCTCATGAAGAGATGGTAAAAATTTATTTTCTGCTTATAGAAATTAAGAAACTTAACAGTTATTTCAGTTCAACTTTAATAATTTGGTAAACAAGAGGCCCTTAGTCAGTGCACAATAATGAAATCTTTGTATTTGTTGTCCATCACTCAGAATTTGGAACAAAGGGATGGAACTGGATTTTTTTTTATCCTGCTGCCCAGGGTCCCAGAAAATTCAGTAAAGGATAATGTTAAGCTCTTTGGAAGGTATCTTTATTTCTTACTGGATTTCTGCAGGCACAGTCATATATAAAAGTAAACAAGACAAGGCAAAATAAAATCAAAGAACAAGGCCTGACAATTTAAGATAAACTGTGCTCCTTTTGTTATTGATCACCTGAACCCTGTGCTTTCATTCCTAGTCAAATTGGAGAGAGAAATAACTTAAGGATTTCAGAGAAAATAAGCCAAATATGGTATACCTGAAATATCTCCAAAAAATATCTCCAAAATATCTCAAAGGCCATGGGCCAGGAGCAGAGAAATGAAATTGAATTAGAATCTGGCTTTTTTCTCTCTTCTTCCACTCCCCCCAGTGAACCGAAAAGCTTCTGCCATCATCTGCTTGTAGAAGGGCAGAGGCTTCAGGCACCTGTCTTTATCTGTGTCAGGATCATTGTAATGACATGAGCAACCACCAGTAGAGTAAAGGAGTCTTTTTCTTCAGTGAGTCTGCCTGTTTGTGCAGCCTGGAAGGAATGTACTTTTGGTGTCTTTCCTTGTGCATCCTCACTCATGGCCCATTGCAACTTGGCTGCTAGTAGCTTTTCCTGCCTCACAGGAATAGATAGGAAGGAGGAGGAAAGTAAATGTGGGGGTGCCCAAGGTGCCTCCCAACATGATTAGGTTTGCCTTCTGAATTATTGCTGCCACAAGCTAATGAACATTTCCCCCCAGCTTTCTCTCACAAGGACAGAAAACTTTCTTGGTTTAACAGCATTTTCCACATGCCTGTTGTTATGGGTAGAGGCTATGCAAGCCAGAAATGAGAAATTTTCACTGTTTGAGGCAGCTGCATAAAAGTAATCAAAAAAAAAAATGCTGTTATAGAAAACAGGAAATTCAATGAATGAGCTCAGATTTGCATTCAAACATTACCGCAGGCCTCAGAGGCAGAGAAATTTGAGGTGATCTTTTGTAGCATGATTCCTTGACATCTTCTGGACTTTCAAGTGCATGAATACAATTTTGTGGTATATGTGTGTGAGCATGTATATGTGGTATGAGTGTGGTATCAGTATTTATGTGCGGATTATTTATGTGAACTCTGGCATGGGTGTGTGTACATACATTTAGGGCTTACTCTTTGAGCTGGGGGTGTTTAGCCTGGAGAGAAGGAGACTCAGGAGTGACCTTACTGCTTTTACAACTACCTGACAGGAGGTTGTAGAAAGGAGGGAGTCAGCCTCTTCTCCCACGTAACAAGTGACAGGATGAAACTGGCCTGAAGTTGCACTAGGTAAGGTTCAGATTGGAAATGAAAAAATTGCTTCACTGAACAGGTTACCAAGCTTTGGAACAGGCTCTCTAGGGATGTCTTGGAGTCACCATTCCTGGAAGTATTTAAAAGCCATGTAGATGTGGCACGTAGCGACATTGCTTTGTAATGCATTTGGCTGTGCTGGGTTAATGGCTAGACTCAATGATCTTAAAGTCTTTTCCCATCTAAATGATTCTAGGATTCTATGATTCTAAACCTATTTTCTGAAGTTTACTTAAGCAAATAATAATCCGGTTGTACTTACAGCACTTTGCAGCCAGAACACTTGGGGCACTGCAGAACAACAATAGAAATGCTTCAAAGCACAATACAAACACAGTATTAAAAACATCTTATAATTCAAATAAAGCGTGTTGAGTTCCTGAGAGGCAAAGCCATGGAGATGTCAGAGGGGAATAAATATGTGGTTACAATGGTTTTGTTTCAAAGCACAGTGTAGAAAATGTGGTTTAGATAGATTTAGCAGAGGAGTGATGGTGGGGTGAGTTCCTCGTGCCAGAGCCCTCTCTGACAAAGACTGACTGTAAAAGCTGAGCTGTGACTGGTGCTGACACATGGTCAAATTAAGCTTGAAGGAAGCAAGCCCGGGTTATTGCAAGGATCAGCTCTGTAAAGGGCTTTCAGTGAGCAGCATCAGCATGTGACAGTTGCTCTGCTTCAGAGGAAGCAGCCTTAGTGCTGAACACAGGGCACTTGAAATTTAATCTTTGCCATTTTCACATACTAGTAGAGATTGAGGGAGTGACCTCCTAACCAGTGTGGGAGCCATGTGAAGAAACAAGGAATGACACTGTGAACCCAGAGGTGAGGGCTGCTAAATAAAAAGCAAAACCTGCTGTTCATACCTGTGGCCCATCTCAGGTACAAAACAAAATCCCTTACTCTCCTCTTTTATTACCCTGGGCCCTTACCTTCTCAGAGATTTACCCAGAGAAACACAGCTCAGCCCTCTGGGAGCACCAGCTGCCCTGCTCAGCCGTCAAGGAGACCCACAAATGCCACTGGAGCTGTTGTTATTCCTCCCATGCAGTATCTCTGAACACAGCACAGAGATATAAAGCCAGCAGAAGTCTTGCAAACAAGAACCTCATGATTTGTTGAGAGCCTCTCCAAGGCTAGTGCGACGCCACAGGAGCTGCATCTGGCGATAAGCGCCTGCCTCCAAGGCTACGGAAAGCTAAATAAACCCGTGTTTGTTTGTTGTGCAGCAAGCAGAGCCCTAAGCTGGATGCTGCCCAGTGCTTTCCCCATGTAAATCGGGGAGTTCCTGCTCAAGAAGCCAAATGTTAGAGCTGCCTTTGAGTGCCTGACATTGATTTCAATGTAATACAATTGCTGAAGCTTGATTCTCACTGAACAAAATGAAAGACCTGAAGCAAAGTTGTGCCTGGTGGAGCCGAGTTTGGTGTAGCAAGAGAAAGGAGGAACACTGCCCTCTGGCTTTTCAGCTCTTTGGAATAGGCATTTTTCACACCCAGGCTCCCATAGTACTCCAGGAAAAATGCCAGGAAACTCTCAAAGGAACTTAGGGTCAGGGCTGAACCCTGCTGGGAGTGTGCATAGTGAACTAGAAATAGTGCTGGGAGACAAGAGTTCTGAAGAGGGAAAAAGTTGTTACCAGGAAAGCACCAACACTGCAGTGGAGCATGGGTGTTCAGTATCAGCTGGCTCAAGGAGGTACCAGGAGACCATGGATCATGCTGGCTGTCTCACTGTCATTGCAGCAGAAGATCCCAAAACCATCTTTCTGACTGTCTTGACAACTCTCTGCCAAAGGCCCACCCTGTGTGAGAGACTTGAAGTAGTTTAAAAATAAACCCTGTACTTTAATATAATCCTACTGACATAAACACAATCACGAATTTCACATGCCAATTCAATCACAAATGTGACATCCATATTTTCACTCTAATTTAAAGAACATTGAATGATCTTGACTCCAACTTTCATTTACTATAACCAGGTAGGGAAACAGCCTCAGTTGTAGACAAAATTATTTGTTTGCTTTATCAGAACAGAATAGAATGCAAATTAGTTACCAATATTTGTACAGCACTTAGACAATGAGTACTTGGACTCTTGGAGTCTCTCCTCTCAAGAAAAGGACACAAAAGACACTGTTCTACCATCTTTGTGTTCCCTCCAGCAGCTTTCCCTGTGTGATGGGTAGGAAGGGGGTCTGGCTGGCATGAGGCCTATTGGAATTTCTTCTCTTTTACAATGACAGTACCCCCAAATGCCTAATTGTTACATGTAAGGTGCTGTGTATCTCAGGTGCAGTGCTCAGTCTGCACTCCCAATTAAGTCATTGGGGGCTGAGAGAATGAGAACTTTAAATAATATTGAACCAAGAACCAGAATAGTTTAAAATTTATACTATCAGGGTCACTACTAATATTCTTCAGTCTGTGCCTTAGCTGGAAAGGTTCCTTTGGCAATAAACCCAGCATCTCTGCAAGACTCAGAGGCAGAAACTTCAAGCTGACCTACCCAAGTCTAAATTTATTAAGTGGGACCATGTAAGAACAGACACAGCAGCTCTGCCATTGCAAGGTTAAATGTTTAAAATCTAATATATGAAAGAAGGTGAAACACCGAGATATATTGGGCCAAATGGTACAATTAACCCCCAAAGGAGGACTGAATTCCACATGTCCAGAATCTCTTAAGTGCTACCTTCCTCTCCAGAGACCTCCCATTATGCTGCCTCATGTATTATTAGTGACATTAGACCTATATCTATGGCCTCTCTCCCTGTCACAGTCCCTACACATCACACACTGACATTGTCCTTTCCTCCTTCATAAGGAATGACATTTTTGACATCACCCTATGAGCAAGGACTAAAGAAACAACAAAGCAGGATGAAAATGCACAGATCCACCTAGTTAGCGATCTGAGAGTTTTGCAGGCAGGTGATGTAGGTTTCTTCTTCACATGGAAGGAAAAAGGATACATGGAAGAAAGAGTCTCTCCCAGTCTAGGGCACCTGGTGAGAAAGCAAGAGTGTTCAGAAACTTCCAAAGTTCATTTCATTCTTTTAGGGTACTGTTACACTTTTGGGTGTTTGAATTAAAAAACCTCCTGGGGCTCCCTTGTTCATTTTGAGAAACTCCTTTCTTATGTGAAACACTTCCCTTGGACATATGGGCATGAGGAAGTGTAAAAAATGTGCAGCCTGGGAGAAAAGTCTGGAAAGGCTGGCTATTCTAGGCATAGGTTTGAAGATACTGAAAAAGACACTGAGGCCACTTCTGCCTTCCTGTTCTATTATTCTCCTTTTCCACCCTTCATTTTTCCCTGAAAATAACTTGAGGATAACAATCAGCAGTAACACAAATAGCAGAAAATGACAGATACCTAGAAACTAATAAAGGAGATGCTTTTCTGGGATTGGGCTGGGGTCCATAATAGTGTTGGAAGGTATTGAAGAACCTGACTGCCACATTGCTCCAATCTCTCTATTCAGTTTCTCACTTTAGTTTTCCTTGGTGCCAACACTATACAGGAATGTTATATGTAAAAGAAAATAAAAAGCATTTAGTGCTGCCCAATTGTCTGAGGTTCTAGCGCAGTGTTATATCAGCCTTTACTCAAGCTTCTTCTGGAGAAAGAGCTGAATGATAATTAAATAAGGGTCATGTAAAAAGGAAATGGGTAAACAGAATATGTAATGTTTCTCCTGGAATTTTGTTCATTCTTCAGCCATTACCCTCTATTTATGTACAAACAGGTGAAAGGATGGGTACAAATATATTCCAGCCTAGACAAAGTAAAATTGATGGAGACTAGAGATGCCAGAGCAAATGAGATCTCTGAGGACTCAGAAACAAACTCTCTGACATATCCACTCAATATTCATTGAAATGAGCTCAGGAAACTTTGCTCAATTAACGACTGGCTGTGGGGGAAAGCAGATCCAAGCTGAACTCTGCAGAAGTGTTTTCCTGGACGCCTAAGATCTAGGTCAAAGGAGATGTAATTGTCCAAGGGATGCAATATGTTATAATGACATCTTCCAGAAGCAGTGTTCTGGAGTGCTCTGGCTTAATAATGCTCATCTTTCACAGAGTGCTCACAGTGTTTCACTGCAGTGTTAACATCCGTACAGCTGGCTTAGTAGCACAACTGTACCTGGAAATGCAGATTCCCATGGACAAAGTGGACTTTTGACCCTATGAGTCAGTGAATAACAATTAGGACAGATTATTTTCCTAGTGACATTAAATCTGGAATGAATCCATGGAAGTCATTGAAATTTCAGCAGTTTTATAGCAGTACAGACTATTTTAGTTGTGGTACTGCAGATTTATATTGATAAAATCATATATCTCATGTCCATTTCATTTGGAGGGAGGAAACTAGAGATGACTAGAGCCAGCACTTCTCATCACCTTCCCAGACTCCCATAAAAGCTCCAGAACAGGCATGACTTGACCAGGTTAAGCAAACCTGTACTGTCATAATAAACAATGCCCTCCCACACCAAGCCATATGGATGGTACCACTGCAATAACATCTTACATTTCTGTAGTACCTTTCATCCCAAAAGAACCAGTGAGAGAACCTGTTTACAGGCTTTGGTGGAATGCTTTGACTCTCTTTTGTTGCACGTGAGCATATTAATTAAAGGTATTTTCATAACCAGCACTTGCAGCCCATTCTGCTTCCCACTGCTGCAAAGACCTTTCCTGGAGCCTACCCAGCTCAGCCTGGAGCTCTGGAAGGCCACATCACCCACTGACCACCCAGCAAATCCTCATGTCCAACTGAAGCTGTGAATGAATGTGAAAGACTGCCAGAGAAGGGCCACACTTTGCAGGTGAAAATCAGCAAAATCTCACTGCCCTATACAGCGAGGCATTAGGTGGGTTGTAAAACCTAAAACAATGGATAAATGGTCTGACATATCAAATATGAAACTGGATGAAGCATATGCAGAGACTTTTCAGTCTGAAGAGAGAATCTAGTTCAGATGGGGGCCAAGCAAAAGCTGAGCACTTTTGTCATGATGCATTCTCAGGTAATGCCATGAATATCTAACACAGAGAGGGAAATCACTCCTTTACCTCCACTTTTGGTAATAGCTCTCATGACACTGAAGACAGAATATCATTTAAGTGAATTTGATAACTAACTCTAGAATAGGGGAATTAGAGCCATCAGTAAATTTTTTCACCTCAGAAACTAAACAAATAGGATCAAATTGCTGTCTGGTGTGATCTAATTGAATTCTGTGGATTTATACCCACAGATGAACTTTAACCAATAAAGAGAAGAACATAAATGTTTTACTTTGATACTTGTGACATCACAAAGCTAATATAGCTATGCAATGAAGAAAAGATTTCTAAGAACATTTGTCTTATTTAATTCTCACTTATAATCAAAAGTAATTAAAAACATCCCATTAAATTGGAGAAAGCAGAAAAGAATGCTGAAGAATGTCACTTCATTTGTGGGACTGAGATGTATTTTGTTGTTTCCTGCTGTTTATCTTTAGCTCTGTGAGCAGGGGTTCACATTTATGTTCAGTTATCAGCTGCCAACCTAGAGCCCATTGGAAGATGCATGTCATTTCCAGAAGGATCTTAATAAACACCACCAGTGGAGAGGCATTTCACACTTGGCAGTTCATCTGTCAGAGCAAGACATAACTTCAAATTATTTCCATGCCCATTCTGCAAGCGTTTGTGGAAGGCAACTGACACCCAGAAGATAATGCTCAGGGAAGACACAAGTTAGAGAGGACTCACTGGGTTCATTAGGAGAGAGCACAGCTCAGCAAGCTCAGCGGTGACACTTGCCTTGCCATTGTTATGCTACAACAAGTTCATCAGGCTAGTGGAAGAAAATGGAAATTTCCTTGCAATGAAGAGCTCAGTGCTGTTAACAGCATTCCATGGCTCTGGGGTGCCACTGCCAAACCTCTCTCAACTACATCATGGTGGACAGATCATCTGCAAGGGGAAAAAGGGCCCAGACAAGTGCTTGCATCACACAGAAGAGTTAAGAGAGCACCCTTCAGCCTCCATAGGAGCCTGTCTCATTAGCAATGTCAGAGTCACAGTCTTCTGTTTCCCTAAGAAATTCTGGAAGTTGCCAAATCTACTCCAGCTTAAGAATAAGGCCATGAAGTTCATACATGGATCAAGTGGGTGAAAGTGGTAGCACTCCCCTGAGCAGCACTGCCCATGTCCCTCTGGACTGTGTTATCACAGTCTGGCCATGTTCCTCTCTCTCCAGTTTCCCATCTTTTTATCATCTTCCTGCAATTCTTGGATAAGGTGGAGAATGGGATGATAGCAAAGAGAGAAAACAGGATGCCTGACTCACAAGCAGGCAGCAGAAACTGAAGTATGGGTGTCTTGCTTTCCCTCCTCAATGGAGAGGCAAAGGCACAAAGAAAAGCATGCATCCACAAGGAAAGGTGTCCATGTGACTGTGCATCTAAGGAAAGGCATGGCTGAGAGTGTGTCCCCACAGCACCATGAGGTTGTAGCAGGTCTTGAGAAACAGGAGCTCTGTAATTCTGGACATGTATCCCAGAGGATTTTTTTCCTTTTCTTCTTGTCACCATGGATATCACTACATCCTTACACTGCAAGTTCACCACTCCCAGCTACCACCAACTGGTAACTACTGAGTTTGGGGGACATGCACACACACACACACACACACACACACACATACACTCAGAGTCACACACACAGTCACACACACGCTGTTCTTGCTCCCAACAACACTTTGACAACAAGGGTGTTGTGAATTTTTGCTGTTCTAAGAAAATCTATCCATCAGCTTCCCTCATGAAATTTTATTTTCATGAAACGTTTTTATGAAAATTTTCATGAAACTTTTTAATGAAAATTTTTCATAATGAAAATTTTCATTAAACATTTTTTCTGGGGCACTTCTACAAGAACCACTCCATTCTACGAAGAGTTAATGTGGAATGCAAATGAAATATATATTTTAAAGGCTGACAAAGGCATGACAAAGCTGGAGGCTACTGAGCAATGGCTGCTCCTGTGAAATGTAAACCCAGTGCATTGTTTTGCCCCATAGGTTAACCTAGTTCTGAGCCTCACTGGCTGGTAGAAAGGTGAAGCGCAGGGTTTTTGGACATGACAAGATCAGCAAATTTCAGAAAATCATAGCTCAAAGGTGTAGGTGGTTTTACACTTCTTCTTTAAGCCCAGATGCTAACCATGCTAAAATGCAAGCTTATTATGCAGCTTGGCAAGATTTCAGTGATTTTATTGAAAGGCCATTTTGTTATGTTTATTAGATTTGTCAAAAAGGCATTTTATGATGTTTATGAGAGCATATAAATTTATGAAACTGTAACAATTTTTTCAAAAATAGCCTTTGCTGGAAATCAAATAATGCAAGTAGTAAAACCTCCCATCAGAAAAATCCAGGCAGAATTTTCTATCAGGCAAGGTACAGACGCATCCACAGAACAATCTGTAAAATACTGTCAATAAAATCTGTTGTAAATGTAATCCATGCTGTAAAGCAGTGGAAAAGATGCTGGGTGCATGCAGGAAGGCTGCAATGCTCCCACCTGGATGCAGATGTGGCCTTTCTGTCTGATGTCCTTGCCTGACTACAAGTGAGGGGCCTGCTGGTCTTGTTGCCCCAGCTTTTGCAGAAGGAAGGAACAAACTTCTGCCTCGTGCTTGGCTTTGTGTTGTGTACTGCTGCCCATAATAATCCCTTGTCCCTCTGCTTTCCAGAAAGGGCTGGCTGGGCTTGACATAGTGCACAGGAATGAGCCACAAGCACATCCTCCACCAGCTCTCTGCTCCAAACCAGAAGCCCCTTCTGCAGGGCTGTTCTTTCTCTTTGCTGCTGTTGTTGCTTTTCATTTACTGCTGTTCTGTTCTCTCTCCCTCCTACACCCCCTTCAAGCAAAAAGCTGTCTTGTATTTCTGCTCAGAGAGCTCCCTTCTTCTCCTCATTTTTTTCTTTTGTTCATCCTCCACAATACCATCAGGATGATGTGAAACATTTGATCTCTTCCTTTTTCTTTCTTTCTTAGGAGGTCAATTTGGTACTCTGCAATTGATGCTCTCCCCTTTCTTGGAGACTGTGATGTGGCAGCAGGACAGGCTGACAATCAGATTCAGCCATTGCTGTGGCAGCTGGGATCTTGATCACACCCATGACAATGCTTCCAAAATGAGGATTTTGGAATGCCATTCCCAAGTCTCTCTTCCCAGGCAGGGGAAGATGTAGCAACAACAAAATGTTTCTCATGCTGCTTCCATTTTGCTGAGGAGTCCTAAAAATTTGGAAAGGTGGTGGGGATGAGAGGTTGGGGAGGTTAGGCAGGAGAAATCCATGCACTAAGAAGCTGAAAGAGTAGGGATGGGGAGAGAATGAAGTCAGCCCTGCCTGTGTGTCAAGGCACATTGTTCTTATGCTGGAGAAGTTCATCCTGCCATGAATCATAGAATCATAGCATTTCTGAGCTTGGAAAAGAACTTCAAGGGTCCAGCTGTTAACCTAGCACTGCCAAATCCACTGCTAAACCACATCCCTATTTCTGCACTTACCTTTACAGCTTGCTCCACAATGTATCAAATTGAAACAGACCTAATACTCATACAGACTTATTACCAATAACCACAGAATACTGGAAGAAATAAAAAACTAAATGCATGAAAGTTTGCAATTTCCAACTGATACTTTTTGCACTGTTTTGATGTATTCCAAGAAAACCAGTGAAAATGGTGTAAATGTACTATTCCTAGAGTGACTGTTGTCTTTTAAACAGTTGCTTTTCAAAACAGACATGATATTTTGTTACTGGAAAAGCAAAAAGAGTGTTGCAACCACAGTATTTAAATTTCAAAAGTTTTTCATTAAGTAAGGCCCTGAAGGGCAGAGAAGGGAGCTATTTGAAAGCAGAGCACAGACAAGGGAGGTGTGATCACTTTGTGTAAGCAGAGAGTTGTCTCACAGGTCATCACTTCACCAACAACCCCTGTGGACCTGCTTTGTCTTGCACTCCTGGTGAGGAGGTGCTGCACCGCCTTGCTCGCTGCTCCCCCTCATTCCACCAGGGGACACGTTCAAAGCACAACGCCAAGACGAGTCCCACAATAACCTTACAACCTTACTAGACCTAAACCCTGATGATGCCAAGAGCGTGACTGTGACAGCGACCAGCACAGGGGTATTTAATCTCCTTCCATTTCCACACATCTTGTCTTGGGAAATATACCTCATAAAATGACATGGGAGCTGAAAGCTAACAGTGTCCATCAAATAGCAAAGCGCCTTCTTTATTGCCCACACTCTCCCTTGCTGCAGTAAACTTGGATGCCCATATTAAATATTTATCCATCTGAAAGTGCTGCACTGTCATTAGTTTAATTGAGGTGCAGGCATGTACCACAGTGATTGGCCTGGAAAGTACGAAAATGCAAAAGGCTGGGAGAATGGGGATGGTAAATAAGTGACAGTGTGCAATTATTATGCAAATTTTAGAGGAATGGTCATCACCAAACGAAACTTCCTTGGTGTGGATGCTGCTTTCAGCAGACTTAGAATCCACAACCCAAACAGGTTGAAGAAACTGCCTGATTCTTTTGACCTAAAATGATATCAATTACAGGGCTCACAGAACACATTTGTGTGCCTTCCCTCATCTCTCCCTGTATAACCCCAATATACACCTGAATGTGAAGTCTACTACCACCATCTTTAGCACTCTTTTACTGTAGCTATACAGCAAGTTTATGCTTTTGTTTTAGGATCATCCTTGTCTGGGTCTGTCCAGGGTTTTTGTTCGTTTGTTTTTCCACAGGGGAGAGATCCTAGGTTTACAGAAATTTTACATTCTTGTAGCCCTGACTAAATTAGGACAAGACTCCTGTCTTCCACCAGCCCAGGTCGCAGCACACAAGTTTCTGCACCAAATATCTGACACAAAGCCTTGGGGAAGAAGTTGGTACTTGAAACACTGACAGAGACCTTGTTTATAGACTCAGAGTTTTCTCTCCCATTTTTGCCAGTTTTATTCCATCCTTGTTGCAATGAGCTATATCCTAAGTACATCTTCTCCATCATTTTAGTATATACTCCTATATCTCCAGGTCACTCACAGCGTGTCTGATCAGCCTGCTTTTCCTGGGTGTATGATGGTCTATGAGTCCTGGATGACTCCTCATTTTCTGGGCAAGGAGATTGAAAGGTGTGAAATAGTGGATGAGATTTCGAGTATGTATTCACAGGCTACTTTTGGGTACATGCACCATTAGCTGAATCCCATTAGCTTGGCCCTTGATCCAGCAAGAGCCTACAGGTAAGCAGATGAAACAACCCTGGCATGAAGAAATATCATATGGGATATCAGCAAGAGGCCAGGTAGAAAAGCACAAAGTATAGATGTGTCCACACAAAACTTTATACACTGTGGCTCATCCAAAGATTTTACACAAGCCACTTTTTAAATAAATCCAGTGTATCAAAAGTGAACATTGACTTGCTGTAGTTCACTGTGTGAATTCAAAGTGTTTCAGGTTTGTAAGGAGAGGGTAGTACAAAAGCACAAATAGAATAAGCTGGCCATTAGGTAGCATTGTCATGTGGCTGTGAATAACTGAGGCAAGCACGTGAGCAGCACATATGAGAGAGCCACAAAAGAAAGGAGGATCAGAGGGAATGTTAGAGCTTCTTCCTCTTTAGAATTTATTTAACCCACTGACTGCTCATTTGTTTAATTAGAAATAAAAGATTACTGAAAGACCTTCATAGTTCTTGGATGATACATTAAGAATACCTTAATGCAGCACTTTGGGTTGGTACCCTTTGAACTGAACATTGCTTTGGCATAATCCCAGTGCCTTCTACCAAGATTCTCCCCATTACAATAGAGCTGACTTTGCCCTCTCTTCCTGGGGCCACATAACTGTGCTCAGTAGTTATGAAAGGAATGTATGAAGCAGAAATTAAATAGAAAGAACAGTATGACTGCAGCTTCATGAATTTTACTCCAGTCCAAATGAACTTGGAATGATTTCTAGGCAAGTTTTTAAAGTCAGGGAATATTAAAGCATCAGGTTTTTAGAGTCTATCAGCGCTTTCTGTATCACTTTAAACACAGGAATTCATAGACAATCCGTCAGAATTTCAGAGGAGACTGTCCAAGCATTTTGAGGTCACAAATATCTTGGAAACCAGATGTCCTCAATATCTGTGTGTTGTTTGCAGGTCAGAAGAGTTTTTTGTCCACTGAGAACCTCGCTTTGGCTCTGGTAACCTGATAGGGATTACTTGACCAAAGAGAATTGCTTCATACATAGAGGTATTGCCAGTCCTGGTGAGGACCTGGAATCTTCTGAGGTTTGGAGCATTGTACACTGTGGGAACAACTTTACTGCACTGTGCTTTAAGGCCTTTGGAAAAGAACCAACAGGGGTGAAAAAAACCCCATGGCTCTGCGGGGCTCAATCACCCCTCCCCAGTGCAGTTTGCATAACTCGTGATGGGATTGCAGTGGGTATCTGCCAGCTGAGTCCTGCTTTCCCTTTCCTTCCACCTGTGCTGCCCCAGATAGGTTTGCATCTTTTCCCTGAGTCTGTGCAATGCTCTGCCTGCACACCATGGAGCCTTGATGCTCCTGTAAGATAAGCAGAAGGGTGTGTGAGAGGCTGGATGGGTTCCAAACTACTCCTGGGGCAGCTCAAAGCAAAGCTTGTGGCTCAAGAGATGGCAGCGTTCAAAATACCCGGGCTCCCCTGAGCCAGGGGCTTGAGTTCCAACAGGGCCATTCCCAGTTACCTACTGCACTCCACGTATGTTCCTGCTTCTAATGCTTTAGATAGGACATCACATCCTGAAGCTGTGCCTGCTTTGTATGCCTACAGCATGTCTTGAAGCACTATTGGTGAAAGCTGTGTTTTCCCCACTGATTCTCAGTAATGTTTGCACGAAGAATTATCCAAATATCTAACTGACAGGAATCCTAGACCTTCTGGGGAGTAAATTTTCTGGGGAGGTATTCAATAGATAAGATATTCTGCTATGTATATATCAATATTTACAATTTCTAGGACAAAATCTGGAGTGTCACCAAATAAGTGGAAGAAAACACATATTTTGACAGTGCTGTGTAAGCACTTTGGGCCTCATTTCTAATTTATAATCTGCTTTGGGATTAAAGGTGTCCTATAAATGTAAGATAATTATTAGTAACAGTATCTCTGCAAGTCCCAAAACAGTCAGCTAGGAACAGATACAGGGTGTTCTGCATGTTTGTCAAACCAAACAGAACGACTACAAGGGAGTATTTCATGTCTTTTATTAGAATGAAGCAGAGAAACAATATGAACAAATATAATTAAAAATACCTTCTGGATTACATGTACCCGGATCGCTCTTGCAAGCCAGATATCTAATTTTGCACTGTTTTCTAGGGGTTGATTTTTACTCTATAGTTTTCATCTGATTTTACAGTCAGCATTACTTCAAGCTTATTACATTCACAACACAATACAAAATACAACACCATTAATTTAATTTTATTTACGTTCCAGAGTTATTCAGCTGGAATAAATTGAACACAATTTGATTGAAATTGTCCTGCAGGACTGACTTTAGGCACATTCAGCAAGAGTGCTTTATAAATAATGACAGCATTTAGTACACAAAAGACACCCTCTTGAACTGGAGGATTTGCAGGAGCTGTTGTCCAATGAGGGAAAAGCAACAATGCCAAGCATTGGGCTAAGCTGAACACTTCTTCTCTGGAGCCCACTTTTAATTGCATGTGCCTTCAGAAGAGACCTTGGCTGGAGAGCATGATGACCACACACATAGAGCTCCTACAGAAAGCAGTTCCTAACTTGAGTGTTTCACTGGCACAGAAGCATCAGCACTCTGTCAAACTCTTCAAGTGATGGAAAAGGAATGAGGAAGATCAATGTTTTGTAGTTGCCCTCAGAAGTCCCAGTCAATGACAGGTAAGGTATTGTGAAGACACTATGCAGAACCAAACAAACCATCCCTACCTTCCAGGTGTATGGAAAGGGCAGCAGGTGCACATGGGCACACAGGGCAGTGGGTTGTTTGTTTGGGTCCTGTTTGTCAGTGTAAAAGAGACTGGCCACATGGTTGGCAAGCTTTTCATAGGCAACACAGTACAGCAGTGTTTTCAACAGAGATTTGAAAAGATAATGAGGGTATTTTGCTGCTCTTTACCAAAATTCTTCTCAATAGCAGCAAGGAAAAAAGTCCAGAAGTTGTTTCTATAAAAACGTTAACAAGTGAGAAATAGAGACTGACAAAATGATGAGAAGGAGACGACATTGTCATAGCAAAGGAGAGCTCTTCGGCAGGGTGGGAAGGGGCTTGACAGGAAAGACAAATAGCTTGTGTTTGATGGAGTAAAGAAGAGGAAGGTAGTAGAAAGGAGCAAAGAATGTGTAAAATCCTCAAACTGATGGATTAGGAGGATGATCTTTATAGCAATATTTTGCAGGGATGTGCACAGGCTGAAAATACACTTGGCAAGACCAAAGAGAAGGATGTTCCAGTAATCAAAATGCAAGACATTTGGATTTTAGCCAGGCTAGATAACGCCATCTGATGCTTTTTAATAGGAAGACTAGACTATTAGCAGCAACTTTCTTATCTTGCCTGGAAGTGAAAGGAAGAACTTTGAATTAGTTTTTCCTTCTGATTATCATTGGGTTTTGTTCCAAATTCTGACAGCCTGCAGCATCCATGAGACATTCCCATTCACATCTGTGGGAGGACATAGAATCATAGAATTATTCAGATTGGAAAATACCTTCAAGATCATCCATCAAGTCCAACCATTAACGAACACTGTGAAGTCCAACACTAAAACATGTCCTTAAGTGCCACATCTACACATCTTTCAAATAAGTTTAGGGATGATGACTCCACCACTTCCTTGGGCAGCCTGTTCCAATGCTTGACAACCCACTCATGAAGGTTGAGGAACCTTTGGTGCCTTGCCACCTCTCTAACTGAGCTTGTTTAAGTCCTGAATGAGAGTTGGAAGATATTACTGTTAGGACAGGTAAGTGAGATTTGTTGGTGCTGATTTGGTGGTGTCTAATAGGTGGGCACTCAAGGTCAATCCTCTTATGGAACTAGCAGAAGAAAAAGGGAATTTTGTTTCAGACCACTGAGATACTTGTGATCCTTCAGTGAGATATTTGATTATGAAGGAACAGAATTGCTATGCTATACCAAACAAATGGAGACCATATAGTTTAATAATCCTGCTGTGACAGGGCCTGTAGAAACAATTCAGATTAAGTACAAGGAACCTAGCAGAAGACAAGTAGGGAATAACTTGCCGAAAGGGGAAGTTTCTTTTTCATTCTTATCAGTTAGCAACTCGCTTAGGCCCTGAAGCAAGAGGGCTTCCATAACAAAAGAAAATATGTATTGTATTTAATAAGAACATCCCCAATTACATTATCCATATAAATGTCTAATCCTTTTATTTAAATCCTACTAATCTCTTAGGCTTAATGTTATCTTATGGGAATGAGCTAATTAGGTATTGTATAAAATGTATTTCCTTTTAACAGTTTTATATTTGCTGCCTTTTATTTCCATTGAATGTTCTCTTGTCCTTGTATTCTGGGAGCATGAATACTATTTCTCCCTAGTCCTTGTATTCTGGGAGCATGAATACTATTTCTCCCTATTTCTCCTTTCTACTACCCACATTTTTCACATCCCAGTCAGGAACCTCCTCTCTGATGTACAACTTCCAGTGTTTCCAGATGTTCCCCAGTCAAATACCACATTCAGATTGCTTTGCAATTTCTGCCTCTTGTATCTGAGAGCCTTATTCATCTTTGCCAAACAGAAACCAGAGCAGGCAAAAAGGATTGTGCCATTGACGCAACCAAAGGCATTACCATGATTCCAGGCTGATTTGGCCAATACTCTGAGCAGACTGGCATTATCTGCAAATTTGAGCACCCCATTATGCCTTGAGCTGGAGAATCCATTGCACTCTCACAGTTCCTTTCCTGAGGCATTACAGTTCCTGGAAAACCCTGCAAGTGCCTGGGTGCTCTCCACCACCACTTCCAGAGGCACTGTTCTATGCCTGCTCATGCAGGATGCCTCTGCCATTGCTCCAAACATTTAAATAGTAGCCGTGGCAGGGATTAAGGAGGTGTCTTGCTGCCAATTTTCACCAACATTAAAATTGAATGCTTATTCCTATGCTTTGTTTCCAGTTCTTTTGCCCAGGTGTTTGATGCTTCTTTTTCTCACCTTTCACCAACCTTGCCTTTTTAACAGTAACTTCGTGTGGGAGGGTTGATACATGTTTTTAAATGACCAAATAAAATCTGACAATTTGTTCACATCCTGTACAACCCTGCAGTGGTACTGAAGTCATGATAGTCAAGCTTAGTTCTTACTAGACTGCATGGAGCAAAATATAGAAATTGTGAAGGATTTCTATATTCTGGATTCAGTACAATATTTCTTCTGGCACTCACCCAAGCTACTCCACATTGATTTTTTTTTTCTCAGAGCTTATACAGGAAGCCAAAAAACCTTTACATTGAACCCAGAAGTAAACTGATCACAAGCCAAAGATAAGTCCTCTCTCTGCAGCTATCTGAACCATTATAGCAGCATTTATTGAGTGCCTTTATTTTTCTGGTTTTAATCTGCACAGTGCTGACAGCTCCAGAAAGATCTTAATGGACTTCAATAGTGATGCAGCGCTAAACTTATATATAGCACCTGCCACACCAAGGCATCCCAGTAGACTTCCCAAATAATAGAGTTTAAAGCTTCTGCTTTCATAAGCCAAAGGCAAGGCTCAAGAGAACAAAATTAGGTTTAGCTTTTAAAATATTGACAAACTTGACATTATTAATTTCAAGAGGTGAATTCATCACTGCTGGAATCGATTGCAAGGGAGAAACCAGGGAAGGATCAGCAGAGACAGGTCACAACCATACACCTGCATGAGAACCCAGGAATGAAAACCTTTGTTCAATGTGCAGCAATTGCATGTTTACAGCTGTTTAACTCACTTCAAATTAAATCAGTCCAGAAAAGCAACAAGAAGTCTGAAGTCAGACTTGCTGTATGTAATTCTGAGCTTTCATGCAGTACTCTCTGTGCTATTAGTCTCAAAGCATACTACAACTTTTAAGAGGTTACATCTCCCTGAGAGCAAAAGCATTAAAGGCATTGCAAACCAAGACACATAAAGATCAAGTGATTTGTGGCAATTAATTCATAGTAGCACCAATAGCAGAAACTCAGGAACTCAGATTCTTGGATTCCCCATCTATCACTTAGTCAACAAAGCTTCCTGAAACTCCAAGAGACCAATGTGTTCCATGAATGACTTCTCTTTCACTTTGGTCCTAATCCTAAGAATGGATGTATAGGTGTTATTAAAGCTAAGATATCATTAATAACTGAAGCTTTTAACTGGTATAAAGCAGATGTAATTTCCTTTCATCAGTAGGATTTCAAGCTTTGAAAGACAAGCAAGCAGAAGAAGAACCAGATCTTGTGTTTTCTGATCAGACCAGATTTTCAGGAATACATTAAAGATGTCAGAAACAATTTGCAGATCACCTGAAGAAAGCATACAAGGAGATGATGAAATGTTTAGAACATTTATAAACACATTTAAACAGATCCTGGTAAAAGATTTTACCTCATTTCAACAGAATAGGAAACCTATTTCCTAGCTGTCTGTATGAGCCGATGGAAACTGCTTCTGAATGGTGACTACAAAGTGTCGGATCTCAAGATCTCAGTCCTGAGGTGCTGAGCCACCGAGACCACCTTGGGGGTCTCGGGAGTCCTGGAATGTTGCCAGAAGTGTCTGGTAGCTGGACTTTAACCCTACACAGGAGACGACAAGGATGAGGGCTTCACCAGGGTGAATGGTGAAGGGATTAGCTAATTAGAGGGTGAGACACAGGGTTTAGGATTTATGTACAGGGGGGTTTAGAGAAGTAAGATGGAGGAATTGGGGTGTGTCCTGTCCTCCTTCTTCTTCCTCTTCTTCTCCATCTTCCTTGGTGATGGTGGCATTTTTGGATTGGTTATTACTGAGAGTGCACCGAGTAATAAGAATAAATGGTATTGGGGAAAAATGATAAATATTGTACACGTAACAATGGGTATAAAGATACGTGGCTGCCCCGGAGGGCAGAGAGTGTGCTCATGGCTGACTGCTGAGCAGATCTCTGTTCGGCTGAAAGAACATCTTTTAGATAAACAATTAATAAACATAAAAACCGAAAGAAGAACTGAAGCCTCTTCTCGTCCTTCGATACGCGGGCTGCCCCAAGGCCACCTCGGGCCTTTCCAGGCCCCTCAAACAGCCGAGATAAACCCGACAACAAAGTTCAAAACGGGTCACACTTTCCAGCAGGAAACAGGGCACATTCTTACTTAGTGTTACAACTAATATATACTTAATTTTGGTTCCATATCTTTCAAAGTTAAATGTGTCTTCAATTAATTACAGCTATTTTCTTATTCTCAAGTTACTTATCACGTCTAATAAATCTATGAGCACCAATCAGTGCATCAAGCGACAAGCTCCCATTTGAAACTCCTTAAATATTTTTTTAATAATGGCAATAAATGTTGTTAATTCAGACAGCATAAGTAACTGCATCTTACTGATATTATGCAGAACTGAGCTTGGAATAAGGCATTTTTATTTCTCTGCTGTAAGATTGTCCTCCATGATTTTCAAACCATTCTCAGACATTTTGCTGGCAGGCAAAAGGTGACATGTAAAATCAGCTACTGGAAGGAAATGGTATGACTGGGCAAAAAGTATGCACAAAAAAAGGCAAAAAGAGCTCTTCTCTGAAAGAGAAAGTTTATAACCAAACTCAATGGAAAAAAATAGTCTGGGGATTCAAACTATTCTTATCATCCCAAATGGGAGCTCCATCCTTCCCCAAGGTCATTCTCACTTTCTGCTTCCTATGAAGTCCATTTACAATCTTCTTCTGAATGTTTATTGAAGGTGTGAAGAGAGAAGTATCTCTGACTGAGCTATGTCTACTAGGAACCAATTTGCACCTTTCACCTAATCCACAAATTTGCAGCATCACTTCTTTACACATATGGACAGAGCATTTGACTGTGGAAACCAAAATGCTAACTTAGTGCCCTTGGGCTGTCCTACTTTTTTTTTTTTTTTTTGCTGTCAGGACAATACAGCTGGGTAAGCCAGATAACAAATATCAAAGGCCCAATTCTGTCACTTTATGAAAATATGGGAGCACCGTCAGTGCTATCCAATGAAGAAGGTATATCTTTGGATTAAACAGATCCAAAATATGAAGTATTAGTGGATTTGGATGAGAAAGTGATGAAGAGATATGTCATCCCAAATGCCTAAGCTTCACAAAGATACAGCATAAAACATGAGGCACAATCAAGCTCCCCTTGGTTCATGCATCAGCCTGCATGATAGGGAAAGAGGCATTATAAGAAAAGAAAGTGTATGCTACCTTTCATATCCAAAGCCGGGGCAAATAGTCATTAACAAGCTGTTGATGCTGGTACTGATAAAGGAGGAGACCAGTCTAGGCTGGGGCATGGAACAAAGGATCAGACAGCAAAGAAGACAAAGAATACTCAGTAGTATTATATAGGGGTGACAATATCTAATAGGGTGGCACTTCCTGAGAGACACTGCCCCCCAGGCAGAGAGTTTGGGGGGGGACTGAGAAGCAGCTTTAGCACCTTGCAGGAAGGAGAATGAATGATCACAGCTTTTTGCTACGTTTTGTCCAAAGTTGGCATGGCATGGAACAACAAGAGAGGGGAAAGGAAGTTTAATAAATGGGTACTTTAGCCTGGGGCTTTTAGTGGTTTTGTACCTGTAGAGGATTTGATGTGTTTCATTCAGGAGCCCAGTACTTCTGGGCACTGTCACAACATAACCTACATAGGCAGTTCTGCCTTGATAGAGTTACCAGCCAGGAACAGGGAGCCACAAGAGATCAATATATAATGTGGGAGTCATCGGCAAACCACCTGCTTAGCCAACGTCTCGCAGCCTGTTGCCTGAAATAGAATACAGGAGACAAACATGGTGCAAGAGATTCTGCAGTAAATAACTATAGATTAAGCTACAGCTAACTACTGGTAGTTTGTCTCTTCCACTTTTGTACTGCCTTACCTATGGCTGCTGTCCTCATGCATTTTACTTCAACCTCCAGAAAAAGAGAAAACTAGACATAGACCTTTTGCAGGGGTATAAATTAGAGCCTAGGTTTTAGTGTAAGCTGAACCCAAACTGGACACAGTTGAAACCTAGACAGCAGAGTTTAATTTTAGTAGTCCTTCAATGCCATCACATCTCCTAAGCCTGTATTTTCCAGACTCTATTGCCCCTCCTTTTCCTCCAACTTACTAGAAGCCACCTGCTTGTTTTTAGAAAAGCTGAAACCCAAAATATAACCCATTGCTTCACTGCTCAGAACTCTTCAACAGCCTGGAAAGACACTACCTGAATGGGCTTCTTGCTGGGCTGTGTGCTCAGTCCTGGGTGCTGATTTGTGAGAGAAGGGGAAACAATGTTGTTTGGGTAAGCACACTGACACCTGCATGGGTGTCATGACACAGATGAAAACAGACATGGGAAGATGGCAAAGAAAAGGCTTGGGAAGGTGTATGTCCTGCTTTGAGGCAGGTTAAACCACGTCACTATCTGCTTTACAAGGCAATGTACCAACACAGCAAGAGCTGCCATTAAGCTGTCCCAGAGCAAGGTGACTGACAAGGCACATCGACAAGTGTTGATACAGGATCAAAGCAGAGAGAGCAGAGTCCTTGTGAGAGCCCTTGGCAACAGGGGGACCAAGAAAACAAGAATAGACCTTGGGACAGATTGTGTGATTAAGTGGAGCTGGAGATCATTTAAAGATCTCCTGGGGAATGGGCTCAGAATAAATGCAGCAGCAGAGCTGGATCTGTAGCTTTGTGTACAGCAGCTGATGCATTTTTCAGCATAAGGCAGGAAATGGAGAACCATGATCTACATGAGTTCATTTCTGTTGAGCAGGTCAGCGTGCTGTTAACCAGATGTGCTGATACCACTGATGCAACATTGTCCCACTCAGGCCATTACAGGTCCCAGGGCTATACTGAATGAAAACATTGACAGGAATACTAGCCTCTAAAGGTTATTGTTCACAGTCTGCTATTTGAAAATAATGCAGAAATCTGGACAAGAAATAATCTTTAACCGTCTTCTGGTTCTTGGTTTCAACATGTGGAGAGCCTGGTTCAAGCATGCCTTAAAGAAAGATAGAAGCCTGCTGTAAAGCAGCCTTTCCCAGGCTTGATTCTGTAAACAATTAAGGTTCTCAGCCACCTTTTATATAAACAACAAGATTCTCAGACCATTCTGTCCTTGGCTGCTACTGGGAACAGATGGCCGGTCTGGGAATAGATATGAAGGTTTTGAGAACCTTTCATATCATGGTGGGAACACTGATCTTGGTTTCAGTAAACTAACTTCAGGTATTGTAAACAAAAGGAGGAGCTGAAGTTTTCTCTACAGCCTATCAGGAGCTCAGATTTTGCAATATGCATGAAGTGAATTAACACTGTTATAAAAAGTGCCTGATTGAGGAATAAATCGGAGTCAGATGCTAAATCAACAAAGGTGGTCGCTCCCTCACTTCAACATCAACACTACCTAGATGCTCACCCTCTTTATTCCTTATTCCTGACTGGGTGCCTCCTTTTTTTTTTTTTTTCTTTTTCTTTTTTTTTTTTTTTTTTAATCAGAGAACAGACTTGCAACAAGCTCTGATATTCACAAGCAGGATGAATGTCCAACAGCTGCCAGCTAGCTCTTCCTATTCATTCATGTGATGATCAGCCAACAGGTGCTGAAATCTGTTGTGCAGCAGGGTGTGGCCTTAAAGTCAAGCGTCCGGCTGGCAAAAGGGCAACCAGTACCCAACTGCAAATGTGTGAGCACCCCTCGGCGTCAGAAGGCTTCGGGCTGTGCTCACAGCAGACGGAATCACTGCTGGCAGACGAGAGTAAAGAGTCCGCACACTCACTGGGGACTTGCCAGATTTATTGTAGAACCCAACGTGTCAACCAGGGAGTGACTCACTGACTGGTATCTAACGTGTCAGCCAGTGAGTGACCAAGAACAAAGAGTGCAACAGGGTTATAAAGGGGAGGAGGGATCTCAGGGAGGGATTTACAAAGGACCAATAGGGGAAGGTAGGGGAGTGAACTTAGGATAACGGGCATGAGAGAAAACCCAATAGAAACAATGTAAAGGAGGGGCCCTGGAGCCACAGCCAATCAAGTCTCCCTAAGCACAGAAGATTCTGGCAAACTAGGAGGAGTGGGGAGTTATTGACTGGGCCCAGGGAGGAGAACAAATTCACATATAAGGAAACACAGGGGAGGGGAAATGATATAACAGAGAGGATTGACATAAACTGTGGTGGGAGTAACCAAGGTAACCAAATGACAGACAATACCATGGCAGGAAGAACTGGTGAGGGCAGAACCATTACAGAAGATGGAGGAAACAATACAGAAAATAGGGGAGCAATCAAACAAACTAACAGAACACACTACAACACTGTTGCCCATGCATGTGTACAAACTAGCAAAGCTTTGAACTCCTTAATGGAGCCGTCTCCTGATCTTCTCATAGCTGTTATGCATCCTTACTGTGTTCCAGTAAAGATGAGCTGCTTCCAGCGGGCTTTGCTAGCAGCATGGCCATGCCTTCAGTACACCAGATGTGTGCAGTAGCAGCAGCTCAAAATACGAAAACCACTGGCTCCCAGGTACTTAGATTTCAGCATTTTACTTCTGGGACCAGAGCAGTGCAGTCTGCTTTTCTTTAAAAAGAGATACCCAGCTTTCAGTTTCAGCAGTACAGCCTCCCTTGTCTGGTTGCTGGAGCCCTTTTACCCAGTGCAGCCAAGGGCCAGGTGAACCACCCTGAGTGTGAGAGCAGCTATTGCCCCCTCTGCATTAAATCAGCATTGCCAGAAAGTGCAGGAGTAGAAGTGAGAGAGTCACAGTGTGTGGCCTTCTGGAAGTAGGGAGGTGATGGGCCCATCCCAGAAATGCAGAGACACCTCTGAGAGTAATGGCTATTGACACTCAACAATCCCAGTCATGCTCCTGAAGGACTTGTGACACCTTCTGATCCCAGAAGTGAATGAACTTACTTGGTAACCAAAGTCGGTAACAACAGTACTTCACTAATAAGCACATGCAGCTCACACCTCAAAGCTGTTGTCTATAAATTGCCTTCAAAACATAGTAGAAATTCCTGAATAGGGTTTTTCAAGATTTTCTTTGATCAGGACAGCAGAAAGTTTTCTTCCTTAGTGAAATGATTAGACCTGCGCTGACAGTCTTAATCCAGCCTTGACTATGGATAACAGAATTGGAAAACAAAGCAGTTTGTCCCAGATCCCATTTTGAGGTATTGAACTGTTACATTTTTTCAGAAATAGAAGTCATTACAGACAAAGCCACTCTGACACTTTTCCCTTGGTCTTCTTAAACCTCTCATGTTAACCACTGCTAGGAGGGTTAATAAAGAAATTAATAAACTCAGCAGGTAACACAAGTGACAGTCCCAGCAACACAGACAAGCTTCAGGAAGCTAATTGTGACAAGTAAGGGCTGGAGAATCCCTGCTCAGAAGTCTCTCTGTTTTTGTATTGCTTGCTAAGACCTCACTGATAACTTCTTCTCTCCTATCCTCCTGTTACTCCTTTCTCCATTGCTATGGTTTCTCCCTGTGGTATTTCACTGCACTATTTTCAGCTTGCTAATCATTAACCTGCCCCATGTTCCACCTTTTCCCTCAGCCGCCTTCAAGATGTACCCTGTAAGCTGTTCTTCTGTTGAAAAGTTGTCTGTAAAATGCAATAATCTTCCTGAAACTGATATGCAAACCCCAACAGTGGTTTATTCGTTCTCTCCTGCATGCATGGTTTAGACATACAGGATCACCCAATGTTTCATTCCTGTGCCAGCACTTGGCTCCCCACCTGAGTGTAGGCATTTGCACTGGTCTTCTAGCCAGACTCTTACTCCACTCACACCCCCAATTTATCCTACAAATCCACCCATTTGGAGCCCATACAGGCCAGACTCACTGCTGAAGTCAAAGATGCATTTGAGTTGCTGAAATGGTAAGCTGACCTTCAGAAAGTGAAGAGGCTGCAGTGAGCCCATTTCCATCTCCTCTCCCCACTCTGAGACCTCTACCTCCCTCACCCATACACAAACACTGACAGCCACTTTCCCTCCTACCTGCTCTTAAGAAATCCTCCCTCTCACAGCAGCTGTGTGACTCTGGGGCCACCAATGTACTTGGTGTGTGACAGGCTATAAAATCTGGGATGGAGAGTCCCAAAGACTTTGGGACAAGGCTTGCCATGCCTGCTGCTCTGGGTAGGAAAAGGATGGCTGCTCCTTGTACTATGGGAAGATAGCATCTCCCTGCCTCCACCCAGCAGTGCCCCCACACCATGCAGACCATTCCTCTTTCTGCACTGCTGGTACCATCAACAGAGTTGTGCAGGAGCAAAGGAAGGATCAGCAACAGGGGTTTCCCAGCTGCTCCCACTGGAGCTTGTGGTTATGAAGTTCAGGTGCTGCAGCCTGTCTCACATCCAGCCCAGTCTCCACTTTTCATCCCAGCTACAATGTTGTTGCACAGACCAATTTCTTTCTCTTGCAGCTGGGCCAAGGTTTGTCACCATGGCTGGTATCTTGTCAGAAGCATCTCCCTAACTACTGCTTCATTTCCAGATTCTGAGTTCTAACTCCCCCAGTTCCCTGGAAACCATCCTCTCATGGCTTGCTGCTTGGATTTCTTATCTGTTGCTTTGCTGTCTAGGTTCTCCTCCAATTTCTCAACTGACTGAAACAAAATGTGGTACCCCAGCTTCAGTGGTAGCCTGCTAGTGAAATGCTTTGCAGTTTGACAGAGGGGGGTACAGAAATCCCCTGCTGAGTTTCTAAGGAAAATTTAAAGCCTCAGCATTCTCCTTACCTTCAACAAGCACCATTTCCTCACTCTCCAGAAAATACTCCAGCTCCTCCAAAGTGGAGTAGCAGTTCTGTCCTTCAGGTGAAGACTCCTTCAGATCTCAGTGTTTTCAGCCCAGGGAGAGGAGAGTAGAGTACACTGCCCCAGGTATGTTAGTGCTAGAGGCAGGACAAGATTCTCCAGCAGCTCCTCACCAATTCACCTCCTTCTCAGTATCTGTTCAAGGCCAGTGGCTCTGGCCTGGGGAGCACTAAGTTGGTAAGGGCCACCACCTCCTCCAGCCTTTCCTGCTTGTATGTTGCCATCACCTTGATGTGACAGGCAGAGTGTGAAACACATGGGGCTCTCTGGAGGTGTGACTCCCCACCTGGAGTCAGAAGGTGACACACATTTAACAGAATGGGCAGAAGGTTTGAGGACCACCACAAGCACTGGTCAGCCCAGCAGATGCTGCTGTATGGTGTGATAGCTGTGGTTGGCTGCACAGCATTCCTGCAAGTCCAGAAGTCTGCCCAATCATTTCCAGCCCACAGCTGGAGAAATGCATCTCAGAGGAACAGCAAGGGAACTGAGCACAAATGTGGTAGCTCAGTTACATGGCATAAAGGAAAGCTGTCAGTGTGCACACAGCAGGGGAAACTGTGCCATGGGTACAACTGTTAACACTTTAAACTTGTTTTATAACAGCATCAGACAAATTTGAAACAGCTGCTCTGTATGCTCTTCATTTCCAGTTGCAATGTATTTTTTTTCTTGCTGTAAAAGAAATTGGTGCTGCTGCTGTTTACAAAATTACCCGTGTGGCATTTATGACTTCTGATTTTGCTGTGATCACATGGATACCATCAACTGCAGGATCAGGGCTTGCTCTGCTAACATTGGTGCCACAGCCCTGGAAAAGCTAAATGCTGGATACATTATGGAGGGGAGCAGGCAGGGGCAGCAAGGGAGAACTGTCAGCTCTCATTTCAGGTTCTCTAAGACCTTTTGTCATTGAACTACCAAACACTTTCTCATGACGCCAAGCAATTAAGCCTCCCTGACACTGGAGTGTTTATGAGGGAATTACTGCCCATCTCAGCTGTGCTCAGAAACATCAGGTCAGAAGTCAGAGAATTAATAAACCTGTTGAGGTGCCAAGAAATATGTTCAGTTGCTGCATCCCTAGGGCTGACATCTTCACAGCAGTGGAGGAAAGAGCAGAAATAGTATTTTCAAATAGATTACCAGGGGCAGGCACCTTCCAATCTAATGAAGGTGAACTTTTTCATATTTATACAAGATGAGAGTTTTATAATGCTTCTTTATCTGTGTTGCAGTAGGACCCAGAAGACATAGGTGCAGACAAGAGCCCTTTGCACAAGGCATTATGAAAATCCTGAAGACAGGTAAAGAAAACAGAAGAAATATATAAATATTACTAATATTCTACCTTTCCATTTGACCATATTGTTTCAGCCTAAGCTGCTTTTTGAAATGGAAGGACATGTACAGTGCTTTATTCATTTTTATCCCTGCAATTTATAAACCAAGCAGCTGCAGCAATGATTTGAGATACTGCTGTTAAGCAAACCTGGGCACTGTGGCAGAGGAAGCAGGTGCTGGGAGGTGTTTATAGGAGCACCCAAGGCATGAGTTCTGCAAGAGAGACTCTGCATCGGTTGCTATATTGGGAGTTGAGCAATGCGAATGCTATTACTAGATCTGCAGGTGCCTTCTTGTGTGACCCGAGGCAGCTTGTTTCACTTTCCAAAGTTGCCTTCCTCCTGGTAAAATTGATATCACAATGCTTACTTTTTTTTTCTTTTAAGAAGTACTGGAGATTTGCTAAAAAGAACATTCAAAGGCTAAGATTGGTCTTTGCTGAGTCTGCTGTCCAGCACCAGGAAATGCCTAGCACAAATTCAGCATCATTACAGATTCATAAGTCTCCTGATTTCTAAAAATAATGGAAGTCTCACTTATATAGAACATAGAACCATTGCATCATTGAGGTTGGAAAAGACCTTTAAAATCATTGTGTTCAACAGTCAACCCAGCCTTGCTGCTAAACCATGTCCCAAAGTACCACATCTACACATCTTTTAACATCTGCAGGTTTATTTTTGTGTGAGTGATTTCAGTATTAGTTGCTGTCACCACACTGTGTGAGGTCACTACTCAATTTTGTTTTCTAGGCATCCTCACTCCTTCTACTAAATTATGTCTAATATTCTGATTTTTTATTTGAAATACATTATCTGGCATTTTTAGACTAGCCTAGAATGTTTGTTTAATTGCATTCCAATTTTTCTATCTGTGCTTTTTTCCAAGTGCCCTAGATTACATAAGGGGCAGGAAGGGGAAGAAATACATGTCTGAAAAAATAGAAGTATTATTAATTGCCTCTGGGTTAGTCATAATAATGTAAATTGCGACTGGTTAAGAATTTTCTCTTTAACCTTGGACCTTCCATCCAGCCATTAATTGCAAAGAAATAGCACTCTCTTAGTCACAATAATAGCAACAGCAGCAGTTTTGCATTTCTAAAACAACCATCCAATAAAGATTCCTTTTCCAGAGTGCCCATGAGATTGTTTCCATTTGAGAAAACGAAACTGAGGCACAGAGAGACTTAAAGTAATCAGAAGAATGTCTAAGTCCCAACTCCAAATTCTGTGTTGTAACTATTTAATATTGTCCTTTAGTTTTCAAGCTTATGTTTTATGTTTTAAAAAGACACAGCTACAAAACCTCCTAATCTGCATGACTCACAAATTCATAGATCATGGCTGATATTTTGATATTTTTTTTTTGCTTTGTCAACACAAGCAATGTTGAGAGCCAAGATGAGCTCAGTTTGCTTTCTTTAATCTGGAGACTTCCTTGGAGCAGCAAAGAAAACCGAGTTGGATTCATTGAGGCCAAGCCAGAGGCTAAGGTGTGGGCACCTCTCTTCAGACAGCTTGCACTGACACCTACCTTAAACCAAATGAGTAAGCAAAGGCTGAGGCATTCAGCTGGATCACAACCTGCCAGGCCAGGTGCATACAAAACCCAAGGTATGCGTTTCAAATGCAGAAAATGAGGTGAGCTATGCAGCAAAGAGCAGGCACTTGCAAGCCTGGCAGCCTCAGCCCCCATTCAGGCAGCCTTTGGCACAGATCAGTCACGTCTTCTGGGATCAGATCTATGTTGCTGACTTGCTGCAGGTTAATGCCTTCGTGGGCTGCAGTCCGTGCCCTGGGCTCTAGTGAATCATCATAATTGTTCACTTTTATTGTTTGCTATGGCTAGAGCTCAGACATGTCCTCTCCACTGCCCTTTCCCACATGCTCATTTTATTTCGCAGCCTCAGTACAGGTTTTAACAAGAAAGATCTTCCGAAAGAAAAGACTTCTAAGACTAAGAATATCTGCCAACTGAAGAGGAATTAAAAAGTGGTGATTATTTCAATCAGTTCAAGAGTCTCTCAAACAGACTGGCATCACGAGTCACTTTTATCATTTCATGGTAATTTAGATCTCAAGATGAGAAGGAAGATGTACAATACTTGTGACATTCTCCACCTGCTCCACTTTATGGTTGTGCACATGTATTTCAGTTAGGCAATCATGTTTATACTAAAATAAACCACCCCGAAATGTTCTGATTATATAGAGGTACAACCTTTTGTAGCATAGTGAGAAAAAAAAAGGGAGCTCTTGAGAAACAATGGTATTTAATTGATGCTTCTAAATTTGGTGGAATTGTGCCTCCTGATTCTGTGAGGTCTATTACCTCATCTAATCCTGCAAAGGGGTCCTGCTGAGAATGAGCTAGAAATGAACCTCAGAGAGAGGTTAAAATCAGACTTTACCATGAGAACACTTTCTGCATATGTCCTAGGTATTTATCTCCTTAGAGAAATGTTTCTATTTTTTACTAAATTCTGTGTGTCCTGCTAGGAAATACCTTCTATTTTTGGGGACAATTTTAAGTAAGAATATATGATTATAATCTCTCCCCAAGTGGCCAGACAGTAAACATTAGATTTTTCAAGTATTTCAGCATCTGCAGCCTGTATTTTGGCTACTTTTCTCTGTATTCTCTGAATTGTCTGCAAAAATATGCCTGGAGAATAGCTGCAGGGTCACTCATTAAAAAGGATTAGCACCTTCCCCATGTCTTTCATGCATTCAGATACACAGCACTAAAATTGCATGAGCTGTTTCTCTTGTTATGTACTTAAACTGTTGCTCACTATTCCAGGCACCACTCTTCTCCCAATTACCTTCCCATCACTCAGGAGGTTTTTCCCCCACCTAATGCATGTTAACAATGCATATTTGCTTCCAAAGGCTGAATCTGGATCATTTGATAACTTTCTGCATATGAATATTCCCAGCCCTGGAACCAACTAATAGGCTACCTATCCCTCTGTGTATCTCCTAAGTACTGTTCATCCATTTGTCTGTGGATGCTTGTACATTATTGAGAAAGAATCCAGGGCCTGGACTCTGGATCAAAAAAGCCACAGAAAATGTCAGCACTGAAACTCCTCAGGGGCCAGGAGGAGATCTGTTGGAGGTTGGATCTGAATGGAGGTTGCAATGCCCTGTTCATGACAGCACTAATTTTAGATCAGCTGAACCAGTTTTCTCCTTGCCAGCCACTGAAGAAGCGTCGCTCAGCTGTACTTCCCCTTGCTGCCACATTTCAACACAAGAACACTTTCTGGTGGTTGTAAATGGATGGATGTGATTAGCAGACACATGACACAAATCAAAACATTAAAGGGTCTAGAAAAACAGGTACGGATTAACATACTGAATTTTCAGGAGACAATGCTGAACTGATACATTGGTAATTTTCTGTTGTCTAGACAAAGTGGAAAAGATCACAAATAAATAAAAACAGGGTTGCAAAGGTCATACTTGAAAATAAAAAAGGCCAAACACATTATTACAAACATGACATGAAATCAAAGCACATGCTCCCCTCTCCTGGATCCCATAGTATTCAGCTGCACTGTCACCCTGAAGGCTATCATGTGTGTGTCCCTGAGATTACTCTTCCTTAGGGCATTAGTAGCAGCCGGTTAGTTGGTGTATCTTCACTGGCAGCATGCTTAGTGAGTGTTTGCTTTATGTAACAGCATTGTCCTTAATTCATGCTTCTGTTTAACTTTGGAGTGAAGTACCACACCCTTTCAAGGTTTTTAAAAATCTGAACTGCTGGGAAAACTGGAATTCTGACATAATCCCAATATCACTTTACAAAATTACAGAACGGCCTGTGTTGGAAGAGACTTATAGAGAGATCATCTAATTCCAACCTCCCTGCCACAGGCAGGGACACATTGCACTAGACCAAGCTGCTCAGAGCCCCATCCAAGCTGGCCTCGAACACTCTCAGGGATGCAGCATCCACAGTTTCTCTAGGCAACCTGTTCCAGTGCCACACCACTCTCACAGTTAAATATTCTTTTCCTACTATCTAATCTAAATCTACTATCAGTTAGAAGCCATTCCCTCTTGTCCTTGTCCCAACATGCCCATGTAAACAGACTCCATCTTTCTTCTAGGCTCTCTCCAGGTGATGAAAGCCAAAGTTTATTTGAGGTGACACAGAAGTACTGAGCAGAGAGACTGCTTCTGCACAACATTTGTAATAGTTGAAAGCTAACTAAGTATGAGCTTACCTTAATAGCAATTATAGACATAAAGCCTATTAGATCATCTTTCAGAAGCCACTCCTTATCTGAGGGGAGTTTACAGCCTCTGGCAGTAGTGCAGGTAACCAGCACAAAAGAGACCATTTCAGTTTCCAGCTGACTTAGTGGCTTAAAGGGCTGAGTTAACAAGGCCAAGGCTGCTTTTTTGCACGTACTCCCTTCTCTTGGTACCCTCAGCAGCTCAGCTTTGTCCTCAGAGAGCTTTGCCTGCTGCTGGTCAGTGCACAGGGTGGTTTGCAGCCACAGACACTTTGGAGAGGGCAGAGTTGCATCAGCTGGGAGTCAGGCAACCCCAGACTAGAATGGTTTGAAAAAATCACCACCATTAGTAAACTGTCATGAACCAGCCTTTTCACAAGAAATCATGTTTACATGATTTCAATTAAATTCCAACTTTTTTATTAAAAAGTTTTAAGCATGTGTGTATATGTAATTCATTATTGCTTTTTTCTGTCATGAATTAATTTCATAGAAGATGCTTTAGGAAGCTTAATACCAAAGCCATAACATCTTTGTCAGAATTAATTAGCTGTTCACAAAGATTCACATACTCTGAACTTTGTTAAAAATGTTTATTATTTTCAAATTTTAATAGCCTTGGTTGTAAGTGCAAAGCAAAAAATCAAAGTATAAGATAGGCAACAGCAGTCAGGAATAGATCAAAATTCCCCCTCCATTAATGCCACACCGGTATTTTTCCACACATTTCCCACTCAGATCTGAAATTTCTGGCAGGGAGGGGTGGGGGTGGTCAGCACTATTTCCATTTCACAGACAAAATCAAGGTACAGAGAGTGCAAGGCTCAATACTATTGGCTAAACCAGTACCAGAAGTACAATCCCCATCACTCAGCCCTCAAGTCCAGGTGCTGGAAATTCCCGTCTCCTTTCCTGTCGGTCAAAGGGCGGCAGCCAGTACTGCCCGTGCCAGCTGAGCTCTTCCCTCGCTGCATCCCTTACCTCTTGCAGGTCCCAGAGCACGGGGCCGGCGGGCCTGCCTTGTCCCGGCTGCAGGCAGCCCACAGCTCCGCGTCCTATGGTGCTCACCACAGGCGAGGAGAGCCCCGAGTACGTCAAACACCTACACGGCTTTAGATGGGACTGAGGGAAGCGAGGACGAACAGCTACAGGATAACAAGGCAAACAGAAGACCAAGCGTCGCCCTCGGGACCTCCAGACCTCTCTCCAAGCGGAGCCCTAAGAGAACAAGTCCCTGTCCTCACCCCGCACCGCACCGGAGCCCCCCAGAGCCGCCCGGCCTCCGGGGAGAGCTCCCGAGCGCGCACAGGCGGCCCGGCCCCGGCACACTGCGCTGGCAGCGACCAGGACAAGGGAAAGATATTGAACAGCGTCCCTCGGCGAGGCAGGTCCCGGCACTGCGGGAGCGGCAGCCCGGGACAGGCCCGGCCCGGCCCCCCGGGACCCGCTCCCACCGACAGACTTCCGCGTCAGGGGCCCGTCTGCGCATGTGCCAGCGGCACCAGCGCCCCCACCCCGCCGGCCGTCCCTGGCTGTACCACTGTGTGCCCAACGTATGGGTAGAGGCAAAAGAGGGCAGCGGCTCCAGGCGGTTCTCTGGGCCTCAGTCCCGGCTAGGACTCGTCAGTGAGAATCCTGTTCTCTTCTCAACCCTATGGGTGCCCTCCAAACTCGCTCCTCACCCAGTTCCCGCACGCGATCAGCCCCAAGTTCCCCCGGGGATGTGCTGTGGTACATGCCGCTCCCAGCTGATTCGGTGGCTTGACGAAACCATCGCGCTCAGGACGGGGGGAGCCACGGTGTCAGAGGGGGGGCACGCATTGTTGCGCGAGGGGCCGAGCGGCGCTCCGGGGAGGGCGGGCGCGCGCCGCTGTGGCACCGGGGCGGTCACCGGCCCGGTTGGGGGGGCGGCGCCGTCGCACGGAGCTCCGCGTCCTCGTGCCGTCGCGTCTCCGCTCCCCTGCCCGCCCCATCGGCAGGGTGCGGCCGGGCCCCCCCGCGCCCTCCCCCTCCGCCGCCTCCCCAGTGGTGCCGCCCGGCTCCAGCTGACCGGCCTGGAATCCCGGCCGGGAGCCGCGCGCCCCCCGCCCGCCGCCGCCCCGCGCCCCGGCCCCACCATGGGAGACGCCGGCAGCGAGCGCAGCAAGGCGCCCAGCCTGCCCCCGCGCTGCCCCTGCGGCTTCTGGGGGTGAGCCGGGCCCGGGGCTGGGCTGGGGCGGGGAGGGACGGAGGGGGACGGGCGGCCAGGCGAAGGGCGAGGCGGCGGGGGGCCGCGGCCGGGCGGGGGGAGAACGGGCCGGGTCGTAACCCCCGGCACCGGCGGTCGCGGGGCCCGAGCCCGCAGCTCGCCGCGGGGAGGGGGCGGCCCCGGGCCCCTGCCGGGCGGGCCGCGGGGGTTCCCCCCCCTTCGGAAGAGGGATGTCTCCGTGCCTCTGGGTGCCGGGTCCCGGGGGGGCCGGACCGCGGTGTCCAAGAGGCAGCGGGTGCCCGGGGGGAGGCGGCTGCGCTGCCCCCGGGCGCGGAGGGGGAGGGGGTGCCGGAGCCGCCCGCGGCCCCCCCGCCGCCCGGACAGCGCGGCCTTCCCGGCAGCCCGGCGGGGGAGGCCTGACCGCCTCCCCGGGCACGCAGGTTTCCTGGAGAGGCCGCCCCTCCTCTGGGGCTGCGGGCTGCGCTCCGGGGCCTGCCTTCAGCTCCTCCAAGGCGCAGCTGAGTAATGCGGGCCCCTGGGTGCCCTGACGGGCGTCCCTGACACATCCCTGCCCTGTGCCCGGCAACCGGGAGCTGCCGCTGCGATTCACGCAGGGCAGCATAACTAATGAGGGAAAAAGGCTAAGGACAAAAACACACTTCGTTCTCCACCTTATGAAAGCGAAATTGTTCATAATAGATAAGGCCCTTGTTAGCTGGTTGCTGATACCCTTTTAGGAAGAAGGAAGTAGGGGTCATTCCTGTTTGCCAAAGGTGGAAATAAAAAAGGTAAATCTGTTCCTTTCTAAGCTACCACCTCTAGGGTTGTGTCTGTTGAAGATATTTCCGTTACTGATTTTTTTTTAAAAAATCACTTGTACCATGGGAGATGGTATTCTAGCAGAAACACATCGTCGTAAAATGTCTTTAGTGTCTATCACAGCAACATTAGTCCCTAATGTTCTTATTTATGGAAAATTCATAGGGTATGTGACTAAATAGACTTTTGAGGGCCCACCTGAGATTTACACTTGTCTGTGATTGTACCTTCTTGGGATTTATGTCATGCAATTTAAGGTACTCTGGGGAAGTGGAGGCTGAGAGAAAAAAGATGCAATAAGAGTGATTTAGTGATGTCACTCTAGGTTTGGTTGGTTCATTGAAGTGGCAGGATTTTAAACTAAATTCCATTTTTTAGTATTGACAGAAGCCTGAATTGCAACAAATGCCATGGCCCTGTTGGGAGTGATCTTACAAGACAGATTATAAATACATAGTAAATCATTTTGTTAATTTTTGTTTTGCTAGGCTCCCATATTTGGGTCTGATATTTTTTGTAAAGTAGTGGAGAACAAGTTTTTGCTATCTCTAATGCAGTGCACTGACTTCTGTAACATGATACTTATGGGAGAATCGTAGAAAGTTGAAAGTGAACTTTTTCTTTGGGCTCGACTTCTTGGCTAGTTCAGCATGTTTTGATAATGAGAAGAAAATCTGGTGCTTTGTGTTCAAGGATCTGCTTAATGGTTACAGGAGGCTCTCAAGAAAACCCATTGCCTTTAAAGCTGATTTTTTAAAACATGCTTCCCTTGCACAAGCAGATATCAACTGGTATTTTTTTTCTGCCCTTCAGTTTTTTTCCCCTTCAGAGTGCCATCCATGCAGGGGTGTTTTTGTATGATAATTTTGAAAGACAGCAGTGTGGAACAAAACCCTCACTTTTTCCACTAATACAGTGAATGAATTAGCCCATTTTTCAGTCTCTTTAAGTGTCTGCCAGGTGCATTTCAATACACAGTGACAAAATAAGTATCTATTTTTCCACTTTAAAAAATGGTCCTGTCAGTTTTCAGAGTTGATTGCTGTACTTTTCAGTCCTGGTAAAGCTTAAATGACTGCATGACCTTATTTACCTAGGCCTTGCTAGTGCTGGAATGGATTGTGTGGTAAAATAGTGCAGATGTGCCTTTCTATTGAAGTTGCATTGTCAGGAGTTCTTAAGGGGTTACAGTTTTGTGCCAGCGTTCTGAAGAAAGTAAGTCATGATAGCACAAAGATTTATATTTGTGTGAAGTTGAAATTCTGCTGCTCTAGATTTCAGCTAGGGTTCCTAGAGCAACCCTTGCTCTACCTAGGGTTATGACATGTTTTAAGACAGCATCTTACCTGTCATTTTAATGTCTGTCAAGTCATGTTTTGGAACAACAGGGCCAGTACATTTAAAGCTATGAAAAGTTATGAAACTTGTAATTTGATGTAGTAGTTTCTATTGAATTTGTAAATAAGGTAGTGTAGAGGTATTGCTTTATGTTTTTGGGTCCCTGTCAGTGCAGTGGTTGAGAGCCCTTTCACAGTTCTTCTTGAGTCAGCCCAAGCCAGGAAAGCAGCAGAGCAATTTTATGTCTGGGGGTCAAACAATAAGGTCTACATTTTACCAGGTATAAAAGATGATGCCTTTGTTTTTTAAAATTGCTTTTATATAATGCAATATATAGGACTCTTGTAATAAGCTGCATGTTTTCTGCAGTAAGCCACAAAGACAGAAAATATTAAGGAAAAGACAAAGAATTATTAAAATTGAGCTAAGCTGTGGGTTCCTGTGCTGAAGCTTGCCCATTGGTTGGACAGGGATGGGAGCAGCCCCAGAGACACGAGTTGATAGTGATGGCATGCAGGGAGATTACAGGAGCAGACCAGTGTGTGCTATTGCATTGAAGTTGGAGGGGTTCTTCTTTTAGAAGACTTGGGTTTATATTAGAAATTCAGATCCTCTAGGTTTCAAGAATCTCTAGAGACTGGAAAACTACTAAACTCTTGATGTTTCAAGATCTGAGAGACTGAAAAATGAACAGCTGAAAGAAGATACTTTTGAGTGAAGCTGTTAAGAACTTCTGAAACATCTGCTTAAGGTCAACAACTAACGTTTGCTTGCCTTTTGTTGAAGATCACAGAATTCATCCTTAAATCTGCAGACTCGCCCTTCTTTTTAGACTCTCCAGTCAGTAATTTCTGCTTGAGTTAAGTTTAAATGGAGCACTGAGATGATTTTGATATTTTACAGAGTCATTTCACTTACCCAGATAATCTCAGCTGAGAAACCTCATCAGTATTCATGTTATTTATGAAAAATTCATACAACTTAGTGTTAGGAAATATTTTGCTCCCCTTTCCCCCTATTTTTGTATCTTCAAGTTCAGTCATTAGGAACTATCTCACTATTTATTGGAATAGTCTTAGTATACAAAGATTGGAAAGGGTTCAGTATGCAAGTTATCTTAGATTTCTTAATCTAAAATATGCTGTATTTAACTTCTGATCCTTATGACCTGGAAAAATACTTTCTTATTTTCCTGGTTAACAGACCAGAGAATTATAGAATTGTGTAATGTTTATGTTTTCTTAGACTACTGGATTTCAGAAGCCTTTCCCTTATGATGTATATGAGGTCAAGGTTGAAGATTTCATAAATACATGAAAATGTTACTGGATGTATTATATTCCAGTTAAGCATTTTTGCTTATTAGAGATGAGGCTGATTCTTTAATGACCTACATGTTGGCAATTTCCCTTTGACTTTTAAAGATCTCCATGAGGGTTTCACTAGTGAGTGAAACCATCAGAGGGCTGGGATTCTACTGTTAAATGTGTGTATGCATAGAAGGGACTTGTAAGCTGGTGGTAGCCTGTACTGTGAAAGGAGTATGTCAGAGGGGGTAATACTTTTACAATTCTGTTTGTACTGTTCTGACTGCTGCTTATCATTTTTATTGTCCAGACTGATACCGTACCACTGCATTTAGTGCCTTAGAACCAGAAAAGAAGGAAATATGTTAATAGACATAAAACAAATGAATTCCATTCTTGAAATGGTGGCAGCCAGCAGGAAGTTGATTGAAAACACAGTATGATTAGTTTCATCTCATCTTAGTTCTGGCAACTATAAGGTTCTGTAGTCAGCTAAAACTGATAGCAATATTATTTGAGAACATGCCAGCAGGGCTTTTGCAGGATGTTGCCATTTGGTCTGCCTTTTTCTGACACTGCATGCATCATATGTGTGATGAGACACTGTGCCCCAAGCATTCTGTGCAGGCCCAATTCAGAGTTTATTTCTGAGTCTGGATTTTCCAGTCACTTATGTATCATCAGATCCTTGTCATGCCAATCTGGCTCTTTCCTCAATTTTGTTTGCTAAAATTAAACATTTGATCAAACGGTGAATCATTTCACTTCTGCATGATGAGTTTGTGAATGTATATCACCAAAGCTTGCTTTTAGGTTCTAAACAAACAATGGTTATAAATATGTGCCATTTAGAAGCCTCTTTTTTGACTAGTCTTTTCTTTACTTTTTTTGGTGATTACCGCTCTTCAATCCATAGGAACTCTCAGTGTTCCTTCTTAATAAACACTGTCTCATCTCAAGGCAGTGTAGGTCATTGTGAATGCATAATGCCTCCCTAAACCTAATTTTGCTTTAATTGTTGTTGCAACCTCACATAGATGTTCCCAAATGAAGCTTGAGCGCACTGTTGAAATACGTATCTTTCCCTCTGAGAATCTGTTTTCACTGGGCTTGGATCATGCAGTTCCTTAGCCAGGCTTTCCCTGGCTGGCACTTTGGATCAGATGCTGGAGTAAGGAGTGAATTTGTCAGTTTGTCAGACAGTGTACTCTATTTTGCTCTTAGGTTAAGACTAAAAATACCTTAAGATTCTAATTTTTTAATATTATGCATGAACTTATAGAGTACTCTGTTAAATTATTGGACAAAAGAACATGAAGCAGTTTATATTTAAATCCAGCACTAACTGCTGTAATAATATATCTATTGGTCTTGCAGAAATAGAAGTGACAGATTATTTTACTGAGAAACAAAGACTGATGAGAAATTGATTTATTTACAACTTTCTTACAAAGTGCTACAGTGTATGATAAGGGATGTTGGAGAGGCACTGAAATTATTTGCTTAGAGCCTAATTTTAGATGATACTGAGAATTATGAGATAGAGAAGCTTCTGTATGAGGAGGGAGTGGTGGTGAGGAATTGAGCTTTGTCATGTTCCCTGCTTGAATAAATATGCAGGATAAAGAATGATAAATTGTGATTTCCCTCAGTCATAATGCAACTAGAAGGACATATCAAATAAAGTCAAAAGTATAAATTTTATCCACTTTTTTGTACAGTGAGCTCTCGCTTCTTGCAACTGCAGTTGCAAGGTATCACATTTTTGCTAAGCTTTCCATTTGCAGTAGAAGCTTACCTTGTGAAATGGGGCTTATTTGCGCTTGAAGTAAAAGCAGATGAACTGGATTTAATACTTTAACTGTAATAAGCTCTTTTCTAGGAATGTGAAAACAATGCTTTCTTTTGCAGTACTTAATAGAATAGACAAAACAGAAAGGAGATTTTGTTACTTAATGAAAACCAGCTGTTCTGGATCAGACCAAAGATACATCCAGCCCTATTTCTGATTTGGGTGATAAGTGATGCTGAGGGAATAAGCATAAGGACAGGGCAAGCATGCAGTGATGCTTATCTTGGTATACCTCCTTTGCTTCTGGCAGTCTGGCATAAGGTTGTCCTCTGTGTTATAGATTTACAGCTTAGTAGGTCTTACCTATTTTTCAATAAATTTGCATAATGAATTGCTGAGGCCATATGTACTCTTGACCCTTACAAAATCCTGCAGGAAGATGTTCCATAATTTAACCATTCTCTCTGTGGGAAAAAAAAGTAATTGATTCTGTTTCTTTTAAACTTGCTGTGTGATAGTTCTAAGGAGTGAATAAATTCAAACAGCTGGTGTACGAGGGCGTTTTATTTAAGAAGATCCAAAAATAGGCCTGCTTGATTAAAAATGTGTGTTAACGTAGTGCAGCCAGAATTTGAGGAAAAAGCCCTCTTGCTTAAACCATGAATTTATTCAAAATCTGTGTATAAAATGTTTTGTAAATATTTTCTGATTTTAAATGGGTGCTGTGTTAATTATAGACAGGCATATCCAGCACTTTTTAATCTCATTGTAACTTCCTCATCAGTCAGAATGAAATTCGCTATCGTAGCTGCTGTTCTTACAAGTGGAACAAACAAGGAAGAAGTAGATTGTCCTCCTTTTTGAACTTGGAGGAGTTAAAAGTTACTGTGTCTAGGTCACCTTCCCAGTTTCTGTCTTGCTGTGTGACAGAACCTTATCGTGTCCTCTGTAAACTGTGATTAGTCAAAGCTATTACTGTTTGGGCAGTGCTGGCAATTATTCCACAGTTAGTGCTAGGAAATATCTGTCCTAATGCTAATTATTAAAATGTTCCAATGTTGTATGGTGCCATAGGTGTGTGTTGTGTAATGCTTTATTTTGGTGGAGATACTTTCGGTTATCAATAGTTTCTGATGATAAGCCCAGTCAGTCAGAGGGTTATAATATAGGTATCAGTTTTGGGAAAATACTGCTGCTGATTTTAATTCCATAAATTTCAAACAATTTACCACTTCTGTTGAAATTTGATGTTAATATTGCTGCTGCATCTTGGACAGCTGTTGAAGTCTCATATTGGTGGAAGCCTCATGACTCAGTATTTCTTTTAAAGTATTGAAATCAGTGATGCAAAGCATTAACTAGAGAGAATGATCCTTGATTGATGTATTTATTGGAGATGTCTGGTTTTGACTTGAATGTTTTTACTAACATGTTATGCCATTACTGGATTTTAATTTCTTTTTAAATTTGAAGTTAGTGAATATAAATAGGCACAGGCTTTCTTTGCAGCCAGTGGGTAAAAATTATGAATGTGATATACTTTCTCAGTCAATTACTGCTTATATTCTTTGAAGTTAAAAATTGTGTTCATGTGTCTCCTCAAATATGCAACCCTGACTGATGTAATTATTATTGTACTTCAAAAGTTAAGACAAATGTCTTGTGAGTGTTGGATAGTATTTGATCTTGATTATGTTGAAACCCTTATTTGGGTTAATATAAACTTCATATTCACTTTAGGCTAGTAAATTCCATTTATATTTTCTCCCTCTTTTTATCTCCTTTTTAAACTGAAGTGTCAGAAATATTTCCTGTCTCTTTTGACCAGGCAGGGCTCACTAGGATGGAGTCCCTTCTTTGCTTTTGAAGGAATTGAAAATCAGGCAGGAATCAACTTCTTTTGATGACAGATCTGTGAAGAAACTTAGGTCAGAATAGCTGCAGATATTAAAATGGTGTCTCCTCAGGACACTGAGAAGGCCACATAACAGAATATTGTTGAGGATACCATATGGGTTGAATAAAAAATGATTCTGACAAATGAAACATTTATGTGAATGACCACAATGGTTTCAGGCTGTGGAGATGACATTAATGTACAGAAGTAGTGGGTTGGTATTTTTAGGTTCTGCAGAAATGCCCAATCATTATCTTCTAATTTAAGATTTTTATGTAAAGCTATTTTTGTAATAGAGCTGGGTCTTTTGTTTGAAATGGTGGAAAGTTTATATACTTAAAAGAGTACGGGGTCAGACTTCTATTTTGTTTGACACTTTTTTGAAATCTTGAATTTCAGAGAATGTACTGTAATGCATAGCTCCATTAACTCTAAGTTATTCCTTACCTGTACTCAGGAAAATATAGTATTTGAAGAGTTGCAGTATTCCAGGAGGAGAAGGAAGATGTTCACAGCTGTGTGTTCAGTTTCTGTGTATAGCATCTGACTAGTGGCATTGTTGTAAGTGCAGTACTTGCCTGTACAGAGAAGTTGTATTAGAAAATTGTTGATGAATTTTTACACTTAGTGTGTTATCTGCTGCCTTCCCTGCAGCAGAGAATGCTGCTCCATGCTCAGTATGAAAGACTTTTAGGTATCCTGTTTGATTCCATCTGTTTAACCTGGCCACCATTTGGATGCTCTGAACTTGAACAATATAAGTCAATGCAAAGAAGATAAATTTCAGTTTGTAAACATTGTAGTATTTTTATTAGTGTGTCAAGGAAGTTTATTTCTAATATTACTTTCTTCAGTGTTATGTCCTTTAGTAAATGTACTTTGGCTAGTATTGGATTTCCAATGTTTGTGTGATGTAAATTAGAGACTAACTGAAAGTAATGAAAAATTTTGAATGGAGATAAAAACCGGTTTTTCTAAAATAATTTTAATAAGCAGTCAGACAAACAGAGAAAAAGACTTTGGTTGATGATTACTGTCTTTAGTTTTTGACTCTTTAGATTATATAGTGTCTAATGTTGGGTGAGTTGTTTATTTGAAGGCCTGTCTTAGTAATGTATATATTTAACTTCTGCTTGGTTGAATGTACTATTTAAGTTGAAAGTCCTATTTAAATACTAAACATCCATGGAAGGGGGAGGAGAAAGGAGCACAATACTGGATTTGAAGCAGTGTTTAAAAGAACGAAAAGCAGGCTGGTTTCATGATAACCACCTAGTTGTGCCCTTGGAAAAGCAGAATCCAAAGTCATGTCCTCATTGACTTAATTGCTAAAACACAGCCATCCTTCACAATATGACTGTTACTGGCATCAGCTCTGTCGCCATAACTGCAGCATTTTTATCTCTAATTATTATATTCAGAGATGTCTCAGAGGAAGCTGCATATATTAAGTGTGTAAAATGCTGGCATTTAGCGACAGTCCCTCAGTATTGGAAATTGTATTGTCCTCTAACTATTGATTAGGTGCTATTTTGGTCCAAGATAATGTCAATATTAAGGAGCCTGGCTTTTTGATAAATCAATTAAGTGTCTCTGAAATTTTTCTTTAACAATTATCCACTATTACCTAGTGAAATGCATTTTTTTACCTGAAGCAAGAAGAGTTCTAGGTTGGGTATTGCTGACATCAGTTTGCAGGATGAGGTGTTAGTAATGCTTGTTCATTGCTTAATGCCCTGAAAATGTTACCTTTTCCTTAGTGATCTCCTTCAGTGAGCTAATGGACAGTGATGGTTTCCAAAATTGTCTGGGTGTTAACAAACGCTTGCTTATTCATGCAGATAGGTTTCAAATGTTCCCCTGAATTGTTAACACGTTTATCAATTTAAAATCTATTCATCTATATTTTTAGAATAAACTTTTGACTGTGTACTTCCATGAAGGAATGAAAGCAATTATCATACAGCATGTTTCCATAATGAAGATTCTCTCCAATTTTAATTTGCAGGCATGTTAGTATAATTACTCCATTTTAATAGGAAAAAAGCATCTTAACTTAAATTTTTAAAGTGCTCAGAATTTTACAAAATTTAAAATACATTTTAAATTCTTTGAAGAAGCTGAAATATTGGGTTTTAAAAAAATCTTTATACATAGATGTGTGGATGAATGATCATTTTTGCTATAACTTATAAAGAGCTTTTAGGATTAGTCCATATATACTCAGTGCCTTCCCTAGGTGCTGACTCATTTTTGTACTTTTGAAAGAAAGCAATTAACGATAATATTTACGCACTTCAAATATATTTTTCTTAGCATTGAAACTTTGTGATTAGTATGTCTTGGCAAAATAATTGAAATTAAGCTTGCTTTGGAAATAATAATTAAGATGGAGCAGGTTGACTCCTTTTATTTAGGAAAGTGGACTGACTCTGCTGCTTGTTAAATCCTGGTGTTGTCAAATACATGGAGTGTTTGTAACTCCTAGCATATTTATTTTGGAGTATGATTCCTTTCCAGAATCTAACATCAAGTTAGATGTTAGAATGCCTCTGCATATAGTGTTGAATATCACTATGTATTTTTATCTTATTTTGACTGTAGTTTATTAGCAGTTGTTTTATTTAGGATACCGGATGTGTTCCTGTTTAACATTCTCTTGGGTTCTGCTTTAGACGTTGTGCTTCAATGCTGACTTTTTTAGAGACATCTCTCTATTACAAGACTTTAGAGACTGTAAACCTATAAAGATATGGGTAGTAGGGTGTCCCTTTTTAAATAAAAGTCCCATTCTTACGTTTAAGTTTGTAAAGGATTTATTGCTATTTCTGCTGCTGATACACTGGGTGACAGCCCATGCTTTTCTCTGCATGGAGTCTCTCTGTTTTCATTTGTGAATCATATATCCCTCTTCATTCAATTCCACAATGCTTTACAAGCCTTGAATGAGAGATTTTGGAGCAAGGAGTATTTAGGAGCAAGGAGTATTTTCATTTAGAAACAGGTGTTTGTTTTAAATTAGAACTTGCTGTGGGCCAATATTGACCCATTGACATGTTGTTTCCCAGGTGGTTCATCTAGGAGGAAGTGTTTGTGGTGGGTGGAGGAAATCTCTTTCAATCAGAAGAGTTGCTATGCAATTAGAAGAGCAAGAACTGCCTGCATTACACATCTGTGAGTCTCAGGTGGTTTTGCAGCACTCTCTTGATGAAGATAGGACCCCATTATTATCCATTATTCTGTGATGCAGTCTCTCCTTTGGCTATTAAAGTTCTTGTGTGACTAATTCAGGAAAGACCAGAAATCTTTCTGGTGAATAATTAACACTTCCTGTTCTGCTCAAGTGACTTGCAAAGAGAGATTCAAAAGGTAAAAACAAAACCACAGTGATGTGTATTACAGTGATGTATATTATTATATAGCAAATTGATGCATTATATTATACTGAAAATGCCATCACTCAGTGGTATAGCAAGAACTCCAGCATTACAATTTAAAATTCAGTTGCCTGAGCTGAAGTGCAGCTGAAATTCAAATAACAGCAAGTACTGGTTGGTGTTGAAACTGCTGTAGTTGGAATCCCAAAGTAAACAGAAGTGGACCAGTGCTTTGAGAAACTTAAGTCTACAGCTTTCAGAGATGGTATAATTTTTTTTGGTTGCTTTGGTGTTCTCCCCTCTCCTCCCCCCTTTCAGATCTAGTTTCCATCACTCTCCTAGATGCCATTGAGACAGTGATTTAGCTGCTTTCTTATTAGCATTCTTTCTGACCTTATTATTTCAGTTTGCTGATTTAGAATGGCTTTCTGTCTTCTGCTAGCAAGGATTTTTTTGCAAACTTGTATAAAAAAGAGATCTTTTAAAAAATTATTATTTTTGAGGACTATTATTATCTTCTTTTTTTTAGCTATTATTTTTTAAGACTATGTAAGGCCACTAAACCACCAGCGAGTATTTAAATCAGTTTATGGTCCAAATGTATTTATACTTCTTTTAAGATTACCTAGTGAAATTCTGACCCAAACAGAGACTTCAAGGACTTGTGTTCTTTGGGTGTCCATGAAAGCAGTTGCAGAGGAGGGTATGGGAAGTGGTGAGCATGATCCTCATCTCGGGATTATTAGCTGGTTAATCAGTGGTGCTTA